>NC_092825.1:74712818-75312818 GCF_039878825.1 Excalfactoria chinensis
GTCTATTTGTTGCACACTAAATAAGATTCTTATGCACAATTCATATTTGATCCTGATCCTGTAATTTCCACAGTAAAGAATTACTAGTGAATCCAGATATAAGGAAAATGTATTGTTGCAGTGGGATTCTTTCTGCAGAAGTGTTGACTAAGGAGCTTTGTGACAGATCTGCCCTTTTTCTTGAATTAGTCTTCTTGGCACCCAAAACTGTAAATTCAGTCCACACTAGCATTTGATCGCAGAATTCCTTCTCAAAATATAAGATATCTTCAAGAGGAAAACAATTATTAGAAAAACATGAGCATTTAAAGAAAAACATGTATTTGAGGCTATAGCAAATAATGAAGTTTTGGGAAGAGCTGGCCTCTGGATTCCACAAGTTTGCTGTCTTTTCTCCTTCATTTTGCCATGTCAAAGAAAATTTCAGCTGATGAGGCTTTTTGCTGTGTGTGATGAGATTTGAGAGTGAGTTTGAAAGGACAAATAATGAGATTTGAGATTTGAGTTTGAGAGGAAAAAGAACAGTCACAGGATGGAATGATGACACAAGCCACATTAGAAGATAAATAATCTGTTATAAAGCCTGTTGGAGAACAATTTACACAATTTTCTTCCATAAATTCTACTGGAGGCTTGAATCAGAAATGGTAGGGCAAACATCTCTGTGCTGATATCTGAGCTTCTGGAAAGTGACCTCATGAACACATTGGACAACAGTGTACTAAGTACAAGAGCCATTTAAATCAGCTCAGGGAAGACTGTCATAACTAGCCAGTGAATTTTTATACACTTTTTGTTTTGTAACATATAAAAGCAGCATTCCTGTGACTGCTTTTACCTATTCCTAATTTTTTCTCACTCCAATCCCTCAAATTGGCTTCAGCCAGAATCCAAAATGGAATAAGCTATTCCAGCAGAGCATTAATTAATAAACATTACACCGCCATGGTGGATTTACTACCACTGTAGCACGTGCAGTTTTCTACTCTTGCTCTCCTACCACTATTCTTGTACTCAATAAACTTTTAATTGTAGACCAAACACAGAAAGAATATAGAGAAAGGAGAAGAAATGACAGGTTTTCAAAGGTTGTCATTTTTTTTTTTTTTTTTTTTTCTGATGATCAGTTGTATAAGACACAATTTGCAGGAGGGAAAGCAAGGAAGTCTGTACACCACCTTACTGTAAAAAAAGCACTGACATTTCTTCCTATCATCTCTGAATTCCAAACATTTGTGTTTTCTTTTTTCCAAAACATTTTTGGGGGTATTTTTGTAGCAGCAATGAAGGAGATTCTGGTGGGATGAAAAAGCTTTTTTATTAAAAATAAATATAAATCTGCTGAATCCACACACTTGCCCTCCAGTGGCTGTAAAACTTTGCCTTACTGGGAGAAGCGTCTCTGGAAAGAGTTGTAAAATGTTAGCAAAGCCACCACAGGGATTCCCTCTACTGTAACTCCATACTCCACAGAACATTTCTGTCTCTGTACACACAAGTCCCAGGACAGCTGCAAAGTCAGCCTAGCGGAAATTAAGTTCACAAATTAAGCTTCTGCAAAAATAGGAACTGCATTCCATATCTGAAGCTAATATCCAGAAGTAAGGGCTTGATTCTGACAGAAGAAAGACACCTGCAAGTCCACTTTAGATCAGTCGATATTGAACTAGTCCCTTTTGAACAGTTTCAGCAAAAAACACCTCAAATTCAGCTGGATCTGGAGGTCTTGGTTCCTTTTCAGAGCCGGTGTGTATGGGACAAGGGGAGGTTGACCCAGAGAGGGTATCAGATTAGGGATATAACAGAATGCAAAGTCAGCATGTCAGTATCTCAATATTATTTTCCATTCTTAAAAACATGGAATTTCTGTGAAAGAAAGAAGGGAAGAACGAAAGAAAGAGAGAAAGAGAGAAAAAAAGAGAAAGAGAGAAAGAGAGAAGGAAAGAAGGAAAGAGAGAAGGAAAGAAGGAAGGAAAGGAGGAAGGAAGGAAGGAAGGAAGGAAGGAAGGAAGGAAGGAAGGAAGGAAGGAAGGAAGGAAGGAAGGAAGGAAGGAAGGAAGGAAGGAAGGAAGGAAGGAAGGAAGGAAGGAAGGAAGGAAGGAAGGAAGGAAGGAAGGAAGGAAGGAAGGAAGGAAGGAAGGAAGGAAGGAAGGAAGGAAGGAAGGAAGGAAGGAAGGAAGGAAGGAAGAAGAAGAAAGAAAGAAAGAAAGAAAGAAAGAAAGAAAGAAAGAAAGAAAGAAAGAAAGAAAGAAAGAAAGAAAGAAAGAAAGAAAGAAAGAAAGAAAGAAAGAGAGAAAGAAAGAAAGAAGAGAGAAAGAAAGAGAGAAAGAAAGAGAGAAAGGAAGAGAGAAAGGAAGAGAGAAAGAAAGAAAGAAAGAAAGAAAGAAAGAAAGAAAGAAGAAAGAAAGAAAGAAAGAAAGAAAGAGAGAAAGAAAGAGAGAAAGAAAGAGAGAAAGAAAGAGAGAAAGAAAGAGAGAAAGAGAGAAAGAAAGAAAGAAAGAAAGAAAGAAAGAGAGAAAGAGAGAAAGAAAGAGAGAAAGAAAGAGAGAAAGAAAGAGAGAAAGAGAGAAAGAAAGAGAGAAAGAAAGAGAAAGAAAGAAAGAAAGAAAGAAGAAAGAAAGAAAGAAAGAAAGAAAGAAAGAAAGAAAGAAAGAAAGAAAGAAAGAAAGAAAGAAAGAAAGAAAGAAAGAAAGAAAGAAAGAAAGAAAGAAAGAAAGAAAGAAAGAAAGAAAGAGAGAAACTTGGAGGGAACATCCCTCAAAAAGCACTGTCCAGCTATCTTCTTTGTTAAGAAAAGGGGAAAAAAAATGATTTCCACAACAGCAGTTCCTTGAAGGCCACCCAGATGCTGAGCATCACGGCAGCTGTGCATGTGATCAGGTGGCCAGCTGCTCTCTTTGGAAGACTGTAGGCTGCACTTTGCCTGGCCTTTTCCCCTCAGCATTGCTTTAAGGCCCATGAGTGCATCCAGCTGTTGGGAACTGGGAATGCTGGGGTGGGGATACCCCTATTGCCAACCATTATGGTGTGACTGTAAACGCAGAGCCATTGATGGGCCTAGGGTTTCTTCTTTGGAATAGCTTCTTATCTCCAGTGCTGTGCTCAGCAAATGTTCAGAGGCAAACAGCAAAGGCAGGTTTCCTGGTGCTGCACTACTTTTTTGCTAAACTAATGGTCTACTTATAGGCAATGAAGGGTGACTTTAACATAAATCTGTGTCAAAACATACAAAAGTTAATCATAGAGGTGTCTTGGGAAAGAGTGGTAATCATCCCTAATTTTAATTTGTTGAAAGAAAAATAGTTTTGAGGAGATGCACTAATTTTCTTATCCTTCTTTTGTAGATCACCAGACTAAAAATTGACAGAAACCCTTTCGCTAAAGGCTTCAGAGATTCTGGGAGAAACAGGTAAGGAGAGATTTTTTGTGCATCCAAACTGATCTCTCTCCTTGATGAGTGCACGGGGCATTTACCTAAGAACCAAGAGCGGCATTTTCTAACTCTAGTCCAGTTTTACAAGAGCAGTATGCCTTAGACTGGTTCTTAGAGGATCCAGAAGACTATTTTACTTTGCTTAAGCAGACATGGTAATGGTGGTTTCCTTAGAAAATACTTTCCAGGCCAGCCAGCTGGACTGACTTGTTTCTTTTCAGAAGCTTCCACCAGTGCTGCTCTCCTTTCTGCCTGAAAGTGTGTAATAAACTTATATATTTCAGTTTTACCAATGATGTGGGTATCCTTTGAATCAGCATGACAAAGGCTTTTAACATTAAATTAATGATGAAATTGAACATATATGACTATATTACAAAAGCACTAGGGTTGTAAAGCAAGCCTAGGAATGTGCAGGCCAGAGCACAAGTTGTGCTCACCGTCATGGGTATCGTGATTTAGTCTTTACTTGCATGCTCCTCTTGAGTGCTTTCACCAGGACTGCTACTTCATTCATGGTTTGCCTTGGAGGCCTTCAATGAGTGGGAAGCTTCCCCTGTGTTTTTAATCACCCATTTAAATACATCTTCACAGAGAATATATCCTACTCACTCAAAAAACATTCTAGGTTGCATTGCAAAGCTGCTTTGTGAAAAGACATTCCAAACCTTATTTAATCCCCATCAATAGTATTAGTTCTGATATTTAGGGTACATGTACTCTTCTCTCCATCCCTGCTTGGGGGAAATAGCATATGCCCCTGTACAAGGTCTTCCCTGTGTGCAGCTGCAGCTGCACTGGAGGCTGGGCTCAGAAGAGGGATTGATGCAGTTCCAGGTCCATGGTGGGCTAGATGAACATGGAAGGCATTAATAAGGTCCAAGCCCAGTGAATTTGGACAGTTTCCTGAAAAGGTTGGGAATTACTGATCTTTGTAGCTCATTGATTTAAGAAAGGGCAGGAAATTGCTACATGGCTGCAGCTGTGGGGAAGGCTCAGTAAGGCTCTCTGCTGATGTAAAGAGGAATTAAAATCTTTAAGGTATTACACATCAAAGAGAGGAGCCTGAGGCTTTAGGAAGAAAAAACAGGCAAAGGTATTTGCAAGCATATATAAGCAGCCAGGCGCCTGCCTCACATGCAGCAGTCTGGCGAAAGCTGTACTGCTGCTGTCAGCTAGCGGAGGACATTGGGATGCTCAACTGCTATCTTTCAGGGGGACATGTGCATAGGTGTACCTATAGGAGGGAGAAAATCAGTAAGATTCAAGGTGCATGTGGAAAGGATTGAAGAACTGGGGCTTTTCTTAAATGTGCTCAATGCTTCCCCTAATGAATTTAAATCCCGTCACTGGCCAACTGGTTGGACAATCATGATACTCTGCAGCTTCCTGCATCCTCACACCTTTGGTCATCTACATTGCACCAGGCTGTAGCTGGAGAATGACCCCTAAAAATGTGGGGTAATTGGAGAAAGGCACAATTTGTGAAGTAGGAGTGTATCTGTCCAAAGGGTTTTCTGAACGAGATCTTAAGAAGATCCCAACAATCTGGTAGCAGCAGAGGCCACAGAACATCTGGGACTGCTCCAGGGTAACCAGCCACATCGGGATGCTGAACCACAGCCATAGGTAGTTTGCCAGCAAATGATAAAGAAAATACAAACACTGGGAAAAACAGGGCAAACTGAAATCTTGTCACTTCTCTAACACACTGCCTTTCTTCTTTGTGTTGAGGCTTTTCCACAAAACAAAGATAACAAACAACAAAGATCTTATCCACTCATATCTATCTTATTGCTTACTGTTGTTGCCTGCTGCATAAATTATGGGGCTATTTTTTTTTTTTTTTCAAATTAAATTCCATTTTAAATCTTTCCTTTGCATCAGCTTGCAGCTTTCCTGTGTCTTTCCTTACGAGTGAGGTCTCTCTTCATTGGCACAAGAGTGTGTTAAAAACCTTTTGCTCCGGGGAACTCCCATCACAGTATAACTACCTTTATTCATGTGAGGGAGTGATCTTGTTGTGCATCCCCTCTTGGATATCTCTCAGTTGTTTGCATGGTTGCCTTCTTTTGCAGTGCTTGTGCTGGGAGAGGCAGCAGTGAAGTCTTTCGGAGGGAAGGATACAAATATCTCAGCAGCTGAACTATTCTGAAGTCTTTGAACACTCAAACAATATTAATCAATGCTTTTCAGCAATCTAGCCATCAGTCTTAATGGGTTAGAGAGGTAGCTTGAGTCAGGAAGCCCAGGCTTAGTTACCTCTTAATAGACGAAACATATGTAAAGGTGAAACAAAAAACTGGGCTCAGTGGCGAAAGGACACTGACATAGAAGAGTTTCTTCTCTAAGAGGGCAGTGTACTTACAAGTCAGGTATTACTTGTTTGTTTTCCTGAACTTTAAGAGATTGATAAATAGCATTTTTGACATACAGAGATCAGCTAGCCAAATGTTTAGTGGTGCAGGTTTAATACCACAGAACCTATTTTTGGAGACTGGGTAGAGTTCACTTGATGGTGGGATGCTCCTCCATATGTAGGAGAAAGCCGGAAGGAGAGACAGACTGGAAACCCAGTGGGGTGGTGGACAGAAAAAAAACAAAGCTGAAGGCAAGCAACAACACTTTCTTTTCAGATATGGGCAGCTGAGGTGAATAAAAGTCTTTTGTGTTGGAAGTGGTCTTAGAGCTTTTGTCTAGAGTAAGAGAGTCAGGAGGATGCTTGGAGCCAGTGGTTTGGCCTCCCTTGTGAACAATGAAATGATGACCTGCATCCCGCATGCAGCGGGAATGGCAGGGTCAGCCATATGGGATGGATTATGGACATGCACAGATAGCTCGTACATCTTTTTTCATTTTTCAGACAATGGAACTGTTTCATTTATTGCCTATTATTAAAACTTTATAGCACTCAAAATAATTTAAAAAAAAATAATGAATGAAAAAGAGAGAGCGAATTTTGGATATCTTTTAAAGGACTGACCTTATTAAAGTAAAGCTGGCAGCAAGTCCTCTTCTTATACTTTCTTACTTCCTTCATAAAGTTGTTGTGAGAGGGGGGCGTTTACGGCCTGATAGGCAGTTTGAAGTCAGTTTTTCAGTGCTTATTTTTTTCTTTTTGGAAGAGAAAGTGGATGCCACATGGGTAATTTCAGCACACTGGTACCAGCAACACTCACTGAAGACCAAAAGAAACCTCTGAGTATTTCAGAAATTCAGAAAAGAGGGTTTTTTAAATCAACATTCACTGCTGTTACAAAAAGTCTCTCCATTGGCAAACTGAGGGTTGTTTTTCCCTGTAGAGAATGATACACACACAGAATAGCACTCCACTTTTGCCTAGGAGAGCGCTCTCTTTCTGTCCTGTGGTGGAGGTCTGTGAGGAGAGGGGTTCCCAATAGCATCCCTCATTCCCTGGCATCCTCAGTAACAGAAAGACTTAGAGTCCAGTCCCCAAAAGAAGTACATTACTTCTGATTTCTACTTTTATTTCTTCTTTTATTACATCCTGACTATTCTCTCTCTTTCTTTCTTTCTTTTTTTTTTTTCTTTAGAAATACAAACAACACAGTACACAACAGATCTGTATTGATGCAAAGGAAAGCTGTAGACTGAGAGCTCTAATTGCTAGGAAGCTTAAACTTTGAGTCAATCTGAGCTGTAAATGAGGCAGGAGCAATAGCTTAATGCTTCCTTTGACCAAAGCCCATTAGGGGCTGGATTTAACTGGAATGGAGCAGAATTATTTAGGCTGGAAAAGACCTCCACAATCAGCAGGGCATTTTATGCTTCCAGGATAAACGGACCCAGAAAGTCCTCCCTCAGCATTTAGGCTGGGGATCGTTTCAGGAGGCTGCAGAAAGGCATCGGTCTCCTGGCTGTGTTGAGAAGCAGCTGGAGTCTGCACGTGTGTGGCAGAGGAAATCCTGGGAGTGGTCCTGCAGCCTGAGAGTTGCTTTTTGCACACAGAGCCTGGCTTAGCAGATGGGCTCACACTCAGCACTTCCTCGTTGTCTCCAAGCTCCATGAGCTGGCAGAGGCCACTGTATTAACCAGATAGTTTTGTTGTAATATGCTCAGTGCTAGTGTGAGATTGCTATGCAGAGATGTCTTCTGTTTCTACTTCTAACAGCTTAGCAGCTAATAAACACCATGCAACAACCTCTCTTCTAAACCTCCTCTTAAAATACAGACTTTGGTTTGCCAACTCCAATGTATTTAAAGCATCTGAGCTTCCGGGGAGACTTTGGAAAGTTAACTGAGCAGGAGGAGGCACGTGCAGAAAGACATTTTCAGAAGCAAAAGGCAGCTCCAGTATCAGCTCAACATCTGATGAGAGGCTCTGGGGATGTTAGAGCCTTTTGCATTGAAAGGGGATATGGTCTCACATTTGACAAAGCATCTTTAGTTGTGTTAAGTCAGTGCATGGGCTACAGCCTCCTGCTGAAAAGGAGGCAAGGAGAGGCCTTGGGAGCAGCACAAGGTTCAGTGTCCACAGAGGGGAATTTTTCTTAGGAAGAAACCTCAGGAGGCTGTCTGGGCAGAGAGGGTTGCTTGGTAATGCATCTGTTCTCAGTGAGCTCGTGGAGTCAGAGACTTCTAGCATAGCTAACATTCTGCAGTAGAAATAAACCCCACAAACCTGAGACCCCAGCCCTTTAAGAGGAAAAGCTGTTCTCACTTGATTTTTGGCTTTTTTTTCTCTTTGGTACTGTCACTGTAGTGAATTATGGACCCAAAGCAGAGAAGTTACTGACCTTTTTTATTTTTTATTTTTTTTTACTGCATTTCTGGTCAAAATACAAAGCCAACAAGATTCTCCTTTGGATGACTTCCAAAAGCCCTTCAGAACAGTGTCCAGAAGTGGGAAGTGACAAGGAAGGTTCATTCATAAAAACCCTCTCAGATTCTGTAGGCCTAATCTCTGATCTCCCATGTTTGTATGTATGACAGCTTGCTTGTTTAAGTGTGCTTTGAGGGCCTGTCATCTGTCCCCTGTGAAGCAAAATGGAAGTTTAGGATCCTTGTTGAAAAAGAAAAGGTACTGGAAGACCATTAGGATCTATGGAAGTCTTGACTGGGGAAATTCTGTTTTACTGCAGCAACCAGGAGGGCTTGCTGGAGGAATTCACAGTTGCCAAGGTGACATTTTGGTGGCATTTTAGTGGCTGCTGCCAGGCTGTCTAGTGAGGTCAGAGCCCCTTTTCCCTGTGCCAGTACCCTTCCTGGCTGATTGATGTTCTTGCTTTATTCTATCCTGCAGGACAGGGCTGGAGGCCATCATGGAGACCTACGCCTTCTGGAGGCCCCCAGTGCGCACCCTCACCTTTGAGGATTTCACCACCATGCAGAAGCAGCAAGGTGAGTGTACAAAGGATATGCAAAGCAAGAGAAGAGAGTACAGGAACAGTGACATGCTCTGTTTTGCCAGGAGGTCACTCACCTTGCTGAACTCTTGATGACTGTGAAAGGATACATGGAGGGTGAATGGCAGCTAGGAGACATTGGACAGGCTATACATTATGAGGTGCAGTGCAGCTGTCTCACTTCCTTGGTGTCCTCGGAGCTCAGACATGGAGTAGGAAGAAGTGCAGCATTGGATAAACCAGTCCACACTCATGGTGTGGGTTGAGTTAAACTCAAAGACAGGCAGAGGCAACGTTCCAGCATGTCAAATGCATTGATCATCATTTATAGTTACAGTTTGCCATTTGCACGGAAACACAAGGGGAAGGATTCTGTGTCCTTTGGGAGCTTCAGGAGGCAAGAAATATGCACACCTCCCCCAGGATCACACTGCCTCACTTGCAAAACCCAGTAGCCTTGCTGGAGAGACTTACTGTTAGTATGAGGCTAGGAAGAATTATCGGGTAGCCCAAGTGTTTCCCAGTTGTTCATGCTGTATCTTTTCATAGCTTCTGACCATTATATACCTCATTTGTTAAACAGAGCTTTCATCTCCAGTTTCAGGCTGTGGCATCGTTTTTATTTTGTGCTTATAGGATTCACTCATTGACTTTGTTGTAGTTCTTTCTAGTTAAAAACACAGTCATCACTGCAACCTATTATTTCCCCCCCCAGTATAAACACAACAAAAGAAACAAAGCAAAAGTATCTTTAGATGTGACACCTGCGAGGTCAAACAGTCAGAATTAAATGGGTGCCAGGTGTAGCAGAGCACATTCTCTGGCCTCTCTACTTTGTGCTGGACATCAAACCAAATCTTCCCTCCAGACCTTGGACCCACCTGGAGATGATGTGTTCTGCTCCAGAGGGAGTCTGAGGGCTGCCCACTGGGGATCCAACACAGTGTGGGGGGCAGGAGATGTTTTGCAGCAGCTCAGAGATATGCATTAAGCAGCAACTTGTGGTGGGGTGCGCGGTCAGAGATGGGTTAAAGCAGGGATTCAGAATGGTTTTCATCACCCACCTAAATAGAAACATAACAACCTCTCCTCATGGTCATCCTTGCTGGAGTGGCCTCTCTCCTCTGGCAGTCGACTGGCCCAGCTCACCTCCTGTCCGGGCTCACATGGCTCCCTCCCCTCCCAGTGGTTATCAGATAACATCCTAGTGGCAAGTCCAGCTCTCGCTTACGTGGTAAGGTAATATTAGGAAAGGAAAATATTTAATGTATTTTTAGCTTGTTTTAATATAGTTTGGCAGCTGAAAAGCCAGGAAGCAAGCCAGTACCCTGTGACCAGCCAGCTCTGTTCAGACCACCACCACTGCACTACGGTTCAGTGAGAGCAGGGCAGCCCTAAATAAAGCTGTGTCCACAGGTTGGTCTCAAAACTTCACGATTCACTAGAAAACGGTGAGTGCTCTTAAGCTCTTCATTTTTCCAAATGAAACAGCCCCAAGTTAGTGCATCACAAATACTCCCTACTCTGAAGTGCTCCTCTTTCCAGTGATTCCTTTGACACGCTGAACTCTGGTCTCAGCTGTGGGTGCAAAGCCAAGGTACAAATACATTCTATTTTAATTCCTGGCTATGAGAAGCAAATCAGCTGCTGACACCCGGCACCAGCAAGGAGTGCTCCAGGGCTGGCTGTAGGAAACTGCCTTGGGGTTACAGGAGACTTTGGGGATGTGTGTATTGTCCTTTCTTGCTTCTCCTCTCTGCTATGGCTTTCCATGATGCCTAGATGTGTCCGTTGCATCTTGAGAAGTGCACATCTACTGCACTGAGTTGAAAAGGAGGCAGTAAAAATGGCCTTGTGCCTAGGAAGAGATACCATAAATGAGGAGCAAGCCGTGGTTGTTCAGGCTGGAAGGGAGAGAGGGAGGACATAATGGCACTGAAATAAAATGCTGTCTGTGCTGGATAGGAGAAGAAGTAACAGGCTCCAGTTGCATGAAGTCTAGCAGAGTGCTGGAATAGATTCCCTGTAGAGACTGTGGAATTCAGCCCTGATTTTCTACGGATGAGTACCCCTTACTGTGGTAGGAAAAATGATGCTTTCCAAGACAGAAGCTTGGGACTTTAGCAGTGTAAATACAGTGCGTTTTCTGTTTTATTTTTTTTATAAGTCCGGATTTCTACATGTTGAGGATCATTATGGATTCTTACCTTTTCTTTTGCCCTTTGGTATGCTTTTTTTTTTTTAATGAAAAAAATGTTTTATCTGCCTTTTCCAAAACAAATTTGTCAGATCTAACCAAATTTTCTCGGGTGGAACTTTGACTGATAGAAAAAACTGGATAGCTGTGAAAGATTTTTAGAGCATTTAACTTAATGCCATGTGTACCAGCTTGAAAAAGTTTGCATATTTGAAGGAATGAGTAGCAGGTCAATCTCAAAGCCAATGGGTAAATAGAAAACCTGACTATAAATGTGAAAACACCACCCTATGAGGACAGCCTCAGTGTTTCTCTGTGGAGACTGTCTCATGGACTAACCGGTCTGGAATCAATAAAACCACACATTTGCTAAAAGATAAAAATCTCATAATGACTGCAATGCTAAAAGTGATGATGGGGATTAAGGTACGAAAGGTCAGGGATTGCTTGGTAACCTGCATGCATTCAAACAAAGTGTGGGTTTAAATTCAACCAGATACAATATCAAGTGCCTAGGAACAAAATGTAGGGTGCATACCTACTGAGTGTTCTGGAAAGCACTGGCACTGACAAAGGTTTGGAAATCATGGTGGATGAGCAGTGATAAACAGGGACATACAATTTTTGTTGTAGAAAAAATGAAAATAGTGGAAAGCAGTTGGGTGAAAATTTCCTGGCTGCAAACACTATAATATTATCTTCTACTGTACATATTTTTGAGGGTGGAAAGAAATTAATTAAGGGGAAAAAATATATATAATGATTTGTTTGCTGGAGCAGATCCCTGAGAATGGAAGCTCAGTTTGCATAGTTAATCAAAAAGAACATAGAGAACTGAAATGCTTATGGCCAATGCTATCTTGCAGAGAAAAGAATATGTAGTAACATCCCATCACTCGCTAGAATCTTGTAACTGTGAAACACTCAGGTGGCTCTGCCTTTTCAACTCTAGCTGAATATTTCATCCCTTTTGGGGAGAGGTAATGAGATAAGCAGGACACAAGTTCCCTCCCATCTATCTTCTTCATACAATTAATTGTTTTACAGATTTTTATTTCCCTTATCTGCACTTCTCACCATGAATAGAGACAGTCATTTTATTTCTCTTGTATTGGGAGGTTTTCTGTGTCCTTAATCATTTCTTTAAAAACATGTTTGCACAGAGTATTCCAGATACGGCTACACGATACAATTATCTCAAGGTATTATAATTTTTTCCACATTAGCTTTTCTCTTGTTTAACATGCATCTGAGAGTTTTGCTCATTCATTTGGCCCAAGCTATATGTTGAGTAAGGGCCACGATGACACAGAGAATCAATACTCAGAGCATTGGATGCAGCTGTTTCATACAGGGATTAAATAACTTTCTGATTTACACAATGATAGGTTTCAGCTGCCACACAAGCTGGGGAGTCTGATAGCACAACCACACACACAGATGTCTTGTGACTTGTACTAGCAGCGCACAAACATTATTTTCATGTCTTTCCAGTGTAGTAAAACACAGCAGTAAGTCTCCATAGCTCTGTTATAACTGTGTCGTAGTATCAAAGAGAAGAAAATGCCATTTCTGCTAGTGGACCTTCCTGGCCTGAGCACAAAGTCTCTTTTGGACCACATAATGCAAAAGTCATCTAAGCTTTACTCGGGCAAGTACCACTTTTGCCAGTATTACAGCAGAACTCAAGATAGTAGTTTAAAAGTTACCCTCAAAACAGAACCTTACAGATGCTCAGAAAGCAGCATTTCAGGAAAGACTGACCTTCTGGAGAATGATGTCAGCCACTCTGCAGACTACTTATTAGTAGGGAAAAAGGGGGCTTGGGATTATTGAATGCACATGGCAATGAGATGTGGGGAAAGCCAAGAATCTATTAAAGACTTTAATTGGAATCTATTTTCAAAATTTAGATTGAACTTTATCCAGATTCTCATTATTAAAAGTATGTGGCTTAGTTTCTCGATTTTAACAGGGTACATTAAGAAAAAAGAAGAGAAGGGGGATAAGAAAATAGGAGTTCCAGTAACTCTGGATTGTGTCACTTTCCAAGTGTAAAAAGAGCCAGTGCTGGCTCCCATATGATATTCAGTTTTCCACAGGATGCTGAGATGAGCAGATCGCTATCAGTGACTGTAAGTTTTGCCAGGACACAGGACACTGCGTCAATACCTGAATAGTGATCAGCATTGGAACCTTCCTATAAAAGCTGATAACTTAGGCAAAAATTTAGATCAAATATATGTTGGCAACTGGTAAAAAGAATCACCTCCCAAGCAAGAGTTCAGGTCAAGTATGAGAGTCACATGATGTGATATATCAGCAAGTTTACAGCACATAAAATGTAATTTCTCCATTAAATCATTGTTTTGATACATGTACACCAAACCTACAAGTGCCAAGCTCCAAGTGATGAAGTCTAAAGGCTTTCTTTTCAAACTGTGTCTCCTCAGTTGACTAGGTACCTTTACTGAGGCCCCTCTACCACTTACTTTCAGTAAATTCAACCTGTTCTTTATCAGATTGAATATTCCTCTTGATCTTGCCAGGTGAATCTCAAGTATGGAATCATAAAATCATTAAGGATGGAAAGACCACTATGATCATCTAGTTCTAACAATCAACCCATCACCACCGTACCCATTAAAACATGTCACTATGTCAAGCCATTTTGTTGAGGCTTTGAGGCAGGAGACACCATGCTACAGCAAAGTCTGACAGAAAAATGCAGAGCTTGCGCAGCAGAAATGGATGACTCTTACATCAGTTATGTATGCTGGCACCCATTAGGCAGCCCATGAAATCATTCTTAATGGCTGTTGATCTCAGCATCATAAGCTTAAAAGTGGTCTAAACGGAAAGAGCAGAAGCAAAAAAAGTGAGCTCCTCTCTGGCTAGAGAGCTGTTGCTGTCACTGATAGGATAGAGCAGCATGCGTATGCAAAGTGGCATTTGAATACAGCTCTATCATTTCCCTCTGAGAAAGATTATCATAACACTGCAGTCTTGTGCTGACAAGGATATGCACAAATGGATCCCTGTCCTCTGCATGGAATAGATTCAAACCACTCATTTACTGCTAGATAAGAGCAAAATTTTCCTGTATTAGCAGTGAGTCCAAACGGACTCCCTGTATGATACATTAGCAGATGGGAGACAGTCTGAACAGAAGTGTTGTTGATTTTCCAGCTTCTCTGTCTGTAAACATTGCCCTGATTCTGCAGGCAGTGTCAAGGTTTGTCTGTACTGCTTGTCACTTATTTCTCCTTCGGTATACTGTTCTTGCTGGGCATCATGTTCAGAGAGCCAACCTGATTGCACCCATCTGCAAACAAAATCATGAATGCACATATATATATTGGTGTCAAGCAGAGCCCTCCAGAACTTGACTTCAGAGGCATTTTGAGGCAGAAAGATCCTTGTGGCTTTGTCCGAGATCCCAGATGCCCCAAATAGTGTCTCCTAAGAGAGCGGAGCTACTGAAGTCAAAGGAATCTGAACAACACATGAATGCATCTGCTTGGCCACTTGCCTCTTGACTGCAGCCATTGGTTATTGGTTATAGCAGTGCCACCAAGATAATCTGGATGCTGCTTCCCTTTGGAACGAAACTGTGAATGGTCTAGGCTATGGGCAGAGGTCAGACATATGGGTTTGGTCCCAATTATCCTTCTGAATCTTTTGAAAGGAGATTGGAAACAGAATAGTTGTTGCCAGAGTTACTGGGATCAAGTTCTGGTTTCAGCTCCATACTTCAAATGGCCAGTAGATTGCCTCATCTGAATGAAGCAACAGAGAACAAACGGTTCCAGCTCCATTCTTGTGGAACAGCAGCCAGTTTTTCTTCAGGGAAGGGGTGTTGCTGGTGCTCCAAGATCTCATCTTCCATATATAGAAATTAAAATATGTTCCCAGATGTGACATGAGGGTCTGTGAGTCAAAGTTTTTGCCACTTCTTGATGACCTGAAAGGAATGTTGAACAATTTATTATTTCAGATAGGTTTTTAGGTTTGAAGCCTTATTCCTGGTGCCTAAATTTCTATTGTTCCATTAATCTTGATCAGATTTCACGTGAATGAAAAGGAGCAGTGATACTTCAAAAGTCTGCACAATTTCCTCAGTGTCATGTTTTCTTACAAGTATAATATGGTGTGCTCTTTGAGCTTGACACAATGCTGACATTTTTTCTTCGATTCAGAAATTTTGAACCACGGTGTGTTTATGGAGTTTCATAGGTTTTTACTTTATTTATTAATGTTGAAAGTGGTGGAGCTTCCAAGGCCTGTGTTGGACCAAAGCTCACTCCATTAAGAGTGGAAAAAGAGGTTCGCAATTCAGTTTACATTTGTCACCTCAAAGAAGTCACCGTGATGTCAGTTAACCTCAGTTAGGTTAGCAAATCTGCATCATCTTTTTATTGAAATTATTTGCCACTGTGATGACTTTCATAGAGGTTTGTGTCACAGAGTCTTTTTCTGCATACTTTTTCATCTCCTGGTGTAGCTTCCATTCCATGACACAGACATCAGCTATCAAAGGTTATAGCTGTAAAGGTGTGAAACTGTACATAATTGTCACTGTTAAGTAATTTTCTCCACTAAATTGGGGGCGTTATCAGTCTTCAGAACCAGTTCATTTGATGCCCACAACTGAAGAAGAGAAAAAGAAAATATTTCTGTAGTAGCTGATGTATATGTTACAAATGTGGTATAAAATCTGCTCTTCAGCAGCCTACACACAAAACAAAGCCACATCCTGTAAGTCTGATCCTGAGACTGTGTGAAACTGGCCCTAGAAAACTGTACTTTTGTGAGGAATAAAACCCACTGTACTAAAGTCTACAGGGAACAGAAAGGGGAAGTTGTCTCTTTAGGGAAAAATCTCTTGGTGCTCTGGATTTAGGAGGGAATGAAAATCAGAAGTCCCAGACTACAGTTTTTTGGAGTGCTTGTTCACATTAAAGAAAAAAATAATTATGATTTTCAACATAAGATTTTGGAAGTATTTTATCTTGGAGGATAACTGAGGCAAGTTTTATCTCTAACTTGCTGACTGGCAAATTTGAATTACAGGGCTCAGAAGTACTAAAGAGAAGTATTATTCAGGGTTGCAGATTTAACCATTAGGTCCATAGATTCCTGTAATTTGAGCCAAATTTATAAAATATCTTTCTCTGTGATTTACTAACCTTCAGGATAGTTTCATTCCCAACTGCTCAAACTTTAACATATCGCAGTAGCCCTCCTTTTTGTGTTAAGTCATATCTCTAAGAACTAGAAAATACTCTTAATGTTTCCCCTACCAATACAGCAATTCAGCATGAAATTACTTCAGGGGCCCATTTGGGCCTTTAAAACATTTTACCAGCAGTTGCATAATTTGATAATTGGCCAAGGACTCTAGAGAAAAAAAACAAACAGCTACTCTGTGAAGGCAGAAATGGCTCTCATTCCCCTGGAAGATGAAATTTTTAATTCCTTGAAACTGAGAGAGAATGAAGGTAGGCATGTCACAGACTTGGTGGCCCTGCCCTGGCTCAGTATGAAACCAAGGAGAAGACATCAAAGCTGTTTAGTTTCCCGTGGTGGTAAATGTGGAACTCAGAAGGGTTAGTAGTACCGTAAGAAAGAACTTTCAGCTCTTCTGAGGGTTTTAGGTTTGGGTACAGGAAAGATGGGAACAGGAGGAAAGACCTCAGGATTTTGGTTGTGCTTACAAGCCAAAAGTTGTCATGAGAAGAGGGAGCAGGAGTGACACTTCATATTATGGTATTTAAAAACGTAGAGGTGCAAGTAGGCATCAAGCAGAACTGAGACGTGCTACTTGAAGCAGGAATAGATCCAGGCTTGTGCTAGGCCTGAGTCTTCAAGGACATGAGAACAGGTTATGAGAATAATGAATGAGAATGAGAATCTGGCCTCATAATCAATCAGATCTCCTAGTAATCTGTACAATTCCTTCCTCACAGCCATCTTTGTTTTCTACCTTTGGATGAGTACTCAATTTTTGTTCAGCCACCAAAGGTACAGTAACTTGGAAGATGAAGTGTAAGTTTCTTAAGCTACACTTACGGAATATTCACATGTGAATACACAATGGGAAATAATTTTTATTTCTTTTTTTAAAAATACATTTTCCTGCATGCATACCATCACATTTATTTACTATTGTGTCCAAGAGCAGAATATTGTGAAAACCTGAGAAAGGTTGCATTCTTCCATGCTTTAGAAAATCCCTTTATGTGTGCATACATGTCCAGACCATTCAGAAATAACTAAGAGCACATCTGCATGGACAGGTGCCTAAGTCTGTGTTCTTTGCTGGCCAGACACATGCCAGCTCCCGGCCAGCTCCATTTGGAAAGCTGGAGAACTGCATTAGCATGACTCTGTGCCAGAGTGAATATAAACTGCCTTTCAAGAGGGCTTATTAACTCAATCAAAGCACCATGAGGAGAACCATGAGACAAAGACTAGTGGTTACATCTCCTTTCTTGCACCATCAGGAGCTCATACTCGTGCCCATTGCCTGGTGGAGATGTCACAGAATCACAGAATCACAGAATGACCCGGGTTGGAAGGGACCTCAAGGATCATGTAGTTCCAACCCCCCTAATATGTCAACATATTAGAGAAGGAGCTGAGGTTCCTCCAGGAGAATAATCAGCAATGCTCTTTTGTGTGGTTGTCTGATGAGACTCTGCTATTGTACAAGGCATGGCCTTGGTGCTCGGCCATTCCTGTGCTGACTGTGGCTTCAACTAGTGTTTGATCTCTTCCTGTGCATTAAATAAGGACTTCAGGGCCCAAAAGGTTTGCATGGAAGAACTGCAGGTGATGGAAGCAATTGACGTCTGGAAACACTAGCAAGGAAAGTATGCTGCAGTGGATTCCAAAGTGTGATTTATGTGCATCTTTCAGATAAAAAGATTGAGATAAGTAGTGGGTCAGCTGGCTACTGTGATGTCATTCATAAGAAAGATACCAGAAGATTTTCCATGAACAATTGTTTCAAACTCTCTTGGCTCTGATACTCTCGTCTTTACCTCCCTCTTGCCAGAAGCCTCACTTGGCTAACACTGGCTACTGGCAGATGTGTTTTCCAACTCCACTGTAGTGTTAGAAGTTGGCCTGCAGTGTGCAAAAGTGGTCCCTTTGCTTTTTGTATGTCCTGGCATGCTGAGAGCTTCAGGAGCACTGTTTCCCCTCCTTGTAAAGCACATCATACTCTTGAATTGGTTGTGTCTGGGTTTGCAGTTTATCTTGAAATTATCTTTAACACAAGCTCAGTGCAGATAGAAGTAAAAGCAAGAGTCTACTTGGAGCATGTGGAGATGCAGTACATTACTAAGACTTAGAAGGAAGCATGAGACAGGAAGCAAAGGCTCGTCATAAGCTACTTAAGATGAAATTTTAATGACAATTCTATTTTTATCCAGATGAGAAGTTGTAGGTGTTTTCCTAATTCTTGTGGACAGGTATTCAATTATGGTGTGCAGCTCATATTTCTATATCTCATTAAAAAGAGGAGGGAACAGTGGTGTGGAAAAGAATGTTTGCTTTTACAGCCCACCATGTCTATGGTGTTTCTCTTCCACTATAATTTTAGTCTTCTTCCTATCTTCCCACCTCACCTATGATTCTTACTGCTCATTCTGGTTTACAAATTCTGACCTTTCTTGCACAAAATCTTTCTCCAACTTCTGTCTTTGGAAATGGTTTTGTCCCTTCAAAGTCAACTTCATTATCACTTGTATACTCAGACAAAGAGCAGGCTCCTTTTGGGATGGTACCAGGCTTGATTAAACTCTGGACATGATGTACACAGTGCCAGAAATGGTCTGAAGACCAAATGCAATGATAACTAACCACTTCAGAATCATGATAAGCATAGAGGACAGGAGTGCTGTGGCATCAGTGGTAAATGATGTTGGTGTTGGCAATTATTTCCATGGGCAATAGTGGGTAGAGAAAAAAAAACAGAGGAGAATTATTCAGATTCATTTTTTTCTTGCCTAAATGTGGTTTCAGTTTACTTAATCCATTCCTAAGCATATCCTTGTGTATCAGTTTAACTAGATTGGTTTGTGTCTACGCCTTCCATTAAAATGACATACACATCTGTACATCTGAGTGTGCAGTATGGTGTAGATATATTATCTGGGCTTACTGCCATCTCTACACATATTTGTCTGACTTCATAACAGCTACGGTCCAAGCTATAACTTCACAAAAGTCCAGGTTGCATTTTGCCCATACTTAGTGCTTCCAGAAAATATGAATCAAAAATATCACTGAGAACAGAATAGAGCTATGTGAATTCTAAGGAACATGAGCTGAGATGGGCCTTTCTTTGTAGTGTTTCCTATTCCATAAAGGTGTAAAGATTATTCCGCAAGAGATCAGAAACTGCACTATGCTCTACTGTAGTAGAAGTTTGGTATATCTTGTCCTTAATGGTTGACATGTGCAGCAAAGATTTTGAGAAAGCAAGTCATCATGTCTGGCATTTGTTTCTGCTGATAGATCTGTCACTTTCTTATCATGAAAAAATTACAGAGGTAGAGAAAAAGATCTTTTTTACTTCAAGTGTTTTATAATTACTGTGTTTTCACTTCAGACTTTTATTCTATTGGCCTGCAAAGAGTGATAATTCAGAGCAGAATCACTGTAGTACCCCTTTGGGGTAACCTGAAACATGCAGTTCAGAGTTTCAGTTTATGAACCATTAATTAACCCTTGAACTTAGTAATTAGGGATCTATCCTTACTCCTACTCTGGAGCCAAATCCTTGGATACACATACCTCAGAATCAGTCTCCTTTTATATTATTTAATAATATTTAAAACCTAATGCTCAAGGTAACTGGTGTGTGCTCCTCTCTTGTATAGTTTTCTCATGTTAACTAAAAGATAGAGGCAGACTGAAATGGAGTTAGTAATTTATTCTGTGTATTACATTTCAAGCAGATCATTAAAAATATGCATTTTTACTTATTCTCCAGACATTGTCAACAAATTAGTCACAGTCCAAAGTTTGTTCATGAAATACATGGTGTAAAGAATCAAGTTGAAGTACATGATTATCTCTGGGTTAAATACATTTCTGTGCTGCAGCAGGTTTATGATTATGTGACCTCTGTATTTTGGTAGGTGACCGATGATATCTGAACTCAGCTGTCTTCCTGTCCTCCCTGTCAGAAGTTACCCTCTTTACTGTAAAGCCAACGTAACAGGAAGATATGTATCTATAGTGGTATACTTGAGATCAAACTCACCTCCAACGAAAATGTGCAGGAGGACTCCCTTCTGCTGGCCTTGTTGCAGTTTTGACATCCTGTAACAGAAAGACAGGGAGAAAGGATGTAATTTCTTAACCTATGACACAAAATCAGCTGGAGATTCAGAGAATTTTGAACAAAGCAGGGAATGGTACTTTTGGCAAGCAACACATAATTATAAACTCACACAAAAGGTCGTTGAACTCTGGAGCAACGATACACTAGCAGGTCTGAACATTTCAGTTTCATCAAGAAAGAAATATAGAAAATCCACAATGTTATTTGAAATTTGACATTTTCACATTAATTCTAACAGATTTTATGCAATATTTCTCTTTTTGTCTTCTTAATAAATGACAGAAGAATTTGTGGCTTAGCAATAAGCATTCATTCCCATGGCTGGCAATGGAAATGACTTCTTTGACTTAGAGTCATAGAAACAAAAGTTTTCTTGTTTCTGTCTGAGTCATGAGTCGTTGCAGCCAATCCAGGCTGTGCTTATCCAAGGCTGCTTTTCTTATTGTTTCTGGCTTTTGTTTCAAACAAACAAACAATAAAACAACCAGAAATATTATTTTCTAAAAGCTCCACTTCTACCCTAATATCCTACTCTATTTAATACTAGATGTGTTAGGAAGAATCAGACATAGTCTGATTACTTTCTAGTGCATCTCTTAATCACCTCAACTATCTCCCCATCTCCTTTATTCAGTCTCTTTCCTGTTTAGTAGCAGACTTAGATGGTTCTTAAAACCCTTCTGGCTTTTGATTCCACAAGACAACACAAGAGAAAGCTGTCTCTTACATTGGACTATTAATGTGCAATCTCTGCCTTGGTTAAATTTCAATCGCCCACTCTACCACCCTCTTTTCCATTCCTAACCTGTCATCTTATAGCCTTTCCAAAATGCTGCCTGACCAGCTGTCATCCTAGTTTTCCTGATTCCACCAATCCACTCACTTCACCAGCATCCCTTTGCTCCTTTTAGAAGAATCTTAAGTATTAGCTCTCTAACTCAGAAAAGGACACTCATGCAAAGAGACCCAATCAACCAAAACAACAACAGCAACAAATATTAAATATTTCACACTAGAAATCAGCATTCCAAAGGTCTCTTTGTCCAAAAAAGATTTCTCTATCTCATAATCTTGACAATAATTATCTCTTCTTAAACTCAGAATTGTGCCACCAGCTTCCTCATATCACATATCTTCAGTTACTTCCTATTTTTGGTGGTATTACGTAGCACTCTTTTCTTTGGTTCAGAACATGTGAATATCCCTGCTGTGCAAGCTAATTAACTGTACCATTTGTAACATAAATAATGTATAACATATTGATACTACTGACATGCATAAATATCAATATTTTGTTAACATCGGTGATACAACATATGGAATCCTTTTTAAAATTAAAACACATGAGTTAAAATCTTTACATATCAACTTTGTGGAACAGACTGTAGCTCAAAACTCTGTCCATTCATTCCAGTGTTACTTGTGTTACTTCTGGCTCACATGAGCACCACTGCACCATGAGCCATCTGAGAAAGCTGTTGAACAGTGCAGAAGTCCAACATGTTTTCAGCCACTTCCTGCCACAAGCCCCTGGAGTGGATGATAAAGCATGTTTGCAGCAGGGCCATACAGATTGCTGACTGGTGGTCTTCCTGGAGTCCAGGAGAGGAGATAAAGCAGATTTTTTTGAATGATGGAGCAATGCTTCCTTGCAGATTTTCCCTCCACCCTGTAATGCTCTGTGGCATGCTTGCTTCCATCTCCTATTTCAAAAGGGAAGAAAAACCTCCACTGAAAAACAAAATCACAACAAAAAACAGCAGCAGGAAAAACCAAGGGATGCTATTAATAAAGTGAAGGCCCTTGCCAAGAGGGACTAAGTTTTCCAGCGGCCATTTTACCACCCTTGTTTCTTTATTAAACTAAGCTGTTTCTTAATGAGACTGTCTTGTTTTGCACATGTGATTTCAGGCTCTGAACATCTTCCCATGTGTTTTGTTTTGCAGGAGGCAGCACAGGCACCTCCCCAACAACCTCCAGCACAGGGACTCCATCACCCTCTGCTTCTTCACACCTTCTCTCTCCATCCTGCTCCCCTCCAGCCTTCCATCTGGCCCCCAACACTTTCAATGTTGGTTGCCGGGAGAGTCAGCTTTGCAACCTCAACCTGTCTGACTACCCTCCATGTGCCAGAAGCAACATGGCTGCCCTGCAGAGCTACCCAGGGCTGGGCGACAGTGGCTACAACCGGCTGCAGAGTGGCACTGCTTCTGCCTCACAGCCCTCCGAAAGCTTCATGCCTCAGAGGACTCCATCTTTGATCTCAGGAATGCCAACTCCTTCTTCTCTGCCCAGCAACAGCAAGATGGAGGCCTACAGCAGCCAGCTGGGGTCCTTCCCCAGCTCCCAGTTTCAGTATGTCATGCAAGCAGGCAATCCTGCATCCAGTTCTTCTTCTTCACACATGTTTGGTGGCAGCCACATGCAGCAGAGCTCCTACAATGCCTTCTCCCTGCACAATCCCTACAACCTCTATGGATACAATTTCCCTGCTTCCCCAAGGCTGGCAGCAAGCCCGGAGAAACTCACCACTTCCCAAAGCACTTTACTCTGCTCTTCCCCATCCAGTGGGGCCTTTGGAGAGAGGCAATACCTTTCCACAGGGATGGATCATGGGATGCACATGATTAGCCCTCCCTCCAGCAACCAGCAGACAGCCAATGCCTGTGACAACAGACAGTATGGTGCTGTTCAGGGCTCCTCCTCACAGATGTCTGTGCACATGGTCTAACCTGCAGTGCCTCTCCTTGGCATGGAAGGCAATAGGACCTGCATTGTTTCCATGGATAAACCCACCCTAGTACCTTTTTGACTTCAAACTTGTAGAGGAACTAGTATTATAATGATAAATTAGAACACAAACCATCTAGGAATGCACCACCGAATCTTGTGGAAAACCTTCATTGACAGCCACTGCAGCTTGTTGAAATCCAGGGCCTCTGGACCTGACATGGAGTGTCTGCTCCTTCTGGACATTGCAGAGAGAAGGGCAGGACATTAATGAGTGAAAGCTGGAGTGAAGAAAGCAAACATACAGTTTATGCGTTAACTCTCAGCTAGTGTGAGCTCTCACGGTGCTGAGGGAGCCATTTCCTTGTGCTGTCTTCTCTGTGTTGAAGAAAGGCAGTCTCCCAAGACTTTGTCCTGAAGCTGTACTGCCCATGATGGGTCAAAGTTTTAAAGGCTTTCCCCTTCCTGAACTGTCCCTTGCTGCTGGAGCAGCTCAGCCTGTTTCTGAAGCCATCAGTGACCTATGGCCCCTTCTACTGTAGCACAAGAATGGCACTGCTGAGTTGGAGCTTCTCTTCCAAAAGAGGTTTCTGTACTTTCACTGCAGCTCTGCTCGACCAGTGTTTTCTTTTTGAGGGTCAAGTCTACCAGTACTCAGTCTGCAGACAGAGATGAGAGAGAGGACAGAGAAAAAAACTAACTCATTATCGAGTCTCAGACATGAGCAGGGTTGGAAGCTTCACACAAGCATCTTTGAAAAGATGCAGTGGGGGAGAAGGAGATCAGCTCTTACTGACATTCCCTAAAGGGATGTACTTAAGCCAAAAGAACAAAGGCCTCTGTGGGGAACATTTGTCCTGTATCACTCAACTTAATGGGAGGAAACTCCAGACTGAACTCATGGGGAAGAACAATAAGAAATGTGCACTCTGCTCTGCAGCAGTACAACTGGCCTCCCTCACCTTGCATGTAAGAATTGCCATAGAAAACCAATAGCATTTCAGTAACAATGAGGTCGAGTATTCTCCAATCTCCTGCCTGCCATGGGATCTCTGTTTAACCAACTTCCTTTTATGTTTTATTTTCTTCTGTTTTATTTTTGTTTTTCTTTTTTTTTCTTTTTTCTTCAAATCCTTTAAAAATAAGAAAACAGTTGTAGCTTGGTGCAAGCTATGCATTTAAGTTGTGTGAAAATGCAAATACCAAGTAACAGAATACAGATATTATTGAGATTTGTTGTGATGTGTTGTAGATAAATGTATTTATATGCCTAGTGGGGGAGTCAATATTATGAATATAAAAGAGGGCAATAAAAATGGTATGTAAAATATGTATGAAGAAAAAGGTGTATAAAGATTTGCCCTATGCACGGAACTCTGTTTCTAAGTGCCAAGCACAGAATGCGCTAAATAAATCTTTGCAATTGTTCCTTTTGTGTTTTTTATTTTTAGTTTTGTCCTTCTTTAACAGTTTTGGTTTCTTTAACAGTTTCCTAGAGACATCAGTTTTCCAAGTACTGCCATGCATGCTTTCACAATAGAGGAAATGAAAATACAAAGTTGAGGTAAAGTCTAGGTACAGTGTTTAAAAAGAATGCAAGCATCTGCATGGATTTGTGTTGGGGCAGATCAATAAAGAGGAATGTTAACAGTCAGAAATGCTGTTCTGCAACTACTAGCCCAGAAATTTGTTTCCCAGGAAGACCTAGATAAATTCTTGATGTTTTATATAACTTAAACCCCTAATATCGATCACAATCAGATCTCTTGTAATATGAACAACTCTCTCAAGCAGTCTATCAGCTTAAGTAATTAGTAAACATTCCCAGGGAGCACAATTTATGGTAGAAGTTCTGTTAATTACTTGGAATTTATTAGGTGTCTGCTTTCACAGGAATTGTGTCTTATAGGCTGCTAGAATTGTTATTTTGATTGTTGATGTATAATAAAAAGTTTTTCAGAGCCACTTTTCACAGTTAATATATATATATATAAATATTTACATAGTTACAGATAGTAGTATAATTTTTATTTCATTTTAAATTGCAATTTTGAGGTATTTGTCAGTTTATCGTTTGCATTGCATGTCAGTGAATCACAGAATCATAGGGGTCGCCAGGAACCTCTGGAGAACATCTAGTTCAACCTCTGCTGAAGCAGACTCCATACAGTAGGTTACAGAGGAAAGACTCCACATGAGTTTTCAGTATCTCCAAAGAAGAAGACTCCAGAACCTCTCTGGGCAGCCTGTTCCATTGTTCTGTCACCTTCAAAGTCAAGAAGCTTTTCTTCATGTTTGTATGGAACTTCCTGTGTTTCAGTTCATGACCACTGTCCCTTTTCCGGTCATAAGGCACCACCAAAAAGAGCTTTGTTCCATTTTCTTGACTCCTGCATTTTAGACATTTATAAGCATTGATAACATTCACCATCATTCTTCTCTTTCCCAGACTGAACAGTCCCAGTTTTCTCATCCTTTATACGTAAGGGTGATGTTCCATGCCCAAAAGGACACCAAAATGGTAGAAACCCTGAAAGATAAATTCACTGATGGTTATTAATTTTTATATCTGTAGGAGAAGATAAACACACAACAACATTCCCAGTACTGTGCTTAGTCTGTCTGACAGTATTGCACATTTTACCGTGTGTAGCCTTGGATGCTTCAATAAAATGGCTGGAAAGATCACTGATGAGAGAATCTGCTCTTCCTCTCACTGCCTTCTGTTTACTCTAGGAAATCAACTCTTGGTTTAAAATCAAAAGAGAGTCCTGTAGCTATCTAAAATCCTTAAAGAATCTGTCAGAAATACTTTTAATTCTGTGCTTTGAACTTTGCTGTGATCTCGTGTTTGACCCAATCCTGTAGCAACAATTTCTGTAGGTTAACACAAGTATGAAATGGTATTTCCTTCTGCTGACCACTTCCATTAAATAATGCAGCCCTGACCAGGAAAGCATAAAGATATTGAGTGATACACACACGCAGATCAGGAAGTTCTCTGTTTCCCAGTCAGGACACCAAGACACGCTCATACAGGCCTCAGTTCCCATATATAGATGGCTGAGCATAGAAGGCAGTGAGGTGGCTTTGGACAGCAGAAAACCATGGTGCTGAGATTTCTAGGTGTCCCATGCTGACCAAAACATGGCAGAGCTGGGAGTTAGGGCCTATGGCCTGAGAGTTGTCCTATTTCTGAAGGAGGAGGAAAGGAGGGGGTGTCTTTCCAGAGAGCAGCTCCCCAGGGATGTTTTGCTTGCCAGATAGAATGGCTGCCCCTTGGCCAGACACAGAGACCTGTGGAGTGTCCAGTCTCCTCCTCAACCTCTGCATGGAGTCCCCTCAATGAGATTCACTGCTTTTCAGCCTAAATAAGCTTATTCTTGAAACATTTTCTCATACGTCACTGTGGTACAGCCTTTTGAGTATCAGGGAAAGAAATCATACTGCTTTTCTGATTCATTCCATTTAAATCTTTATGAGTGAGTCTGTATTTCAACTAGTAAGAGAATGTGATTTGACTAAAGCAAAATCCTTCTCAATATCAAAATATATGTTTCCAACCTTTGTTAAAACAAAGAATGAATGTCAACCAAAATTATCACTGGACACAGTGACTAAAAAAAGCAAAGGATCAGTGTAGGGCACAACCTTCAATATTAGCATGAAGAACCAGACTCCCAGTTTCCATGCATTTCAGTAGCAACACACTGGGAAGACCTTTGAAACTATCACCTAGATTCTTCAGCAATGCGATACTTCAAGGTATGGAGCAGGCTATCCCTGATCCTATCAAGCTCCAGCATATGAGATAATGTTACTCTGTCCATTTGCCTTCAGTGTTGACTTCAGAACTTACTGATCTCAGGGTCAGCATTTATTGACTGTATTTACTGACTCTATTTATAGTCTTTTCTTATTTAGATTTTATATAGCTATGTGACATATATATAAACTAAAAAAGCTTAATGAACTAGTTACTCTTTCATCTTGGGATATCAGCAGAACACTTAAATATGTGCTTTGCTGTTCCTGGAATATTCAGTATAGAGGACTGAAATGGAATAGGCAGAAAAACTGAGCAAGGTCTGCATGTTCCATAATGCAGAGTTACAACTACAAACATAAACATGATGTGTGAGAGTTTCACTCTCTATGAGGATTAAAAAGAAGTTAACAGTGAAATGGGAAAAATTAATAAACTTTTTCCCTGGTTGTCACTGAAGGAAATAAAAGTTGAGCAGTGTTAGGAACGTTGCATCAAAAATAACAGGCACATTTAAAAGCAAGGCAAAATAAATTACTCAGTGTTCTGTTAGGTGTACAGGTAAAATCCTCCCAGAACAACACTCTCCTGAGCAGACAGACAGCTTAAGAACAGTCAGCAGTGAATCTGAAGTGAACTCATGTGTGACAGAGATATCCTGTGTACAGCAGAGGCTCTTCTCTCCCCATCCACCCCATACGGACAGAAGTCTCTGAGCTATTTGCCACATTTTACTGAGGCTTCCCAGAAAAGAGGCAATGCCCAAGCAATGTGAGAGATGCACCAGGGCCAGTTTGGGACATCCACGTGGGACCAGTTTGCCTCATGGGAGACGTGAGTCACAGTATGCAGAATTCAGCAGCCATACCTGGAAAACTCCCTCTCCTTGAATAGCTGCCATAACCACAGGGCTAGCCAGCCTTCCTGGCATGGACTTGCTCTCACTCAGGAGCCTTTGATTTGCAAAGCAAGTGTGAGCCTGGGGAGCAGCTGCAGTTGTGTGGTTCCCCTCCTTCCTTCTGTATTTCGTCACAAAATCTTGAACTCCTTTTCTACCTTTATGCAGCTTTGACAGTGTGGGTACAGTGTCAAAGACATAAGTTCCTATATCAGACAGGGGAGGACTAAGCCCTTATTCTTTTTATCACTGTGGAGAAGGTGACATGACATCATCACATTCAGAAAAGCCACACCAAGGCCAGGTATCCTGCATGCACTCTCCCATTAGTTCCTTTTGGCACATTCATGTTAACCAGAGGCCTTTATTCCAACATGCTTCACCCATTTGCTCTTAGCCAGGCTTCTGGCTTACAGTGCAGAAAACTCCGCATTTCCTAATTAGATGCTGCGGAATAAAAAGATGAAATGTCATGTACCTCTTGTATGAAGAGTCTGTCTTTTAAAAGACCAATCCAAATGTCAGGGAAGGTAGTGGAAATATCCATAATAGGAGATCTCTCATCTTACAGCACAGGTTCTTCCAAAAGTTAACTTTTCATACTGTTACACAAATGAAGATGATAGGAGCAAAAATAATCAGAGTGGATTTGTCAGCAAGCCTTGAAAATTTATTTAGCTTCATTTCTTTATACACTGACAGGCTGAGGTCATAAATATTGCTGTGTGCACAGTCGGTGCAGTTCAGTGATACCAGAACATTGCACTCAGTGCAACATAGTGTTCTTGGAGGGCATGTGAATGCTGTGTACTAAAGCAAAATACTTAGAGCACAGACATTAAAACAGATTAAGATACATGCTCTGTGACATTATATTAAATACACTACAGCAAAAATCACACTGAGTTATCCGCTACTGTAGTTGATTTATTGCATGCTGGTGGAAGCTTTACTGATGTAGGTGAGGGTTGACTGACAGTCATTTGCTATAAAAAATATAAAATAAAATAAAATAAAATAAAATAAAATAAAATAAAATAAAATAAAATAAAATGACCCTAAAAGTCTTTTTAAGCCTTGCTTTTTCATGTCAGTAACTGTTTATGAACCTTGAAAAATAATATGATCACAGACAGTGGGAGTGGTATATGGAGAACAGCTCTTTAAATACTAGATCCTGTCCATGATGGCAACCCCCATCAACTCTGGTCTGCCTGACTGGGCAACTAGACAAAAAAATCAGCTCACGTTGTTGCATGCAGTTGCCGTTGTGCTGCAACAGCCCACTGATGAGCGTGGCTACTGTATTGGATAGCAGTCAGCATCAGCTGATTCAATAAGCCTCAACAGCAAGAGTAATTGTGCAACAGTCTATCCCTGGAGCACTAAGCTGGTCTTTTTTTCTAACTCAATATGGAACTCGTATGCTGTGGAGGAGAAAGATTAGGAGCCTCTGTAATTTTACACTGCTTGAAGTTCCTACAGATGCTGTTCTTATCCCAGCAATGTTCTAAATTTGTAGAGTGTTTTGGAAGCTCTGCCATTCAGCTTCTCTGCTGATATACATAGAGTGACTTCTGCGTGCTCCTCTTGCACACATTCACAAACAGGACAGTTCATGTCTCCCTTTTAGCAACTGGCACTGTGTGCACCTCATGACATTATTTCCAGCTGACTGAACTCAGCAATACTGAAAAGACCCAAAACTGGCTTAGCTGGGACTGCAAGCAGAGAGTATCAGCCTTCTTCTTAAGGTGATGAAGAGCATTGTGCTGATTCAGTCAAGACTGCCTGTACATGTACTTAGAGAAGGTACCTGCACCAGGGGTGGGTTTTCCTCTCCAGACCATATCAACAACTGCCCCCATGAAATACTGCAACACTCATTGCCTTCCCAGTGCTTCTTTTTTGAGAAGAGGGGGGTGACATGGCCTCCAGTTCCTCTCCTACCTGAGCTGTTTTATAATATTTCCCTTAATGTGTATTCTGGTAATTGAACATTAATATTGTTGGACTTTCAGGTGGTGTAACTGGCCCAGAAACATGCACAAAGAAAAACTGCAGTCAATTTGATGTCTTGAATAAATAACTCAGTCTAGTGATTGCAAACCTGATGTAATTACCTGCATCTGCCTCTTCCACTGAAGCTGGAACAAGTCATGGTGCAATTAACCCAGCATAGCTTAAGTATAGCCTGCCAACACCATCCAAACCAGGGCCAGCATTCTACTCCATGGTTTATATTATGTTGCTATGGCAGTATGAAGAAAGTATGAATGCAGATGTGTGTATGTAAAAAAAGCACCAGAGGAATACAAGAGCAAGGATTCAAGTAATGACCTATGCTGATTGCCAGCGACGTGATCAACAGCAATGAAACTGGTAAACACTGAGAAATGTGTTGCTTTCACCAAGATCCCAGCACTGATGTCTTAGCAGAAAACCTGCAGTACAGTAATCGGAGGATGGTAGCAAGACTACAATACTCCATGACTTTCATCTTCCTGTAACACAAAAAGAGAAGTTTAAAAACAAATACACAAAATGAGGAAAGAGAAGATAATATGCAGCAACATTATCTAAGATTTATGTTGGGTAACTAAGCATGATTCTCATGCCTCAATACCTGTGACTTCTGAAAGGTTTAAAAGACCTGTTGAAAAGAAAGCCAGAAGATGAAGATCAACGTTAACCATTCTTTGTATGCAGGTGGTTCTGCCTAGAATAGTTGGAGACATACGTTTTTGGAGCACTAGTTTTAAGTAGTTTTGCAATCAGTTTCTCAAATTATTTCCTACATGTAGTGCTACTACTATAATTTCTAGCTCTGTGAGCATTATGAAACTGGGAGCAGTCTCAAACTGTACAAAAGACCAAACTTTAAAAAAAATCCAACCAAAAAAGTTTGTTGAACTGAGAGAAGGTTAAAAATATATGTACATATTATTCAAAAGGGGTTCAAATTAGTCTGAAGGAATCTACACAGAAATGAAAAATAAATCCAAAATGAGCAAGAATTGGCCATGAACACATAGCAAAGGGTACAACTTACAGTCTGGAAAGATGATCAGTGGGTAGCTGAGATACGTGCGGATAACACATAATAAACTGCCCTCCTCCCTGAATGGAGAATTTGAAATACTCCTAAGAAACTGATCTAGTGAAGCTTTAGTTTTGGACCACAAAGACAAAAATCATATCAGCAAAACCTCAGCCTCTGAAAGGGGACATTTACTCCATTAAAAAACCCAACAAACAAACAAAAAAAAGATTATTAAATTTTAAATTTGTTACATTAGTACATTATCTATAGTTCCTAAACATTCAGACAACATGAGCTAATTGCTAAACATTCTCATTCACAAGAAAAAAATAAAAATAAAAATAAAAAAAAGAAAAAGAAAGAAAGAAAGAAAGAAAGGAAGGAAGGAAGGAAGGAAGGAAGGAAGGAAGGAAGGAAGGAAGGAAGGAAGGAAGGAAGGAAGGAAAGAAAATGAGAAATCTGCTAAGGAATAAAAGCAAATAAGAAGGGATTTTTTGAAAATATAAGAAAATAAATAGATGCAAAAAGCTTTCTAAGGGCATAAATAAGTTGAAAGAAATCATCACTATCTTTTTAAATTCATTGAGGACTAAGTGATTAAAAAAAAAAAAAAGTGAGAAAATTATGAAGGGTTTGTAAAATGTCTTATTAATAAAACAAAGCACTGCTGTTAATGCATACCAGTCTGTGAGTTTGAAAACCAACACAGTACTGAAAGAAAGAAGTGGTTGTCTTTTGGATCCGTGGACATCTGAAAAATATCATGGCTGACAGGAAATCTCAGATCTGGAAAAGATGGTTGTAGCTATTGACAGAAAAAGAAAATGCTAAGAACATCTCTGGCTATTGCTTTCAAATTTTCAGTTGTGGTTTGGAAGAACGAATATTAAAAGAAAGTTCTTAATAGGGGTGCAATTCAGCACATTCAAACCACCTATCTATGGCCAACTCACCTTCATGCATATTTTCTTCTTCAACATGTTGTCCATCATGATCTGTTTGTGGTCTGTCAGTCATATCTCAACTGATGGGGCCATAGCCATGTACAATTCAATGTGTTTGACAGCCAGTGACACAGAGTTTCAGCAGTGATTTAGCTTTCATTGTACACAACATTATGTGAAGACATAGTAAGAGCAGGGAAATTCAAGGGGCAATGTCAAGTAAAGTATCTCTAGAGCTGAATTTAGCTGTGGAATAGTCACATCTCTAAAGCTCAGGAAAGTAGTGCAAGAGCAGTCCAGGGTGGGCTATGGCTCATGCTGTTTTCCATTTCTAAGTCCAACAGTTCTACAACAGAAAGAACAACATACAGTATCCGTGAGTTGCCCATAGGAGGAAAGTGAGGAGTTCACAATTTCTCAGAGCAGCTGAGATGCAATTGAGATTGAATCCAAACCTAAAAAATTCTTTAGGTTAATTCATCCATAATATCTATGTTTTTTCTCCCTTCAGCTGTTGCCACAATTGTTCCACTGGGGGACTCTTTAATTCAGTTCTCTACTACTTTTATCCCCGTTTCCCAGAATGCTAGCAGCTGCAATATAATGAGATTATTTATGATTTCTAAATATCATCTTCTAATGTATCTCCCAGGCCAGCAAAGTGGCAGCTCAGCAAAGCTCACTGAACCAGAGCCGCCTGTAGCAATCCCAAGGTGTCCAGCCATTCATTTCTATTTCCTGTCTTTTCAGATTTTTTTTTTATTTTTTTTTTCTCCTGCACAGCAAAACCAAAAAGAAAAACGTTATTGGCTGCTGGTATTCAATCCCTGAAGAGGTGTGGCAGCAGAAGCCCTTCTTCTAGGACTGTTTTGGTGGCATAAAAGAGTTATGCAGTTCTGTACTCCATGCAGTCACCAGACATGGTCAGTTCTATAAGCTATGATGTTTCCTGACTCAGTAGCCATTGAAAAAGAGTATGAAGTGACATGGATGAATGTGCTCCTACAACATTTGGCCTGGACTGAGTAGTCTGTGCTTATTCTATTCCTTCATTTTTCTCCTGTGCTTTGGGCATTGCCCTTTTAGATAGACTTACTTGAGCTTGATCACATTTCTAGTGCTGCACGTGTAGAGACCTTCTCTTTCTGTGGAAAAATGATTTGATTGCTTTCCAGCAATTTTGTTGGGCATGTTTATGTCTTAAAAAAAAAAAATAAAAAAAAAATAAGGCTACCATATAGAAACAAAACATAATTTCATATTTTCTGTAAATTCTATTTTATGTTGATTGATTTTGAAGCGATATTCCTGCTTTGCAAGGTCAGAAAACTACCTACAGCCTTCTCTTTGCAATAGTCCTTGAAAATATATCCCTTGCTTTCCATGGTCAAAACACTTAGAGATTTATGGTTCTTGACGTCATCAAGCACAGTCCAAGCTGTAATTCTCACAGCACTGCCACAACACCATCAAGACACACAAGCCAGAGGGTTGTGGTTAATGTTTTTATGTGCAGGTGGAGGCCAGTGATGACTGGTATCTCTGTGGGTACATCTTGGGGTGGACAATCCCAGATATGTATATGGTCTGGGAGAACTGATTGAGAGCAGCTCTGTAGAGGACTAGGTGGTTCTGGTGAATGAAAAGCTGGACATGAGCCAGGCGTATGCACTTGCAGCCTGGAAGGCCAACTATATCCTGGGCTGCATCAAAGGAGGGGTGGCCAGGGGGAGGGAGGTGGTTTCCACTCTCTATTCTGCCCTTGTGAGGCCCATCTGGAATACTACACACAGTTTTGAGGCTCCCAACAAAAGAAAGATATGGAGCTGTTGGAGCAGGTCCAGAGGAGGGCCACAGAGTTTATCAGAGGGTTTGAATGGCTTTCTTATGAAGAAAGGCTGAGTGAGCTGTGCTTATTCTGTCCAGAGAAGAGAAGGCTCTTGGGAGACCTCATTGCAGGCTTCCATGACTTGAAGGGAGCTTAAAAGCAGCAGAGAGACCAACTTTTTACTTGGTCTGATAGTAACAGGACAAGGGGGAAGAGTTTTAAATTAAAAAAAGAGGGGAGATTTAGGTTAAATGTTAGGAAGAAATTCTTTACCAAGACGGTGGTGAGGCACTGGCACAGGCTGCCCAGAGGAGCTGTGGATGCTCCATCCCAGGAGGCACTCAAGGCCTGTTTGGATGTGGCCATGGGCAGCCTGATCTGGTGGTGGGCAGCCCTGCCCCCACTAAGGACTTGGAATTGGATGATTTACAGCTGGCAAGGTGATGGTGAAAGTTTTCAGCTGAGCCTGAGAAGGCTGTGGGTTGCACAGGCAGGAAAATGCATGTTGCTCCAGAGCATGCTGCTGCTGGCCAGTGCAAATATCTGGGTCTGCAGTCTCCTTACTGGCACACAGAGCTGAAAATGCACCCCTGGAAGCTACAGGGCTCTTCAGTTTGATTTTACTCCCCCTCGGTGTAAAGATAAACAGTCTTGTGCCAGAAGCCTTGTGTAGGTGCACAGAGAAAAAAAGACAGTTGTCCAAACAATATGGTACGGAGGGCTGGGGAAAAGACATATTTGATATATAAAGGGCATTTACATTAAAGGAAAGTGTGAGAGCTGAAGGAAGAGACAAATTTAGGGGAAAAAAAAAACAAAAAAACAACAAAAAAAGAGTGAGTCCTTCAAGTAGCCAAGTTAAATAAGACACAATGGGGGCCAATTTTGCCTCCCAGGCATTTCATTAGCCTACATCTCAGCGTCCAGGGGGTGCTGGAGAAAGAACCATGTGTCCCTCCAGGTCTTATTTCATTTGGCCACATGTAAAGAAATTTAACTCATTTGTGACTGCTGTTTCTACAGCACACAACTTCCTATTTTTATTTTGCTTTACCTCTGGGTTCATTTTGTCCATTTCAATTTATTTATTTATTTATTTATTTATTTATTTGTTTATTTATTTTGGGGGGAAGAGCTTTAAATGCTTTTGAAGACAAATATCTTCTTTCTGTTTAGAAAAATAATCAGCGGAGGCAAAGCATAAAGTCATTTCAGTCATAGTATCTTAAAGGAAAATAGATACAGTATTTTGGAAAGAATTTGAAATGAAAACACAAAACCTGATGGGGTTTAAATACAGAAAACCAAAAATCCAGTCTCGCCCCCTCTTTTCCCTCCCTAATTCATGAGGTCACCATTTCTCATTGCACAGACTATGGCATCTTGCCGGGATCCTAAGGCAGCCACCAGAAAAAGTGTTCTTGCTGCTGTGAGCACAGGCAAGGCAGGCTCAAACTGGCCAAGAGAAAATAACCAGGGTGGTTCCTTGAAGCTACAAAGAGAGAATCTTTGTAGAACCATCAAGAAACAGATGTCCACAGAATGCAGATGACCTTTCTTGATCACTAAAAATTTTGATGCATAGGCTTTTGAACAAAAGGAGACCAGATGAAAATGTGTGAAATAGTGAACATGTGCTGACATTCAGCTTGTAAAAAGTTTGCTTGTGCCTGTGTATGTGTGTACAAAGGATGAGAAGTAGGAAAAAGTCACTGCATACTCAGCACTAGCCAGGTTTCTGTTCAATAAACTTAATCCAAATGCAAGTACTTCGCTGCAGCAGGCTGTCTCTCTGAGGAGGGAGGGCAAATCCCACTGATGTCTCAACTCAATTCTTACTTCTCCAGAAAACTGTTTTTCTTATAATTGTGACTCAGACTGTCATCTGCCCCTCTGCAGATGGACCTTTGCTTAACCCTGGACCCCTGTGAGTAGCACCTGAGCTTTGCATCCCACAGGATTCCCAATGCATCTGCGTTGGGAAGTGACTACTCTCTCTGTCACTGCATTGACCTTGGTTATCTACAGACAATTCCCTTTTATTTTAAACAAGTTGTGAACTATTTGAGGCAAATCAAGTGTGTGAGAGCAGTAGGGTTTGTAAATATTTTCCTTCCACTGCAGATGCTGTCCTGTACCAAGAGAACAATCAGAAATAGTTTTAAACCAGAAGAGGGTAGATTTTAGACTAGACATTAGGAAGAAGTTCTTTACTGTGAGAGTAGTGAGACACTGGAACAGGTTGCCCAGTGAGGTTGAGGACACCCCTTCCCTGGAAACATTCAAGGTCAGGCTGGATGGGCCTTTGAACAACCTTGTCTAGAGGGAGGTGTCCTTTTCTATAGCAGGGAAGTTGTAACTTGATGATCTTAAAGGTCCTTTCCAACCCAAACAGTTCTATCATTCTACTATTCTTTTATTTCTCTGCAGAAGAACAGTGGAAACTCAAAGGACCTCCTGGCCACACTGATGGTTCTTAATTACTCTGTTACAACTTCTGGGACACCACAGGCAAAATGGATGATCTGATTCTTACCAAAGTCAGGCTACAGCACAATTATTTTCAGCGTACATTTCTAAATTGTTTTGTTACTACATAAATCCAGTTCAGACTTGAGTTGAAGATACAGTTCAGAAATGCATCCTCATGACAGTTTCACCAATGCAAAGGAAGAAGGAGAACTTACTATGAAGACAAATGTATGCTTCTTAGAGGGAATGATTTTTTTTTGTTGAATTTTGGCTTTGTATATGAATTGTCTCCAAGGAAAACTTATGGCATAAAGGGCTTTAGAGTCAGCTTGGATTGATGAGATACTCATCTGAAATAGCAGAAAGGCTTAAACATGTTCAGCATCAAGCACATTCCTAATGTTCTGTCCATGTTAACAGGGATGCCCATATGCCAAAGTCCACAGCCAGAGAACTTCAACTCAGTAAAAGCACATCTGCTACCCTTGGGCACGAGTTAGCTACCAGTGAGGAGCACAGTTTTACAGACAAGTACAAAGTACTGATAATCACCACTCAGGGATTTGCCACCACGCTGACTTCACTGCTTGGAACAAGAAGAATTCAAGCTGTACACAGCAAGATTTGAAGCCTACCATGGTGCTGATCACATCATTCAGCATAATGGCAGGGAATTCTTCTCTTGATTTTCCTTCCTAGTGCTAAAGTATCCACAGGCCATGTACTCAGCTCCCTAACTGCAAATTGGTACTTATTTCAGTGCAATGTCATGCAGCACCTCCATACAATCACAGCTGGATGAGGTTGACAGGGACCTCAGGGTCCATCTGGTCCAATCTCACTGCTACAGCAGTGACATCCAGAACAGGGTACTCAGAGCCACATCCAGATGGCTCTAGAGACCTCCAAGAGGGAGACTGCATGACTTCTCTGGGCAACCTTAGCTTGAAGCTGTCCCATACACCTCCTAGAATACACAGTGGGTTTCTACCTTGGTCCCCAGCATCTGTGCGAGTCAAATCCTCTGGTCTTCATTCCTTTCTCCTCCTCTGCTGTTATTTTTTTCTGGAATCATATGGAGCTCTTCAAGCCTGTAGTGACAGTATATTCCTTTCAGCAGTTGTGGGGATGTGGGGATGAGCACAGAGCATCAGTCTCTGACACTGACAGATCTCACACTGCTCCCAAGGAGATGCCCAAATGTTACAAAGATGAACCATATGGGCTGCCCCAGCACTCAAGGCCATTAATAGGAATTTTTAAGCAACTGTGATTGATGGGGCAGCTCTTACAAGTCTGAGATCAATGAAAATGCAACTTGATCTTTTGAACTCAAGTCCTTAATTTTTTTGTTCCTTTCTTTTTTTTTGCAGAGAATCCCATAAAACCATTTCTGTGCAGACAAAAGCTGTCTGGGACACTTCATGTGGATTTGTCATGCATTTTCCTTTTGCTCCCCCCTACCTCTATCCTGTTTGCAGTATCACATGCAGTTGGTTTTGAGTTTTTCTCCATGATTTTTACAGGCGTTTCAAGGTCAGATTTTTCTATGCTTCCGATTGTCCTGAGGGCATTTTTGAGACTCATTTTTAAAAAAAGAAAAACACTTTATTTTCAGTTAATTTACTCCTCATTGTAACCTGAAAACAAGAGGAGAAAAATGGTAGAAAAAGGAAAGCAGAAGTCATCAGGGACAGAGAGAAGGATGAATAGCCCACAGGAGAAAGTGAGGAGCCCAAGAAAGAAGCAAGAAAGAGGATATATCCCCTGACCATGTCTAACAAGTTTCAAATTATCTGATATCGATATTTTCCCCACAGGATTTGCTGACACAAATCCACATTATTCAGAATAGCTTTATCTTTCAGCATTTTGTTTTAGGCTCTCAACCAACTGAGCAATCACTCCTGGTAACTTCGTACTGAGCTGGTTCTCAGCCAAGACAGTGATAGCCTTCCACCAGCTGGATTCTCCTGGAAATGAAAGCCTCTAAGATGTTGGCAGGCTGCTTATAGACGGAGGAGAATGAGCCTGAAAAGGCATATGGAAGAGGCCATTTCTTAGAAAGCCAAGCAGGGAATTAGGGAACAGGGAGGGAAGAGAGAGTACACTGGGGAGCTCTGTTAGCTACAGTCACAGCTTGAGGATGCACAAGAGTGTCCAGGGTGCACAAGGGAAGAGGAGGCTGAATGCAATGCACAGGGCATGGGTGAGCTTGAGGGAGTGCAGAGAAATGTGAAGCGAGGCAAGAATGGGACAGAGGGGTTCAGAGTGAGGATATAAAAAGCAAAGGGCTGCAGAGGAGAGGAGGAGAGTACAGCTGTAAGGAAATCCATGTTGGGGGAGGGGTTGGGGGGGGGGGGGGGGGAGGCGGGAGGGAAATAAAATAAAATAAAAAAATAAAGGAAAGGAATAGTTTTAAAGAGGTAGGGAGGGATGTGGTAGGAGAGGGGGAAAAACTAAGAGACCAAGCAGCAGTTTCTCCATCTCCAGGGAATGAAAGAGCAGGAAATGGAGCCTATGTTTTATGTGGGATTGACAGCTGTATTTTGAACTGAGAACAACCACATACAAGCCAGGGTCTGGGAAATTTTCCCTTTGGGCATGGAAATGAAGAAATAGGTGAAAGCAACGAAAGCCGCCGTGTGTTAGTTACATGATGTTTAACCCAACATCAGTGCAAAGGGGATTTGGAGGAGGAGTCAAAGGGGTGATACTGAGTTTTGGAATAGTATTGCCTTGAGTGAGACATTTCTTCTCCTCCCTTGAATAGTTGTTGGCCCACACAGCTCCTTGCAAGGCTCAGAGCAGATAAGTTCTAGCACAGTTTTGGTACAGACAGTGCATATAGAGATTCCAGGAAGAGTGAGGATCTGTCCCAAGAAATCCCTGTCTGAATGCATTTCTCAGAGCACACCAAGCCTTATCTGAGTAAAACTTAACTAGAAGTGGAGACAGCTTCTTTGCTTGACTGATTGGCAGTGGAAGTGATGGCCCAGAACACCCTTTGGAGGTCCCACACAGCTCTGGAAATGGGCAAGCAGTTGGTAAGCAGTGGAAACTCATGAACTCTCGAGACCTCAAACACCCTGAAGAGTTTGAGCGCTCTAGCAGTGGGCATAAACGATGTTGCCATTGTATGTAGCCTAGGGACTTTCATCTTCAAACAGACCCTTCAGTGATGTCACACAGATAATACACTTTGTGGGTTACTGCCAGAGCTCTTGGGAGCTCCCAGATCTTGATTTAGCAGATCATATGGTGTCCCCAGAGACACACTCAGACTTGAGATTGGTTCTTCCGTTAAAAGCCTTGGTGTTTGCAAAATGCAGCACTCCTTCACTAAAAATATTATGCTTATTTAGCTGGTGGTGATGACTCAGACGTGCCTTAAGCTCCACAGTGTGCCACTAACAGTGCTACTAATTTGAGTGGTTTGAACTGCTGAGTCTTTTCTTTGTAACAGATATGAATGATTAACATTTTCCTTCAAAATGGTCAGTGGAGCAGTGAGATGTGCAGCTCACATAATTGAAGACTGGAACTGTGTCTCCAAGGAAGAGGTGCAAACTGACGAAAGAAAGGGTCAGTCCCTTGCAACCACACAGAGCACTGGCCACACAGCTTGGCTTCACACCCAACCTGGAGTGACAACTTTCATCAGTGAATGGTGAGCCTAGTCTTCTTGGCTTTCTCAGATGCTTCCTGCATTTACTGGGTCTGCCAAAAGCCACAAGACAGCAGCCAGACAGCAACACCAAATGCTGGCTAGGCTTGTTTCTTACAGGCATCTACTAACTGGAAGCCCTTTCACTGCCATACCTCTGCAGCATAGGTCTGAGCTTCAATGGGAGACCTAAAAGAAGCATGCATTACCTAGCTCACCTCACTTTGCAGTTTGCCTCAGCTGAGTGCTTTATTAAAACAGCAGCCTGATCTCCCAGAGCCTCTGTCACTGGTCACATTTAGCTTTTCCCCACAATGAGCTTCAGGGAGACTAAGTGATGCTGGGGAGGTTCCTTTCAGCCTTGATCTATGTAAGCTTCTGTATTTTAATTTCTTTCCTGACTTCTACTCTGCTTCTAAAACTTCCATTCAAATGACACTGACTCTTCCATTTACAGCTGCTGCTTTGGAGCTCTGTCAGCCTTGTTGATCCCTGCTGCAAGTGACAACACTTCTCACTGTCTTTTATATATCAGCTTAACAGCCTGATAACAACTGGGCAGAAACAGATATTCCTGGCACTCTGTATGAGTATACTGTGCAAGGTTTGCAGTGTGGCACTAGCTATATTTTTCTGTCTCTTCATCTTGAGCTGTTACCTTCTGATTGCTTGAAAATTACCCCTGAGGTTCATATGGTCTGAATTAAGTCTATGGCTGAACACACTTAGCACTGTAGAATACTTAAAGGATTTTAGGCAGAATCAACTTTTTCTTGTGTGTCTGCACTCTTCTGAAATGTTCTAGCAGGAAACAAAATGCAGATTTTGCCAGCTACAGAAATGTTTTCATCAGCTGAGGATCTCAAACCCACTTCCGGACTCTTCTAACACTTTTTGCCATCCACTTTGGTTAATGCAGCTATAGAGCAATGTTTTTGTGGAAACCTTCAGCCTCTCCATTTTTTTTTTGTGCACATTTCTCTGTGGAATTGTTCTGCATACAATGGAGCGTATTCACAAGGTGTATCTTCTAAAACCTTGTTAATTGTTTCCTGAGTTATATCCATTATCTTGCTTTCTAAAAGACGCTCTGTGTATGTGAATATTTGAGCTCTGCCTACCAGAGCAAACTCTACTATCAGCAGTTCTTTTCCCAATCATCCTAAGAGTTCATCTTCAACCCCTAGCTCTGTTATCAACATCCCCACGTTTACTTCAGCAGTCCTGCACTCCTGGTCCACTAACTCTGCTATCAGTCAACAAATCAATGCTCAAGCATTCTCCAGAGCACATTTGGTGATGTAAACTGATTGATAATAGGCAAGCATTGGTACTGGTGTGTGAACAGCTGTTGTGCTCCTAGTCTGAACAACACTTCCTCAAAGCTGTAACTAAGCTTAATATCTGTTTAACAAGAGTATAGGTAAAGTGGGCAAGTGGTGGCATCTCTATTCCCCATTACCCTAAAAACCTGACTTACCTACTGTTGGTCTGGAAGTCATTCTTGTATTCCAGAATGCTCTGTTAAAAAAAAAAAAATATATATATATATATATATATATATATATAAATAAAAAAAAAATGACCATTCCCTAGATCTTCAGACTTTTATGCTTGATGCCCCAGTGATCCCAAAGGGTATAAAAATGTGTTTAACACTTGGACTATCCATTTTAAATTTTAGCAAAGACTGCAGGGTTTGCCAGTGGTTTTGCTTTCCCAGCATGAGCCAAACATGCCTGCCAGATTTCTCAAGAGGGGATGTAAGATTTTCCTATTTCTAAATAGCCCAATGAAGCATTAAAATATTGAAATGTAAAATGAATCTGTTTTATGAAAGGATTCTCTGTTGTCAAGGAAGGAGGGCTGGCAAACACCTGAGGGCGCCGGGATCTTTTCTCCTCTGTGACCTGAGGCTCCTGGGAAGTGACCTTTACCAGCGTGGAGGCACAGGAATGCAGTAGTGCCAAACTTCCCCTCCCAAGTGTTGTGGACAGCCTAGTGGAAAAACCTGTAAATGCTGCAGAATGTTGTGAATTGTTACTAGTGCTACTGTGTCTTTAGATAGAGGCATGTACTGTGCATTTTGTTCTCCATAACTCTCTCTTCATAACAGTTAACTACTATATAACAAGGAAAGAAAAGCCAGAGGTGTCATGGTTACAGGAAGTATATAGTGTCAGTGGATTTGCATAGTATTTAGAAGAGTTAGAGTTACATTGCAGTGACGCAATTCTACAGCACTTGTTAATTCCCTCTTCTTCCCAAATACTTCCTCCTAACTCCCACTCTTATTTGTTTGAACATACCCGCTCTGTTATTCCTCTCTCCCAGTGCTGTGTGGTTACCAGACAATTGTTGTTTAACATATTAACACTGCATTTAATATCCTGCAGCAGATCCCAGGCTGACAGTGTGTCTGGATGAGGGTCCACTGGCCCCATCCAGGCATGGTAATCCAGATTCTCCCCATGGAATCCCTAGACTTTTGTCTCTTGCTATCAGATTCCATCTGTCTCTATGAAAATGTTGCTTTCCGTCAAGTTGTGTTCCATTCCAGTAACTGTCACAAAATGAGTTTTAAAATCCCACTTGGTTGCCTAATGAAGCTGTTTGTGAAGCATTCCCAGGAGAACTCACACCATGGTGACTTCCATGTCAGGGAGAGACTTCATATTTGTCGGATTTCTATCCGGAGTTCTGATTTCATAGAGATATTCCCTATCCTTTAATATGCAGCATCTTGTTACTCTGCAAAGTGCCTGACCAGAAGAAGTAGAGCTGCTCTAACATCTGCTCTGATTCTGGTAAAGGGCAAACCTCTCATGAACCATCTAACATCATTGCAAGGGTGACCCTGGAAAACTCCCTGGAAATGCCCTTTCCTCTTTCCACCTTGAGAGCTGGTTTCAATTGTCTCCCTTTTTTGGCAAACAGGGGTAGAGGTGGTGACATCAAGGCCCTTCTTGGCACCTCCCTTTTCACAAGGAAGCATGCATTCAATTAGAGGATTTTAATTAAAATACTTCTCTGTAGCATCCTGTTTCCAGGCCCTGCTGTAAATTTAACTTGACGTTCTCTCATTTAACAGGTGGGTGAGATTATTCTGAGAGCTGCCAGATGGAAGAAAGTAGAAACAGAGCTGGCTGCTCAGATAGAAGGAGAGGAAGAGGGTAAAAAAGCAAAGAGTTGGATACATATTTGCCCATATTTGTCATTATTTACTGTGTAGCATTTAATCCCTTTCTGCGACAGTTCTTCACTATCATGTGCATGTGACTTCAATTTCTTCTGAAGGATAAAATTTACTAATTTTTTTCCATTCATTTTGCATTGGAGCAGTTCAGGAGCAACCATTGAGTTCCATTGGAAGCAAAATTCAATGTACCCCCATCCTACATAACAAAAAGAAATAAAACACCCTTCATCATGAAGATGGGAAGCAGAGTAGCTGCTGTTAGAGCCATGGGAGTGGGCAGCTTGTAAAAGGTCACTTCTGTGAATGCAGCTGTGTCAGCACCAGCCTCCAGATGCAACAGGTTAAAGGATATGGGAGAGAAAAACTTGTTTCCAAGAGGTTAAAATCCAACAGCTATCAGAAGCAAGGATAAGAGGTATGGAAAGCAGCCAGCTGGGAGTCTGTGAGGTAGAGAGACTGGTGACAAGGAGTGATTAGGAAGGAAAATTGAAGGAACCAAAGCAAAAGAGAAAAAGGAGGACAGGTCAGGAAGGAGGAACCTCAAAGAATAGGGAAGAAATAACCACTAAGAGTAATGGAGCACTGTGGTGGGAACAATGACAGTAATGAGGAGGAAGGGAAATGAAGACCATTGCACTCTATTTTTACTCTTGGCAGCAACAAAACATAAAATAAAGACTAAACCATAAACACAGATCTCCTTCCACTGTGCTAATGTAGGACTATAGCAGTCTAACCTATAGGTGTGCCACTAGGAAGTAAGCCCTAATGAGCAAAGCAGAGCAGAGGCTACCCAAGTCATCACAAAGTTGCGGTGCAAGAAAAGAGTGTGTTATAAGTCATCAGAAGCATTGGGCTCTGCTGTTGTAACTCTATTGTTGTAGAGTAATAGTGCAATTAATCTCACTCTTGCCTTTCTGACATGGACCAACTGCTTTCAAGGGAGACCTCTGCAGCAGAGAGCTTAGCAGATAAGATGCTCCAGGGGAAAAAGATTCCACTAAGCACTATCTTCCCCATTTCCATTTGGTAAAGGCTGCTTTAGGTTCTAGTTTCAGATGTCTGGAGCATTCAAAGCTGATGATGAATTGCTTAGATTTTCTGTTCTAAATCCAAAGGCCCACAGAATGAATCACAGCCTGTGAGTTGGCTGTAGACTGAAGGGCTTAAAATTGTGCAGGTAAGTGCTACAATTTTGTATGGTTTCCTCACTAAGAATAAGCCTTTATTGAGAGCTGTGGTCAGTCCAGCAGTGACACAAGAATGTTTTGTGGAGATGAAAGAGCTTTCATGTGCCCATGAAACAGCTTCTCATAGGATGGCATAGAAAAATACATAAGCATATTACATCTACATTTTCAATGAGACTTTGAATTATCATGGGCAAGTTCAGCTTTTCATCAGTTTAGCAAAGTGAAATATTTCAATAGAGACCAAAACCAAAACAGATGTTTTCAATTCCTCAAACAGAAAAAAATATATATATATAAAACAAAATCCTATTTAAAAATGTATAACTATAATTGTTCTCTATTAAAAATTGGTTCAGTGGAAAAACTCTCCAACAAGTATAGTCTGGATATTGGCACAAACTGAAACTTACATCTGAATGTTGCTGCCCAAAATCAAGTGCTTTAGCCACCAGAAATATTTCCATTGGTCACATTGTAATCACTCTCCAAGAAAAGAGATCTTAATTGTCTTCTGGTGGGATCTGTTCTCCATATTATTATACTAATGATTTTTAAATGCATCAGTATCCTTTAATTCTTTACCAGTCACATCTCATACAAATCTTTCCATAGATTTCCCTGTGACTGATTCCAGCTTAATGTGCCTGTGTTTTCTTGAGTGAACCCATTTATCCTCTTGAACAAATGGAAAACAGCTAGTTTTTTACAATCAACTTGAGCTGCCTCAGTGTTCCAGAACATATGAAATATCAACTGGAGTAGCTCAGAGTACTCTTCAGCAAAGCTCTTTTAAGCTCTCAGCTAACATATACCTGGTCTGTGGACTTCATAATGTTGGATTTTAGTAATTGTTTAAAACACTGTTGAGTTACTCTTGAAAGTATTTTCAGAGATTCACAGGAAAGATGGGCCCACCAGACTGCAGAGACCTTATCTTTATCATTGATACATGGTATGTTGCACAGCTACCTTTACATTAAGTCCCACAACTTCAGTTTGACCAAAGCAAAAGTCTAGGCACAGTAGAAGCCACAGGTAACACCTGTGTGAATATTTCTGCAGTAGCAAGGAAGTGATCCATGTACACAAACAACAGCCCTGCAAACAAAGTGCACTCTGTACTGCAGAAGAATGTTATGCCCCTGTGATCTTGGCAAAGTACCATTTGCATCTTAACTGAGGTTGTGACCTTCAGCAAAGCAGCACAAGATATCAATACTGAGGAAAACCTCTATTAGGATAATTTCAATTAACTAGAGAATATTCCAGTGTACCATATTAGCTTGAAGTTGTTACACAGAACCAAAGGGTTTTGCAAAATGCTAACTGCAAAGGGAGATATTTTTTTTCTGTGGAGAGCTTTGATGCATGTGACTTTCTCTGAGCCACTGCTTTCCAAACTATGTGCTCTCTTGCTGGAAAGTGAACTGGCATTTCAAAGTCTAAAGATTTCCCCATAGGTCTGTATTTGTTAGTCACTGGATCAAAAGTAAGAATCCTCCATTACTTCTAAATTATACCAGAATGCTAACATCTGTGAAAAGTATATCACTCAGAAAACTCCTAAGCTATTTCAAGGAACTTTAAGTAGCTTCCATCTTGCACTCCCCTTTGCTACAGATGGCAAACTTTTATTCCATCTATAGAACCACATATAAAAAAAGCCTATCCTCTGCTTTTTTTTCCTCTTCATTGAACAATGGGAGCCAAACACCTTCAACTTTCCAATTCTTCTGTTAAAACTACCTGTGTTAACCAAGGCTTTCTTTTCTTTTTCCCTAATAAACTTTTAAGTTTTTTCTTTAAAGCCCCTGGTCACTTTCATTTTAAAGACTCCCATATTCTTAATCTATAAATTGTATTAATCACCAGCTACTTCCACCTTTTCCATGTGACATCTTGTTTAATCACCACTTCCAGACAGCCTTTTTAACCAGTCTGATTTCCACTGAACAATATTTCCATCCATATGTAACATTTTATGGATGCAAACGATGATGGGCTGTGAACATTGACCTGGTAGGAGATTCACAAAGGATTCCAAAGCTCGGCTAGGATTTTCCAAGTTATCTAATCAGGAATAGTTAAAAGCTTTGGGAAATGGAATTGGAGTTTCAAATAAGAAATTTAATTATTGTTTCATGCGATTCCCAGCCCCCCCCCCCCCCCCCCCCATATGATAAATAGACTTTTGCAGTCACTGGTGTTCAGGAAACCAATGACCTTTAGATTAGCTACTACCTTCTTGTCCTGTTTAAGAGTTGTTACCAAGTTATGTCATTTCAGATGCAGTATACTGTGTTTAAAAAAAAATTGCCAGTTATTATTTTTTTAAACTCTCTAAAGTTTTGTCAACAGAACACGAGAAGTCCAGCAAATGTTTCCCAGGTTCCTCTCAGACAGAAGTCTGTCCTTCTCTATTCTCAGTGAATCTAGTTTGATGTTTAGCCCTCATACATTCAAATTTCATGTTTCTAAGTCAACAGTAACTTTGGAGTACACATCACAGTCTCTCTGATGCCTGGAGACAAAGTTTCACCTCTGCTTGCCTCACAGTACAGGTTGTAACTATGACTTTTAATGTCCACATTGTAAAATTTAATCCATCCAAGGATTGCTATGGCCCAGTTTGCTTATTATCTCATAAACAGGTGGAACACATAAATATTCCTTCCACTCACGTACATGGTAGTATCTTATAACCTGGACCCAACAACTGGTTACAGAAAAGTGCCTCAATGTCTTTATGAGTTCACATTGCTACTGAATGCACAGTCATCTCAGGACAACCTTAACCATCACGGTCCAACTAGACATTTACTCCTCTCCTTTGGAAACAGATCTCTGCCTGTGGATAAAACTCAAGAGGACACGGCTAGAAACATCTTCTATCATTTTCAATGTATGAATGTAAGTTGAAATATTTTAAAAGCATTTTTGTGAACACAGGTAAAATTAACAATATGCCCTACAGGATTAGTTACCTGCGAGGCTGTCCACAGCCCTTTCTTTAATACATGGATTCCGTTTCCTGCTGCAGACCCCAGCTCAGACCTCTGCATCTCCCATGCCCTTGGATTTTTACTGAGGGGAATAAATAAATAAATAAATAAATAAATAAATAAATAAATAAAAGAATAAAGTGATTTAGGAAGAGTTAATGCTCCTGAACAGATGCACCAGTAAGAGATGTGACAAAATGTCAAGTGGAATGTGCCTGAGGGCTTGGAATTTGGCCGTGGACATAGCAGATGAGTCCCCAGGATGGCATGTCCCCCAGAGGCCCAGCATGCTTTGGTGACAGCTGTGATTTTTATGGCCCAGCTTCGATGACAGTTTGGGAGGAGTCAGCTCCACTCTGTTCTGATAGGAATTTGGTTTGTCATCAGATTCTAAAACCCCTCTGATTTACGGCATCAGCCACTGTTGGCGTTTTACTTAGATGCTTGTCCTGTACTCTTTCCCTGTGGATAACAGACTGATGGAGGTTAAGGTGCAAACAGCAAAGTTCAGATTAAACTGACTGGGAGGAAAAGGGAAGTGGTAGATCACGACATGATAGGAAACATAGAAAAAGCTACAAAAATCATTCATTAAGAGCATTTTATTCTGAAAATGGACAGCTCCTCCAGTTGTACAGACACCAACAAATCTCTGTGGTCCATGACCTGACAGAATTGTGCATGTTTCAGGGAATTAAAAGATTTATCCCAGAGTACTCCAAGAACTGGCTGATAGCACCTGGAGACCTCTTGATTATTTTTTAGTGATCTTGGGAATTTGGAGACATCCCAGCCAACTGAAGGATGGCAGTTTTCCAGAAGGGCAGGAAAGAAGACCCTGATAATTCCTGTCCTGGCTGTCTCACTTCAGTGCCAGGCAAAATTATGGAGAAGATTATTCTGAGAGTTATTGAAAAAACACCTGAAAGACAGTGGAATCATTGGTCATGGCCAACATAGATTCACAAGAGGAAAGCCCTGTTTAATGAACTTAACTTCCTTTCAAGATACGCATGTAGATGACCAAGGGAAGCCAGTGGATGCAATTTTCTTGGATTTCAGTAAAGTTTTTGATACTGTTTCTCATAGTACCCTTCTGCATAAAATGTTTAGTCTATGGCTGGACAAAAGCATAATGTAATGGATGAGCAATCGGTTGACTGGGCTCAAAGGGCTATAATAAATAGGGTTAAATCAGGCTGGTTGCTGATAATTAGAGGGTTCTGCAGGACTCTCAATTTTAGGGCCAGTTTTCTGTAATATGTTAATTGATGACATGGATTCAAAGATATACTAAGAAAGTTTGTAGACAATACTAAACCAGGAGAAGCTGTTGATACCCTTGGGGATAGAGAAATCTTTCAGAAAAAAAAAAAAAAAGAAAAACCCCCAAAAAACTTGATAAATCAGAGGGCCAGGCAGTCATCATCTACATGAAATTTAACATGAACAAGTGCTGGATTCTGCGCCCCGGATGTGGCAGCCCTGAACGTGTGTACAGACTGGAGAACAAGTGACAGAAAAGCAGCCCCACTTAATGGGATCAGGGGGTTATTTATGGCTGAATCTGAGCCAGCAGTGTGCCCTGGCAGCCCAAAGGCACAACTGATGGGGTGCATCAGGCTCAGTACTGCCAGCTGGATGGGGGGAGGGGTTGTCTCAATCTGCCCTGTGCTGTGTGACCTCACCTCCTGCACTGTGAGTGCCACAATGTGAGATGGCCATAAAACTGTGAGAGAGCATCCAAAGGAGGGTTACAAAGATGGGGAAGGGTCTAGAGGGCAAAATGTATGAGGAGTGGCTGAAGTCCCGTGGTTTGTTCAATCCAGAGCAGAGGAGGCTGAGGGGAAGCCTCGTGGCAGGCTACAGCTCCTCACAAGGGAGTTGGAAGAGCAGTGCTGAGCTTTGCTCTCTGGTGACACTGACAGGATATGAGGGAATGACATGGAGCTGTGTCAGGGGATGGTCAGAATGAGAGGTAGAAAATGGTTCTGCACCAGAGGGCAGTGGGCACAGCTCTGAACTGCTGGAGTGTAAGGAGTGCTTGGACTCTACTCTCAGACATAGGATGGTAATGTGCTGAGCCACAAGTTGGACTCAACCTTTGTGAGTTCCTTTCAACTCAGCACATTCTATTATTTTCTAATTCTAACAAAGAAAGATCTACCCCTTGGTACCAAATCCCCTTATATTTGCCTATGACAAAGTAACCTCCCAGAAAGGTGATCTGTGAATGCACTTGGAACAAGAACTTTACAAGTAGGTGTCAAATTCCTGCAGCCACACAGGATGAGGGCCATGTCAGCACAGCACTACTCAATTCTTCAGCTCCCATTTGGTGTGACCTTGATGTAGATTTCCTTGTTCACTTAACACCTAGTAGGGAACCAGTCTGGCACTTGCAGAGTCATTTAGGATACAGGTTCCTGGATTCTGTGACCTTTTATTTTGCAGGCCTGGTAAGACACAGATAGCACTAATGGTTCCTCTGCTAGTCAAAAATCCTGTTCCTACCAGCATAGACATTTAATTCTCATTTTAAGATAGTATGTTATAGAATAAGGTAGGTTCATTCTGGTGGATCTCACTGGTACTCCTCATGAGATCTGCTACAAATGTGGCCCAAAGCCTGAAGACTTCAAGGATCACATTTCTTGGAGATGACAACAAAACATTCAAAATCACCGGGAACCCTGTGGCCAAGCTGTGTGTGCTCTGTGGGATCAAAAGGGGCTGACTGGTGGGAATTCTCGGCATGGCACTTGAGACTTTTCCAGCAAAATGCATATATTTCCCACCTGGAGCATGTTTGGATGTACCATGATTCTTAATATCATCCTCATCCTTGGGTATTGAGCACCTACCTCCTTCTTTTCTCCAGACATTCTGCCATGTGGTATTACTAGCAGTTGAATTAGAAATTACTTCCATTTCCACTTCCTCAGATTCACTGCATGTTTGTAACAATTGTCTGTACTAATTCTCTTGCCTGTTGTTTGTTTTTTCAGGCAAAAGGTGTAAAGATGCATCCTCCTACTATAAATTTCTAAAGAAGTGGGGGAAAAAGAGAGAAAGAAAAAAAGAAAAAAAAAAAAAGGAAAAGAATATATTTGACTCTATTTTATTGAGCACAAATTGAAATGTTATATTTCTTATTGAAGTTACCTGACCACAGATGAAAAAGCCTGGGAGAACCATGACAGAGCAACAGCAAAAAGAAGCTCATCCCCAATCCTTGTCATAGAGGATGCAGTGGACTCAGAGAGTCTCCGGAGATCTGTCACAATTTCTGGGGATTTGGAAAAAAAGAAACAAAGCAAAACTATCCCTTGAGTGAACAATTCCAGTTCAGTTTCATAAATCAGGTACAGTTTGGATCTGTTGAAAAAACTCTGCAAGAAATGTCAGAAAGAGGTCAGTCAGTGCACCTGAGTGCTTCTGCTGTGGTGTAACATCTCAATAGTTTTGTAATCAATCTATGGGGATGGAAAAGTTCAATAAATATCAGTATTTCCTGGTAAGTGGGTACTACAGATTCCAACTGTTTTTTTGCAGAATCATCTTTTTCCTCCATTTGCCATCCACCATAGTAATGGTGCTACAGTACCTCTTACAATTAGCTCAGAGTGAAAGAGGTATATGAACATCAGTAGAACTCTATTCCCAAGGGACTATTTGTCCTTTATGGCTATTTTAGTTTGTAGTCCAGTTATCATCCTACCCCACAAATGTCTAATCAGATAGCAAGTGCTCCCTTGGGACCTTAGGATACCTCATATAATGTGGGGACAACACTGAAACAGGTAAGGTCAGTGTCACCTCGAAAGAGAATAATACATTTCTTATTGATAGTCTTCAGTGTTTTCCCCTGATTTCCAAGTGATTGAGAAAAGCAGGCACAATCCTTCTGTTTTCATATTTAGAGCAACAGAAACACTGAGGTGCAGACCTTGGGCAACATGAGTGGCCAGTGAATTGCAGAGAAAATGAAGGACCAGGTCAGTACAACTCTTAGCACAATCAGAATGTATGAATCACTGATCTTAGAGCCCAAAAGGCTCCTGGACTCCACATCCATTTGAATAAACAATCAGAATTTCAGTACCATCTATCTGCTTCTAGACTCTGCAACACTTCATAGATTTTTTTCACTGAGAAATGTTTTCCAGATTTCTTTTACTTCTACTTCTTGCCAGTGATACAAATACCACAAAACAGTCTATCTCAAAGAGTTCTGGCAAATAATTCAGGTGTTGGCTAAGATTCTAATACACACTGTCTACATTAGGTTTTTATAACATGTCAGCTAGCCCCTGATAGCTACCATGTGGTGATAACGACTTTTCAGTCCAAGCCCTTAATGAGATGGAGAAAGTGCATGTGTAAAGAAGGAACACATCTCTGCAGTGATGTTCCTATTCCTACACTTTCTGCAGTTTCTGGAAAAGGAGTGAATTCAGAGACCTGGACTGTTAACACTAAAATAAGTCCTGCTCTTTCTAACCTCATATTTATGGTTTATTCATCATTATTTGTCACTACTATATCTTCATCTTTTTTCTTCCAGCTTACTGATGTGGATGTTGTGGAGAGCCTAGTGGTGCAGCTCACATATGTCTGTAAAGAAGGAAAATTGATTGTGTCACAGCAAATGAGCTGCTGCTGGTCTGATCAGCCTCACTGAAGTCAAGGTTTGCACTCAAGTGCCATTAGTTTGGAGTTACATGTCAGGTATAATTTAATACTGAGAATCTAGAAGCGTCTGACTGGACTTTGGAGAGAGCCTAACCCCTCTGTTCTGCATGTCAAATTAACTACCCGGTAGTGAGTTCCCCTGGCAAAATGATCACCCGTTGGCCAGCTGCCACACCACAAAGCTCCCCATACAACCCTCTCAGAAATGGAAACTTGTTATTCTGTAGCTGCCCTGTGAATACCCGTTCTGTCAAGGCTGGAGGGAAATATTTGGGGCAGGCAGGCTGAGAAAACAGAGGTGTTGGGTGTCAGAATTGATTTAAATGGGCTGCAGCTTTGTGCATAAGCACTGGAGCTCAGCAGCCAGAGGATGGGAGGTAGCAAGAACTGGGGGCTCAGAGTCAAAAGAAAGTGTGCTAGAGATAACCTTGGATGCCCAAGAGCTTCATTTGGATGTAAGAAGAGAGAGCATTCTTTGTTCCAGCATGACATGTGAGGCCTTCCTAATTTTCACAAGCTTTCACAGGTAGCAGTTGTGTTTACAGGACTCCTGGTACACTGCTGCTGGCAAATCAATGAACGTTATTCCCCAGATGCCCTTACAGGCTGAGCTGCCAGGGGACCAGGTAAGCATGAGAATAACTGACTCAGTCTCAGCAAATGTGATTCAGTGATTCTGAAATGACTTCTACTTGAGTCTGTTGTGGAGTTAACAGTGCCCAGCATGGCAATGTACAGCAGTGATCACAGTGACAAGATCTTCTTAAAGAACTTTAGCATGCACTGAGCACTTTTGGGTGCTTCTGAGATCCCAGTGCCCCCACAGCCTCTGCCTCATTCAAACAAGGAGACCTGCTGGAGCACATCTCTCTATATATAGTATATAGGAAACTGGGCTGGTAAGGGTTGGTGAATACCATCTGTCATCCAGTCATGCAATTGGTACATATTCAGAGCATGTCCAGATGCCAGAATTTGGAAAGTATCAAATTTGGATGCCTTGATGTAGAAGCAATCATGATTTAGAATCATAGGATCCTGCCAATCCCAGGGAGGTCTCCAGCCCAAGACCCTGCTCAAAGCAGAGCCAGCTATGAGAGCAAACCAGACTGCTCAGAATTTGCTTCAGAGAGCACAGATCTCAGAAACAGATACACATACTTGCCATTTTGTTCAAGAGGACATGACATATATGACTATTTCCTTAGTCATAAATGACATCAGTTCTTCATTCTTTCAAGTAGCTTTTCCTCCCCAGCTTCCACGATCCACTGAATATCAACCCCAGTCTATGATTCCTAAACAGAGCTGAGACAAAGGACCCTGGATAAATATGTTGGTGACAAATAATTCCACTTTTCTTCCAAATCTATTCTGAAACTGTTGCTAGGCTTGGCAAATTAGCCTACATTAAAAAGTATCTTGCATTAAGCCACTTCCTTTCTACTCATAAAGTTATTTATTTTTTTCTTTTCTACTGCCTGTCACCTAAAGTTCTGAGGATTTTCAGGGGACACGCTGGCTTATTCCACCTCACAGAAGAAGACCCCTTGATGCATTTTCTTTCTCCTTCCTCATATTCATTACCTTACACACAAAAAATCCTTCTAAAATCCATTTTGTACCAAGAAAGTGCAAATCTAGTTACACTCTGCATTACACTGTTACATGTGCATTCACATTGTTCACTTGCTTACAATAATAGAGATACGTTTATCTTAATTTATTTTCATGAATTATTTTATTTATTTTGCAAATACCAACATGCTCAACTCACGGTTAACAATTCTGTTGGGTACAACCTAGTGTGGGGTAGTCTGACCTGTCACCCCATCAACAGTTGAGCTGGTTTAGTATATTTTGTTACTTAACTCTTTTAGCACTCCTGATGATCTTGGTTTAACACTTTCAAAGGCATCACTCAGCAGAGTCTGTGAGTCTACAATAAGAGTGCCATGACTTGTCAGATTTTCTGCCTTAGAGATGCTTATCACTTCAGGCTAGATGTGACATCTCTGATAAACAGTTTGCTCAAAGACACCATCTGAACTTGGATATAGTATACAGGTGTGTGTAAGCATTAGTAGCTTCTTAATCTAGTTCAATCTTTATGCTTGGGCTGACAAGCTACTCAGAAAAGATGCTGATGTATTTTACCATTATCCTGGGCCTCCAGAGAATGTGGATGGTCAACAGACTTTATAAGGACAAAGAATTAAGAAAACCTTGTACTGGTATGCAGCATGCAATATATTTAAATTACAAAAGAGTTTTTAGTGGTCTCTGACAGCTAAGAGAACTAGATACCCTTAGTCCTAATGAGAAATTTGTCTGTTGGCAGAGATGTCTACAGAAAGAGAAAGAAATGTATACCTGAAATATGTGTCTATTATCACTTCTTTCCAACAAGGAGCATTTTCATATTGATATACTGATGAACAATATCTAAAAGCAGTAGACTTTTGTAAATCTACTGTGGGTATGGACTTTTATCCTTAATATATCTTGAATCAATTTGTGTTGCCCAATCTGTATCTAGAAGTTTAATGCTACTTTCATAGGCATTTCCAAAGTATTAGGGCATTTACTTGTCTTTTTAACTACTATTTATATGACAAGACTGCTTTACAAAAAAGGTTTTGTTATTTATTACAAATTCTAGGGGGTAGCTGACTTTTTTATGAGATGCTGGATTTTCTTGTGTGTGTTTTGGATAAATAAATACTCTAATCTCAGGACAGGCCTGAAGTATTCATTCAGCAATACCAGTATCTGAAGATGTGCCACAAAGGGGCTGATAAGAAATGCTGTGAAAGGCAGGAAGTTTGTAAAGTTGAGTGTGGAATGATAGATATAAGTCATGTGGATCATGTTGGATTTTTGAAAGGTTCTGTAGGGATTTAGTATGACAACACCTCCATCAACATGGTTAAAGCAGAAGAAGAATCAATAATTCTGCTTATTTGTAAGATAGAACTTTAGAAAAAAAAGTATTTTGAGGATCCCATATAATTTAATTTGGGCATTACATGTTAAAAATGTCTCTCCTCCATTTATTTCTGGAGGAATCTGAAAACTGCCACACCTGATCAAACAGAAATGAAAGGTATCCTGTTGTCTTCTCTCTTTACTCATGTCTTCAAAAGAAACTGTATGACTGCATACATGGAACAACAGGGTAAGCTCCTTCCTAGTTAATTCTGACAGAAGTGAACTGGTTCATACCATTCATTTTAAGATTATTTTCCACAGTAACTTAACCTTTTAAATTTACCATGCAAACATTCAGCTATTTTTTTAATCTTATTTAAATGTTTATACAGTCCTCAATTGTTAGTGGCTACTACGGACTCACTCTAAACCATGTAAAAAAGTCTCCTGGGAATTGTCTTTTAATCTGATGTTGCCACTAAAATTCACAGTCCTTTACTTTTTTTATCCTTTCTACACTGAGCAAATTTGGTCTTGTCACATATATGGAAGTCAGTCATTCTTGCAAGCTTTTTTGTCACCTGACACAAGCCCTTTCCCAGAATTTACCTGGCAGTGTTCATTACCTGGCCAGTTCCATCTATGCAGCTACAGCCCAGGCTAGTAGTGTGCAATTCAAATTATCCTGCCAGATTTGGACTTACTGTTGTACCACCAAATTTTCACATTGTTCCTTTGACAGAATGAAATACAAATGCTAGGAGACCTTTCAAAGATGGCTTGTGAATTTTCACTTTCCCATCTGACTGTTGTGCAAGTGTGGAGTATGATCTATTTTTAATCACAAGTCCAAATTCTGTACAATTCAAACCCCATCAGCTTGTCTGTAGTCAAGCTATATAATGAGTATGTTTATGAACTTGTCACTGACTTGTATTAAGGGCCTGACTATACCTCAGTCTGCAAAATCAAATTAGAGCAATGGAAAAGTATAATTCTCTACCCTCCCCCAGAAATACCGTGCTTGGAGAACAGCAGGTGCAAGTTCCAAGGCCAGGTCAAGATCACTGTCAAAACGTGGCCCCTCATGCCAAATTATCAGTCAAAGATCATCTCCTCTTCCTTCCTAACAGCCCATAACAACAGAAGCTCCCACCAGGAACTTGAAGCTTGTCAACACTGTGTTTAGGTTTGAATATATTCTTTGTAAATAAAAATCTTGTAGGACATTAAACTCAGCCTTCTAGTGAAATTGGAGCTGAATGTATCTGCATTACAGTTGTTTTTTATGTAGTATGTTACAGGGTGAAGGCCTGTTCTTTTCAAGGTTTTCAGTTCATGTTGGTTGCATCCTCAAAATCTAGCGGAATAACTCCTCTATAACTGTATTTTGGTTATACTCAGCTTATGTCATACACTCAACATTTTCACAGATTGAAAATCCAGATAAAGTACTTGGTAAAATAATTAGATGCCCTGTACTCTCACTCCTGCCACTTAACAGACTTGATGAGCAACAGCAAACCTTCCACAGATCAATACCTGGAGACACCTTTGTCACCATCCAAAGAAAGCTGCAGAGTGTAGATGGTCTTCACAGAGTGCCTAGAAGGCCAGTGCCACAGGCCACTCTGCATGTGGGGATGGGACTGATAGAACTGAGGGCCTTGACACAAGCCCCAGTTCCTTTTCAAGATGACAGAATAACGTTGAAGTTTTCTTTTGCCCCTCCAGTATCAAGAATACATAGCCCAAACCCATGCAAGGACAGAGAGAACTGCAGGCGAAAACAAAAAGAAGATTTGCATTCTTCCCACTGGCTGCCAGCCCATCCACAGCTGATCCCTACCCCACATGACACACTTAAACTTGATGAGGGGTGAATAATACAACTGTCTCCAGAATGGCAAATATACTCCTTTAGCCAACTACCTTGAGATAACTAGCATTTTTTGGTTGCTTCTCCCAGCCTTCAACATCTGAATTCATGGAAGGACCTTCAGTAGCCTACTACACTGAGCAAAATAAAGGTTTCTAAAGACAATATGAAGGGTGTACCAGGTTTCTTGCTGGCCAGCACAGTGACTGAAGTTACAAGCACACTGTAGGGTAGTTTCAGTTTAGAAAGGAACCTTTCTGTTCTGTAAATCTGATGCCTACTCTGCATCAGTACTCCAACACAAAACTAACACCGAGTCTAAAGGTCTTTAAGTACTCTGAGATGGGTAAGGAGTCAGAGATTCACATACAAGCAGAAAAAATGTTCCAAAGTCTTTCCAAATATTGTGCCTGCCTGTTAATTTTTGTCCTCCTAGTGCCTACCACCAGGATGAGTAAAGTGCCTAGATGACTCTTTAAATCATCAACTCCCAACTTCACAGATCTATATCTGTGAATTTATATATATATAGAGAGTGAGAGTTAGATAGGTAGTTAGTTAGTTAGTTTAGTTAGTTAGTTAGATATCTATATATCTATAGAAGCCATTATGTATCATATAGGTCTGCCAGTAAATGAGATCCTGTCCAGGCTGACGTTATCTGAAGCAAAAGCAAAGCCCTTCTGGCCACTCTGCCTAATCAGTGTCCTCACTTAAAACATGCTGTCCTTTCCTTCCCCAGGATTTTCAGTTCAAGCATGAACTGCATCCAAAGGCTATTTTCTTCATAAAGGAATAGCAAGGCTGAAATCGTCTGGTGCTGTGATCACTGAGTGTGATCACTGAAAATGCCTCAGGGGAGCCTTCCCAATTAACCTCGGCAGAGAGCTTTTGTAAGCCTACCAAGAGGAAGCCAGCCAGTTTATGAGTTTCTTTCAGGGATATGACATTTCTAAGTGACCTTGTACACCACAGGAAGTTTCTGATCTTAGCGGTTTCCCCAGAGCTGTAACTCTAAAACACTCCCTGAAACAGCCACACTACAACTGTAGGGCTTCCAAGATTCCATGCCTCATCATGCACATTCCTCTTGACAGTGGCAGCACCCAACCTGTTTCTCACAAGGGCTAAAGCACCCATTTCCTCATTGCTTCTTCTGTGGCCTTGCTGAAAGCATTACCTCAAGTGCATCAGATCTTCTTAACTGGTGACATTTTTCAATCACACTTCCAATGTTCTTTCCAAAGTTTTTCAATTTAAATTTTATTTATTTGTTTATTTATTTATTTTTGAGAATGAGATCTCCCATCTTCTAAACATCATCTGCAATTTATTTTATTTTATTTTATTTTATTTTATTTTATTTTATTTTATTTTATTTTATTTTATTTTATTTTATTTTATTTTATTTTATTTTTATTTATTTTTATTTATTTTTTATTTTATTTTATTTTATTTTGTTCTTATATGTGTTACTGTGTTATGGATTTGGATGTATTCACACATACGTTCAACTACTTTCAGCCTAATGATTAACCCAATTTTCTTTACATCCATCACATGTTCTCACCTCATTTACCATGTCATAAATCCTATGTGATCAGATAACTTAATTAGAAACTCTTATACTTGCTTTAACCACCAGCAAAAATATGCAACAGTGCAGGACTAAAATCAGAACTCCATGAGAACTGAACAGAAATACATACCGCTCCATTGAAGATTCCCCATTAGCAAACAGTTTTCAGTCATTTAGCTGACTTCTAACTCATTTAATATGTGCTGTAGTGTCTTGGCACTAGCCTAGTTTTTAATCAGAATGCAAAATACTTCCAAATCACATTTTGTAGAAATTGAACTCCACATTAATAAGATTAGCATTGGTAGCCACGATCACAATCTTTTTAATAAGCAATGTGACACCATTTTATTACAATCCATTTTCCATTAAACCTCATTGACAAGCACTCAATAAATTTATATGCTTGAACTGTTTATTGATTGTGTACCACTGCTGTTTTTCCCAGTATTGCTATCACCCTAACTGACCTGTAACTTCCCCTGTTAGGCTATTCATCACTTTAAAATGTCAGCAGACTAGCTTCTTAATATCTCATTGGAATTATTCCAGTTTCTCAAAACTTGAGAAATTAAATCCATTATTACAGAAAGCTCCATGATCCACTTTAAAATGTCCTGACTGCAAGTTAACAAAATGGTTTTAAACTAAGACAGAGGAGGTTTAGGTAAGATATTAGGAAAAAGTTTTTCACACAGAGGGTGGTGACACACTGGAACAGGTTGCCCAAGGAGGTTGTGGATGCCCTATCTCTGGAGGCATTCAAGGCCAGGCTGGATGTGGCTCTGGGCAGCCTGGTCTGGTGGTTGGTGACCATGCACATAGCAGGGGGGGCTGAAACGAGATGATCATTGTTGTCCTTTTTAACCCAGGCCATTTTGTGATTTTGTGGTTCTATGAAGATCTTGTTTTTAGGTTTTGGAACACTTCATGTTTTGGTGCCTGATATGATGGTCATTTCTGGTCTGACTGAGATTCTCCACTTGATGGTCTTTCTTGTGTGAAATCACAGCTACAAAGTTGAACATTTCCAAGGAAACTCTAAGGAGTTCTCCAAGGAGAGATCCATGTTTAGCACATCAAAAATGAGCTATGTTTTTGTTTTGTCACTTCTTAATCAAGGATAGGATATCTGTGCTGTACTTCTTACATTTGTTAAAACAATTTGACTGTCTGAAATGTTACTGGTTTTGTATTTTGGACAAGATATGTATCTTCTGTATGTGCTAATTAACCTGTGTGTGTGCATCTACATAAACTACACGTCATCAAGATATTTTGCCTGCCTTATTAATATTTTGTCCTTAATGAAGGACAATTACTGATTGTCCTTTACCTTCCCTCACATTCACTGCTAAGACACTATCTATAAGTCTGGGGGTCCAATTCTGTAGGCCAGAATTGGACAAAAATAATAATTTACTTCCTTTAAGTTGAATAAATCTTTTTACTAGCATGATTGGGAAGAACAGTTACAGACAGGTAAACTGTTTTTCTTTCATATGCATCACTGACCATGTAAGTATCCAGGCTGTCTTCTCATCCATCCTTAGTAACACTCAGAGGTCTATTTGCTAATTCCGGTTAAGACTGCTTTACAGACTGAAAGATCAGAAAACGTTAAGTAATTCCTGTTACTGTTGCAGTGCCAGTGTCTACAGCAGGAGAAACTCCAGATGGCCCCTGAGACATGGCCTTAATAACCAGATGTAAAGAAGATAGGACGTTTCCTTTGAAAAAGCGTAGCAGATACCAACACTCAATTGAACCAATGAGAAAGTTGATATTTTTAACAATCTGTTTTTCAAGCACCAGTTAAATTGGAGGTACTGAGAGTATTCTTTAGAACAACCTTTTCCATAACAACCATGCAAAATTGCAGAGCAGAGGAACATCTGTGGAATTCTCTGAGAGTCGAGCAGTAAGTGCAGCGTCTTTTCTAAGTGTGAAGGTGACGTTCACAAGCCATGTCATTACTCTGTGTGCTTCAGTCCATGTGCCCTCTTATCCTCTTCCTTTTTCTTTCTTTCTTTCTTTCTTTCTTTCTTTCTTTCTTTCTTTCTTTCTTTCTTTCTTTCTTTCTTTCTTTCTTTCTTTCTTTCTTTCTTTCTTTCTTTCTTTCTTTCTTTCTTTCTTTCTTTCTTTCTTTCTTTCTTTCTTTCTTTCTTTCTTTCTTTCTTCCTTCCTTTCTTCCTTTCTTCCTTCCTTCCTTCCTTCCTTCCTTCCTTCCTTCCTTCCTTCCTTCCTTCCTTCCTTCCTTCCTTCCTTCCTTCCTTCCTTCCTTCCTTCCTTCCTTCCTTCCTTCCTTCCTTCCTTCCTTCCTTCCTTCCTTCCTTCCTTCCTTCCTTCCTTCCTTCCTTCCTTCCTTCCTTCCTTCCTTCCTTCCTTCCTTCCTTCCTTCCTTCCTTCCTTCCTTCCTTCCTTCCTTCCTTCCTTCCTTCCTTCCTTCCTTCCTTCCTTCCTTCCTTCCTTCCTTCCTTCCTTCCTTCCTTCCTTCCTTCCTTTCTTCCTTCCTTTCTTCCTTCCTTTCTTCCTTCCTTTCTTCCTTCCTTTCTTCCTTCCTTTCTTCTTCTTTGCAGTTGTCAGTTCTGTGCATGTAACAAGACCCCACTGAAGCCATGCAGCACTTTCCATTCTCCGCAGCAGCATTATGCACATGCTCTACTGGCTCAGCTAATCCCTGTGTTTCTCGAGAATGGAGGTCACCTCCTGGGAGAGGACTGAAGGGAGATTCCTCCTCCTCTGTGGAGATGCCAAATACAGCAACACATGGAGTCAGTTGGTGTGAGTTCATGAACAAAGTGTGACATGTGAAATAAAAGATCTATATAGCGGGTGTTCTTTTCTGACATTTCCAAGTCTATAAAACACAAAGTGACTAATAAAATGCAAAATGCAGACCTACTTCATCCCACGGCTGCTACAGGGTGGTAGTAACTTGAGAAGGAGAAGGGAGTTATCTGTATAATTGTTTCTGATTCAAGGACAGAGCCTCTTTCCAGTTTTTCGATGATGTGGTACAAAAGGGCAAGGAATGGGCTCTGCTTAATCCAGGTATATGCAACTGAATTATTGGCTTCCTGTGCTCCATGATCTCTCTCTGCTCTGACAGTGTTTTGAAATTGCTTTTCCAGCATTCTTCTTTGATCTTTTTGGATATCAGTGCCAAGGTTGAGACAGACTTTTAAATAAACAGAGATACGGACCAGCTAAGGCTTTGAGATGAAGGGCAAAGGTTTGAAAGAGGGCTTATCTGTGGTATGTTCAGCTGGGGTGCCCTGGATGCATCAGCAGAGGAAGTAGGTACAGCTCCGCACTGACTTCAACTTTCTTGGACCTATTGCTGTCATGACCTTGGAGAGCACATGGTCAATATTCAGAGAGGAGGGCAAGACAGCTGGTGTTTTATGTCAAGGTTGTAACATGGGTAGAACTCTGTCCCAGGGACAGCTGAGGGCAGTACCCAGAGTTCTCTAATTTTGATACTGCAGACCTCACCACTTCTGGAGGCAAAACAAGCCCCCTGTAAGATCTTCTAAACATAGGCCTGCTGCCTCACAGCAATTCTTAGGGAGATTTAATGGGACAATTGAGCTGACACACGTCTCAGTTACATGTAGTTAACTTCACCGTAAGTAGAGTTGTTCCCTCAGGGACTTCTGCTCTCAGAGAAGAGCAAATACCAGGCTAAGGAACTCTCTGCCTGGGATGTGAGCATTTTGCTCTGGAAGGAGCAATCAGGTGTTGTGAATAATTCTATATGTTGCACGAAATCTCAATTTTCATAGTTTTGTGACACAATCCTCCAGTCCCTTGACAGCCTAATGAAACAGCAAATAAGTGAAAAGTCCCCCAAAATCCAAACAAAAACACTGTTCTTTCACGATTATTTGACACAGTATTTGCAGACATTGTTTATGCCTACTACTTTCATAGTGGTGCTGTCCACTCTTGCCCATTCTCTCTTGCTCTACTGCCTGGAACACTGAGTTTGGCAGAAACCACTGGGAAAATCTTATCCTAAATCTGCCATAGTACTGTTAACAGAAGAGGTCTTAGCCATGATGTCCTGGCTGAAGGCCAACCCCAGTAATCGCATACTGGATTCTTGTAGTTCCATGCACTTTCAACCAGAGTGAAGATTCTTCAGCTCTGCCACAAAGTTTTATGCCATGCACTCTGATGCTCAGCTCATAACAAAGTATCTGCTCCATCATCACCCAAGCACCCACTTCATAACATTCTCTGCCTTCTTTCAGCATCACCCCAAGAAATGTCACTTTTCTACGCCTGAATTGGTTTAATCCAGAGCTGTAATGTAAATATTTTTCAAGTTTTATGTCCTGTATTGTGCACTGATTTAACATATTAAAGACCTTAGCAGAATGCAGCTAGAAGGCATCAACTCACTAATGAAATCATGGCTCTCAGTTTCCTAATATTTTGAAATAAAAGCCTTAACTTTCATGACACATCATTTATATATTTTTATAGCATTACAATCATATTTTACAAGCTATCTATTCATGTGTTTCAGTACCTCTGATCTACCATTTCTCAGGCCCTTGGGGAAATGGGGAGGTTTCATGCTCTGATTGAAATTCACCATATTCCCTTCATGCTCCTGACTCAAGTCATTGCAAATAATTCTACCTAGATGGCAGGTCACTAATAGTTGCATCAAATCAGAAAATATAGTGCATACTACTGTGTAACAGAGATGGAAATATATGTATATATATTTAAACCCTTGAAGGTAGGACTTATTAGATAGTAATTTTGTCAGTGTTTAGATGTTTTGTTCTACAGAAAGCTCTGACAGCAGCATTTATTTTGGACACACATTGGGGCAAAATGTTGGAACAGTAATATTTTTACTGAAAGCAAATTTTTCCTTTCTCAGAAAAACTTTAGCTTCAACTTGGTTCAATATAACTGTGTCCCCCTTGGAACTCTTGCAGTGCCTCATGAGGGTGATACATCATGTTTTTCGGTTGACAAAGTTTCCGGCCAGCATCCTGTGATGTTTTGTGGCCATTTGGCTCTCAGAGTACATTGCAAAAATTTAATGAGAGAGATTATTATGATGCATTATGGGAGTAAGATGTCTATAAATTACAGTGTCCACAAGGCACATTATAACTCCTGTGGACATAAATTAGAACTGAGCTCCTCCATCATGAAATGTTTTAATTCAGTGTTTCAATTTAGACTGAGCTAATTCAAAGCAAAGCATTTTCTTTTTCCCACTGGGGAGTAAAAATCTTGAGCAAAATGCCATGGGGATGTTCAGAGTTCTTAAAGACTGCAACTCCATTCAGAAAAAGATATTCATGGGAAATATATGACCTCTTATAATACATACTCAATTTCCATATATTTATATAAATGTGTAGATATATATATACTGTAACAAATAAAGAAATATAAGCCAGATCTGTTAAATATAGCTCAATTATACTTGGTGATATATAAAGTGCAGTTTGATGTGTAATAACCAAGTAGCAAGTTGATCAGAGGAAGTCAAAGAACATTTTTTTTCTAATCCCTATATAGATGAATATATATAACAAGCTCAGCCCACTGGAAGTTATTTTTCTTAGTTTGCAAGGAAGAAGGGCAAGAGGAAGAAGAGGAAAAGATTGTGCAGTTCACTCTTGCCTTGGTGTGCACATAACACTGCCAGGCCCACTAATACTTCATTATTATTCCATAGCAATCCTAGTAATTTGGAAACTTCTAATTGCTTTTGCCCAGTTTTCTGGCTTCCCATTTTACTAGATCATTTTTTCCCCGAGACAGAGTTCTGCTATTGCATTGTGGCAGAAGTCTAATGTCATTGCATTGTTGGCAAAGTCCAATGTACACCTTCTATATTATCATTGTATATTATGAAAGGTTTCACTTACAGGAAGCTGTGAATTACTTCATTTTGGGCTCCCAGCATAACTAATTCTTGTGGTTGTTTGGTTGGTTCTTTTTTTGTTATTGTTGCTTATTGTTATTGCTGTTTTGAAACCAATCTTCTGTTTATGTTTATTCTATTATGAGGCATCTTCATGGGAAAATATGAAATTACCCTCTTTCTATTTTTAATTCAGGATCCATAAGTCATTGTAGTCTGATTTGGATACAAAATAATGGCAAAGCAGCTTTAAAAATTAAGAATGTCACAGTGACATTGCTGGTGTTTGGAGGGTGTCATTGTTTCTGTAAAAAATGTGCTGCTGGTGGTAACTTGGCTCAAGCTACCAGAGGGCCCATGGCTGCATCACCTCTGTCAGCCAGATCCTGCATCAAGCCTGTGGGAGTGGATATTGCTTGTTCCACTGTGGTTGCAAGCAACAAAGGTGTTAGAAGACATAAACACAGAAAGTTCATTGTTGGAGGCAAACAGGGAGAGTAAAACAACCTTCCCTCAGGTTTCTGACCACCAGTTATCTGCTTTATCCCCTGCTCCACTAAGCAGCCATTTGTACCTGAAATGCTCTTCCTGCGAATTCCATGACAGCCTGCAGCTCTGAGTGGCTTCCTGATAGCAAACTAGGCTGCTCATTTTCTCATTTTGCTCATTCAGTTACATGGAATGACTTGTTGCTGTGCCCAGTTATCCACGTTCATGACCTTTTCAGAGTCTCTGCTTTCCAAGATGCATGCCCAGCATCCCCTGAGAAAACTGCTGTTCTGTGTTGATAGATGCAAACCTTTGTATTTGGCTTAATTCAACCTTACTTTTGCCAAATGGTCCTGTCCTACCAGGTGATCTAGTCTACACTAGTAGTCTGAATGAGTGCCCACTCTACCTCATCTTTTAGGATACCACCAGCTTTGTCATGTCTGCAGACTGTACTGGCTATGAGTTTGTACTTCTCACAATGGGACACAATTGTCCCTGTTCCCAAGATTGCATGATTGTTGATTCCATTCAAAAGTATCACTGTAGAAAATATGCTGGAGATAAATAACATAACAGATGACAATAGAAGCTGGAAAATACTGCCTTAGGAAGAGGACTATCAAGACACATTGCATGGCAAAACACAGAGCAGAAACTGTCTAGGACATATAGCTTCCTATTCAGTCAAGGGTAATTCCAGCTTTTAAGTATGAAGGGGCAACGTTGCACTGTTAAGCTTTGCAAAAGACTCCAAAATCCAGGGAGAATAAGTCTGTACAATGCAGGTTGCCTTTTCTTGGTGTCCTGAGCCCTTGCTGGATGACAGCATCACCATCTGTAGCAGCAATTTTGAGCTGCAAATAGCATGAAACATTTTTTCCTTCCTCTGTGCCCGCTATGCCATTCATGACACCAATGTCCTGCTGCAGACCCATACAGTCCTTATCCCATTTACACTCCTCCCCTATATTTGTGCCAGACTTATTTTGAGCCATTTATGTGAGCCATTAATCATAGTGTGGTTAGTCACTTAAAAACAAAAAGAATTACTTGTCTGTGGACGTGACAAGTCATTTCCAGCTACTGAACAACTTGGCAAAGGATTTTCTTTCTCTTTGGTTGAAAATACTCTTGATACACCAGGGAGGGTTTTATCTGTGTGTTTGTATAAAGGGAGCATACAAATATGTCAGAGGGAGTGAGATGGGAAACAGCCAACTCTTGAGCAGTTGCTAAAAGATGACACTTTGTAAACTATGTTGATAACCCTCTGTGGGAGGAATAGCAAAAACTTAATTAGTACTGAAATACATCAAGAGAAGTCTTATTTTTAGCGTTCAGGAGAGAGACTGCAGGACTTCTTGTATTTAACTTCTTGTGCAGTACCTTTACTCAGTAGGAGGCTGAGACACTTGACCCAGAATAAGGTGACCTACACTTTTCAGTGATTTAGCTCTGTTCAGTCCATACAAAAGTCTTGCTGACTTCTAGGAAGGGTAAAGATCAGTCTTATATTTTCTGGGATCTAAATTAAAATGAAGAAGTAAATAGAACCTCAAATAAAAGATGACCAAAATCACTTTGCTACTGACATCTTGAGTATACTTGTAAAGTCAAGGAACCTTTTTGTACATAACCTCCGTGCTGGTGATTGGCAACAGCAGGAGACAAATTGCTTTTCCACCTATTGATATTTTCATTAAAAATATATATATTTATTGTGTTTTTCTTTGTATTGAGACATGCCCAAGCCTTTTAAAATTGCCTTCAAATGAACAGAGATAGTAGATGAAAGAGCTGGTAGTAAGTGATAGCACATGAGAGGCTGAAGAATAGGTCAAGTGTGACTCAAACACCAAGGCCTGACTCTACTTCTTTATAAGTCAATACCTCAGCTAATGACTTTGGCTTTTCTACGTCAGGGAAGTCTCATTATGGAGTGGAAGAAACTCCTCTTTCAGATAAAACTTATTCATTCATAGGTTTGGCCGTGCAAAAAGTTGCAGTTTACTGACGAGGTATTCAACTCAGATATTCCTCCCCATTCCAAATAATATTTTTCAGCTTTCAATTTGGACCAGTCTCATCTGGTAGGTGGATTTTTCCACTTTGCTTCAGTTTATGTGAATGGAAAACTTACTGTAAAATCTTCATTGTCAGTGGCATTTAGATATTGTATTTACCTGCAGAGGCCACTCCAGGTTCCCCTTGAAGGAAGTTCCTTGGTTTTACTGAAGAATACAAGATAAACAGTGAATAACAATAGAACAGTATAGTGAAAGCCCTTTGCTGAGAGCCATAATGACAGAACAGCTGTGGCTCCCTCTTCCACTGGGTCAAAAGTCAAAGACAGCATAGCTGATCACAGGAATATGGTGAGCAAATCTTTGTACAGTGTCACAGAAAGAAGCCTAAAAATAGTCCAAATCTCCTTTCTCCTCTTATTTAAATAAATCATCTTTCCAAGGAGAACTGACACTTTGCAACCTCACAGCCATATTTATAGGAGGTGGTAATAATTTGCAAGAATGGTCTAAGCTGGGGGGGAAGTAAATGATCTGGATGGCCAGAGCAGATTGGTGATGAATGATTTAAACTGCAACATGGTGAACTGAGATTAAATAACAGGGAACTTTATAAAAAATGATATCCGAGCAAGAGAAAAGGCTTTGAAGAGGTGTGAAAGATTCAGAGAGCTTGAGGCACATCAGGTCAGGGCTTTTGATCCTTCCCGACATAGCACTTCTCCAGCAACACAAGACATGGGAGACACAAAGAACATGTCCAGGCTGCTCTCACTGTTGCTCTATCTTTACTGTGCCACACAAGGAGACAAGGTGTGGCAATGCCATGGAAAACCAGACTGTGACATCCTCGCTTCCTTGGCTCAGTCTGTATAAGACCAGTGGTGCGGATATGGTCCAGACAACTGTCAGCCATAGCAAGCACTGAGTTACTGACCTGGGTGTAGCCAGGCAGTGACCACACTACATGGACGGTGCTGCAAGACTAGTGACAGCACTGCTGTTATGTACAAAAGTATCTGTCTCATCTTCACCCCATACTGAGCCATACAGATGGTTGCTCTGGGTTGAAGTTCCCAGATCTAAAGCAAAGCCTGTTCATTAAACCAGAGAACAAGCTGCCCTGCACAACACCACACTGTGGGTGTCCTGTTCCCTAGAGGTTGGGTAGCTCTTGCTGCAACAAACACTTCCCTTCTTTCCATTGCAGCCTGGAAGATAAAAAGAAAGGAAACCCAGCCACGCCCAGGAAAAGGGAGTTTACATGAAGTTTTGAATGGAGCTGAAATGTAAATGTCAGTGTACCACACAGGAAACCCTGCTCTGAAACATCTGACTCTCCCTAAGGCCAGCTGATAGCATTGCTTTTTAGTAACAGCCACGCATTACCAGACACTATTCAAGGAAAAGTTCTGAATGGAATGCATCAATTCTAACAAGCAAGACAGTCTTCTTGATTGACAGCATTTACTCAGTCTATTTCTAAGATGAGGAGAAGGCTAAAGACAAGATTTTCTTTAGCTGTTAAAAGCATCCAGCTTTATAAGAAATTGTTGCCCAAGGAGAAGCAATATTTTAAAGACTGTAAAATTCTCTTTTCTGGGGAAATACAATGGAAATTTTCTTCTCTGTGCTTTCATGTCCTCCTGCTATATGAACTAAAGGGAGTAGGGGGAGTAGGAAGTTATCAGGGATCAGAGCACATTAAAAAAGACTTAAGAAACCATCCACATAACTCCTGCTCCTTACAGTAGTGATTGAATGCTGCCTCCTAGAGAGTCTCAGCCTTTCCCGAGTTATGTGGAAATCTCTGTTTGAGAAATCAAATTGCCACTGCAGCTGCTAACTCCTTCTTTATTTTCACTGTCAGTCTCTGTTCAGTGGTGGAATGAGCAGGGCTGAATGAAAGTATTCATCATCATAGCCATAAAGGCTATTAAAGAGATACGAGTGCCATACTTGAACCACACCATTTCACATGCCACGAACATGACTGCTGAACTGGGGAATCAGAATGAAGAGCTGTAGCTGCTGGTTTGAGAGCAATGGACAAGCAATGGTATTTCTGCTTCCTTAGCTGATCCCTCAGGAGCGGTGCATTCTGGTATTTCCAGCTAGATAGTGAAGAAAACAAACCAGAAGGGGTTAATTCATTGGCTAAATTGGAAAGTCCTCTGTACCTACCCTGAAAAAGGACGGTATACAGATTCACTAATAGGAAGGTAGTCGTGTGCCTTCTGAGATCAGTAGGAGAAACAAACTGTTGAGAATTTCCTCTCTTATTAGCCAACTGTTAACCACGTTTGGAGCTATATTGCAAGGCTGTGCATGGCAAATAGCATGACAAGTGGCCACTTGGACTTCTGAGAACCCACTCTGTTGCGGCAAGCACAGGCCATGATTAGTGCTAACCATACCGTGAAGTGGTTGCAAGCTGAATTAAAATATGTCATATGGATAGCCACTAATGTGATTGTTTGGAGTTTAGAGGAAGTGAGTGAAGGAAAGATCAAATACAGCACAAGGGAAATCCCTGAGAGACAGAAAGGCTCAAACATTTGTATCTCCCAGCTGGAAAGTTGAGTTGTTGAAAGGAGACTGTGGTTTTAAGGAAACTCACTGGATAAAATCTGACAGGGTGATAAAATTAGTTTGTGTTTTTGTTCTACCTCAGCAGCACCCATGTTATTCCCAGCATGGTCGTGATTTAGGTCTCAGCCCCCATCTGCCTGCTTAGGAGAGGCCATCTCATTGTGTCAGCTGTCTCAGAGCCACAGATGTTCACAGCACTGCTAGTCTGCTGCAACAATTGTTCCTGGCAGAAAATTCAGTGGTATTTCTTTACCTCTGTCTGAGTGTCCCACTCTTTGCCTACTCTGTCATACATTCCACAGCAAATGCCTTCAGAGTAGCTAATGTCATCACCTGGGGCTAAACTCGTTGGAGCAAACACTGATCTTAGAAAAAAGCATCATTGGTACATGAAAAGCCGGCTGCCACTCACAGCTTCTGGCTGATGGCTCCAAGCTCCATGAAAGCTGTATGAAATAATGATGGATACAACAAGGGAAAAGAAAAAGAAATGTCAAACTAGGATTTGCTAGAAAATGTGGCTCTAATTATTTTTACTAAAGAACAGACAAAAGTTTTGCTGAAGCAAGACAGAATGAACCTACTGCTAGTGTTAGAAATACCCCAAGCGGCCAAGCAGTACCTGACCCAGCAACAATCAGCTTGAGGTTACTAACAACTGGTAGCCTGGAAACTGAATAGAAGCAAATGGGAAAATAAATGGTTTATTTTCATTAAAAGGAGCAAAAAATAATTTTATGCAAATCAGAGGAGTTTATTGAAATTCTTTTTTTTTTAATAGTATGAAGTGTTGTTTGTTACAATAATACATTGTGTGTTTTTAACAGAGTAGGTAGTTTTTCTATGAATTTGCCTCAAATGCTACGTAATAGGAAAAGCCAGGAAAATCTATCTATACTGATTTTGACAGGCAAGGGGTTTCCTATCTTCTATGAGTTCTATTATTTAATTGGCATTTGACTGGAAAGAAAGAACTGCAGAAAACATAGAATTGACTGAAAGCTCACATCTTCCAACAGTTTTGTGGAATGTTTCTACATGCTGATGAATCCGAGCATTACTACAGTGATTTAAAAGCAGGGATTTTGACGCTAGGATGTAATTGTTGGTTCATTTTGGCTTGTGGCACCAGATAGTTGTGGTCCACTCTGATCTAAATAATGGTGTCTCCTTTACATCTTGATTTTTTGGTTATAATTTCTATGCTACTGTTTACTAACAATGTGGAATCCTCAATATTTTAAGCCCTGAATACGCAGACAATTTATTTATATAGAGAGCCTTATTTTGTACTGTTTCTCACCTGGAAGTGATGCAGTCTCTTTGCAATGGAAAGGAATGGTAAATGACACAACCACTTAGGGCAGTTGGCAAGGCAGGGCACACTGCTGTCTCCCCAAATGAGCCACAGTATGAAGGAAAAGACAGGCAGTCCATGTATGTGACACACTAGCTGCTGATTGGATCAAGGGTGACAGAGCATTGCAATGATAATAAACTCAAGATGAGTTTAGGTTTCCTGTGGGTGGCACAGCACAGGATAGAACCTTGATAGCTGCAGCATGAGGCTCTTCAAAGCCTCACATCAGCCTGGAGAGCTACCTGCACTCTGCTCTGGTTCCCTGATGCAGCACTCGCATGGACCATGCTGACTTTGTTGGGTTTGCTGCTGTGGTTCCAAGCAGAGCCCCAGATCCACCACACCCTCCTTCGGACTCAGACATGGGGAACCATGTGCACTGCTGAGTCAGTCACCAGCTTCGGTCTTTAGCTTAAAGCCCACAAAATTAAAGGTCTCTCCACTGTGTTGACAGCTGGATCCATTTTGGTTATGACTACCCTCCAGCATCACGCTGCTTTTCAGATTATTCAGACTAGATGACGCTAAACAAAACTCAGCTGAATTTTTCAGATTTCAAACAGCTTTGTGAAACCAGAGTGACCCTGCCACACAGCCCTAGCTAGCTACCATCATTCATTCTCAAAAGACAGATTCAAACAGAATACCATCTATGTATGATATGGCCTTTCTAAACATTATGGCTTATTCTTGGATTCTGGGGCTGTATTAAATAATTCATTGTTAAAGCCTGAAGGCCTCAATAAATGTGTCTCGGTCTTCAGCTTGCCATTTTAAAAGAAATAATGTTAGCAATATGGCTAAAAGTAGTAAAAAAAAAAAGCCTCACACTTCATCTGCCCATTATGAATATCCTGCACTGAGCCTAGAGAAAGGGCACCGTGCATCTTGGATGCCTGGGGAGTTCTCTGGGAATGACATCCATCTTGAAAGCACACCACTGCTGTGTCCTACTGTGCAGGGAGGAGTGACAGCACATCTCTTTGCAGAGCTTCATGCCTAAGTTCTCTTTCGTCATCTTTGACGTCTGCAGGAAGCCAGCGTGGGAGGTCTTGGTGTGCTGCAGTTGAATGTGTCTGCTAGCTGCTGAGAGAAAATGAAGACATTTTCAGGTGGGCTAAAGGCCTTTCTGAATTATTTACAGCCTCTATGCACTGTCACCAAGTAGCCAAGTTAATAGCCAGTTTTAATAAATTCTGTAATAACGGAGAAAAAGATGTAGCGAGAACTGCTGTAACACGAGGTCATCTACCTCATCCCTACAGTGCTGTCTGCCTCCTAGGCAAGAGGACAAGAGTACTTTACACTCTTGGCAGCATGGCATGGATTTTGCAGGAGATGAGAATGACCCCCATATGAAGTGACCTTTGGAATGAAACTCTTTTTTTTAGGTTGCCATGATGAAAACAAGAGAAAAAAGAGAGAATGAAGAACAGTAAGAAGAAAAGTGGGGGAAAAAAAGGGAGAGCAAAGTCAAGAGAAAGGAAAAAAGGAAGGTGGGAAGAAGGGAAAGAGGACTGTAGGAAGGAGGAAGGAAAAACTTGGGACTCTCATGACATAAGAGAGATGGAGGAGAAAAATGTGAGATGAAAATGAATTAATCATAAGAAAAATGTAAGAAAAAAAGCTTGTAAACATGATTGCAAGAACTATGTGAAACCTTAACAGTCTGTATGGAGTTTTTAATAAGCAAGTAAGTCTCATTAAATGCCTATAGAGACAGTAAACCATTCCAGAAGAATGAAGAAATTGGAACATGGCTTCTTTGCTCACAAGTAGAGTGCTATGCCAGAGCACTCAGCTGTTCCAGAAACTTACATTACAGTCATCACTACTCATTTGTGCTCCTTTGTATTGTAAGCAGGAGAATAACTTCACTTTAAAGACAAGGGAAGAACTTTGGGCCACTCTGAAATTTTGCCATCTCCAGTGAAGAAGGTTTAAATAGTGACAGAAGCTTTACAGCACAACACAGACACAGAAACAAGACACTCCATCTTGGGGAGATGACACATACCAACTTCTAGCCTTGTTATTGATGTCCCAGCAGATACAACCACACCGGATTATCCTGGCAGAAGTGGTAGCACGCAGCACAGGAGGTGCAAACAGTCATTTTAACTCATCACAGGAAAACACACGCTCTCACATGGCACATTTTGTGGGCATTATTGTAAGAGGCACCTATCTGCAAGAGAGTGGTATAAAGCATTTATATCCTTCTCAGCACAATTAAGATACTGCTTGAAAGCTAAAGTTCAGATGAGTATTTATTAGGCACCCACCTATTTAAAATGCTAGTTTTACTGCCAAAGCACTGGGCTCAGGAAAAGAGAGGAAGAATAAAAGTCAAGAACCTTTGAATTTAAGTCCTAGAAAAGCAACAACTCATGAAATCACAGTGAATCTCAGTAAATGTCATCTGAATGCAAACTCTACTTGAAAAGTAAAATAACAGCAAAGTAATCATGCTTTAAATAAACTAATGAAAACCCCTCAAAAAAACACCCCAAACCCAAAGAAACTCTGGAATACAATTACTAGGAAAGTTGTACACACATTCCCAAGGAGCTGTAGCTATCAGTCATTGGCTAGGTTACATTTTTTCAAAGAAATAAACAGTATGCGTGTGACTTTCTACCACTTCATGAAAACAAAGTTATGTAAATGCCAGTTATTTGCAGCATAACCTTTCTAGAGAAACCTCAGCTGATGTCAGGTAATTATTTGTCACCCGAATCTAATACTTTCAGCCCCATGCCAAGTCATTTTCATGGGATCTGCACGGTGTGATGTGGATCAGAAATACCTTTGCCATCCGTCACTGTTGAAAATCAGAGGAGCTGGATCCATCTGCCTGTGTTTACCTAGCAACCAAAGTCGCGTTGCTAATGTGAAGGTCGCCCCATGTGAACCCATCAATCAGCAAGCTGGCGTTTTGAGCCCTGTACGAATATCAGAAGCAGGTTCAAGGGAACAGCTTAACCCTTCCCTGTTTTAAGAGGCCATACACATCCATACTTCATGAAAGTACTTTTCAAAGTCAAATCTAAAGTGATCTTTAGCATGCAGCTTAAGAGCTGTACCTGCAAGATACACTTGTGACCTGCACATCCCAAAATGTAGTTCTTGTACTAAATACATTCCAACACAGACAGTGTAGCTTAACTGAGCTGAAACTCCTGTCTATAAATTTTAAGAAAATTCTTTCTACAGTATGTACTCTACACTGACTACCAGCTTTATTAAAAATTACGTTTAAATATTTAGAGTCAAAACAGAATGCTATATTGAATGACAAGGAGCTTTGATTTTCTGTAAGGTTTAAGTGGTCTCCGTATTTGTGTATTCCTAATTTGATTTTTGGTGGTCCACATCAAGATTATAAATGCAGTCAACTACTCAGTCAGAGTTTGAGGTAATGTGCTATGTGCCTTTTTGCCTTGTACAGACCCATGTCTTCATGCTCTTTTTGTGATTAAAGATAGCCACACTAATTAATTCCAAAAAACATTTCTACTTCTAAATCATCTCCAGACAGTCTGGCATTTCCATCAATTTCTTTCTTGTCTGAAATCATTCAATGGACACTTTGTCCAAGCATTCCTCAGACTGTAAACTCTTCACAACTGACCTGCAATGACTGATCCAACCATCTCATGTTCCCAGTGCTGGACCTGAGAGAACTGTGTGTGTTGGAGTCCTGAACAGAGACGCAAAGACTTCTAAAAAGGTACATGGTATGAGGATTCACAATGGCAAGATCTGAAGTAGTTTATCCTGGAGTTTGGGGTAAATAAACATATCTAAAAATGACTAGATCTTCATGTTGCACTGAAGTGAATCCATCTCTGGGCAATAGTTACTGGCAACTCAATCTTCCCAAGCAGTCGAGGCCGGAGTGTGAGACTTTATCAAATTTAACTCTGAAAAAAGTGCCCTGAACCATTCGGTTCAACAACTGGGATAACACAGCTTGCAGCTGGAGCTAATAAAAGCTTGTCTTTTGAAAACTTCTATGCTGTTGTACCATTCAGCTCTCTTTGAGGAAAGAGAGTTACCTATGAAATAACACAAGGCACATCCCTATATGCCCTAGACCATTTCACTGCTTCTTTTTTACTAATTTGACTTCTTTTAGTTTGTAATCATTTTTTTTTTTTTTTTGAAAGGATGCCATCTTAACCAATTTTTAGAATGCAAAATACCCTTCTCAATTTGCCACTCCTGAGCCCATTAGCTTACACCAATTGTTGTCTGTATCATTCCTCTAATGTTGTAATTGGGAATGATTTTGGCTTCTTTGGCATTTTGCTGCTTGAACAAAATCCAGTGACAAGTCAACAGAATGCTTGTGATTAGATGGTGGTCTCAGCAGCCTTCTGCAGTGACAGGGATGACAGTCCAAGGTGCTAATACAAGTTGGTGATTAATGAGACACAAGAACTCAGACAGATTAGATTGGATTAGGCATACATATGATTCATTTAAATTAAAACAATCACTCACAGAAAAAGTCTTATGTTTTGTTGCCTTGCTGGAGAGATCAAGCTAATTCCCCTGGCTTTCCCCTGTTAGGGAGCTTTCATGCAAAGAAATCCAGGCATCATCCAAATACTCACCCAGGGAAGTTCTGTGTAGTGCAGCAAATCATTCCGATCTGAATATTTTCAGTCTGCTGCTTGTTTGATTTCTGTAGCTGTAGCAGTGCAAACAGATAGAGGAACCACCAGCACTGTCCTGAAATACTGCTTTTTGCACCTAACAGTATGCAACATTACTTATGGGTAGAGTTCACTTGATGTGGCATTCACAGTGGCAACCGGCCAATCATTATGTGGTTGTCATTACTCCTCATATTCATTTGTACAGACCAGTAGCACCATGGTTAATGATCCTCTGGATCATTATTCCAAATTATGCCAGAAATAAAAAAAAAATCAGAATTCGCTTCCAGCTCCTTTTTATCTCATTCTGTGGTGGCACCACCGCTTATTTTCTGTGGCACTGGCCAAATCGCATGCTATATTGGTGTAGAGAAAGATGGAACTTAAAATCAAGTCACCTCAGATTCAGCAAAAATGTGACTTACAGACTGTTAACTGAAAGTAGTGAAGAATTCCTACTTTATTTTTTGTTCAAAAAAGCAAAACCAATAAATATCAATCGGTTGAGAACAGCCCATTCTACAGCAGTACCAGCAGCTAGGCATAGTACAATTAAAACCAACTGAAATTGAAACATGGTTATAGATGTACTCACTGTGCCTCATTCTTCCATCAATGAAATTAGACTGCAATGTCTAGCAGACTTTGCAGTCTGTAGGAATCTGTGGTAGGGTCTGTAGGTCTCTATGGCTATGTGTTGACAAGCACTGGGACAAGTGACTTCTCCAAAGTCTTTCTTTCCCCCTATGAACCAGACTCTCCTCTTAGCACATACATCAATGTCAACAATGCCAGTTCCATATAAGCACAGTTTATTCTTTCATGCAACAACATGCAGTAGTTGTTGTGAATTCCTATGATTTCTCTGGACACTTTAAGTTGAAAATCTGTGATTTTTTTAATTATTTTTTTTTTTTAATAACAAATCATGCTCTTCCCTTTGCTCTCGGTGCTTAATTACCAAGTGAATTGAATGGAATTGCTGAGATAAGGACTATGGAAGATTTGTGTGTTGCCTCGGATGTAGCTTCTCACATGAACAAAAGCAATGTGCTTTGGCATTCAGAATGTTTTCTCTTTGCCTACTTTAAGCTTTTAGTAAGTCACTGAGATCTGTCTCAGCTAGAGCATACAGGTAGGCACTTTTTATCTGTACCATGGTTAACACAAAGCAGTTTTTGGACATGGGTGGGGCTTTGCTCAATGTAAAGACACCACTGAAGGGGCACTGAGTGAAGGTTAGCAACAAACCAGCAGGCAATGCCAGACATCTGGACCAGAACACTGAAATACTGTGAAAACTTCAACAAAGCTCTCCTTCAAAGTTTGTGGAAGCAGTGAGAGATGCTTGGGATGGGGCTTTCACTGCGGCTCCTTGTACCAGTCTGAAGCACAGCTGCAGGACAGCAGGGAATAAGATGTTGCCATCTCCCTGATTCCAACCATGCCCTTTGCAGCCTGGAGGGAAGAGGGCAGCAAAGGGAAGAGAGAAAGCAAAAGGAGTATTTAGGAGTGAACTGGTTAAAAAGTTCCTCTCCATGTGAACCTGTCAATCTTCTGTAGAGGATTAGGCCCACTACAGGGAGGGAGCCCAGGCACACACACACATTCACATAGTATATCACTAAGGCCTTGCAGTTAATTATAGCTCTGAAATCTGACAGATTAAAATTAGAGGGGAGAGGGACAGCTGCGGGATCCTGGGGTGTAGGGTTTGATTTCCAGTGTAATCTGTGGCCCACCAAAGATCTTCCCGTTGGAAAAATAAAGTTCAGCCATTTCTACTCCCTGCATGCTGCTTTTCCATTGCCTCATGTGTGCTGTGTGTCCCTGAGCTCCTAGCAGAGTCCCAGACAAGCAGCCTAGACCATGCTAAGCAAGGGTGGCTTGTGCCAGTGAACAAAATATACAGAATTTGCTTCTCTTCCTAGTTTGTTGCAGTAGAAGAATCAGGAAGACTAGTTTCTTTTTTCCTGACTCTGCCTGCAAATCATTCCTAAACCTGGAAGTAAAATGAGGTTGGCAAGATCCTTTTCTGACCACATGTCATTTGGCTTTTCTGGCCAGAGCCTGCAGAAACAATCCTGTTGATCCTGCATTTGGGAAATAATGCATTATTTGTATATTGCATATGACTCCCTTTGAATCATGTAAGACTTCAGCAGGTCTTGCTGTCTATCCTGCTTTCCTTCTTACATATAATGATCTTGTACTGAAAAACAGACATCCCATGAGGTGGCTGCAACATGAGCTGGGAGGCTGAATGCACACAAAGTGCAGTGGCCCCTCTGTTGTGTTTAAGGTTGGTACCTGTGGTCTGGGTTACAGTGGTTTGGGAGTCATTGTAACGTACACAAGCAAATAATAACTCCTCAGAAATTTACAGTACAGTCAGTAGTAAGACCAGGGTCCTCAGCACAGGGTCAAGACCACTGTTGGATTCAGCGGTAATTTTTAATGTATCTTGGAAAGACAGAGAAGTTTCAGTGAACTGGAAAATATTAATGATGTGCCAATGTTTGAAGAGTAAATGTGGTGTCTTGGTGAATTATAGGCCAGTTAGCTTGACAACCACCCCAGGCAAAAACCATTGACTGGCTGATCAGAAGACGGAAAATCCTACGCAACATTAATAACTTTTTTAAGTTAAAAATTTCTCTTAGCAGTTCCTTCGTTAGCATTACCATTGTTTACCACTATTTTCCGAAGAAGATTAATTTAAAACATTTGTACCAGCTTAATGTCATGCTGTACTACCAGACACGTACTAAATGCAATTCATCTTCAGCATAAGAATAAAGTTCAAACTTCAGGCAAACCCAGAACCCAGACTCTGCCAGAGCTCATTAGAAGTTAAGCACAATGCAAAATACCATGCTCCTTTTGAAACCTCTGACAAACAATTTTTAAATAGTCTAATTGTGGTTAACCAAATTCTCATTTCCCCGTTCATAATCACTCACCCAGGAACTAAAACCTCTCGGAAATCTTTTGAGTAACAGATAGAACCAGACATGGTTGGTCAAACAAAGAAACATAGAACGCATTATCATGCCCAGTTCCTTCCATCAAACTTACAGTGAAGCTCAGCTGGAATAATGTGAGCCAGAACTAATCTGCATCTGTGATGTAGAATAGGCAAGTTAGTAAAAATTACCTTTACCAGTGACCTGAGCCACAACTGTCTGACTCTGCCCTAACACATAAATTGCTCACATAGCCTGGTTTGCCAGCTCTCTGTAGTACGCAGTAGCTTGGAGACAGTTTGATCAAATTGCTCAGGATCTTACCCAGCTGTGTTTTGAAAATCTTCAAGGGATGAAATCTTAGAAAGTCTACAAAGACATTTCTTCCTGGATTGTGAGGCCTATCAAATACTGCCTGCTTCCCTCTGAAGAGAACGTTTCCCTTGGCCAGGTTCCTAAGCATAAAATCCTCTGCATCTCTGAGTTGATTCACAGCCTCTGCCAATCTACTTGCCGTTCCTCCTAGATATGTGTGGAGGGCATCTCCCAGGAGACACAGGGAACATAACATTGCCACTCAATTGGGCTTCGCAGGTCCCACTTGATGCACAAACTGACTCCAGGTCAAAAGTTTTTCTTGCAGCAAGGCAAGAAATCTTGTGATGGTTCCAATTTTGATTTCATAGCTAGGTGATGGTGGGTGATACACATAACCTATCCATGTAGTTCCAGCTTTAACACAGTCATGATGATAGCTGGCCAGCTAGGTTGTTTCACCTCCCAAGAATGCTTTGGGATTGCCAGATGAAGGATCTAGTAAAAGGCAAAGCACTACAAGCCTGATTCTCTACTAGCTTATCCCTTCACACGATACAGTAGAAAAACCACTGAAAATAGAAAGACTGCCTTAAGCAAAGCAGGGAATTTGGTGCTGTGATGTTTCTATCTGGAGCACTGAGCCACCAACAGGGACCCAGCATTTCCAGAAATGCAGTCTCTGAGTCCCCGAGTGCTGTAGCCACAGCACTTGCATTAAGGCTGTGTGCGGCTTTGCTGCTGTGCTGCATGGCTTTGGAGGCCTGAATAAGTAGGCAATGCTGAAGCGAGGTCCGGAGCACTGACAGACACTAGCCACAAAGCTGCTTAAGCACTTGCTGTTTTATCCATCAGGGAAGAAATGACGCCCTGCTTAACTAGTTACACCACGGCCTGGAGAGAACATATTCTGAAATTACTGGTTACTGTAACACCTTAGCTGTCCCACAGCTCAGTTGTTATCATTTCTGATTGTCATCGTTTCCTTCCCTGCCCCTCAATCCCTTCATTCTCCCAACTTACCCACAATCCATTTATTTTATCTTCTAAGTATTTTTTCTCTCATGCCTCCTTTTTACTCTTCCCCCAACCATTTTTCCTGTCTTCCCCTCCCCCTCCTTTGCATTTTTTTGGCAGAGTTTTGGACTCTGAGTTCAGTTTTATTCTTCCCTGGAGAAATGACTTAATGCCTTGGCTCTAATGAGCAGTTTGCTGAATGTGAACCCTTGCTGCTTAGTCTGTGTGGAGATGTGCATGCCAGTAATTGGGAGCCCCATTTTTCTTCTTTGCTTTTCTTCTCCTCCCCACCCCCCTTTATTTTCCTCAGTTTCATTTAGCCATATGATTGCTAAGGAGAGCAAAGAGTCAGACAACTTGCTAAGACCTTTAGTATTAGATCACTTCTGTTCAGGCACTCCAGAGAACAAGCTCAACAGCTCAGGGAGCACGGACTGCAGCAGAAATGAGCCTCTTGAGTGTATATAAGGTTTCCCCTGTGGGGATATTTTCCCATTTATTTTTCAAGAAGATTAAGCTGACCACAGACTGTGTATGCCCTGTAGTACTGATGCTGCTCTGGGCTGCCCTCTGCAATGCATGTGTCAGCTGAGCCTTGCTTTCCCAGAGCTTTGGTTGTTTGAAGGCAGTCTGCTCACCAACGATTTTCCAGTGCTCCCAGCACTGACCAACTCCCATCTATCTCATAAACACAGGATTTCGCTGAGTTTTAAAGGCCCTCGGGTGCCCTAACTTGATCTGTTCCGTTCAACCACTTCCTGTAAACAGACATTTATGGTAATTTTAGAGGCCACCAGGGCCCTTTCTCTGTTCAAAGTGAAACTCTGCACCCAAGCGTCTAGACTTTGACCTTCTCTCTCCCCAGCTTTCATGCTCACATTCTGCTGTGCTTCTTACTGTAGCATTTGCCTCTCAAGTGCCTCATCCGGCCCACTGTTTCATTTTGATGTTGACTTTCTTGCAGTCTTCACTGCTGCTGAACTACTTGTGAGACACCAGCAGAGTGGTTGTCAACAGGAGTCCTTGTACAAAGCAGACTCAAGGCCAAGTCCCACTAACAAGAGGCCAGGCTCCAGTACGCTGCAGCTCCACACAAAACAGGCTGAGAATACAGAAAGGATCTTGGTTGCAGCTGCCAGAAGGTGACAGTCTTTTAAAAAGATATTTTAGTGCCTGAAAAGGCTCAATAACACGAGGTTTCATGATGGAAGAGTCAATGATCTTTCTAAAGCTGTATTTCATATGTCACTGAACCATGAAATCAAACACACCTCTCAGAGGTATCTGCATTTCTCTGGGATGCCTTTTCAAATCCACACAGTGAGTGCTGCACTGTAATGAAGGGTCTCGTCACAACAGATTTCTTGGAATTTACTAGCAGCCATTTGCAAAATCTAGCTAGTGGTCATTGCCATCTGCCACATTATGACTCCATCCAATTCCCTAATTCATTGTCTAATCTGGGAGCTACATGCAAGAGCTTTATTCTGGGTCTATTCCCATGAGCTATACATGACAGCGGTTGGTATTTCTTCAGTGCACAGTCAAGAAAGTATTGTTTTTCCTTGTGTCATTTGATGCCACAACCTCCCTTCTCAGCTGGAAGTCAATAAGAAGACCTAAAATCCGTCATTAATAGAATGCATAATTATAAACAGAATCCATCTGTTAGCTAAGTTGACTAAGAATATTCAGGTAGGTCTACAAGGTACTTTGTATGTGAGTGCAAATGTGACCATGTTGACAGTAACACTGATAATCAGGAGACCCTCAATTTTTGCTCTAGAGATGAAAAATCCTAGGACTACTGAACCTCTGCTGCTGTTGTTGCCCATGTGAGCTTCCCCCAGGCTCTCTATCCAAATCTTTTTGGGAACTGAATAAATTGACTCCCATCCTCCCACAGACTCAGTCCATCACAGGTGATGACCTCATATCATCATGGATTAACACATCATTTTCACAGAGTGGTGGCAATTTCCAACACCATTAAGCCAATCTTTTTTTCTTTTCTTTTTTTGCCTTATCACTTATTTTTTCACTTTGAAAAGTCTACAGTATCTCTGACATCATCTTCTAACAGTTCGGGCCATTCCTGATTTTAGTTTTCTTCTCAGTAAAACATCAGAGTGACAAGCCATGCTGACAGTGTGCAATTTAACAAAGCTAAATGTGGATCACAGTCTGACTAAGCATTCTTCTTTAGTTATTTTTGCACCATTTCACACCCATCTCTTGTGTTGCGAATAATAGAAATTAGGAGTTCATGCCCAGGCTCAAAATTCACTCACAATTGCTTAAACCTGTGTCCACATATTGGCATTAATTGATCAGACCACACTACATCAGTGATGCCATGTAAAATAAAACTAGATTTGACAACTGCTTAAATTGCAATAGTGTATTCTATGTGCATCTTACGTTGGTTAGCACAGAAATGCAGGACAAGTACATAGTGTTATTGCAGAAGACACAAATATATGCTTACTTTTCCCTATAGAGCAATTATTCTTTTACCAAGGGAAATGTCTCGTCTTTCGTATGTTTTGACAACATGGATTATTTTTTCCTGTAGTGCACTGGGACTCAACAACCTCACAAACAAAATTTCAACTCAGAATGAGATCTACCCTCAAAGTGATGTGGGGAAGCTGTCCTAGTGTTATCAACAAGCAGTCTGAAGAGTATACACAGCTGTAAGCACTGATAAGTCTTCATTTACTCTGAAACCTGCCATGTTTTTGGTTTCATTTTGTTTCATTTTAAATCAGATATTATATACATGATCAAGCTTCGAACTTTGTTCCACTGCCCTTTGGTTTAATGTTCTGAAACCAGAGTATTTCCCAGATTTGTCTTTAATCTTCAAATGATTTTCTTGTACCTAAAAAAGAAATGTGTGTACTGTACAGCACGAGAGATTACCAGGTCCCTTTTGGCAATGTTGGTAGTGTTTTATGGTCAGTTCAGCTAACACTGGCCACGCATAAATAAAGATGTGAAATTTTACACTTGTGGAACAGGGCCAAAGCCGCCTTCTCTATTTGAACATGCTGACATTCTGTTTTTCTTGGTGCGTGTGACACATAAGCCACTGGTCTCCAACTTTGACCACACTGGTATAGGAAAGCCTTACTGATACCCTCCTTGAGGCATGTGTGGATAACTTGTTTTTGCATTTACTGTTATAGTTTCTAAGGACTCCAGTCTCTTTCATTAACTCCTTCAGCTTTCCTAGCTGTTGAGAATTTGCACTCCATGCCTTCTGGACACCTATCAGTGGCCACTTCCTCCATTCTTTTATGATGTTCATGAGAACATCACCACCTCCTGTTTTCTCTGAGCTCGCTTATCAGTCACATTTTGCACACCTGCTATCTACACTGGCTACTTGAGGTAAAAATCTAATTGCAAACTTTCCTATGCATTACACTGGTCAAAGAAATCTCTCTGTGACTTCCTGGTCTGTTGGAGCAGGCTTCTTGGTTTTGTTTTGTTGGTTTTTTTTGTTTTTTTTTTTGTTTTTTTTTTGACCACCCTGAGATACGCATTGTCTTATTGCTTTACTGGAAAGGGAAGAGTCTACCACTGTGTGGTAATCTCTAAGTTTTTAATGTCATTAAGCTGTTATAGGGAGGTTCAGATTGGATATCAGGAAGAGGTTCTTCACTGGTGATCAGGCACTGATACAGGCTCCCCAGAGAAGTGGTCATGGCATCAGGCTTGACAGAATTAAGAAAGCAGCTGGACAATGCCCTCAGGCATATGGTCTGATTTTCAGGTAGCTCTGTGTTGAGCCAGGAGTTGGACTGGATGAATCATATGGGTCCCTTCCAACTTGGGATATTCTGTGATACTGTGAAGTTATTCCACAAAGATAACTAAGCGTCTCCCTCCAATTGCTATCTAGGATTTCTCCAGTAGATTTTCACATTGACTTGTCCTCTTCTCAGTTATTCAGGATGTTATCTGCCCCAAAGAAGAAAGTTATATAATCTTTCAGAACTCCTGTACTATCTGGCTATAAACTAACAATTTTCATGTTTTATGTTAATATCAAAATCTGTAATTCTATAATTTCAGAGGTTTTTTTTCCTAAATTTAGCAAAAATTACTAAATTCATTGAGTGCTGTTGAAAAAGCCAGTAGTAAAAGTAAGGCTACTTTCCTACTGCCTTCTTTTTAACTGGCATATGTAGCTCAAAATGCTGTTTGGACTTTTTACATTTGATTCTGAAATAAGCAAGAGTTTCAGATTCAGTGGCACATTTATGTGCTCCATCCTTATAATTGCAACTCAGCTGCTCTTTCCTCCCTTCCTCCCTTTCTCTCTTCCTTCCTTCCATCATCACAGTGCCTTCTTGTATCACCTTCTGCATATCTGCTGCTGCCTGAGGAACCTGCCTGGACATATTGCACAGTCTTAAGCAAAGGCTTGATTGTCTCATTCTACTTTCCTGTTTTCTAGACTCAGAAAACATGCAGAAAAAGAATCACAAAAAAAAGTAGTCAACAAAGCCTTTATCCCACAAGCACCTTTGTTTGGAATTGAACTGCTTGTTAGATACTTCTGTGGCTGTTTTTCCTGAAAATTATTTGATTTGCCACTCACTTTCTGTAGTCTTTGTTTGCACACTTAACTAGGATATTTCTGATCTCTGAATGGTTGACTGAAGTTTTTATAACTAGGAAGGACAGCAAAGCAATTTCAAGGCAGAGAAACAAAAGCTTCTAGAAAACACTTCGGAACTAATTTCATGACATGTCAATCCTCACTTGGCTTGGTAACTTATATCTGGGGAGTTTCAGGCTGATCTATGCGTAATCCTTTGTTCAGTGTTTGTTGTACTTCCCTATTTCCTGTCATTTACTTGTAATGAAATCTATTACAGTCTTAATCATATTAGCCACTGTTGAGCGTATCTAACCATGCACTTTTTTTTTTTTTTTTTCTTTTCTTTTCTTGATAATTTGGAAAATTTAATTTTGCTTCTAACATGACAACGTCACCTACAGGATTACTGACTGTGATTCAGAAATTTAGATACATGATGTCACATAACTTTGGCTCACTTGCTCTTGCCTTGAAGAAAAATGAGAAACTTCTTTCACATAGTAGATTATTTGTAATCTGCATGAGTTTTATACCATATAATCAGTGACCTCAACCATATAATGCTAGATCTGTTTCATGACTACTTCAAGGCTTAAAACTTTTAAAGACAGTGTAAAAACAAGACAAATAAATTTACTCCAAATCCAGACACAGTAGATTTTTTTTTTTTATTCTGAATTTCATTATTTTTAATACCACGGGCATTTACTGAGTGCTTGGACAATATTCTTTCATACAAATACATGTGCATTAGCAAAGACCATAAGGCTGAGTTAAACTGAACGGAGCTCCTTTCTGATGATTTTCTAATAGAATTTGGCACTGCTTTGCTTTTCAATTTTCAATTATCACCAGCTAATGAAGGAATAGTTAAAAGCTTCTTGCCTTATTTGTTCTTAACCATCATTTGTATTGCAGTGTCACAGACTTTCATTCTCTTTTGTAGGAGAATTCTTGTATCTAAGTAAAACTTCATGGTGACTGAAACAACTCAATACAACACTTGTGTCAAACACAAAGGCTGACCCCTCTCTAATTCCTTTAAACTCAGGCATTAAATACCAGCTTCTGAGAAGCAATAAAGATGACTGAATTACATTTGATTGTCCCTTACAGACTGTCTAACTTATTGTGAGACAACTGGAGCATTTCTGCCCACCACTCTGATGCTTATGAGAATTTTCCAGTGAGCTGTGTGCAGCACCTATAGTCTGGTCAAAGCTTCCTTTCCGATCTACTGTCATATTGGATTGCTAGCCAGATTTCACTTTGAGGCTGTGTGAAGATGGCTGCCTTTAACATGCACCCTTATTAAGTTCCAGTTTTAGGCCATTACTCCTTGTCCTATTACTACACATCACTGAGAAGAGCCTGTCCTCATCCATTTGCCTCTTATCTCCCTTCAGATATTTACAAACATTAATCAGATTCCCCCTCAGTCTTCTTTTTCCCAGGCTGAACAGACCCAGCCTTGCCTCGTATGAGAGATGCTCCAGGAACTCCATCATCTTTGTGGCCCTCCTCAGGACTCTTTCCATGGGATCCCTATCTTTTTTGAACTGAGAAGCCCAGAGCTGAACACAGTACTCTAAATGTGTCCTCACCAGGGAAGAGAAGAGAAGAGAAGAGAAGAGAAGAGAAGAGAAGAGAAGAGAAGAGAAGAGAAGAGAAGAGAAGAGAAGAGAAGAGAAGAGAAGAGAAGAGAAGAGAAGAGAAGAGAAGAGAAGAGAAGAGAAGAGAAGAGAAGAGAAGAGAAGAGAAGAAGAAGGGGAGGATTACCTCTCTCAACCTGTTGGTCATGCTCATTTTAATGAACCTCAGGATACTACTGGCCTTCTTGTCCACAAGGGCACGCTACTGGCTCATGGCCATCCTAATGTCCACCAGTACCCAAGGTCATTTATCATTTCAACCCACTACCTGAACTGTGGGCTTGTATCAATATTTGGCACATTTCCTCCACTTACACTTGCCAAACTGTATCCTGCTTCACGATTCATCTATTTTCTGTCTGCACAGCAGGAATTAAGACCATGGATTCACTCAAGAGCAAGATGCTGAACAACTGCCTGGTCCAATCCACTTCACTGGAAACTCAAGCCAGGAAGCTGGCAGGAGGGAAGAGGGGAGAGGGGAAAGAAAAGGGGAAGACTCTGTCCCAGTGAGTCTGCAACTCAACAGTACACACAATTCACCGGGGTAATGGTGTCAGGAGCATGCCCAGAAAATATAGCATCTACAGGAGACAAAGTTGATAGTCTGAAAAATCTGTTCAGAAAGCACAGCCTCTGTAATTTAGAGGCTAATATGTATCTTAAACTTGAAGTAATTTTCACAGGGATGGGAAAAAGCGCATCTCATATTTGAAGGCATAAGCCCTTTGCCAAATTTAAGCCAAAGCTTAAAGGTCAGAATTCTGTAATGAAATATCTTTCCCTCTAATCTCATTTTTTGATATTGCTGTTCCAGTTTATCTGAAACAGTTGATATCCATCCTCCCAGAGTCATCATTGGGTAGACATTTGGCACAGAAATCTTCCATCTGTGCTGTTGGTATTTGGCAAAGCATTTCATGGGGAAGTGCTTTAAGAGAATATAGTTCTGGAAAGTATAAGGCATTGTTAAGAGTGAGATCTGTCATGTCATGGGCCATGAAAATTATGCAAAGAGCTTCATGGGCCTTCAAGGAATAATTTGCAAAACAGGAATGAATGAATCTGAAAGCATAAACTTGTTCAGGACTATAAACAGAGTGAACAAAAAAGCTTTGAATTGAACTACCGGGGATATTTTCCCAAGCTTCCTTCCCATTATCCACCAATTTTTACAGCTAAAGCTCCTCATCTTGCCTCCTTTCTTAGTCTCTACGACACTTTTAGATGGATATTTGTACACCTTACTGTAGCAACCACCGTGATTCCTGCATCTTTTATTTGCACATCTAGAAGGAAGTGATTTCTGCCCAAAGTAGAAATTTTGAAGGATCTGACACTTTTCTCAACCCCACTGACATCCATCAATTCTCCACTTGTCTTTTTGGTACCCCATACAAAACCTCATAATACATAAGCCCCTCCCTTGCTATAGCTGCAGCTAAAGGGCAACCATAGCACAACCCCCCTATTTTGTTTTCACTGTAAGGAGTCTTTGCAACTGATACAGTAACCCATCCCTACCTAATCTATGTGCCCGTTCATAGGAAATGGAAATGGCAGAAGGGAAGTTGTATATTTTACAAAGAGAGGAAAGAGGAGGCAAGCTGTCCTTCACCAGTAAGGGGAGAAAAGCAGCTAACAACAGAGTGGTTTCCTTTAGCAGGGCTAGAAGTCAGCAGAAACTGAAGTTTCTCTCATCACCACAAGACTGGCTCTAAGAGGAGTTAATTGTATGAGTTTTCTTATTGCGACTGAGCAATAAACCTGTGGAGCTGGCAATGAGAAAACACTGAACACACACAGGCCAGGAGTAAATGCTTGTACTTTAGGCAGTTAAGGGACTTACTTAAGACCTGCCTTGCTTTGCTTTCAGTCTTCTCTTAGCATAGATTTATGGGGATAACATGACACCATGGTGGTGCAGACACACAGCTGGGTGTAGGCATTGTGGCATTTGCCAGCATCACCAGGCTTGTTACAGGTAGTCTTGTTTCCTTTCCTGATGTTAACAGATCATGGTCCTTCATCTTAGTTTACTTTAGTCATTAGCAATATAAAACATAACAAAAAAAAGCCCAAGACTGCCAAATCTGAATCTTTTGCTATGCAAGTAGGAGGTTATCTCATGCAGCTGGCTAGCGTGGTGTTCAGGGCTGAAGACTGGGACAGGCAAGGGTTGCCTCATGGAGGAATGCTGGAAAAAGCACACACATTTTTCCTTTTTTTTTTTTTTTTTTTTTTCTTCCACAATCTCTGGCTCTTCCTGAACTATAAAATCACATAATTTAAAGAAAGAAAAATCACGAAGCACAAAAAAAATATCTGCAAGCTGACTTTTCAGTTACAAATAGGTCAACATAAATCAGGTGGCATGGCAACTGTGCAGCTCCCCTTAGCACTGGTTAGCTGTTTCTCTTCTCCAACTCACTCAAGTGATCTAATGCCATTTCGGCATAAGGCAATTCAGGGAACGTGTACCTATTTATAAAATGTCACCCCAAGCCCGATCGCTAGTGAACCTCAGCCTGCAGTGAGAGCAGCAAGGGCCGTTTCACCTTCCCTCAACCTTCTGTCCCCATCTGTGCCCAGTGTTTGTCAGGAGTTTGTTTTTACTACTTGTTCATTTTCTCTCTGAAGCTCCTCTAGATGTATTAGGAGTATGGGAAAACACAAAAGGAATTTCTCTGGCCTGCAAAAAGTGCTAAGCTTAGCACAGTGGTATCTAATAACAGCAATGCCAGTGTGACTGGCAGCTGGCCAAGGTCCATACTGGCTTCAGCACTAAACACAGCAACACATGCTGAGGCCTCTTTCTTTGGCGAAGTTTGAAGGCTTTTGCCTCACGCCCAGCACACACTGGACTTGGCATGATTGAGTGGGGAGACACTGTGAGGTCTGGACATAATGGGATCTCCGTCTGCAAGTCTCTCTTTCTCCACAGTGATTCCACTCCCCCTCCATCATTCTTCTTTTCTGCAGATTTAATTTTCTGTAAAATTCACACTTTCCAGCTCAAGAGCCAGGATACACAAACATGAGCTCAGCTTCCACCCTTGACCAAACTAGAAAGGGGGTCTTCTGTTATTGTTGCAATTGCAAAGAAAAATCTTTCGGATGGAGAGGAATGACCCCCTGTGTAACAACATCTCTATCCCTCTCCTGCACAGCCTCCCTGAGTACACTGAACAGCCATGAATGAGGGAAACACTCAGAAGATGAGAGCGATGTGGTCTGGTTTCAGAAAATCTAGGAATTTCTCCCTAGCTTTAGGCAGACCAATACACTCTGCTCTGTCTGAAGGTCAGAGATCACCTCCATAAAATACCCTGGACATTTCTCTTTCTTAAACCCATTCCTGCTCTGGAGAACAGGAGGAAAGGTCTTCCTCTCCCACCCTCTGGATGCTTTCCAGTCAATGAAACGCAGCACGCCACATGCAGTGCAGACATGGTGGAAAAATATCACAAATGCTTGGAAAGGAGCTAAATGCTCCTTCATTTTTGCCAGCACCAACAGAGGAAAGATGGGCTGGAGCTGCAAGTGTTGTGAACCAGTCCTTCCAGATACACCGGTGAAAAGAGACTTCCCTACATACAGACAGACATTTTTGTTATTTGTCCAGCTGAGACTCCTCTGTAAGCAGACAAGATGTTTCTCTCCCCAAGACTGCTGTGGGTCATGCTGCTGGGGATAGTTTAGAAACCTGAACAACCGGTTTGAGGCAGAGAGACTTCAAGAAACTACAGCAACAAATCCCAGCAGAACCCATTAAGCAGTTTATCCTCAGACAGATAAAATGCGTATCATGTAGTTGCTGCGCTCAGATCTTTTAGATGAGACCTCAGAGACTAAGCTCATTGCTGGGCTTTGCGGAAAGTAAAGACCTTATGATGCTAGCGGTAAGAGCAGAAATTTCCCTTGGTGGCTCTGGTTAAGTTTTTTCCAGAGTCCCTCCTGAGCAGTTGCATGCTATCCTTTGCAGAGGTTTTTATGGCAGTCCTACCTGCAGTGTAGTTAAGTCTATGCGCTGTACTCTGCAGCGGTCCTCCAAGATGAATACCACTCCAGAAACATGTATTTGTAATCAGATAAAACAGAGAAGGTGTTGTTTTAAGTTTCAGAAAGCTTAACAGAGGAAAGGTTTCATGGAAAAAAATAATAATAATAGTAATCTTTCACTACAGATCAAAGGAGCAGAGCTGGAGGAAGTTTTCCTGCTGGAAAAATATACTTCTGTCAGAAAATTCTCTGCCTAGAAACAACCTCAGTTTGTAGAGATATTTTTAATGTGCAACTTTCCAAATCCAGTGCAATCACTTTTGTCTTTTCACGTTTGTTTTCTGTGTACTTCTCTTGTCATGCAGTTTTCAAGTATTACCTATTTAGATTGCCCCTTCCACCTTCCTTCTTTAACTTTCTCCCTTTATTCACTACTCTTCTTCACCAGAAAGGATTTCTAATACCTTGGAAGACTGAGAAAGTGGAAGACAAGCATTTTGATATCTTTTCTTTCTCTTGGAAGATATGGTGCAGAAACAGGAAAATAAATCGATACATTTCTTTTTGCTTTTGCCTTTGACAGAATAAAATCATAAGAAAGATTTCTTCTGTGATTTCCTGCATTTATTGTGCAAATGTATCTCTCTTTTTCCCATTTCTTCTAACGTTTTAGCAAAGGAAAGGGGAAGAGAAAAGAAGCAAGGAGCAAAAGCTAAAATATGTTGCTCTTGAGAAACCGAATTTAAACAAAAACTTCACCATGACGGGAAATAAAACAACTCGTTTTGATTAGAATTTTTCTCCAGAAGATGTTGCATGAGAACTTTGAATAATTCTTTTAAAGAGCTTTTCATTATAGAAAGTGGCTTTCTGAGCTAACGTTTCAAAGAACTACAGCTGGCAACAAGCAGTCTCCAGGACACATCTCCCTGCATCGACAGTAGGGACATATTTTATCAGAGCAATTACTAGGCATATAAATGAAACTTGGGAGCTACTATAAATCACAACATAGCCATTAATTTTTGCCAGTCAATAATAAGTATGTGTTTAGAACACAAGAGAAATTTACCTCAAATAAGAGAGTCAGTGTGACAAAGGAGTGATATTATTCAAGGAGATACAATAATTTACCATCATCAAATTTTCTGAGTGAAAAAAAGATGGAAAGATTGCAGCTCCTCATATTCGAGGGTCTCTATATGAAGGAGATGAAATATTATCAGTAGTTCTTATTAAGGTTGCTCTGAAAGAGAACAGATGGTTTTACACAACTGGACTCACAGAAAAGCCCAGCAAAAGCTCAATAAATAAATAAATAAATAAATTATTTTGGCTAGAATTTGTGTAACTTTCCAAATTAATTCACTGTGGCCATGCTTACACTGCTTCTTCATTCATTTCCCATGAACATCAGAGCGATCAAATTTTACCCACACAAATTCCTGCAGAAGGCAGTTTTCAGTTTGCTTCCTCACATACTCAGCAGTGATATATTTTAAAGTTGCCCCCAGAGTTTACAGTCTGATATGAAACTGGTCTTGGCTTAAGAAGAGCAGGAAAAGACTTCCAAAGCCCTTTACCAGAGCTGTGGTGTTGCAGCCTTGGAGCTTATAGGGTCTTGTGTTACCTCTTGAAATAAGGATCCACAACAAGTTTTACACTGTGTAACTGCGATCACTGAAAAGAAAAAGAAACCTTGCACTCCTCTCCTAAATTTCACAGTGTTTGTGAGGGAATGATGCTTGAGGTTTGTTCTGGTTCACCCAGATGGGAATTTTATTTTACTTTTTAGAACACTATACTCCAAGCTAGTCTAAACTCTCTGCTGTCTTTTGCCAGCTGCAGCAGCTTGCTCTGCCTCTCCCAGTGTCGGGAGGACATGCTAATTTGCATGCCACACAGACAACTGCATTACAAATCTTGAACTGAGCAGTGCTAATAAACAATATTTTAGTTGGGAAGAAATCAATAGGAATACAGTTTCTCAGGTAGATACACCCTCCTTCTAACTCTCCCTGAAAAGAGACCAGTTTTGAATGAGTTATGCTTTGCAAGGGAACTGCAGTCTGTGAAGAAACAGCCAAGAGATGGAGCAAGAAACAGGGATAAATCACTGATTATGCTCTCACTTGCCATTAGATAAATAGAGTGACACTGGCATGATTCCATTATATAACCTGTCCAATTCTCAGGGTTAGAATCTACCCAACTTCTTTGTATAGCAGGGGCTAGGAGGTTTTCAAGACATTCAAATAAGAGGCAGCAGCTACTTCTTATTGCGGCACAGAGAGTGGAGGGTGCTAGAATTTTCCCAATGAGACTTTCACCCATGCTATGAACCAGGTATAAAAATGATGCACCAGTGAGTGACAAAGCAGATGTGTTGCAAGTAATCCTAAAAATCAAGGAAAATGACCGACCAATTCTTCAGGCTACAAGGAGTAAGAAACCTTCACCTCTGAGAAGATGCTGCCACATCTACTCAGGTCAAGTGACTAATACTACTGGAAGGGTGATGCAGATTTTCTGACATGATGATAGACACATGATGAAAGCAGGATTGCTAAACTATCTGCCTGAAATGCTGAGACTGACCCAGAGGGCAATTGGTGAGCAGGCACTGACACATTAATATCAGGGAAAGGTCTGAACCTCTCACTGCTGTTTAGCACAGAGATTCTCCTTCTTACCCTCTTTCTCCTTGTCTTGTTCCCTGTGGGGGATGCTTAGACCTGCTGGGGAAAAGACTGCCAGATTGTTTGCTGGTTTGCTGTAGCTACTGTAATGGGAGGACGGTTGGACTAGTTGATCTTGTAGGTCCTTTCCAACACTGTGATTCTGTGATTGTTGTCACACTCACTCTCTGTAATAGCCTAACATGCTAGAGCCTGAACTGGCCAAAATGTCCTGGCAGCAGGACCAGGTTTGCACCAACATTTGCCCTGATGTGTTTAGTTCCCAGTTAAACTGTCAAAAACTGGCCTGGAGTTGGGCCTACAGAAAGGCTGGTCCTCCTCACTTCAAACAGATCCAGTAGTGACTTTCCCCTGAGATGTAGCAGGGCCTTTAATGCAGACTGGGGCTGTAACTACAGCTGAGCAGCCTCTTAGCCCCATTCCGCCACAGGGCAGAAACCATCTGCCTCTTTCATTACCCATCATTTTTTTTCATTCATATACAACATTGTCTTATAATGGTTAAAAGCAACACCATCATTCTGTGCTGTCTCTTCACCCAGCCTCCTATGTGGTTCTCCACCCCTATTTCTGTTGCAAAGTGTTAACAAACACTTCATTAGTGGGGAAAGTTAAACAGGTACCTACCTTGGACCTTAAAAGAAAATGCCACATCCTTTCTAAATAGGAAAGACCCCAGATTCACCAAAATCTTAATTTTCCTACAGTATGACTACATTTTATTTTATTTTATTTTATTATTTTATTTTATTTTATTTTATTTTATTTTATTGTGAGAATTGTCATAAAGTGAAGAAGCATTAAAAACAAAACACAAGAGCAAAAGCTCCCTGATACCACATTTGCTGGGCGATGCATAGCCTACCTGGAGTCTCTGCAAGCCGTCAAAGGATATTTTATCTCCCATCAGTCCCTGGACATGGGCTTTTGAGTGCTACTTATGCTGTGTGAACACATGCACTTTCAAGACTGCACACCTTGACCTATTTCTCACAGACCTGCGAGTGCATATGCTTCAACAGCAGCCTCCAGCCAACTGAGCTTAAGATGGATTTCAAACCGTAACCTCAGAGTGAAAGGACCTACATTCCAGTAAACATTCCAGGTCTCAAAGAGCTGAGTTCACTGGGAAAAAATCTCGGATCAAACCAGCATTAAAAGGATCACTTTTAAAAAGAAGGAAAATACAGGCTTAGCGTCAGGAAATATTTGCTAGCAGAGACCTTTGTTGAAATGTGCATCTTTCTCTCAGAGGAAAAGATGGGGCTTCCATATCCATGTTCAGTTTGAACTAGCCCTGACAAAGCCCTGAAGAACAATTCACTTGAATGGGCCAGAAGGATGCATTAGATGGGATAAGAAGCCTTTTTTAACCCCAGTTCTAAATATCTGCTATTGCTGTGTAACCTTCTTTTTCTGTAGACTTGCTCCACTCAGCTGGATGTATGCAGGAATGCATTTCAGCTAAATGAACATGGAAGAGTGGAGTAGAACAGAGCTCACTCTGAACTTCAGGATGGGCCCAAGTCCAGAAGAAATAGGCTTCCCAAGGCTGGATAATTAATTTCTAATTTAATTATCAGCTTAATATTAAACACTGAAATACAGCAGCTATCTGTGTACACTGCAGTGGTCTATTTTCAGGTACTATCTGCTTTTAAATTGCAGCTCTAATGCTGTTAGCAGATGGATGTGTGTTATTGCAGTGTAGGGAACTGGAAATTCTCCATATACCATGCTATAAATATTTCTTTGACATTTATTATCCTCACTTGAGTTCAGGTGTTAAAATACTTGGACTGAAGTCATGTTTGTAGCAGAAAAAGTCAATCTTGAATCCTACCTTGTTGCTGGCTGTATTATTAAGAACAGACAAAGACAACAGGGAAAGGGAGTCCCTCACTTAGTAGAGGTCATGTAACCTTTGAATCAAATTAGCTGGAGTTTCAGCTCATTTAGTGATACCAGTTCTGAAACACTCTTGCTCAGACAATGTGATAGATCACTTCACCAGGGTTTTTCTTATTCCCTGTCTCGTTTTTTTCTTTTCCTTACCGTGTGTGCAGTAGGATTGCATTTGCGGTCATGAATCAGAATCCCAGTTTTGCCAGCTGCATTGGATTGTAAACTCCAAGTCATATGAATCTCAATTTTGATTGCCCTAAGGGAAGTGTTGGATTATGTAAACCAGTAGATAATAGCCCTAATAAAATCCCTCCAATAAAATAAAATCAAGGTGTGTGTGTCATGGTGGATTAACAGGCTTGCCTTTCTTTTTATCTCTTTTTCCCTTCAGGCTCCTGGTTGTGGTTGACTAGAAATCTGTGTCACAAGGGGAAGGGGGGAATGCTGTCATTTGTGAATCATACAGAAATGTGTTTTAATCTTTAAGACAGCAAGTTAGTTTCCTGTAGTGAAGGTTAAATTGGAGAGTAATGGTCAGTTGTTTATACTGATGTTGAAATTCTTGTCAGTTCAAAGATTAAGAATTTAGAATGTATTCTGATACAAGAAAACACCCTAGAAAGATAGTTAAAAAACAAACAAACAAACAAACAAAAAAAAAACCCCCAAAAAAAAACCAAAAAAAAAAAAACCTGCCAGAAGAATAAAGGATGGTACTCTACAGCTTATGTGGCAAAGAGCAATTATTTGAATCTGCATGCAGATTTAAAGTAGCCAAATCAAGTTGCCTGACTAGGCATTTGTCTGGTACAAAATAAGGATCATCTCTGCCCCTCAGAGATAATAGCTAAAACCCAGATTTACATCTAGCAACCAAAAGCAGAACACCTTGAATAGCACAAGCTCCCTCAGCCATTGTCACTCAGTCAACACTCATAACACCAACTCTGCATGTCTGTTCTCCAGGATACTTTCAAGATACTTCTCCCACCAAATACTGAGTAATCCAGACAGTACTTCATTGGTATCATGGATTAGGCAGTGGCCCACAGGCTGCATCTGGCTTATCACAGTCAAGATGAAGAATGGCCACTGGAAAATCTAAATGACTCAATAACTGTTCCACCTAGCACTCTCCAACACAGAAAGCCCATCTACTGGGGCTGCCTCCACAGCAACTGTGCTTTAGGACTGGGATGAGAACATACCAGAGAAGGGAGGAACAGAGTAAAGGGTTCCTAAAAGATGGATTTGGATGCAAATGCCAGTGCTTTGAAAGTCTGAACACACTTAGGATATCTGGTTCAAAGTACAATCAATGATAAGTGAGTTGATCATAGTGTTTCCAGCATGACGTTGTTGAATCCAGAAAACAAAGACAAAATAAGATGAAAATAAGAAATGCCATGTCATTTTAAAGCCTTACAAGTAATTAAACCCTTTAAAGAAAACTACTGTGGGAGACTGTAAATTCTCCATCACTTTGGGTCTTTTTTTTCCTTCTTTATTTATTTATTTTTTTTTTAAATAAGGTGTGCTTTGGGTCAACTACAAGTTGTTGGAGTTAAGGCAGGATTTCCTTGGTGACACTATCTGGCCTGTGCTGTGTGGGAGGTCAGACCAGACGATCACTAAAGCACTTTCTGGCTTTACAATCTCTGAAATTACTAACCCAAGAACAGAGCCCTTAAGCTTGACCACATTGCTATTGGGTGAAATAACTCCTCAAGGTGCAGACAGACTCTCTGCAAGCAGCAGAAGTCCTGCTTTGCAGGGTTCACATTGAGGGCATCTCTCATTAAGGAGTGCAGGTTGCACTTGCTGCTCCCCAGCATCTTTAGTGGTGTTGAGGGGGTCAGGCACTTCTGTGGAAGAAAGCAGTGTCTTTGCCTACTCACAGGTTATTTATGGCTGTTGACATGTATGCATTAGCGCTGAGCTGTGTTTTCACACCTCCAAGACTAGTTATATAACTTCGATTGCCAGATTCCTGCTGGCTATCTTAGTTTCAAAAATAAAGCTGTTCTTAACCCTTGGATCATTGGCTGAGTAGTTCTTTCCTACTAAATCTGCAACATGAAACTTAAGAGAAGTAGCCGTTTTCAATTGCTTGTTCTTCTCTTGCCTTTCTTTAGCGTCCCCAGTATGAACTCATGACAGTCTTCCTGGAAGATTTCTCTTCTTGTAAGCATCTTTTATTCTCCTAGCTTCATTTTGAGTCATTCCGCTCTCATCCATCCAACTCTGTCCTGACTTGCCATCTCCAGACATCTCTATAACATGTTCACTGCCAACCCTATTGCTATTCAGTTCACGGTGGGCAAGAAAGAGAGTACTTCTTTTAGGAGAACATCAGAAATACAGAAGAGCTTGTTCCAAACATGAGCCCCAAACTGCCTCTGTGGCTGAGAAGTTTCCTTAAACTTAGAAACAGTTGTAGCTTGGTTTTCAATACAGATCATATCTGAAAGGCAACTGACTCTTTTTATATTTGTCTCAGTACTTCAGTAGTGACTGCTAACATCCTGTCAGTAAAGTGCTGTTTTTTTTACCTCTTGACACTCACCCAGATTTTAGGAATATTAAAAGGTTAAATAATTGTAAATTGGAAGAAGTTTGGGCTGGAGATTAAACTAACAGTTGGCAATAGATACAAAATTTTACTGATTCAACATTTCTTTTGAACTCTCTAAATGTCTTCATTATTCCTACAGTTGTCCCCAGCACCATATGACCAGCTTCTAACTACCTCTACTGTCTCAATGGGAACTCCTTGGAGTTCACAGAAGGGTCAGCTGAAGGAAGGAAGTGGGCAGTGATTTGGTCAACAAAGGGCTCAGTTTATTAACTTCTACAGGTGGCCAAAAGTATACAGAATCCAGCCAGGCAGAGAGCATTTCATCACACAAGTAAGAGACATTTTCTTATGATTTACATAAAGATTGCACCAACAAGAAAGGAACACAACATTAACTTTACTGTCATTTTATGTCATGTACGGGGACCAGTAAGAAAGAACAGGCAAAAAGGTACTGATAAATAAAATTAAGGAGTCAAAAAGTTGTACTGTCCTATTTCTGAACTCCGTGCATATGAGCTCTCTTTTTTTGTTTTTGCTTTGAGTCAACCATATCAAAGACATGGGAACTCTAATTGTGAGCATCCTTTGGATACCTGTGAAGTCTGTTTTCCGGCAATAATTCTATCCAACTGTACTGAGGCTGTTTCTTTCTGAACACGTTGAGCTGACTCAGTAAATACAGGGCTTTAAAAATCCCTCCTACAGGGAGATCTGCAGCCACGTAGCTCATCTACAGCTACAGGGAAATACTGGGGGAAAGTATCTGAGAACCATGTGCACAATCCAAACGATTCAGCACTGACCTTCTAGTGTAGTGTTTATTAGCTCTTAACTATTAGCATTTGCTCAGTGTGCTTCATTGGGTGAGACTGACATAATCCAACAGTATGGTGTGGCATCTGGATGATGTTATCACACATACTCTCGCATGCACAATCACATTCATACACATATGCATAGAGATATATGAGCACAGCACAAAATGGGCAACTGGAGACTTTTGCTTTCCTGCCATTATAGGTGACAAAGTAGACAGGATGAACAGAATCAAAGGTTTTTTTTCCTCTCTTGTTGGAAAGAGTTCACTTCCAGCACTATTAACAGCTTTTGAAAATTCACAGAGAGATACAGGAGTGCACATGAAGGGAAATATTCTCCTGGATGTGGAAGGTAACAACCATACTGTGTGCTTTCTAAACAGGTTTCACAGGCAGCAACACATAAGTTCCCATACTGACGTGGAAGAATCCCATGTATTCTAGTATTTGTCCCATAGTGAACAGAATACTGATTACTGGGTGGGCATGACCATATATCTTTGGACATGACGCTTTGCCCATCAGAACAGAGCAGCATTATAATCTGGTGTAAACTGAGATTATAATTTGTACTGTCCCTCTTTCCACTTCCCTCATTTTAAGCAATGAAGGCCACAAGTAAATACTGGAGGCAGAGCTGGAAAGGATATCTACAGTACATGTTGCTCTGTTCTTTTTATCATATGTTTATTCCCTGTTTTAATGAACTGTGCTTAGTTAGTCACAGCTGGAATTGTTGGTTGAGATGCTGAAAGAGCAATTTGCACTTGTTTATTAAAATAGCTACAACAACAAAGTTCAACTATATTTCAGGAAAGAGATACAACAAAAAATACAGTGTCATCCTTAGAATAACCTTTTGACAAGGCTTTCATCAGTAAGCTTGTGCCTTAAAGTTTAGGATCATCAGAGGCAATGTCTTGATGAAGAGATAGAGATGGGTCTTGTGGGCATCATATTGTGGAGAGGCTGAGAGAGAAGACTAGAAATAGAAAGGGAGGCTAGGACTGAAGGAAACAGCTGGTGACTGTTTGGAAACTGAGCTGAGGGAGTGACGAGGTTGAGATGAGGGAGCTGAAGTGCAGGGAGAGATGGGAACAGGGCAAGGTCACAGGCAGGCCGGGAGAAGAATATAACTGCCTGCAATTGTTAGAGTTAGTGCTTCCACACCAGGAAAATGGTTTTCACTGCAGAAGCAGAGATACTGCTGCACAGTACCCATGGAGACTACAAAAGATACAATGAGCACAGTAGTACTACTTGATAGAACAAATTCTCAGCTACAAAACACAATTTTTCAATATAGCTACCACCATTAGCTATGCATTTTCATCAGTCTTAAACAAAAGTTTGCATGCCATGCTTAAAAATTCTGCATGGCTGTCCAGAATATGGGTTGTCTTTCATTTTGCTGTCACCCCACTGCTGAAACACACCGCTTACCACCTCACTGTGCTCACATCCACTTTTTGGTCTCCATGAACCTTTGCTCAGCAAGCGTTGATGAATCTCAGAGGGCGTGATTTTTCTGCACAGATGAATTCCACACCTTTGCTTCCTCTGTACTTCTATGTCAGACCCCATTCTGTCAGATTGCTCCTCTGCTGATGTCTGCCACATGGCAACAAAATGCAAGAGAATATTGGCAAGAAGGTTAAATCTCTAATGCCATATTACTGGCATTCACCTCTGACTTTGTGTGCCAAAATAAGAAAATAGGGGACATTACTTTCTGAGCAGCCCTAGTATTAATATGTTGCAAGAAGCACACAGATACACACACAAAAAGCCGTAACAAAATAAGCATATTTCTTTGATCCCTGTGATCCTTCTGTATTTTTCATACCTACCCTTGAAAGATGGGATCATCCCGCCTCATGGTTCATGTAGTTAATGCTTCTTGTAAATAAATTCTTGGGTTTTCAGTTTGTTGTTTTAAAAACTGAGGAATTTCACATAAAAACAACATTCAAAGATAATTAAAGTTGTTGTAAAATCAAATGCTAAAGACAGCCATTAAACCTCATTTCAGTCCTCTTCTGCATGTACACAGTGATAGTTAATTATAAACAGGGCCATACGCATTTTTTTTCTCCAGGATCCCCACCTCATTCAGTATGCAGATTGACATTATTTTGGTGATGAAAGTGCACTGTGTGATGAAAAATGCACAACTGCTGAAAGTAGAATCTGCAAAATAAATAAGAGACTGGCTTAACTAGAGAGAGGATAAGAGCCAGCATTGTGCTATGGTTCAGATGACTGAAAGCCATCCTCAGAGAACTGAAGTCCAGCCTGACTTCTGCCACAGAGCTCCTGAGCCACTCTTGTCAGAGGACTCCAATTCTTGTCCTTGGGGGTGGCCACTAATTGTGCATCCCTGTGTGCTCCTGGACTGCATTGAAAGCTCTGCATCCTCTGCCCTTGTGAGGCCTCACCTGCAGCAATGTGTCCAGATCTGAAGACCTTAGAAGAAAAAAGACATGGAGCTGTTGGAGAGGGTCTAAAGGAGAGTCATGAAGATGATCAGAGGTCTGGATCATCTTCCCTACACAGAAAGGCTGAGGGAACTTGGCTTGTTCAGCTTGGAGAAGGCTTCAGGAACACCACCTTGCAGCCTTCAAGTGCTTGAGCGGAGCTTATAAATGAAAAGGAGGATGTCATTTTGCACATTCTGATAGTGAAAGAACAAGAGAAAATGGATTTAAACTAAAAGATGGCAGATTTAGATTAGATGTTATAATTTATTTATTTATTTATTTATTTTTAACTCAGATTGTGATGAAGCACTGGAACAGGTAGCCCTGAGAAGCTTCTCTATCCCTGGAGGTATTCAAGGCTGGGTTGGATGGGGCCCTGGGCAGCCTGATCTGGTGGGTGTCAACCCTGTTCATCACAGGGATTTTGGAACTAGATGATCTTTAAAATCCTTTCCAACCCAAGATATCCTATGTTTCTATTAGTTAATGCATCCCTGCATTCTCCTTTGGTCTGCAGAGCTGAAAGCTCAACCAGAGAAAGCCACATTTTACAGATGGAGCGTGCCATAAAAAAAAGCAAGCACTTCTTTATTTTGCACCAGGCTTCTCAGCTTGGCACTCACATATTCACAGGGCATGTTCCACACAAAGCTTAAATATGGACTGATAGGTTTATATGCAGAACTGAGCTCTGATCATTAATGGCAGGACCACACACTGAACAATGAAGATTAAACCCAAACACCGAAAAACTTCTTGGTAACTGAACACCACACTGTGTGTAGGGGATGTCTTTGGAGAGAATGTGATGTGATTTCACGATAAAGGACTGCAACATGTGCACATTAGACTGGTCACCTTAATTGGGGTATTTCCTAACTTTTGGTGCCAGACTCCACAGTTTTAACATTTTTATAATCAGTTTAGTTTATGGTGATAAATCAATGTAACTCATTTCTAAAGCATGTTAAGAATGTCCACATGTTCAGCTGAATCAGTGACAAATCATATGCCTTTATGCAAGGAGAGACTTTTGGATTAAATTCCTAATGGCTACGCACTTCAGTGAACAGCAAAATAGTCACACAGTTTTTTATAATAGTTTCAATTCCTTATTGTTTTAAACCAGTTTACTCTGAGTTGATGCAAATTTCTCACAAATGTGACTCCTGGGAGACTTTGTGGGAGATTTCCAAAGGCACAAATAGCAGCTCAAACACTTAACTCTGTGTGAACCAGCAACATTCAAGTTTCATAAATAGGCTGACCTTTTCTTGCTTCCCGTGCTCATAGCAGATCCGGCTGTAATTGCTCAGCTGTTCTCAGACTGCTTCAGATGTATGCATGTCATCACATTATCTTTGGGATGAAAGAATGTGGGGGGCCATTTATTAATACAAAATTGCCTTTACAGTAGAAGAGCCTCACCTAAGACACATTCCTCAAACATGAAGGAATCTCTGCCATCATGAAACTATTTTAGCTGTCTCTTTTCTAATTGCTGCTCTGTATATCTTTCTTTTCTCCTCTTTCATTTCCCTAATATTCTCTTTATTTTTAATTTGTGATCCCAACCCAGCCATCTGGAAAGATAGACAAGAGGAAGAGCTTGCAGGGAAACAAACTTCAATAAATACACTCAGTTCACAGATGGGAATATGAGGTTCAGAGAAGGTTAGCACTGGCTGCATTGTGGACTAATAGTGAGACACAAATAAAATGCAGTTCAGCTGGCTTCCTGATCACTGCTCCCTGTTGTGTAACAGGCAGCTGGTCCCTCAGCTCATGGCTTTGGAAAGTCATTTTCTATTTTTCTTTCAAGAAGTATTTACTTGCTTGCATGGACATGTGCGTAGTGAGTGACTATGGATATCCACACACAACTACTCTGCCAGGTTTTAGTGATATCACGAGTCTCTTTACTATGGTTTGTCATTCATTTGTGACACAATTAACAGATGTTGCCAATGATAATGTTCCCCTTAGCACATTTTAACTCCCCTGCTTTCCTGCCGATCATGTCACTGTTGCTTCTGTGTTTTCCCACCTCTAACCAATGGGGGAATTCAGAATCTACTACAAACACCCATGAGGCCTCTTCTGCTCGTCTGTCTTTGTGATGATGGGATCACGGTACTCAGAAAACTAACTGATGTCATCATGAGACCTCTCTCAATTATTTTTATCTGTCTTGGGAATGTGGAGAGGTCCCAACCAACTGGAAGCTGAAAAATGCTGTTCCAGTTTCCTAGAAGGGCAAGAAAGAAAACACTTCTAATTACAGACAAACTCACTTCAGTGCCTGACAAAATAACAGGTTATTCTGAGATCATGAGGGAGAAGTTTTATTTAGCAAACTTAATTTCTTTTTTGACAAGATTACCCAACTAGTTGACCAAGGGAAGCCAGTTGATGTGATCTTCTTGGATTTCAGCAAAGCCAGATGATACTCTGAGAAACAGTATCAAAACCTTTGCTGGGCAGATGCAGCTTTTGGGGGACTCCCCACAAAAAATAAATAAATAAATAAATAAATAAATAAATAAAATAAATAAAATTTGCTCTCAAGGCCAATTCCCTTTAGTGTTTTCATCAATGATGTGGATACAGAACTTGAACACATGCTAAGTAAGCTGGCAGACAACACTGAATTGTACACTGCTGGCTCCCTGGAGAGCAGGGAGGCCTTGCAAAGAGATCTTGACAAATTAGAGGGCTGGGCAGTCACCAACTGCATGAAGTTTAACAAGAGCAAGTGTCATATTCTGCACCTTGGACAGAACAACCCTGGATATATGTGCAGAATGCAGGATGAGAGGCTGGAGAGCAGTCCCATGGAAAGGGACCTGGGGGCTCTGGCTGACTGCAAGCAGTGTACCCTGGCAGCCCAAAGGGCCAGCCATATCTAAAAAAGTACCTGTCAGCCCAAAGGGCCAACCATACATAAGATCATGAGAGAGCTCCAAAGAAGGGCTACAAAGGTGGGGAAGGTTCTGGAGGGCAAAATATATGAGGAGTGGCTGAGGTCCTATGGTTTGTTCAGCCCAGAGAAGAGAAGGCTTGAGGGGAATCACAGAATTGTAGGGGTTGGAATGGACCTCCAGAGATCATCGAGTCCAACCCCCCTGCCAAAGTAGGTTCCCTAAACCAGGTTGCACAGGTAGGCATCCAGGCAGGTCTTGAGTATCTCTAGAGAAGGAGAATCCACAACCCCCCTGGGCAGCCTGTTCCAGTGCTCCGTCACCATCACCGTAAAGAAGTTCTTGCACACATTCGTGTGGAAATTCCTATGCTCCATTTTCTGGCTGTTTCCCCTTGTCCTGTCTCCACAAACTGCTGAAAAGAGTCTGGCCTCACCACTTTGCCCCTCACACCTCAGATATTTATAGACCTGGATCAGGTCCCCTCTCAGTCTTCTTTTCTCAAGGCTAAACAGACCCAGTTCACTTAGCCTTTCTTCACAGGGAGATGCTCCAGGCCGTTCACCATCTTTGTGGCCCTCTGCTGGACTCTTTCCAAGAGATCCCTGTCTTTTTTGTACTGGGGAGTCCAGAACTGGACGCAGTACTCCAGATGAGGCCTTACCAGGGCAGACTAGAGGGGAAGAATTACCTCGCTCAACCTGTTGGCCACACTCTTTTTAACGCAGAATGCCATTGGCCTTTTTGGCCACGAGGGCACACTTGCTGGCTCATGGACAACCTGTCGTCCACCAGGATGCCCAGGTCCCTCTCAGCAGAGCTCCTCTCCAGCAGGTCTTCCCCCAGCCTGTACTGGTGCATGCAATTATTCCTCCCTAGGTGCAAGACTCTACACTTGCTTTTGTTAAACCTCATCCTGTTTCTTACCACCCAGCTCTCCAGTCCATTCTCCATGACCTCTCAAAGATGATAGAGAGCAGTTCAGCAATCACCTCTGCCAGCTCCCTCAGCACCCATGGATGCACCCCATTGGGTCCCATGGATTTATAAACATTGGTGTTGCCTAGGCGCTCATGGACCCCCTCTTCCCTGACTAAAGTGCAGTCTTACTTTCCCCAGGCACTTTCACTAACCTTCAGGGTCTGGGATTCCTAAGGGAAAGCTTTTCCACTGAAGACAGAAGCAAAGAAGGCATTCAGTATCTCTGCCTTCTCAGCATCCCCCATTACCAGAACACCCCTCTCACTCAGTAGAGAAACCATATTCTCCCTAGTCTTCCTTTTACTATTAACATACTTTAAAAAGCCTTTTTAATTATCCTTTATCACTATTGCCAGATTCAATTCCAGGTAGGCTTTCGCCTTCCTCGTCACATAGTAGCCTATGGCTCCTCACAGGGAGCAAAGGGGCAAAGCTTATCCCTGCTGTCTGGTGAAAGCTGCAGGACCTGAAAGAATGACATGGAGCTGCATCAGGGTAGGGTCGGGTTGGGAGCTAGGAAATGATCCTTCACTAGAGGGCAGTGTGAGTGGAACAGGTTGCCCAGGGCAGTGGGCACTGCCCCAATCTGCCAGTTCAAGGAGCTTTTTGTCAATGCTCTCATCCATAGGTTTAGATTTTGTGTTATCTTGTGTGGAGCCAGGAGTTGGATTTCATAAACACTGAAGATCTCTTCCAACTCCTAATATTCTGTGATTCTCTTATGCTGTCCTGCTGGGCCAATGATAGCTGGTTGGACCTGTAACCTGATGGGATTGGAGCCCTTATTTCCATTTAGCCTCAGGTAGGAGGGAGTCAACCTGCATCTCCCCGGCCCTGAGGCTGATCATGGACAATCCATGCAGCAGAGCACCCAAACTGAGGAAAATGAGCACTGTACACACTTCTTAATATTAAAGCTGCCAAATCCAGGCAGGACTGATGGGACGGCACAATTGTGTAGTGGTCTAATCAAAATGAGCCAGGGATTTGCTCTGGCAGTATGCAGCTTCTATGTAGCACCATTTCAAGTAAGTAATGGCAGAATGGTTTGCAAACAGGGGATATAGCCATGGAGATATTCTCAGGCAATACTCTCTAAAAGTTCTTAAACACAGAATTTGCAATTCCTAAATTCTGGTATTCTTCAAAGGTAACAATATTCTCTGCAGCTAGGAGAAGTGATTCAGTTATGTTGTGGACAGTGTATTGGGTATCCAGACATAAGGATGAAATTTGCTAATGACAGGAAAATGGCTCTCCCGAGTCCATAGTCTCCCTTTCCTATTACACTGTAGGGGATTATTTAGTTTCAGTGCATGACAGATCCCACAAAGTGAAGTATGCTATTAACTTCTGAACTAAAATTAACACACTCATATAAATAAAATGCACTGCTTCCTGTCTGCAACGTGTATAATGCTGAAAATTAAAGAAGTCTCACTCATCTTCTCTTTTCCATTTAACAAACTCAGTAATCCAGCAGATTTCTTCTTCCATCTTCTCTATAGCAATCTCTACACACAGAGGTCACTTACATAGATAAGTGTGTTAATGTATACAGTTTATATAGTGTAGTGCCAGTTTAATCAGTGGGGACTAATGACAGATTAAAAACATTTTAAACAGTTAAACATTAAAAACAGTTACTTTTCAATCTTTTTTCTTGTTTCCTGGCTTAGTTTAAGTCCTACAAATGTTGAATGTAGAGGTGTGTACCAGCATATCATGTGCTCTATTAGGCCAGAAGAATAGAGTGGTCTTTTTCAGTCTCCCAAGAAGACTCACTTGCCTGCAGAGATTCTGAAAGAGACCTTCCAGAGTCCTTGTTCCTATTACAGACCGAAACAAACAAACAATCAAATAAGCAAATATCAAGTTCAATCTATCATTCTGTAAAAAAAAAAGATTCATCTCACTGAACTGGCTTCTTGAGAAAGTTGTGTGTTCAAAACTCATACTTACTAGATGGAATTATAACATCCCAATTTTTTATTTCTTGGACTGTTTGAGAAATCACTCACAGGCTCCAGTCCTATCAACAAAGAGATCCACCTACCTGCCAAAGGTAGGAAGTGGTCTGGCCTCAGGGGAACAATCCTCAGGGTTAAACAAGAGATTTGAACTGTCATCACCAGCCTTAACTCTTTCAGGACTACTAGAGAACCAATCTCAACAGCCTCTCATGACTCTGTCCCAGGGGCCTGAAGGCCTCAGTGTGCCTCAGCTGGACTAGAGAAAAATAACATATCTGCAGGCCTGGTCTCAGACTTTTTCAAGAACATACTTGCTCACCTCCTGTGCCCCATAAGATAGTATGGTTCTGTACTGGTATGGAAGGAGTGGTGCTCTCCAGAAGAGATCAGGCAACATATGCTGAGATCCAATGATGAGTGAATACCTTTCCAACAGAATGCTTCTAAATTATTTCTTCCAAAATATTTCTTCTCTGTCCTTCCTGATCTAGTGGAAGGTATCCCTGGCAAGAGTATGGGGAGTGAAACTACATGAGCTTACAAATCCCTTCCATGATTCTTTCATTATTCTATGCATCTATGTTCTTGATAGATTTCAGCATGAGGTAATGGAGCTGATACTTCTATTATTGGGGTTCTCTGTGTGTATTTATTTGTGATGATGAACTTTTAGCTATGCAACCTCACAGTCAACATCTCCTGAGCTATGTATGGAACATGTTTGAGAAAGCTACAAGAGAAGAAATGATGAAATGAGGTTCAAAGGTCCTTCATTATTTTGTTTTGTAAAAATGGAAGATCTTGAGCTGGAGATGAGGTCTGAAAAGGCCACAACTTTTCATCTCCTGCCCTTGTGTAACATCTGCTGCTTCTCATATTTTCACATCAAGTGACAAGGTCAAGCACTAATACTGCACAGCTTCCATTATGGCAGCAACTGCCCATGTAAAAATTAATCCGAATAAGTTACTACACTTTTGGAGAGAGGAGAAACAAAAGGTCTCATCAAAGACTAAATAGTTTTTCCTCTTCAGCCCAGATAGTGTCTATGCAATGCATATGCGCTCGTGTTTGTCCTTATGGCTTATAAAACTTCCACTGAACTGAGAGCCTTGAGTTTCATTTTACTGGGAAATATGTATGTGGGGGTGTGCATTTGTCTGAGTGTGGGCGTGTTTGTGTTTGAACTTCAGAGCATATGTCTCAGTGTAAGTTCTATGTCTGCAGTCTGCACAGCTCTCCAGTTTGGCTATGCAGCTTGATGTAAAACATACTGTTATGTCTATTTCCTTGCTGCAGCTACTACTTCTTTTCCATTTATTGCTCCCTTCCTCACTCTGCCCTCAGTTTTTATTGTTTCTTTTATCAAGCCTGGTTTATATCAATTCCTGTGTCTTTCCCACCTTCTTCTCCTTTCACTTTCTCATTTCTCACACCACATCCCTTAAATTTATTTTTAAAATTATTGTTTTTCCTTCCCCCCACCCCACCCAATTCCTTTCCTTACCTATATCCTTTCTTCTTCCTTCTTCCTGTACCACCCATCTACTCCCACTCCTCCCCTTTTTGAATTCTGATGTTCAACCAACAGTCAGAGATCTGTTATCTTCTTTTGGGCACAAAAGTTCTCTGGATCTGTATGTTAGATCCAATCTATTTGCTGTCCTGTTTCAGAATGATGTAACAACTGGAACAGCAGCATTTTTCAAGGTTTGCAAGAATAAAATATTTGCCACAAGCTGACAAGCAATAAACATTTGTTCTTATTTTAGGAAATTTATTCTCTCAATTAAACTCTCTGAGATGCTGGACATAGATTTTAATTCCCAGTATATAAGTCAACATGGGGTCTTTTTAGCAGCAGCAGCACTGAAAAATAACTTCAGAATAGATACTAAAAGAAATTATGGCAAACAATTTTTATGACACCGTATTCTGATGACACGTGATAGGACCTGCATTTGGAGACACACTTTAAGATTTTACCTAACTAAGAAAGACAGTAGCTGATTTGCAAGTGTCACAACCAGTCATGATAGATCCTCCATACATGGAGTACCATGTACTTGCACATATATATAATGTACTATTATGGATAGGGTTGTTGGTCTGGATTTATACACAACAAGTCTCCAGGAAAGTACATGACAGATGATCTCAAACATGAAACTAGAGCCAGGGATGAAATCTCTAAAATATGAAGCAAAGTGAATGCCATTTCTCTATGCTGTTTCTGCTATTACAGTTGGCTATGTGGTCAAAGTATGAGTTTTGCCTGGATCAGTGGGCTATCCAACTAAGATATTATATGATATATTATATATCTTAAGTACCATACCAGGAACTTGACATCTTAAATTTGGATGTTTCAATGGCAGACATCCTCCTGCTATCAGATAAAATCCATTCAACAATTTAAACATTTCTGGTAACCTTTCTTCAAAACAGACACATAATGCAGATAACTGAACTCAAGGGCCTCTGCAAATTTTAGAATCACAGAATGGTTTGAGTTGGAAGAGACCTTAAAGACCATCTAGTTTCAACCTGCCATGGGCAGGGACAGCTTCCACTAAACCACGCTGCTCAAAGCTCTATCCAGCTTAGTCTTTAATGGTTTCAGGGAAGGGGCATCCACAGTTTCTCTGGGCAACCTGTTCCTTGCAATTGGCCTTGTTGAACACTGTGAAGTTTACAAGGGCCCATCTGTCAAGCCTGTGAAGTCCCTTCTGGGTGGCATGGCATTCCTTCCTTCTGACATACCAACCATATCACTCAGCTTGGTGTCAATCCAAGATTAGGGTGCATTCAATCCACATCACCTACAAACGTTAAATAATAGCTGAACATTCATAACTGATTTCATATTGCCTAATGCTTTTTTATTTGTAAAATTATATTGCCTTTCTTATTTTTTGAAAATATTTATGACTATTACGATTACGCTTCATTTTTATTTATTATTTTTACGATTGTATTTAATTCAAGGTTCTTTGTTAATAGAAATAATGGTAATAATAATAATAATGAAAAAAAAATAAAAGTATGTCAACCAGTCAGACTTACCCAAATCAGCCTCATACCCTCAGCTGAGATACTCTCTCCTGAAAACACCTCCTTTTAAGAATTCATTGACAACTAAAGATTAATTTGATTACAAAAGATGCATTGCTCATTGTGCTCTTCAACACATTTATCAGCGATAAAGACAGTGGGATAGAATGTACAGCAAGTTTGCTGATGACATCAAGCTGACTGATGCAGTTGACATAATAGAAGGAAGGAATGCTACCTAGAGGGACCTGGACAGGCTTGAAAATTGGGACCATGTGAATTTAATGAGGTTCAACAAGGCCAATTGCACTTGGTTCAGGGCAGTCCCAGGTATGTGTATATGCTGAGAGAAGAATCTTGAGAGTATTCCTTTGGAGAAGAACTTGGGGGTGTTGGTGTACAAAAAGTTGCACATGACCCATCGGCATGCAACCTGGAACGTCAACAGTATTATGGGCTACATCAAAAGAGGAGAGCCCAGCAGGGAGAAGGAGGTGATTGTTCTCTACTCTGCTCTTGTGAGGCCCCACTTGGAGTACTGTATCCGGACTTGGGATCCTCAGCACAAAAAAGATGCAGAGCTATTGAAAAGGGTCCGGAAGAGCTCCATTAAGATGATCAGAGGTCTGGAGCACTTCACTTATGAAGAAAGGTTGTGGATTTTTTTAACTTGGAGAAGATCTGGGGGAGAGCTCTTTGCATCCTTCCAGTACTTGAGGGGAGCTTATAAACAGGAAGGAAACTGACACAGGAATACAGCAACAGCACAAGGGAGAATGGCCTTAAAAAGAAAGAAAGAAAATTTTTACTCAGAGGGTGGTGAGGCACTGGCACAGGCTGCCCAGAGAAGTTGCCCCATTCCTGGAGGAATTCAAGGTCAGTCTGAATGGGGACTGGGCAGCCTGATCTGGTGGGTGGCAACCCTGCCCACATCAGGAAGACTGAAACTGGATGATCTTTAAGGTCTCTTTGAATCCAAGATATTCTATGATTCTGTGATTCTGGAAGCCAGATTCTGATCCTGGCCACAGGAAATGCCTCCCAGCCACACAATCTTCCCTTCCCTGCCCATCCATTATTTTCCAATAATGTGTGCACGCAGGAGCTTAACCATTGCAGTTATTTCCTTCTCATTACGTTCCATTCCACTGTAGGTGCATTCTAAAAATCCAAAAGAACCTCAACGAGTTTCTACTAGAAGAGTGAGGTACTTCATGTACACAGTACATGCCATGGGACAGCCTCCTGTGTGTCACCATCATGCCAACCTGTTGCAGCCATAGACAGCCATGACGCCCCTTCCTATCCCCTACTCCATCCCAGCTTAGCTCTGTCATGCCACCACCTCCCTCCTTCTTCCCATTCCACTGCTATGGTGGCACAGCAGGGCCACTGGGAAGAGAAGCACAACCCTTTATTGCGACTAGCCAGCACAAAACTCCTACCAATCACTAGCCAGATGATCAGGGGACAGCTCATATGTCACATGCCCCCAAAATCATAGAACCAACTGCCCAGCTGTGTCCCATAAGGCTGCAGCAAGACAGGTGGCCAAAGCGGCCCCATTAAGATGAGCACGTAAAACTCATCATTTAGAAACCATGGTAACACACACAGGAAGCTGAGGAATTTCAGCACTGAAATTTACCACAATTGCTCCTTCCCTCATCAGAGTAGGAAACTGACATTCAGATAGCGATGTCCCAAGTCTCAGCCTCCTTAAAGCTGTCGATGCTTACCTTTGGTAGAGTTTTCTTTACATTTCCTGTGATTTATGCATATGTAGAAACACTGCTTTACTTTGCCAGAGACCTCTAGAGTGCCTGATGTCCACTGAGCTGCTGTGGAACAGATCTGTGCAGGACTGACAGGGTTTGACTTTTGTGCTGTTTTGTTTTCATCGTTATCTCCACAAATACTTAAAACCTTCTAACCAATCTTCTGTCTCATGGAATACATTTTTTTAATGGAATTACTTCTGATTTACAGTGGGGTACTGTGCCTAATTGGAGACAAAATAGAGACCCTTGCACAAACCATATTCTACTTTTGTCTATCTCAGCTTCCAGTCCAAATGCCCCAGTCCAACCCACAGTGCCCTTAGCAACAAACACACTTGAACTGGCAGAGGAGAAAATGCTCCTTGTCTGGGTCATGGGGTATTCATGTGATGCTGATGACAATGTCTAATGAGTCTCATCTGTATAACTGAAAAGTTTCTGCCTATCACCATCTTACATAACTGCCATGGAAGTGTACCAGTCAAAGTACAAAAGCCTTCTACCCACTCCATACAATGAGAACATTGCCTTGTCTACTTTGTATTTTACTGCTGTTTAGGGAAAGGAATAAATATTTATCTCAAAAACTTCATTATCTTTGTCTTCATCTCTGCAATGAGTCAGAGAAAGATTCTAAAATCTCACCAGTGGACTTGTAAATTTAAGTGTAATTGTAATTTCCTGTGTCTTGTTTTGTTCATTTGTTTCTTTGTTTGTTCTCAGTTGGTTGGTCTTTGGTTTGTTTTTGTTTTGTTGTTGGTTTTTGTTTGTAATTTTTTTTCTCTCTCTCTTTTTTTTTCCCCCCTCAGTGCAGCTTCTATCAGCAAGTATTTAAAACTAAAATGTGAGACATAGACTCACTACCCAGATTTTCCAAATCTACCTGCAGTATTCAACAACAAAATCTCCTGAAAGTGAAAAAAAGACAAATTAGTTTTTTCCTCACCTAGTCTGGCTCTGTTACTCAGCAGTTACTGAGAATAGCCAGGCTGCACTAAATTAGGAGCTGTTTTAAGAATCCAGTTTGGCTTATTTTCCATTATATTAACACATCAAAATACTCCATCTGCTTACAAGATGGGTGTGAGAGAAGAAGAGAAACACAGCTGGACCAGAGTGGGAAGAATGTAAGTTTAAACAGCCTCACCCCTTCCCAAATGTCTTTTTGGCGGTACTTTGTGACTTTCTGGATATTTTCAGTTCTCACTTTCTTTTACAAAAGCTCATCATACCCAATTTAATTTTTACAATAAAGAAATGAACTGAGAATTCCTGCCAACTCACTTTTCTGTTGCTGCAAATGCACTGGTATTCAAGATAAAAATAAAGAGAAAGAAAGGTCCTGTAAAAAACTCTGCAGATGAGAAAGGTAACTCCTGTACTTAAGTGAAGGGATGTTAAAAGTGGCAAAGAAAAAGTTTTGTGATCTACCTTCTATTTTTGTGCTTTAACCTGACTCTTTTTCTTACAAATATTTATTCATAAAAATGTTTTATTATCTAAAATCCTGTTGTTGTTTTTTTTCCTCTGTAGAGCATGTAAAAAGACAAATATTCCAGAAGTGATTGCAAGTTTGCACAATTTCTTACCATGTGATCTTCAATTACATGGCTCAGAAAGCATATCCTTCCATGGCTCATTGCTGATTTCTTCCTTGACCTGAGATAGACCAGCTTGCAGTTTCTTATGATGCTTTGGATTAAAGGAATGGATTACCCCAGTCATGGACATGGAGGCACAATTGATGCCCCACTCAGCCTTGGTAACTCTTAGCCAGATTATGGCCATCATTTGCTGCCATACAGCTTAGATCATTCCATATAAATTTAGATACTGGTGTCCAAAGAACTGAAATGAGAAGAAAATGTGGTGCTCTTCCAAGCTCCACCTATTGAAATAAATCCCAAGCATGCACCTAAACAAGGGCAGCTCATAGCAGATTTTATAGAGATTTAGTGTATGACGTGTGCTCTCTAGGATTCCATCAGCTCAGCTTTCACTATTCCCAAAGGCTCTTGACCTTGGCTCCTTTTTGACTAGGAGAAGAAACCTAAGATGCAGCATCTCCCAAAGGCCACCAGTTAATAGCACGGTAAACTGTGCTGTTTGGTGACTCTCCATCTTTGTCAAATCAGTAATGATCTCAGTGACCATTTTGATGTTTAAGTAATCATATTTAATGTAAGGACTAAAATAGACATTTTACCTATCCAGTCAAGCTGGCTGCTGACCTGTATGGGTATCTCCCACTCACGGTATTCAGGTATTACCCCAGAGTTTTGCCTTGCAACTGGGAGAGTTTTGCTTTTCTGTTTTCTAGTGTAAACCAAGTTTGCATGGAGCAGAACAGGAGAACAAGACACCTTTGTTTCTGCTTTTGCAGGATGACTATGTATCTTGTAAGTGAAAGCAGTGCACACTGCAACGATATGTTATAGCCTCAACTCCCATGTCTTGTTAGGGAGTTCTGCCTCTAATCTCAAATTCTGCCTTCTCTCCATGGTAGCAATCAATTTGACCCCACCTCAACTGAAGGAGTGGTGAGCGGCTGGAGAACTGAAAGAGGAAATTTTGTTCTGAAGAGAGCCAATTCCTGTCAGGGACCTCAACCTTACCATCATTTTTACTGTAATATTTGCAATGGAAACCTCAATATAGGATGCATAAGAAAACAATTTATGCCAAAACTGGAAAGCAAGGTCAAAACCTAGCTTAGACTGTTTCTGTCCATCAGGAAAAAAATAGCTCTGAAACAGGAATGATGCTCTCAGGTGCCTAAAACATTTTTAAATGCAGTTGGATTACATCATGTAAGAAACTGTCATTCCTGAAATAACAGGAAGCAAGACTTAATGACCTATAAAATTCTTACACCATCTTGGTAAAGCCACAGGTAAAGTAGCTTTTATAGATAGTTTGGTTAGGATAGATACTTTAGTTTAGGCTTACTTCAATATTTGTTCTACCAAGGAGGAGATTATGAAATAGGTATAAAACATTTTTCATATAGCCCAAAATAAAACCTCAGGGTTCACTTGCAACTTAAAACAAAGACCATCTCTTTAACTGAGCTCAGGTCCAGCCCATAGGCATCCCCTTTTTGAAGGTGTTGTCACGGGGTTCTCTCTAGAGCTCCCTCGTGACAAGGGAACAAACCCAGGGGAGCAGGAACAAAAGTGCCTCTCTTCCCTAACAGCGCGGTGCGGCGCGGCACGGCGCGGCGCGGCCCGGCCACGTGCGCTCCGGGAGAGGGGACGGGTAGGGAGACCGCGAATGGGTCTGGGAGGAAAAAAAAAAACGAAGAAAGGATGATCTGAGAACGAACGGGAGTTTAATAAACCCAGTAACACTAAACAACAACGAGAGAGTTTCAACAATGAGAAAACCAAATCCTAATCTCACCGACGGGCTGTGGGAGGCGGGAAACTCCGACCACGCTGTCTCCTCGCCGGGCGCCGGGGAGAGAGAGAGAGAGAGCCCGTCCCCTTCCCGACCTCCCCTCCGGTGCCGCTCCCCACATGCCCATTTAAGGCAGCCCACAGAAAAAAAAACTTGCCCCCTTAACTCCCATTATCCTACATGATGTTTTGATGTGGAATACCAACACCAACCAAATTATAAAACCATAACATTCCACCCCTTATTCCACATCACTACATCATGCTTAATCAACATATAAACAGAACAGTAGTTAACATGCATTACATATGTACATACATAGATATATATACACACATGGAATCACAGGCTGCACTCCCCCAGCATCAGATTTTCCTGTGGCACACACTGAACATCCCCATCCTTCTGCATCACCCACCAAGTGCACCCAGGTCCCTGTGCAAAAACAGTTCCGCGGAGGGGTCTCCCCTTTCCAGAGGCTGGGAGAACCCAAACCGCTTTTCCCAGTATACTCTTTACATGCACCACAGGGACCTTGTCTCCCTCCACGGTATGCAGGGAGTTGGACTGCGTAGGGCCGTCTCGGTTGGCTGATCCTCGGGTGTTCACCAGCCAGGTGGCTTCTGCTAGATGTTTCTCCCAGTTCTTAAATGTTCCACCACCCATCGCTTTCAGCGTGGTTTTCAGCAAACCGTTGTGGCGCTCGATCTTACCAGCAGCCGGTGCATGGTAGGGGATGTGATAGATCCACTCTATGCCATGTTCTTTGGCCCAAGTGCTCACCAGTGAATTTTTGAAGTGAGACCCGTTGTCTGATTCGATCCTCTCTGGGGTGCCATGTCGCCACAGGATTTGTGTTTCCAGACCTAGTATGGTGTTTCTGGCAGTGGCATGGGGTACCGCATATGTCTCGAGCCACCCAGTGGTTACCTCCACCATGGTGAGTACATAATGCTTACCATTACGAGTCTTTGGCAGGGTGATGTAATCAATCTGCCATGCCTCCCCATATTTATACTTTTCCCATCGCCCTTCCCCCCAGAGAGGTCTCATCCTCTTGGCCTGTTTGATCATGGCACAGGTGTCACAGTCATGGATAATGTGTGCAATAGCGTCCATAGTTATGTCCACCCCTCGGTCTCTAGCCCACTTATGTGTTGCATCTCTGCCTTGATGGCCTGAGGTTTCATGGGCCCACCGAGCTAGGAATAACTCTCCCTTATTCTGCCAGTCCAGGTCTATCTGGGCCACCTCAATTCTGGCAGCTCGATCTACTTGGTGGTTATTTTGTTGCTCCTCTGTCGCTCGACTCTTGGGCACATGGGCGTCTACATGACGCACCTTTAGGGCCATATTCTTTGTTCGGGCAGAGATGTCCTTCCATAGTTCAGCGGCCCAAACAGGTTTACCCTTCCGCTGCCAGTTGTTTTCTTCCCATTGCTGCAGCCACCCCCATAATGCATTGGCCACCATCCATGAGTCAGTATAGAGGTAAAGCACTGGCCATCTCTCCCGCTCAGCAATGTCTAGGGCCAGCTGGACAGCCTTTACCTCTGCAAATTGGCTCGATTCTCCTCTTCCTTCCGTGGCCTCTGCAACTTGTCGTGTGGGGCTCCACACAGCAGCCTTCCATCTGCGATGTTTCCCAACAAGGCGGCACGATCCATCAGTGAAAAGGGCAAACTTCTTTTCATCTTCCGGAAGTTCGTTGTATGGTGGGGCTTCTTTGGCGCGTGACACCTCTTCTGCCGGTGGTGTTCCAAACTTTTTACCTTCAGGCCAGTCCATGATCACCTCTAGGATTCCTGGACGGCTGAGGTTTCCCATCCGGGCCCGCTGTGTGATTAATGCAACCCACTTACTCCATGTGGCATCTGTGGCATGGTGGGTGGAGGGAACCTGCCCTTTAAACATCCAATTCAGCACCGGCAGTCGAGGTGCCAGGAGAAGCTGTGTTTCGGTGCCAATTACCTCAGAGGCAGCCCGGACCCCTTCATATGCGGCTAAGATCTCCTTCTCAGTTGGAGTGTAGCTCTCTTCCGACCCCCTATATGCTCTACTCCAAAATCCCAGGGGTCGGCCTCGGGTCTCATCTGAGGTTCTCTGCCACAAACTCCAAGTGGGACCTTTCTCCCCAGCAGCAGTGTAAAGGATGTTCTTCACATCCTGTCCCATTCGTACTGGCCCTAGGGCCACAGCACGGGCTATCTCTTGCTTAATTTGCTCAAAGGCCTGCTGCTGTTCAGGACCCCACGCGAAGTTATTCTTCTTTCGGGTCACCTGATAGAGGGGGCTCACAATGAGGCTATAATTTGGGATGTGCATCCTCCAAAAGCCCACCACACCCAGAAAGGACTGTGTCTCTTTTTTGTCAGTGGGTGCAGACATAGCAGTAATTTTGTCAATCACATCTGTTGGGATGTGACGACGCCCATCTTGCCATTTCACCCCTAGAAACTGAATTTCTTGGGCAGGTCCTTTCACTTTGTCTCTCTTAATAGCGAAACCAGCAGACAGGAGGATTTGGATTATCCGCTCTCCTTTTTTAAAAACCTCCATTGCTGTATCACCCCACACAACGATATCATCAATATACTGCAGGTGCTCTGGAGCACCGCCCTGTTCCAACGTGGCTTGGATCAGCCCATGGCAAATGGTCGGGCTGTGTTTCCACCCCTGGGGCAAACGGTTCCAGGTGTACTGAACACCCCTCCAAGTAAAGGCAAACTGTGGCCTGCACTCTGTGGCCAAAGGGACAGAAAAGAACGCATTGGCAATATCAATGGTGGCGTACCATTTTGCCTCTTTCGATTCCAGTTCATACTGGAGTTCCAACATGTCTGGCACAGCAGCGCTCAATGGGGGTGTGACCTCATTAAGGCCACGATAGTCCACTGTCAACCTCCATTCTCCACTGGCTTTACGCACTGGCCATATGGGGCTGTTGAAGGGTGAATGGGTTTTACAAATTACTCCCTGACTTTCTAGTTGTTGAATTAGTCTATGGATGGGGAGCAAGGAATCCCTATTAGTACGGTACTGTCGTCTGTGTACCGTTCTCATGGCAATTGGTACCCTTTGTTCTTCCACCTGTAATAAGCCCACAGCAGACGGGTCCCCTGATAGGCCAGGAAAATCAGACAGCTGCTTAATGTTGTCTGTTAGTCTTCTGAGTTGCCTTCTTTGGTGGTTTTGGGGAGGGCCCCTCGCCGGGATCTTCCTCTACTTCCTCCTTCCGTTCCAGACGTGAAGATCCACGTTCCCATCTCTGGCCTTCCACTGGGGCGACTGACACTGATGCTGGTGCTTCCTGTGGTTTGCTGGGATTGACTTGGAGGTTTTCCTTTAGGGTTTGGATCTCATTTTTGAGACTCTCTATCTCCATCATAATCCGTTCGTTCTGAGATCCCCCTGAGCTACACCCTTTCTCAAGGTCCCTCTGGTGTTCAGGGGTAAGATTACCTGACACCGGGGGTCCCGATGCTTCTAGCCTTTTTCCTAAGTCTCTCACTACTGTTTGCCAGTCTCTCTGTGTTTTATAGGAAGATACTATATTTGTTATAATCAGAGAGACTAACAACACCATATCCCATTTGACACCCCAGTCATACTTAAGGTACTCAGAGCATTCATAAGCCAGTCCGAGCACAGTGTCTGTGATGTTTGTTAGGCTGAAAGGGAGCCAGTCAGGTATCCCTATAACTGGCTTCCATAGGTAGAATGATTGTACAACTAACCCCCACATCACTATGCTCTGAAGCCGGGACCACAGGAACATAAGGACCTGCAGTCCTACATACAGGGCTGCTGAAATAAGCAACTTCACTACTGCCCAAAACATTGCCCAGAACGCTGCCCGCATCCTCCACCAAAAATGTCACGGGGTTCTCTCTAGAGCTCCCTCGTGACAAGGGAACAAACCCAGGGGAGCAGGAACAAAAGTGCCTCTCTTCCCTAACAGCGCGGTGCGGCGCGGCACGGCGCGGCGCGGCCCGGCCACGTGCGCTCCGGGAGAGGGGACGGGTAGGGAGACCGCGAATGGGTCTGGGAGGAAAAAAAAAAACGAAGAAAGGATGATCTGAGAACGAACGGGAGTTTAATAAACCCAGTAACACTAAACAACAACGAGAGAGTTTCAACAATGAGAAAACCAAATCCTAATCTCACCGACGGGCTGTGGGAGGCGGGAAACTCCGACCACGCTGTCTCCTCGCCGGGCGCCGGGGAGAGAGAGAGAGAGAGCCCGTCCCCTTCCCGACCTCCCCTCCGGTGCCGCTCCCCACATGCCCATTTAAGGCAGCCCACAGAAAAAAAAACTTGCCCCCTTAACTCCCATTATCCTACATGATGTTTTGATGTGGAATACCAACACCAACCAAATTATAAAACCATAACAGGTGTGACAAACACAAAAGGTCTGGTATGCACCTGAGAACTGGTACTTTCTTCCAGGCTTGGATTTCAGGAAGTAGCTATGGAGAACGCTCCTTGCCCTTAGTAATTCCCTGTACTCATTACAGGGTTTCATGTTTGGGTGAAGGCTGCAAAGGATTATAGACAACTTGAAACACTGTAGTCAGAAGTGCCCCAGGCACCATTTTTTCCTTCCAACTAATCCATCATTCCTGCTGTGATTTCAGGAAAGTGATATAGTAACCTGTCTCCTGAGAAGAAAGGATGGTCTACTGCTGTCTTTTATATTCTGCTGAATTATAACACTTTCCTTTTTCATCTGGCCTTTCATCACAAACTTAAGTGTTTTTCTTTCTGCATATACAACCATGCAGGTTTCTTATTCATTATCTACACAGCGATGACCACAGTGAGTCCATCTGCAGTCCTTCCTTTCTGCTCCCATGGGACCTACTGAGGAGCTAAGTTTTTTAATTTGGAACAGATTCTCTTTTGAGCAGTTCCTTACCAGCACACCAACAACAACTGGATCCATACTTAGCACAGAACAAGATTTTAGGTTCTGCCTTTTCTTCATTATCAGCTACTTGGTATGCTCGGGTATAAAAAAACATTGTCAGAGACAGTGCAGTGAAGTGGTCCTTTGCTTTGCATGAGTTCAAAACCCTTAAAATCTTGGTATCTGTGCAATCTCAGTATGTTTCATATGCAATTTGAGCTTACTCTTGCACCTTTATTTAAAGGTACACATTTTGTCTTTTTACTAGAAGAACTAGAATACCTCACATTCTGAGATCACATTAAAGACTTTGTCAAAGGCGCCTTTTAAGATTTAAAAGATGATGCGTTACAGATTTTGTATAGAATCGTAGAATCTTTTGGGTTGGAAGGGACCTTTAAAGGTCATCTAGTCCAACTCTCTCACAATAAGTAGGGACATCTACAGCTAGATCAGGTTGCTCAGAGCCTGGTCCAGCCCAACCTTGAATGACCCCAAGGATGGGGCTTCCACCACATCTCTGGGCAACCAGTAGCAGTGCCTCACCAGCCTTACTGTAATAAACTTATTTCTTATGACCAGTGTAAATCTCCCCTCTTTTAGTTTGAAACCACTTCCACTGTCTTATCAGAACAGGCCCCGCTAAAGAGTCTGGCTCCTTCCTTCCTTCTTAGAGCCCCCATTTAGACATTGAAAGGCTGCTATCAGGTCTCTCTGCCTGTCCTCACAGGGGAGGTGTTCCATCCCTTGTATCATTTTTGTGGCCCTTCTTTGGAAGCATTCTAACATGTCCACATCTCTCCTGTACCGAGGGCTCCATATCTGGATGCAGTACTCCAGGTGAGGTCTCACCAGCAGAGCAGAGGGGCAGGATCACCTCCCTCAACCTGCTGGCCATGCTTCTTTTGATGCAGCCCAGGATACGGTTGGCTTTCTGGGCTATGAGGACATATTGCTGGCTTAAGTCCAGCTTACCATCCACCCCATGTCCTTTTCAGTAGAGCTATGCACCATCCTTACATCCCCTTGCTTGCACTGATAACAGAAGTTACCATAACAGTTGCAAGACTTGGATTTATTGAGGTTCACCTGGGCTCACTACTTGAGCCTGTCTAAGTCTCTCAGATAGGCATCCCATTCCTTGGGATTGTTGACTGCAGCACACAGCTAGGTGTCATCACAAACATTCTGAGGGTGTATGTGACCTCACTATCAATTTCATTGATGAAGATGTTAAAGACCACTGGTCCCAGTACTGATCTCTGAGGCTCACCAGTTGTCACTGATCTCCATCCAGACACTGAGCCACTGAACATCATTCTCTTAGTACAATCTCACAAACAATTCTTTATCTATTGAACAGTCCATTCATCAAATCCATATATTTCTAATTTGGAGAGATGGATGTTATGGGTACTGTGTCAAAGGCCTTACTGCAATCCATATAGATGACATCAGTGGCTCTTCCCTTGTCCCTTAACGCAGTTATGCCATCATAAAAAGTTACAAAGTTGATCAGGCTGGACCCACCCTTGGTGATACCATGCTGGTTATCCCGTATCACCTGCTTCTCTTCCCTGTGCCTAAGCATAGCTTCCAGGAGGATTTGTTCAATGACCTTCCAGAGATGAGAAATGAGGTTAACGGGTCAATAGCTCCCTGAGTCATCCTTTCTACCCTTCTTAAGAACAGGTGTTGTTATTTCCTTTTTTGCAGTCACCAGGGACTTTACCTCGCTGCCATGACTTTTCAGAGTGACTTGGCTGTATCAGCCAATTCCCTCAAGACTCTGGGATGCACTTCATTGGGACCCATAAACTTGTGGATGTTCAGGTTCCTCAGGTGGTCTCAAAACTGTTCTCTCACAGTGAGAGGAGCAATGCTCCCCCAGTTCCCACCTTTAGAAACGCCCATTTGAAGTCTGTGTGTAGAGCAGTTGCTAGTGCAGACTTAGACAAATTCCTTATGGATAGGGCCTGGACAGCAACTTCATTCCTCTCAGAAGGGCATTGTCCACAATGACTAGCCTTCTTTACTTTTTAGTGGAGGCAGGCTTGTGGCATGGGGTCAACCACCTTGCCCTAGATTACCTATTGTGTGGACCTTCCACAGTAACATCGCTTACCTGTCCCTCAAGTTCCAGAACCTCAATCCTATTGCATAAGAGCACCTGGAAAAGCAAGATAGGTAGGAAGAGAGATTTCCTGCAATGCTAAGCAGAGACCTGTGTCCATTCCTCCTCATCTCATAGGTACCCTACCTCTACCCAACAGTGACAGGGCTGCAGGTCCACCACTATTTGAGGTGTATCACCCCAGTACCATTCTTGTAGGTATGGCAGGGAGTTGCTCCATCAGTCTGTCTCCTGCTCACACTCTCTGATGCACCTCAATCTCTCCACCTCTTCCTGGAGTTCTGCCACCATGCTGAGTAGGTCATCTCTCACACCTCATGAGGGTCGTTATCTTTAGTGGCATTCTTTGGTGGCAGCAACATGCTCAGGCAGTCCATGCAGCCAAAAACCTGAGATCTGATATGAACGGGCCCTTTATGTCAAGCAGTTATTGAATACTCTGCTCGGGCCGGATCACATTGCACAGTATTAAAGAGGAAAGCAAGTATTGCAAAAATGCAACTTTTTTTTTTTTAAAAAACAAAACAAAAAAAAACAAATTTACTTAAGAGATGAAAAGATGTATGAATATCTTGGACTTGGTGTTGCAGGTGTGTCAGATTTTCTAATTTATGGAAATCATTGGCAACTTACCAAAGAGTCATACATCATTACATCTACAATTTTGCTGCTGGTACTTTGAGATTCACTTACATGGAGGCATTCAAGACCAGGTTGGATGGGGCCCTGGACAGTCTATTTGCTGGCAACCCTGCCCACGGCAGGGAGGTTGAAACTGGATGATCTTTAAGTTCCCTTCCAACTTAAGTCATCCTATGATTCTATGAATTGTGATTTATTTCACCAACTTTACCCATTCAAATAACACATTTCTCTCCAAATGAGCTGATTACGAGCAATTCCCTTTGGATTAAGTGCCAAGAAACAGGCACCTCTGTGGTGCAGTTCATGACCTATTTTGTACAGGATTAATTAGTTGGAAGGACTCTTTTTCTTCCTTGGGCTATGGAGAGAGACTAGGCAAATGTTAAAACCGAAGAAACTGATATTCTCTACTACTAAAATTTGGGAATTGACAGGTGTGACCCTTACAGTAACAAATCCTGATTTTTGCTCCCCCAAACAAAAACAAAATTTGTGAACTTGCTGCTGGAGAGGTCATTGGAATGCTCTCAAACTTGGTACTTTGTGAAGGCAAATATATTAACTATATTCAGTGAAGAATTCTGTGGTAACAGACACAGGCCTTAGCCCTTTTGATTCACATACTGGGTAATCCTTCCTTCTGATACTGGCACTCACTAATTTTGATTTGATAATAATAAATCTTCTGGATGGTCTTTCTCTTTGCAAGTATTGATACATAGCACTGCAGTAACTTCTGTTCGCTTCTCATTGTCTAATTCCCACATGTTTTTATCGTGAATTGAACCTCTTCTTGTAAAGGTCATTTTATGTGTTTCTGTTTATTTGCATTCCAAAGTTCTGTTTTATAAAAAAAGTATTCTTTGCACTATTTGGGGTACTTCCTTTACTCTTCTTTTCACTGAAAACTCTTGCCATTTTATTTGTTTAGCAGCTTTGCTAGTTGCATTGGGAGTTTATAATTTTAACTCCCATGCTCTCAGTAAAGACTCACATATCTTGTCTAGATCTGCACGTCTGTAGCATATTCTTTAATGCTTTCTTGCACCTGTTAGATTCTCATAAGAAAAATGAATTTTTCATAAAGCGCATTCTTCTGGTGAACATAATAGATTTCAGTTTGTGCAACGATCGTATCAATTTCTGTGCAGCTGTGACTAATATCTAGCTGTAACTGATGTAGGACATTTGCATCATCAACAGTAAAAACAAGAATTATTTTTCAATTAAAAATATTTTCAAGAAAAAAAACTTGGCACTATTTGGTATGACTGTTCCTGTTCCAAACATACCTAACAAAAAATTCAATTGAAAATGGTACCATGATTCCACAAAACTTAAACCTTAGTTCATGATTCAGTTTCAATCTGCCTGGGCTCATTAGCTGTGTAGCGTATGTTGTCCTCATCAGACATTGGGCAGGTGTATTTCACAGGAAAACAAAAGTCCCTTGTATCTAAGCACTAAATTACTTTATTTTTCAAATGGCCTTAAGGAACAACAGTGAGACCCTGCTGTTAAAATGTATAATCCAGATCAGCCCCAAACCCCTGGCATCTCTGTGCTATGAAGTGTAAAAGGGCAGTCACCAAGCTGATGGGAAGTTGCAAAGACTCCTCAGAGTGTCCTGACTGCACACATGGATGTGAAGCACAATGAGAGCAGGGAGGCAGAATCTGTACTTACTGCATTCCAGTGTGCTTTCTGTGGCACTATTGGCTCCAAAGACAGCAAGTTCAGCTCTTTGTGGTGGATTTGGAGTCAGAGCATCACAGGATGGAGGATTCTGTTCATCCATGATACAGAAACAAAGTATGTTGTTTTACAAACAGGATTCAAACTCAGCTGACAGATGACATGGTCCCACACCACATCCTTATCTCTTATGTTGAAGAGATACAGTTTTGAAGGCTGGACTATTGAGTGGATAAAGTATCAGTTGGATGGTAATGGTCAGAGAGCTGTGGTCAATAGCTGATCATGAGTAGTGTCCCCAGGGATCTGTCTTGGTACCAGTGCTTTTTAACATCGATGACATGGATGGTGGAATTGTGGGTATTCTCAGTAAGTTTGCTAATGACACTAAGTTGAGTGGTGCAGTTGATGCAATGAAAGGGAGGGATGCCATTCAGAGGGACCTGAACAGGCTTGAAAAGAACGGGTCTGCAAGAATCTAATGAGGTTCAACAAGGCCAAGTACAAGGTGTTGCACTTGGGTAGAGGCAATCCCCTATACAAGTACAGACTGGTAGAACTCATTGAGAGCAGCCCAGTGGAGAACATGGAAGTCCTGGAGGATGAAAAGCTGGATGTGAGCCAGAAGTGTGCACTTGCAGCCCAGAAGGTCAACAGTATCCTGGGCTGCATCAGAAGAGGAGTGGCCAGGAGGGAGAGGAAAGTGGCTCTCTTGCTCCACTCTGCCCTTGTGAGACCCTGTCTGGAGCATTGTGTCCAAGCCTGGGGCCCCCAGTATGGGAGGGATATAGAGCTCTTGGTGGAAGTCCAAAGGAGGGCCAAAAAGATGATGACAGGGCTGAAGAACATATCCTGTGAAGACAGGGTAAGGGAGTTGATTTGTTTAGCTTGTAGAAGAGAAGGACCCAGGAAAACCTCATTGTGGCCATCTAGTACTTTAAGGGACCCTACAGCCAGGAGGGAGACTGACTTCTTATGCATTCTGATCATGAAAGGACAAGGGGGAATGGCTTTAAACTAAAAGAAAGGAGATTTAGGTTAGGGGTTAGTAAGAAATTTTTTATTCAGAGGGTGGTGAGGCACTGGAACAGGTTGCTCAGAGAAGTTGTGTATGCCCTATATCTGGAGGCATTCAAGATCAGGTTGGATGGGGACCTGGGCAGCCTGATCTTGTTGCTGACAACCCTGCCCAAGGCAGGGAGGTTGGAAATGGTTGAACTGAATCTTTAAGGTCCATTACAACCTAAGCCATTCTATGTTTATTTGATTATATGATTATATGACAGATGTCTGCCTCTCCCATCTACACAAGCTGGTCTTATGGCAAGCTCGGATCTTCAACTCATTCAGCATCGCAGAAGCACTGTTCAGCTGATTTACTCTGCCATCGGAGTTATTCAGGCTGTTTGCAGCAGTAGGTGCCTTTCACCAGCCCTATCTGCTATTACTAAAACTCAGCTCTGCAGGATGGTGAGCAGAGGGCTAAAAACCTGCTAAGGTCCCTTCTTCTCCCCTTGAGGGACAAGACTGCATTCACTCCTGACATCCTCCAGAGGCAAACTGCATTGTGCCAGGTGACACATCTTAACTCAATCTCGTCTTTATTAAGCAGTATGACTGTTTTCAAAAGGCAAGAGACTCTTCTTTGAAATGAGTCCAATTGTAACCAGAGAGTAGATGGAAATTTTCAGAATCATCTACAGATAAGCTTGTTTTATTCATCATGAGATTTTGCCCCTGTCTTACCTATTCAGCGATGTGAATACCCTCATCTTTGCCCCATCCTGTCACTTTCCATTTACTCTCCAATCTCCCTGGTCTCTTAAATTTGTGCAAAGACCGTTTTAAAACTTGTTTGAGGACCATGAAACTATTTTCTTCATGCAACGAATTTCAAGATCTTTAGCAATGACATCACAGGCCATCTGGAAAGGAAGGCAACAGCTACATATCATCTGAGAACACACACATACCCAACACCTCCTTCCTATGTGGAAAAATGCAATCAAGTCCTCCTGGCTCAATGGAGTTGTAAATGTACTTTAAATCTGTCACTTTCATGTCTTCCTTGGAAGAGGCATTATGGGGAGGTAGTTTTTTCCTTATGGTTTTGTACATTATAAACTAGAGGAATTCAAAGTACTCCATGGATTTGTTACACGAGTTCTTTGAAAATACTGCACTGTCTTCTGGCAGCAGCAGCAGCAATAAAGTTTTGAACTGTGTTTCCTTCTGACATTCAGGAGAGTCAGAAGTCAATCTGGCCATGAGCAGATGAGACAAGTTTTTTCATGGCAGTAGATTACCAAAGTCAGGCATTCTCTCTGGTGGAGGCTTCGTTATTTCAGGGTACACATAGGAAAGTTGTAAAGAACAAGTTTTCCATCCCAGAGAAAACATCTTGCTTAGAGGATGAACTGAAGTGCCTGCTGCCTAAGGAAAAATAGCTAATCTGTAAATAATAATAATAATAATAATAATAATGCACAATTTGTAGAGCAGTTAGCAATCCTCATGAGTGCATAACACCTCTCCAAAACACTGTCAGCAAAACCAGGGTTAGTGAAGCACTGCACTGTTGTGTCCCCACGGATCAGTCACCTGTGCTGACTATTCGAATCGCACCGGCTGAATACAAAGCTGCATGTGGTGAGGAGAGCAGCACAACTGGACAAACAGCAAGCAGAGCAACCAGTGCAACCAGCAAGCACGGAAATCACCAAATGGATGCTGTGTTATTGGATGTTGTGTTGTGAGACATGGTTTAGTGGGAGATACTAGGTGAACGGTTGGACTGGATGATCTTTTAGGTCTTTTCCAACCTTGGTGATTCTACGATTCTATGATTCAATGAAATAAGAAAAGGTGCTATAATGGGAAAGCTAGGTATTTTCAAGCTGAAGACTTGAAAAGCTTCTATTTTGAGTTAATGCTTCCCCACACGAGAGCTATGCCATGATTCTTCTTGTGTTTTTTTGCACTTTAATCCTTTAACATTTTTTCCACTTGATAACTTATTTTTAAGTTCAATATTTCCTTTCTTTTTTTTTCCCTTTAATTATCTTTTCACTCTACAGTTCATTTGAGCATGGTGGCATGCTTGACTGGCTAACCTGGCAGGCAAGTCACATTCCAGTAATGTGTTTATGAAAGCAATGGATGAACTGGTTTCCCTGCTGACTTCATTTCATTTCATTTCATTTCATTTCATTTCATTTCATTTCATTTCATTTCATTTCATTCTATTCTATTCTTTATTATTTTATTTTATTATATCTTTTGAGGATGCACTGAAGGGCAAAACCTTTTTTTTTTTTTTTTTTTTTTAAATTTTATTTTTTTATATCTGTCTTTTGTAAATATTTTTGCTTTCTAATATCTTACTCCTGAAATTCTTGGTTTGATCTATAACCAGCATCACAATCTTATTTGCTATGTCTTCTGCAGCCATCCTATCATTTATGCTGGCTCAGAATAGAATGCCTCCATTTGAAATGCACACCACTGCAAGTGCTCGGAAGATGTGATGCTACACATATATGTGGTACTTTCTGTACATGGGTAAGTGCTGTGCCCACGTTTGCTTTAATTGCTTAGGACAGCTTAAGTTTGTTTCTGATTACCATACTCATTTTTCTTGAAATGGTTTTGAATCCCAGTTGCTGTACCTCCCTTCCGCATCAGAATTTTCTTGCTGTGTTTTTTCCTCAATTATTGCAATTTTCTCCCTTTTTGTGGCCAGTTGCCTTTTCACTTTTGTGTGGGGAGGAAGAGAGGTTTTGTGCTGACAATGTTGATTAATCACTATGGCCACATGCTGGGATATTTTTAGAAGGGAAAAAAAAAAAAAAAAAACCTCAAGTTTTCAAACTATTTTTTTTTTTTCCTGTGGACAAAATGGACAAATGAAAACGCAGCAAACGGAATTAATACTGAAGTAGCCATTCTCAAAATCAAATAATTATTCACTCTAAGAGACAGATGAAATTAGAATAATTTTGAAATCTTCCTCAGTGCTTAAAAATCCCCTTCAGTTCCAGGTGCTTTAAAATGGTTGTGGTAATACCGACTGGAAAGTGAAGGAATGCTTGCAGACCATGTAATTCTCTATGAAAACAGAGAACAGTGAGACTGATATTTCCATAGCCTGATTTCTTTAGAAACCTTCTGTAGAAGGAATTGGAAATGTATCTGCAAAACTTAGCCAACTTAGAAATTAAAAGCAAACACAACAAAGATCCCAGAATACAGAACCTATTTCAGCACGTAGCATCCTCATGAATGCTAGACAGAAAGGATAGATGAGAACTTCTCAATTAAAATGACAGAATCTGAATTATTCTGAATTGAGAGCTTTAACTACATGTCCATTAGCTAAAAGCACATAGTTTGCCAAGACACTTGGGTTTATGTAGCCCTTAAGGTGCCAGAAATTTAACAAAGCCTTCTCATTTTGGCAGAGGTCAAAGTGTACCGGCCAGATCTTACACTTCTGATTCCCATCTGCATAGTTTCCAGGTGATCTGCCAGTGTGACAAGTCCTCAGCACCCAGTGATTGTTTGTCATTGTGCTTTGCCAGTGGGATGCTTCACAAGGGCCAGACTTGGCCAATGGTGTTCATACTAGGGCTTCTGTCAACTGGCTCCTCTCTTTAGGGAGTCAGTGTGTCAGGTTTGGCTGTGGCAAGCAGATTAGCAAAATATTGAAATGCTTCACTTTGCATGTATTGCTGGGGCTTCTGACTCTGTTGAAGTGAAGTGCTGCTGTGAAAGAAACGGTTTTGGGTTCAGCTAAAGAAGTAGGACTCCTCCAGATAGACCTTTAGCACAAGAAAGACATACAATCCTTTACCCCTAATAGCCCCTGCCCTGTTTACCAGAAAGTCACAATTAGATGCTTCAGCATCAGATACAGAGTGACTGAAGGATGCCAGCATCCTTTCAGTCTTTCATGCAGCCCCTGGGGAAGGGTCAGAAGGCTCCCAGCAGAGTGAGTGCATTGTAGCTTTTTCCTTCTTTTTCTATTTAATTTCAATGAACTCAGTAAGTTATTTCCCCCTGCAACTAGGAAAATCAAAGAGATAAAATAGGAACTTAGTAGAAAAGTTTTTTGTGTGTGACCTTTTGTATTTTTATTTCGCTAACGTGCAACTGCAGCCTCAAAGGTCTTTGATGAACCCTCTAATCTGCTTAAGTTTTCAGAACGTTCTTTGAGTGACTGTCTTCCACAGACTACATGGTTTCACATATTCAGCAGTGCTGGGAACGCAGTCATCAGCGGTGTCACTGAGACACTGCAAAAATGCCCAAGGGAGTATTTTTCAGTACATCTTGAAGGAGTCAGGCTATCATCTACCTTTTTTAAAAAAGACTGAACGTAACACCTCTGTAAATGCTTATCTCCAAATTCACACAGATGCCTCTTGAGGCCTTATTCTAGATGAACAGTTCTGTCACAGCATAACAAAAAAGGAAAAGATCAACTGCAGCCTGCTGAAATCACTGTTAACACCTGCCAAGACGAAGAACATTACCTCAAATCTTTCTTCCACTCTTTGTGCAGGAGCAGCCACCTTGACTGTTCTCAAATTTATTCAAGAAAGACTGCAGTAATTTGGTTATAGAGGCTGCTCAGTTGCATTTTGTGTGCCCAACAAATGCTACTTTAGCAAACAACATCAGTTGTCAATAAAGGAGAAAATGGGAGATTTGTCCTAGAAAGGCCCTTGGAAGGGTATTTCACAGTTGAATCAAGAAGGGAGTGATACTGAAAGTTAAAAGAGTGGGTTTTAGAATCATAGGAGATGTGAGGTTGACACAGGCTATCAGAAGATAAGAGCTTTCACTGACATTTTGTAAAGTACATCAGTCTTAGCAACCTGCTTTCCATTTTCAGTAGTGCTTCCAGTCCAGTTTTCTGAGGTTTTGAGGTGTGTGCAGGTATGAGAAGCAAGTTATCAGACTTTGTGAAAGGCCAAATAAATATGAGAACATGCAGCAACCACACTAGAGCTTCCTGACTCGACATTTAGTGTTTAATATGTAATATTTAATCATAGAACAGGAATTGTCACTTCAGAGAGTGTTGTGATGAATTAAAGCATTGTCACAATTATCAGCATTCCACTTAGCATGTCATCCTGAGAGGTTTATTTCAGTTCAAACCCAACAGTTAATCATGAAAGTATGTAAGTGAAATAAATGCAACTTTGTACCGTAGTCTTTTCAAAGGTCCTTTTCAAAGAAACTAAATACCATTTATTAATACCACTGTACTGTACAGTGTGTGTGGTGAATAGTATGGAAAAGGCAGAGCTCATGGGATGCCTGGGCACAATGTGTGAAAATGGTAGCAGAAATACAGCCATCCAAAATTTGCTAATTTGGTGGAAGAGTGGAATTTACCAAAAAAAAAAACAAACCAGTAATGATTTTTGGTAAAAGTCACATGATTTTCTTTCACACGTATGAAAACACATATGCTCATACCAAAGCTTTCTTTTGTGAAATTCTTCAGAATAACTATTAATGGACTTCATGGGGATGTGCCTAAAAACCACAGCACTTGCAGGAAAGGCTGAGGATAACTTTCTGGTCCAGGTAATAGACCAACCTGAGGTGAAGCCTTACTGGACCTGGTGCTCACCAGTGAGGAGGAGAGCATTATGTAGGTTAAGAGTGGAGGCAGCCTGGGTTGTAGTGACCTTGCCTTGGTGGAGTTTGTGATCTTGAAGAATGCAGGCCTGGCAAAAAGCAGAACTAGGACCCTGAGCTTCTGGAGAGCAAAATACTGGCTTCTCAAGGAGCTGCTGAGCTGCTGAGTGGGATCCCTGTGGAAACTGTCCTTAAGGGCATGGGTACAGAACAGAGCTGGCAGCTCTTTTAAGGACACCCTTCTGAGAGTGCAACGGTTCTCCATTCCCCAGCAGAAGTCAAGCAGGGGAGGCAGGCGACCAACATGGTTGAGCAAGGACCTGCAGCTCAAACTGAGGGAAAAGAGAGAAATGTACATGAAGTGGAAGCAGGGCTGTGTAGCCTGGGAGGAAATACAGGGCTCTTGTCTGTGTGTGTGAAGTTAGGGTTAGGAAAGCCAAGGTGCAGATGGAGCTGAACTTGGTGAGGGTTGTGAAAGATAACAAGAGGGGGTTCTACAGGTATGTAGGCAGGACAAGACAGGCCAACCAAGGTGAGTGTTCCCCCTCTGATGAAAGGTAATGGGGAGCTTCCTCAGACATAGAGAAAGCTGAGGTACTCAGTGAATGCTTTGCATCAGTCTTCACAGGTGGTCAGGCTTTCCATGTCTGTCAGGACCCTGAAATTCCAGCTGAGGGTGTGGGGAGTCAGTTCCATCCCACTGTAACAGTGGAACAAGTCCAAGACCACCTCATGAAATTGAATGTGTCTAAGTCCATGGGGACAGATGACACCCATCCTAGGGTTCTGAAAGAGATGACTGGTGTGGTAGCTGAGATGCTCTCCGTCATACCTGAAAATTCATGGCTGTCTGGTGAAGCATCCAGTGACTGGAAAAAGGGAAACATTACTCCAATTTTTAAGAAGGGTTATAGGTTTAATGCAAATTCCCTGGACCAGAAAGTTATCCTCAGCCTTTCCTGCAAGTGTTGTGGTTTTTAATCACATCCCCGTGAACTTTTCTCCACTATAACAAGTGGTATTTGTAACTAGAGAAGAGGAACGCAGAGTACAACTGTCTTCTCTCTCCAGAAACATACCAGCCGACAAGCCACCTCAGCTGCTTTACACAGTCTTTCTTTTCTGAGCAGAGAGAAGATCCCTGCAATAACTGATTCCCTCTCCTGAAGACTGGTGATTTGACAGTTTTTCTGCTCTGATACATAGTGGAAACACAGAAAGAAAGCCTTAACCTCAAAACCTGGAATAATAGTAAGACGCTCAAGTGAATAAAATGAAAAATTCCAACAAACAGGAGTGTGAGTGGTTTTATTCCAGCTTTGGGGGTATCCCTGAACACCCTGATCAGTGAAGCTGACCTCTATTTTCTGGTGTCTGCATACAGAAAAACATTATATATATATAATGACATTCTTGAAAAAAATCAGCTCCTTTGCAACTTAATAGGACTCTGATCAGCCATGTAAAATGAGTCATGTTTTATTATACTCTTCTCTAACCCTGACCTCTTCCACTCAGACACACCTCATGGAAAGAGAGGTGGAAGCACAATTTCAAGGGCAAGAAGCAGGTAATAATATTAAATGGCCACGGTGGGACTGCAGCAATGGATTGAGCAGATTGGATTTGCCCAGTGCACCAAAATGCCCATTCAGCCCTCACCTCTTTACACGCTGCCTTCCCAGCCCCCGTGTGCCATATTTCATGGTCAAATTCAGGTGATAACATGGACAATTTAGTGTCTGAGTTCTTTCTAACCCAGGACATGGTGTTGTAATTACACGCTCCAGCGCAGGCCTGCATTCCGAGATAACAAACAACCTTGTAAAAGAGAAGAAAAAAAAAATCCTTTAATAGAGTGCAGTTCCCTTTTCCCTGGGGTGAGAAAGCAGAATGGCAAAGAGAATTTCACAGCATAACTGCAGACCTGGAACAACCAATCAGAGGAAGTCTAAGTTACACCAGAAATTATTCTCTGAGAGCTAATGACCATTAAAAGCATAGTTTATTCCTTCATCCTAAGTGTTTCGCTCTAGGTTTAATGCAAATGTAATGTTCATGAGCAGCTCTTTTCCAGATACATCATCTCTGACAATACTGCTTCAGCCTCTGGTCTTGCTCTAAGCACTCCTCATTGAGTATCAGAGGCTCATTCCATAACGCAATTTTCATGCAATCAAATTATCTTCCAGCACACACACAATAAATCTACACCAAAATCATCTGCATTTCCATGGTTTGGTCGCAACAGAGTTGTAAAAGACTATGGGTTAGGACTGCAAAGTACTGTGTCATGCAAATCACTGGAAAAATTACCTCACTATCAGAAGAAACAGGAGAGTAGATCACACACAGGTTACCTTAAAGATACATTTAAGGAGAGCAAGACAGATCCAAGATGATGCTCATAAGTGACAGCATCATGACACAGCTGCCTGGAAAAGGGGGCAGGGCTTTTTGCCACAGTCAGCTTTAGCTTTCACTAAAAAAGTAAATAAATAAAAAATTAGAGTCATTGCTTGATCTATTTGTTGAAATCCTTATGATTACCACTTCCCTAGCCAGACAATTGATGTCTTTCAGGTCCTTCAGCTCCCACTCCTTCATTGAAATATGAAGCATCTAAATACTTCCATTTCTAGATTCTGTCTTCACCTGTCACTCCAGATAGTGTTACTTTAGAAGACTGTGTTTTTCAAACATAAGGAGGACACAGACACTTCAAAACCAAATTTGAACAGTTTACTTTAAGAAACAAGACATTTAAGGGAGGAGGGCTTCAAAGCAGTAGCTTCACACATTTCTGTTCTACCATCTTCTTCTGATCATCTCTCAGATGTTGCAAGGAAGTCCAGCTTCCCATTTTTTAACCTGATTCCACCTCACTGACAGTTTCTCTTTCTACTCTCTACTTCTATCACCTGTCTCTTTAGCCTTCCAGTGGAAAACAAGAAAATCAGACTGAAAATCAGGAAAATCTTTGAAACCAGGCTATACCAAGTTAGTCATCCTGCCATTGACCTTTAGCAATACTTGGGCATTTGTGTTCTTTGTGTTCTCTAATTTGAGCCATTCCCTTTCCTGCTTTTATTAATTTATTTTACTTACAGTTGTTTCATAAGCTTGAGAACATTCCCAGCAAACATCCCAACATTCAAGTCAAGGGACAATATTCAAGTATGAGTACAGAGAAGACCCACCTTCCCTTTTTCATTTACATTTTTTCAAGCTCTGTCACAGATGCAATTTTATCTGCAGGTCAATTGGAACAATAGCTGTAGGAGGAATGAACTGTACCCCTTATCTCAGCATGGTGTTAATTCAACGTTCATCTATACATAGACTAGAACTAAAAAAAGACCAGCCATATAAATCAAACCTGTAGTCCATCTGTGTGCATGAATATTTTGGGGGCTTGTCCACATATTAATCTATTTTGGTTAAATCAATACCAAACAGGATAAACAAAACACTATATCGACACAAATTTAGTGGAGATCATCCCCATGCTTACCAGGGAAAAGGCCACCCTGGAGATAAAAGCACATCATTGTCACATCGAGATTCACTGGTAAGTTCAGATTCAAACCTAAGTTGCTATTTTGGTTTCAGTTTAGGTGCACATAAGCCCTTCAGTGCCTGGATATAACAGCTTAAATGTCACTGCTATTAACCTTTTCACCCCTGATCACAGGTCTCCCTAACTTACTTACTGTGTATCAATCCACAGCCAGATGGGGACAGGCATAGGAGGCATTTAGCTTTATCTTTTTATGTTTCTCAATGCAGAACTGAACTCAGCAGAGCTTTGGGCCCTCCTAGGATAAATCAAACTCAAGGAATCCACAGAAACCCAGGAAGTCTTTGCATCGCATACAAAACTGCACAACAGGGAAGATAGGGGAGAAATAATTTTCTAGCTACTGTCCCTTCTGGCCTCCTCACCATCATGTCTTTTCTATATGATTTTGGCTCTGTTGCTACGCTACGAATGGATTCAGACACAGGCACACACCGATTACAGACTCTCAGCATGGCTGAGGCTGGCAGCACCCTATCTGGCACTATCTGGCCCAAACCCTGCTCGAGCAGGGACAACCACAGCATGGTGTTCAGGCCCACATCCAGGTGGCTTCTAGAGATCTCAAAGGAGAACACCCCACAGCCTCTATGGGCAACTGGAGGCACTGAGAACAGATAAATTTTCCTCACCCCAAACATGGCTTTAGCTCCCTATGCAACACCTACTCTGTGTTCTATGGGCACAGGACTTCAAAAGCAGGCAGGACATTATTTAGAGGCCAGAAGAGTAAAACTAGTAGTGTTCTATACAGAAATGTTTACAGTATTTATTATGTGATATAGTATACTGTACAAACACACCTAAGCCATTCTCTGTGCCCACAGAGTCATTGACATATTTACACCATGACTTCAGGATAAAATACAAAAATTCACAGTAAAGCAATAGACTGCGATTTTCAGGCACAAAGGAACAATCAAGCACAGCATGATATAACAAAATTGGAAACCACTGCATCTTCTGGATTCTGAAATTCGATTTTTTGACATATTAATGTTAAATGGCATTCTGATAGGCATCATTAAAAATTGTTGTCAAGTGAAAGAAAGGAAAAAGTACATCCTTCTCTTTGAAATGACAAACATTCTGATGTACTGCACTTTACTTACAGAAGTTTCCAATGGCAACAAATAATATTGTATTGGAAAGTTCTCAAATGGCAGGCTGTATCAGCAGGCAACATCAAAAATTTCTCTGATGATGTTTTCACAGAAGGAGTGATCATTTCTTATGCCAAGCCATTATTTTAAGACTATGATAATAAAGCTAAAACTACTGAATATAAAATGCATGTTAAAAAATACAGAAATAAAGCTAAATTATTAAATTAAACCTTAAAATTCAACTAGCAGATTATTCAGAGAAAAGTGACTGTTTTTCCATTCATTTTGATGAGTTCATGGATGTGAGGTCTGTACTACAGCTACACACACACATCAAGGAAAGACAGCATACTGTAGCTATATCCATAAATCTAACAGATGCTGAAATAAAAAGGAAACCAGTGAAGTTGCCCAGCTTCAAGGGCCAGTGGAAGGTTAAGATGTGTGTACAGAGCAGGACTGGTTAATGTCTAAGTAGATTGTGATGTAAATGTAAGCATCATTGCAAATGCTCATGAGGTATAACTGCTACAAATGTGAAGTTAGAAAATCACTTTAGGGCATCATCTTTTTCTATGTATAAATAGGCTCTGTGGATGTACAAGAGAAAAAAAGAGAGCGATAGTAGTGGGAATTTTAACAAAGGTGTGTTGCTTCACATGGGTTGTCCAACCTATGAGTGAAGTTTCTTTAAGAAAAGAATAGAATCATAGAATCATAGAATCGCTCAGGTTGGAAAAGACCTTAAAGATTATTGAGTCCAACCACAACCTAAGCATACTCCCCTATCTCTAACAAACCTCCACTAAATCGTGTCCCTGAGCACTACATCCAAATATTTATTAAACACATTCAGGGATGGTGATTCAACCACCTCCCTGGGGAGCCTATTCCAGTGCTTAACTACCCTTTCAGTAAAGAATTTTTTTCCTGATATCCAACCTAAACCTCCCCTGGTGCAACCTGACGCCATTTCCCCTCATCCTGTCACCTGTCACCAGTGAGAAGAGACCAACCCTGCTCTCACTGTAAGAACCTTCCAGATATTGGAAGAGAGCAATAAGGTCTCCCCTCAGCCTCCTTTTCCCCAGACTAAACAGCCCCAGTTCCTTTAGTCACTCCTCATAGGGCATATTCTCCAGGCCCTGCACAAGACTTGTTGCCTTTCTTTGGACCTGCTCAGCACCTCAGTGTCCTTTCTATACTGAGGTGCCCAAAACTGAACACAGTAGTTCTCAGCACATAACATTACTGATGTATAATAACATGCAATCACTTTGCTTAGTGTTTGGAGAAAATGAATTTATTTCCAACCTCTACAACTGTTCTGTGACTATTTTTACATAACAAGTTCCAAAATCATTGTTATGGGAGACTAGTGTATCTAAGGAAAGAGAGAAAGAAAAAAACAGCAAGTGTTATCAAAGCTCTGTCTTCATCTTACCCCTTCTGTAGCCTCTTTCTGCTTCTTCTAAGGCTTCTGTCCCTTGTAGTTTGGTTGTCTAAATAGTTTGGGATAGGAGAGAACAGATCCTACCTTACTTCTTTCTCTCTACCACAAAGATTTCTTGTCTTGAATTGCGACCTCAGTAATCTTCTTCTCTCTGTCCTAGTCTCCCACAGAGTTCTTCCCACTAAAGATCTCTAAAGATAGGTTTTAAGTTTGCATTTTTGACCCCTAAGTCTTATGAACAGGCACTCCCAGTCTTGCCAAGCATTATGCATTTCAGTTGAAGTTGAGTGATGTATCAGCTAATCCCAAATCATAAACCTCTACCAAGCAACTAATTTCTAATCCCTCGTGACTCACAACTCTCACAGACACTGCAAATCTCCCATCAGCACCAGCATTCCTGTAGCATGTCTGTGATGAGGGACAAGCATAGCCAGTTTAAATGCTTAATAATTTGTTTAATTTACAAGAGGTTACAAGAGGTAAACACACAGCCTCCTATTGCTGTAATGCTGTGGCCATCCAGAGACAAGAGGCCCCACCCTTCTTGTTCCCACATTTCCCCAGTGTCTGCTTGTCTCAGAAATGTAAGATGCACTCAAATTTCCTTCCCTGATTTTATCATTTTTTTCTAATCTTAAAATGAATGACTTAGAAATCTCCATCTAGATTCACCACTGTTTATTACCCCATAGGAAAGTTTGTTGGATTGGGCCTCAAAGAATTGAAGCCCCCTTGTCCCAGCAACAAAACCAAACCTTGGGAAGAAAAAAGTGCAATCTCTCTTTCAGACAGCTTTCTTCAGTAAATGCTCTGTGGCCTTATTGAGTAGGGAATAGCTCTTGGATTGATATCAGTAGACCCTTCAGCAGTTTTTCAGGGGTATTATCTTTAACAGTTTCACTCTGCCATAAACGTTTCACTTGTCTCCATTGTGCTTTCCTACATTCATTATGTAGTGAGAAGGCAAGATAACTGGGAAGCCTAGGGTGACATCAGCCCAGGCACTTGATGGTGCAGTCTCTTACTGGATCTAGATATGGAGGGCAGTACCTGGAGGGTGAAAGCTATCTCTGTTGACAGCCCTAGCCAGTGCCAGACAAGGGATTCTGTTTAGGATCCATCTGGGGAATTTTGTGAAGAGGGCTAGTGACATGACTAGAGATGAGACTATAAGAGAAGTCCACAGGCTCCTGAGGTAAGATGAAAGCCAGAGCCCACAGACAGTGTGTGTGTGTTTGTGGAGGTCCCAGGTGACCCTATCTTTCAAGGCTTTTAAGACTTACTAGCACATTCAGGGCCCTGACAGATATAACTTGATAATTTACAGTAAAGGGAATAACTTTTAAAATTACATATCTGGAGAAACTCTGAACAGTGGGATCCATCCTGCCATTCTTGTAACTCCCACACAATGCAACCATGAAATATTGGAGACCCAGCATATCACCTGCACAATAATAAGGATAATAATAACAGTAATAGGTGTGTGTTGGACTGAAAGAGATTGTCAGACTCAGGATGCTCCAGAAGAGAGTGATTCCAGTGAGGAGGAGGGATGATCCTGTGCAATACTGAAGCACCTCAAAGATGAACAAAGAAATCTTTTTTGTACATTTTTTTTTCTTTATTATTATCATCATTATGACTATTATCCTTACCATATCTTTATGCTGAACTCTTCCTTTCCCTGAAAATAGCTTTGCCAATTTACCTCACTTTTCCCAGTCTTTATTGCAACCGGTGCATTGTAGATATGTTAACTTGGAGTATCTTCTACCCTGCAAGTATGGCATTTGGAAAAGATCTCACACAGCATCTTTATTTTGACAGGCAATTGCTGTAAAACATCTGGACTTTAAAGGACCAGCCTCTTCTTTCACCAAATAAGGAGCTGCTCCACTGTGAGAGGAATGTTCCTTCTTTCATTTGCTCTCTCACTGACTTCTCTAAAAAATATCCCTTTCCTTCTTTTCTTTCTCTCTACAGCATTAAAACAAAAGTCAAGAAAGTCCTACACTGCTGCTCATTTAACTTTGACTTACCTTCTCTCGAGCCGTGAAAGAACCTTTCAGTGGCCTCATACATCCCTCTGTCTTCATTCCCACTCATGTGAGTTCCCTGTTCAGCCTTAGTCTGAAAGGCTGAACATTGCAACAGCAAGGAGGCAACGCTGTTGCCATCACTTTTTGCACAGAAACTCTAAACACATCCATACTTGATTGGTTTCTCTCCTGTTTGTTTTGTTCTGACACATAGCTTATCTGTACCTTTTTCTTCTTTCATACAGTCTTCACCAGCCCAACATTTACACTTGCAAAATCTCAAGAAAGCCAGCGTTCCTTAGATGTATTTAATATGTTTTATCTTCTCTCTAAGGTGCTTATGGATTTGAGTTGCTTTTTTGCTTTTCTATTTCTTTCTCTACCTTCTCATTGTAGTTTGCGTTTTACTTTTGTAACTTTGCAAGTAGCTTTGCTTCTCCAAGGATGAACCGATCTTTTAAATGAAATTCTCCTTACTGTCCCTTATTTAGCTGCCTTGACCATAGCATTGTGTTTCAAATGAAAAGAAAACAAACTGTCAGTGTTTTGTTATGCTTGATTTGAACTGGTTTATTTGGGACAAAAAAAGGGGGGGAAATTAAAGGTAAAGAAACAGAAGATAGGATATTTGGAGAAGCATTTTCCCACCATCATCACAACCAATTTATTTCCTTTAACATCATGTCAGCACTGCTTTCCAAACTTGCTGCTTTGAAATTCTGACAGACCTGCTAGGAACAGACAGAAAGGTGGGAGTGGAGGCGTGGTGAGGAGGGTCAGCCTCTCTCTTCAGTTTCTGCCACTGATCATGCGAGAGGACCCTGGGGTTAGGACACAGGGGTGTATGCTGTGGGTGGAAACTGAAATTCAAGCAGAGGTCCAGGTCTGCATACTGAAAACAGAAAATGGGTATCAGATAATAATGATTCCTAGATGCCACTCTTTTGCCCATATACTCCTCCCCTCTGAACTCCACATGGTTCAGGATGGGCCATTGTAATCTGTCTTCCATCTGTTGCAAAGGGAAGCTGTCTCTTCAGTGACAGAGCCCTATCAATTTCTCACTGCCAGCCCCCTCTCCGTGGCTGGTGATGAATGGCCCCAGCGTGCTGCCTGCCCTGGGATGCACAGGCTGCAGATCGTAGCCTTTCTCCAAGCCTTTCAGCAAGGTTTAACAAGTTCATATTTCTTTACCAGGCTCCGTTCACAGAACTCTGTCAGGAGTGGATAAATCAGGCTGAAGAGGTACAAAGAGTTATCTTGTCACTTGGACTCTTTGTGATAGGATGGGAGCTCAGCAACCTGACTCCTGCTCCCGTTGCAATCAGTAACAGAGTGTAGTAAGATCTTTGGGACTCTGGGTCCTGTTGGCTGAAGTATGTGTATTTTCTACATATTTGGATTTTGCTATTGTGTTTTTATGCTGCCTTTTGACTCAATAGCACTTCAGTCATTGTGGAATGGCAGCCCACACTTAAGGGGGCTGGAGGCTACTTTTAAGCATTTCTTTTTTTTACATGCCTTTATCAGTGTACTTTTAATTGGGGATGTTATACAGTTTTCTGCTAAAAAACTTGGTTTTAGAGACAAGTGATTTACATTTCCACAGTCTGAGCACTGCGCAGATTTCACAAAGATCTGAAATCCCATACCAATACTTGACCTCTTGGATAAAGAGTTTCCAAATATATGAAAGCATACCTTTTTGCCATTGCCTTGTGAAGCTATAAACACCAGTTACCATAAAAACAGGAACACATTAAGTAATTCAGGTCAAAGCTCCTGAGCAGCTGCAGCATCCCTGGAGGAGAGGAATCAGCAGGCACCGTGCACATTGTCTGGATTTCTGCAGCACAACTGCACCCAGAGGTGCTGAGACTTACTCAAACCTTTCTTGGGGACCAGAGGCTGCAATCGAACTAGGTAAAGCAGTTGCAGCAGCAAAGGCTTTGAAAGAGTGTCTGGCTTCCTCCTCACAGATGAGAAGCAATAATGGTGTGATACAGTTTTGCTTTGCCCAGAGTCTTCTTTACCCAGAGAGATACAGACAAAACTGACAAAAATCACATAATGATTTTTTATCTCTTTTCTCCTTCTTTTTCCACTGAATGAAATAGAGCAAATAAATAAGGCTATGTACAAGACTGCAAGCTGGTAACATCTCCTAATTCACAGGGTCCTTCCTGCATCCGAGTTATTGAATAGGTGTGTTAGATTCAGAACTAAATCTGATGCATGACACCACCAAGTTCAGCCACTAGCTGCACACCCATTGAGAAGCCATGGCATTGCCTTAGCAGCCCTTCTGCCCCTTGTTTCTCTCAAAGGGAGCCAGGCATAAGGCAGAAAGAGCTTTAGTGTCTCCAGTCAGTGTGGCAAAATGATGAGGCTGCCAGTGGGAGCACCTAAAGTTCTCTGTTCTCTGCATTTATCTGGACAGGTGCAAATTTTGGAGGGTGGGGAGCAAAAAGGAGCCGCTTATTTACCCGAGATCATGTAGCACAGGTCCAGCCAGGGCGCAGGTTCTCCTTCTCCTCCCAGCCTCACTGTGTCCTATGGTCCATGTAAGATGTGTAACATGTCCTATGAATTTGACACATCCATCTACCTTCTCCTTAGGGAAAAACAGGCTTTGGCTACATCAAAAAGTTGATGAGTTTAATGCTGAAGAAGCAGAGGGTTGAAGTTGGAGGGTTGGCTGATTTTCTTTATTTAATGAAGCACAAATTCTGAACCTGTGGTATTCAGTGGATCACTGAGGTCAACAGCTTGTTGCTGTTCAAAAAGGATTAGGGATTTATTTGGATATTGAGAACATACAAAGTTTTATTAGACAGACTTGGAAAAATGCTTTGAGAAGAGATCTAAGTCTTTCTCATGTTTCAGGACATAAGCCAAACATGCAGCAATAGAGGTTGGACTTGAAAATGCTGTACACAGGAATCGTCCACTCTTTCTGCCTCCTCCAGCACAGCAGACACTGGGAGGAGGCTGTGTACATCAGACCCCTGTTCCTTCCCTATTCCTAAGGCAAGACCACTAAAAGGCACCAGAGCTACCCAACACAGAGGTGTGTATGCATCTACCCTTGCAAAAATGAGCCCTACCTAGGCACAAACACAGGACTCTTAAAAATAAGCACAGCGTTCCCCCAATTTTTACAGCAGGATGTTGTTGGGTTTGTGGCACGTTAATTACTATTTACGGGGCTGCTATAAAAATTAGTTACCTTTTTATAACAAAAAGCCCACAGCCAATATTTTATAGACGACACACAAAGAGGTTTGGAATTGATGATTTACAGATCAGGAAATAACACTTAATCAGCTGCCCTACCTTCCAAGGCAGGGTTGGGCCTTTCACACCACCTTGCTGTTTTTAACTTGCTATTTATTGATGTTGATTGCTCCACATTTTGAGACAAGATACTCTTGCTGAGAGGTGCTCCCTGGGGTTTATGCCAAAATGGCTGTGTTATTTTGCCCACAAGTCAGCTGTACGGAGCATCTCAGCATGCAGATTAATCATGAAGTCAGCAAGGTAATGCCAACAAACTACTTTGACCATGCTTGCACTTAGCACATCACTGCTGAAACACTGCAAAAGCAATGTGGAGGGAACAGCTTTGTATGCTACCTACAGTAGCAAGAGCATCCCTCTTCTGCTGGAGGCTCAGAAGAACTGAAGCCTATGGCCTGCAACCCTGCAGGGTGCTGTCTGCACCAAGCCTTGTGTCACAGCATGGTGCTTGGAGCAAAGCACTGCTAGCACAGGAAGCTTTGTGTGGGAGCTTCCACACCATGGCTGCCAGCATCTTTAGGGAATGTGGGGAAACAGGCACAGTAAAATAATTTTTGTTCACTCAGAACAACAAAACAAACAAACAAACAAACAACTTTTTGCATCTGCTCAATCTAGCCTCTCGTGCAGCTCCTCTGTGAAGCGACTGTTCTCAGTCGACACAGCTTCACATTCATCTCTGTCACATAACAATAGTATGGGATCACTGCTCACTCTCTCACGTGGATTTAATTTTTAAAGTAATACTATTTTATGTCAGCATACCCAGAATAGCTTATTGATGTATTTTGCTCCTTGTGTTCTTGAAGGGACAGCTTCTCCTCAAAATTGACTTTGGTTGCTTTTCTTTTTACTAACTAGGCAAGCAGATCATTTTGAATTTGCTTTCTTATTCCTGTTTTCATGCAGAAATATTTAGAAAACTATTTGCTCGCAGGTATAACTCTAAGACAAACTAATCAACACTAATATTTTTATGAAACAGGATGAAACATACTTCAGCAGTTTATGCATTACAGCTGGCTGGACTGGAAAAAAACATCTGCAGATATGTCAGTGAACCCCTCCCTTTTGCTGTGACCCAGACCCACGGTCTGTGCACTCTTCCCTGTCATCTTCCATCACCTCCTGGTTTGCCAGGTTTTCCTTTCCTCAACCCAGGGCTGCAGGCACACTAGCATTTGTTACAGATTTGGTTTGGAAGTACTTAGCTCCCATTTAAAATCCACTTCATGTGCTTGCATGAAGTAACTACTCACAGTTCATCTCCTCATGAAAAGCAGGCAGCAAAGAAAACATTCGTATGCCTGAACATGAAACAGATAAGAGAAAAGAATTGGGAGCTATAAGTAACAGAGAGAAAACTTGTAGTCCTGTAAGTCCAGAGCTTCTAAGAACTTCACAGTGAATGAAATCTTGATTTTTAAAGGATGACATTGATTGCCATCAGAAGAAACATTCAGTGGTGCTGAAGCAAGAGCAGAAGTCTGAAAAGCTGGTGAGCCTGCATAACTGGGCAGAAGATGACAGCTAATGAGCATGTTAAAACAGTAACTAATGCATTCACAGGAAATAATTAGCTGACAAAATGAGCCAGCTTACAAGACTTTAAACACCTGTGATAAACCACTGCTTTAGGCAGAAAAGTGTGCAGTTTCTGGCACCTTCAATTCAGAAGGACCACTGGAAAACTTAAGAACATCTACATGGCTTCCATACAGATATAATCAATCTAACTGGGCTAATAATTGTACCAAAATCAAGAAAGAAGTAGCAGCAGTAATTACAGGTCTGAACAATGTGTCTAACTGTAAAAGTCTTACTGCACTGCTAAGGCCTCAACTGGGATGCTGCATCCAAATGTGGAGTCCTCAGAACAGGAACTACAGATGTAAACCAGTTAGAGTGCATCTAGAGAAGGGGCACAGAAATGATCCGAGAGTTGGAACGCCTCTCCTGTGAGGACAGGCTGAGAGAGCTTGGGCTGCTCATCCTGGAGAAGAGAAGGCTCTGTGGTGACTGGATAGAGGCTTTCACTATCTAAAGGGGAGCTACAGGAAAGAAGGGGAAAGACTCTTTAGCAGGATCTGTAGTGACAGAACAAGGGAAAATGGCTTCAAACTCAGGGAGGGTAGATTTAGGTTAGATATAAGGAAAAAATCTTCTAATTTTTGGTGAGGCACTGAAACAGGTTACTTAGTGATGTGGATGGTGCCCTGTCCCCTCAGACTTTAAAGGCGAGGCTGGTTCAGGCCCTAGGCAACCTGATCTAGCTGTGGTGTCCCTGGTCATTGTAGGGGAGTTGGGCTAGAAATAACCCCATGCCATTTTCACTACTATTCTACAAGGAGGTAAAATCTCTTCTTCCCTGCAGTTTCACACCTTCCTAATGATAGCTTTAGTTCTTTCAGCTCACAGCAGCAGATGGGGAAATCATGCTGAATGCTTGTTTCTTAAGATTTTCAAACCTCGGTGTGCCAGGATAGAGTTTTTCAGAACCCGGCTTATTCTTCTACCTGTGAAACTGAATTTGGCTGTATGGCAATTTAAAAAGAGTCATCTGAATCTGATATACGACTGACTTCCCACTGACTGATTTTCTCTGTCATCATTTCAAGTCTGTAGCATTTCTTCCACGATCACTAATCTTCAGAGAACTGCTGGCACAGGTACTAATTTATGTCTCAAAGATGGAACTTCATATTTGTTCTGGGTCTCACTGGGATGGAGTTAACTTTCTTTATAGCAGCTTGTATGGAGCCATGTGTTGGATCTGCGGTTAACATTTTTGATAACAGACTAATATTTTGGCTATTGCTGAGCAGTGCCTGCACATTGTTAAGGCTTTTTCTATAGCTCACATTGCACCACCCCAGCAAGTAGAATGTGGGTAGGCAAGATGCTGAGAAGGGACAGCACCAAGACCAGAATGGACCAAAGGGATATTTCATACTGTATAACTTCATGATCAGCAATAAAATCTGGAGTGAATGAAAAAGTGTTGGAGGGCTCTTGTCTTCTGATGTGGTTGATGCTTGGAGACTGGCTGGCCATTGGATTGATTGTGGGAGGTGGTGAGTTACTGCCTGTGCATCACTGGGATTTTTTCCTCTTTCTTTCACCTATTAAACTGTCTTTAATATCAACTCAACAATTTTCTTATTTTTATACTTCCTATTCCCTTCTCCAGCCCTCTGAGATGTGGGGATTGAGTAAGAGCTTGTGCGGTTGCTTGTGGGGAATGTGTGGTCAATCCACAACGATATTAGGCATCATACCTTCTGTGATTAAAAAATATTGGCCTGTGCATATATTTTTAAATGCTTTTTATAAGCAGCTGCTGGCTGTGTGAAACTCTAAACACATGTCCCAAATTGAGGTCTCCATAACAACATGCTGATAAACTCAAATATATCATTCCTGTTAATTGCATCTACTGGACCCCTTGAGAGTTTACTGTAGAACTGATATATACATTTAAAAACCTTTCTGTTAAATTCTACCTGCATCCCTAACAGGGAAGCATGAATAATTCAAGGGCTTCTAACACAGTGCATGCATACATTGGAGAAGATGCCTGATAATAATTATTAAGTTCAGCAAATGAAACAAAATCCAATGACAACAGGAAGCTAAAGGAAATGCACGATATTTAACTTTTGGAATGAGCACAGGATGAACAAAACTGGCAGCTCCTGAAGTCTTATTTAATGCTGTTTTTCTTTCTAAAGCAGATGACACAGTAAGGGATCATCCATTCAGTTCAGGACCCATACACTACCTTGGATGGTCCTCTCTTCTGTGGCATATGTCCAGGTTGCACCTTTGCCAGTGGCTCTTTAAACTCAGGGAAGAGACAACGGGAAAGGAATGCATAAACTGGACAGCTAAACTGTAGGAAATGCCATGCCTACATACCTGTACAGCCCAGCTCTGTGTGATTCTCAGCTCCTGGAAGAAACTTTGTGATCATTTATTTTAAGAAGGATTGCTACCACTAGCCTATCTGAGCCTTACAGCCAGAACTGGCACTCTCTAGACTTAAAGTTGATGAGTCAAAAGAAAAAAGATTTAAAGAAACATATCTGGCTTGATGATGTGTCTCAGTTTCAGCTGAGGCAGAGTTGATTTTCTTCAGTGTCTGGTATTATGCTATGCTTTGGTTTTAGGAGAAAAATAATGTTGATAATAGGCTGATGTTTATAGTTGTTGCCTAGCAGTGCTATACAGATCCAAGGTCATTTCATGTTTCTTTCTTAATTACCATCCTACCAACTGGGGAGGGGGGGGAAAGGAGCTGGGAGGTGCAGGGGGCCCAAGGAGCTGGGAGGAGTCAGAATCAGGACAGCTGACATAAGCTAGCCAGAGGGATAAGCAGTGAGGATAACTCCTCCTCCTCTTTTCTAAGTGAATTCATAGATTATCCCAAGTTGGAAGGGACCCATAAGGATCACTGAGTCCAAGTTCTGGCTCCTCACAGGACCACCCAATAATCAGACTAGATTTCAAACCTGTAATACCAATTTATTTACCCAGAGCATCACTTCTGGCTCCTGAAAGGAACTCAGAAAGGAGACGTGACACTCTGGAGGCCCTACAGGGACCAGGTCACCAAGTTTTTAGCTCTTCTCTAACGCAACTGTTCAGTAGCTTCCTTACGTATCATCTGACATCATGCAGAAGGAAAGAACTAAAATGGCAGGAATTCATTGGGCTCTCTTCTGTTCCTTGGGAATGAGCTGGCATCAGTCAGCTGATGGTGAGAAGTTGTTTGAGCATCACTTGTTATATACATACGTGTATATATATCTCTGTCATAACTATTATCCATTTCCCCCCTCTTGCTTTTCTCTATCTTAGTAAATAGCTTTATCTAAATCCACAAGTTCTACTTTGTTGTTTTGTTTCAATCCATTCCTCAACTCTCTGGGATAGTGAGAGTGGGCAAACAACTGTGTGGTACTGAGATGCCTGCAGGGTTCACAGAATCACAGAATCTCAGAACAGCAGAGTCTGGAAGGGACTTATAGAAACCTTTGAGTCCAGATCCCCTGCTAGAGCAGGTTTCTTACAGTTGGTTAAGCAAATAGGCATCCAGATAGCCATTTTTCAATCCACCTCCCTGTCCACTCATTTATCTCACACTTTCTAAGCAAGGATGCTGTGGGAGACAGTGTCAGATGCTTTGCTGAAGTCAAGGTACACAACATCCACCACTCTCCTTCCATCTACCCAGCCAGTGATAGCAACATAGAAGGCCACCAGGTTGGTCAAGCATGATTTCCCCTTGGTAAATCCATGTTGACTACCCCTGATAATTTTCTTCTCTTCCAATTGCTTGGAGATGACATCCAAAACAAGTTGTTCCATCACCTTTCCAGGAATGGGGTGAAGCTGACTGGGTTATATTTTCCCAGATTGTCCTTCTTGCCCATTTCGAAGACTGATGGGACTTCAGCTGTCCTCCAGTCCTCAGGCACCTCCCCCATCCCCCAAGACCTTTTAAACACGATAGAGAACGCTTTAGCAATCACCTCTACTGTCTTGCTCAGCATATGTGGGTTCATTTCATTGGGTGGATTTGCATGCATTGATTTTGACTAGGTGGTCAGATCCTTCTCGATTAAAGGGAAGTCTTCCATTCCTCAGGCTCTGTCTCTTACCTCCAGGGTCTGGGATTCCCATTGAGCAGTCTTTGTAGTAAAAAGAGCAGCAAAGAAGCTATTCAGTATCTCTACCTTCTCAGCATTCCCTGTTACCAGGTCAACCACCTCATCTACTAGTGGACCTATGTTTTCCCTAGTTTTCCTTTTACAACTGACATACTTAAAAAAAAAAAAAAAAAAAAAAAAAAAAAAAAAAAAAAGTCTTGTTATCCTTCACATCATTTGCCCAATTAAATTCCAAGTAGGCCTTAGCTTTCCTCATTGCACTTCTGCAGGTCCTGACAACATTCCTATATTCTTTGCAAGTGTACAGGCCTTTTTTCCATATTTCATATATCTTCTTACCTTTGAGTTTATCCATGATCTCCTTGCTCACTCATGCAGGTCTCCTACCATTTTTCCCTAATTTCTCACTCTTAGTGATGCACCGAACTTGACCTAAGGAGAAGTGGTGTTTGAGTACCCACCAGTACTCATGGGCTTCCTATGGGATACCTCCAAATAGGTTCTTGAGGAAGCTGAAGTTGGCTCTCCTGAAGTCCAGGGTTGCAATCGTACTTATTGCCTTACTTCTTTCACACAAGATCTTGAATTCCACCATCTCATGATCACTCCATCCCAAGCTGCTCCCAGCTTTCACATCCCCAGACAGCCCTTCCTTTTTAGTATGTACAAGGTTCAGCTGCACAACTCACCTCACTGGCTTCATCACCATCTGCACTAGAAAGTTATCTTCAATGCATTGCAGGAACATCTGGACTGTGCATGCCTGCCTGTGTTGCTAATCCAACTAATATCAGGATGATACCCAACGAATACCAGGACGGTTAAGTCCCCCTTAAGAACCAGTGTATAACATGACATGACATTTGCAGTCCCTCCAAGCCTTCACGGACTATAGGGAATAGGGAAATGAAAGCAAATATTTTCCATCCCATCACAAAAATGAATCAAGTAATGATCTCATCTTCTCTGAACAGAGTAGGAAGTCCACTGCTCTAGACTAAATAACTAGGCAAGGCTCTGGGAACAAGCTGGAAACCTGCCTCAAGAATGCTGCAGGGAGGGCTCTCACTCCACCCAAAGTCTTGTCAGCTTCTTATCAAAGTTCCTAGAAGAAGCAAGCTCAGAATCCTCCCTACAGCTTTCAGTGGTGGCAGAAATGCTCCTTTCCCAAGAGCCAGATCTGCATCCTCCCAGCCAGTGAGTGGGGTCCCTCTTCAGTCTCCTTTGCACATATGCATTTCATTGTGCTAAAGCTATGTAACAGTGCTGTCTTGATTTATGAGGGCTGCATTTCTTCCAGTGATCCCTGCTGGTACAGGACTCACTACTTCCCTTTTATGTGTCTATGTCAGAGGGCAACTGGCAACCAGCTGTTGGAAACTGATTTTAGAAAAAAACAAAAAAAAAAACCAAAACAAAACAAAAAAACACAACAAAACAACGACACAACAAAAGCCTTTATTATTATCATTATATTATTCCAAATCCCAGTACCTGCCTGCATTCTCCCTGCCTTGAGAAGGGCACTGGAGGCTGTCTGCAGACTGACTTATTTGCAGATGTGAAGAAATTCAAGTGAAATCACTGAATCTCTCTCTGGGAGAGATGCAAAGCAAAACATACCCTGGGAATCCCACTGCAAAGGAAAAGTGATTCAGACCAAAGATGCTTTTACCAAGTAGAATTTACACAATGTATTTGCCATTCTAAGGTGGCTGCTAATATGGGGATATGAAAAGCTCAGGAACAACAGTTACAGTAATAGCATCTTTTTGCTGAAAGCAAGCCTCATACATCCAATCCAGCCAATCTATTGTGCTGTTTCATGACACACAGATACAACAGTACTGGAAAAAAATGCGCTCCGCGTCAGAAGTGGCTGCAAAAGCTCTCTTCCCTCTTCTCTTGCCAGATAGACACAAGGCTCCCGATGCTTCTCAGGTTGGTTTGTCACCCCTTTTCATGTACACCCACTCTGGTGCCTCTTGCCAAGTTATTGAAAAGGCAGGACTGTCTGCTGAGGATGTCACCTCTGACTAGTTTACAAAGGCTTTGTAGTTACAGCATCCATCCTCTTGAGCGTGTCAGTCTCTTCCTAAGACCCACCAAACCTAAAGGATTATTGCAACAAAATTTGAGAGTTGAATGGCTCTGAGATAAGTTCCTTAAATGTTTGTGAAAATTTGACTCTGAATAATGGAGAAGGATGAGATTAGCGTTTTCAGTTACAGAAAAACATAAAGAGCTGGGGATGTTGAGGTCAGGTAGAAGGAATAGGGGAAGGTCTAAAAGAAGCCAGAAGGAAAACAGTTGTCAGAAAAGGAGAGGCAGGGAGGTGGATCCTTACACCAGCAGGGCAAGAGAAGGACAGTGTGTGTGTGCAGGAAACAAATCCACGGGACAGCAGGCTTCATGAGTCCAATGGCTTATGAATTCTACCAGAACTCTGCAAAACCCATTTGCTAAAAGGTACACCAATAGAAATCACTCAGGAGGTGAGCAAATACTCCACATCTTTTTCCCCACTCTCATTTCCCCATGGAAAGAATGCCTGCAAATAGCTGCAAGTGAGCATTTTCCTCCGCGCTGCCCTCCAGCCTCGCCAGCCTGCACGCCTCCCAAGCTGCTCTCCCTCCTGCTGCCTCTGCTCATGCCAGGTGACAGCCCAGCTCAGGAAGGTATTTATTTTGCCTTATTGCTTAGCTTTGTTTTACCTCCTAAGTAAACCTTCCAGTATTTATAGCCTTGCCTCCACACTTGTAGTATATATTAGCCTTTTATGCCTTCTCTGTCACCTGTTGAAATGAGAACTCAGGGTCTTCGGGCCTCTGCGGCCCTTCCCTTACATTAACTTAAATCACACCAGATGTGGGTCCTTACTGCAGAGGAAGACTAATTGATTTCGCCAGTCACAATATGCCTATTGTTTTTTAACACAAATAAACACTGTGGTGTGTGGGTTTGTTTTTTTCTTTCTTTCTTCCTTTTTTTTTCCTTTGCCACAAGAGCCAAAGGTTATTCAATTAAAGGAGTCCAGAAAGTGTGACTAATAATCCAGGGGCAGGGTATTTCTACAGTAAAAAGGCACAGGATAAAAAAGAAAAAGAAAAAGAAAATGAAGAAAAAAAAAAAAAAAGAGAAAAAAATAAAAATCTCCACGCTACCCTGAGAACAGCGGCCTCACCGGGGCCGGCTGTAACTGTGATGGATGGCTGGTGTGTGTAAGACGTTATTATTTGTTATGTGAGTGGGGGGAGATGGCAGGCGCATTGGGTAGTACACCTGCTGGGCTCCGAGAAGCAAGAACAGCTGTGTGCATTGATTTAGACGCTCGCTACTTGGGGCTCCAGGAACGAATCAAGCGACAGCTCATAAAAAAAGAGGGTTTTATGATTTTTTCCCCCTTCTTTCTGCAAACAAACGGCCACATCATATGTTTTCCTAACGCTGCCATAACTCAAAATTAAATCCCAGCCCAAGGTGTCAGGCTGGTACCATGTCAGGATTGTAACGGCTTATTTTAGAGGTCGTTATGGATGTACAGGGGAAACACTGGGGGTTTCTGCACAAAGGTGCCATTTCGTTTTGCTGGAGCTCAGGCACTTAAGGGCAATTAGCTCCACTGTTAAAAAATGAGCTGAGAGTGTTTTAACTGGTGATTTTATGCTAATAGCAACTACTAATTCATATTGTTAAAAGAGAAAGTGCTGCTGCCAAAGAGGCTCCAGGCAGCGCACCAAATGGCCCTACGGCCTCCCTGTGCCCTGGCCTCCCGCACACAGAAGGTGAGCATCAGTAGCTCTCTTACAGATGCAAAAGATCTTGGCCCTAAAATCACAGGCGTTTGTCACTGCATTACAGAGGTTGTGAAGAGCTTTACCTCCTCAGGCAAAAGATCGTGCAGCAAAAAGGCCTTAAAGGAAGACCCAGCCACATGGCTGGGTTGTAATTGATTTTGCACACCTTAAAGAGGGAAGGAGATAATCAGCTTTCAGAATTTGGGGAAAGCTGATTTATTGCCAATAACTGCCAAATCATAATGTGCAAATCCGTAAAAATGATAAAAACAAATTTAATCTCAAGTCTATATTACCCAGCCTGTTAGATTTTTAGCCTTGGCTTTCAATTAGGAGATTGGCAACACTGAAAGAAAGTGAAGAAATATTTCCATGATTGAACATGAAAGTGCAGTATGAGACCATTTATGATCCTTCACCCCTGAACTACTATACTTGAACTTGGGTCTGCAAAGGCTGTGTCTTGTCTTTACTGACAGAGGCAGCTCGGGCAACATCTGCAGGTGTAGAAATGGAAGAAGTCTGCATTCTCTCTCTGCCTTTTTCTTGCTGAAGCCCAGTGGCATTTTATGAAGAACAGGAGGGCTTCTTCACTCAAATGCAGAGCGGAAGACAGTGACAAGCTGTGCTTTCAACAAATGAAGGAATCAGAAATGCATCTGAAGCTGAACTTCCACGGACAACAGACATGCTTGGGATTCTTTCCTCTGACCTCTTTATGCTTCCTTCATCCCCAGGAGAAGGTGGATGGGAAGGGAAGGCTGCCCTCTCCTTTCAGGGCGCTGAAGTGTTCACAGTAACGCTAAAGAAAAGACAAGGAGAAGTCTCTGTTTTCCTTGTTAAAAGTTGGAATTAAATTAATCTTGGACTACAGACTGAGTAGAGAAAATTCTTGCAAATATAACAAACGTCATTCATGATTAGAGCAGTGGCTCCTATTATCCTATGTCTGTTTCCAGCAGTAGCAATAGGATATATAGTTTCAGGATAACACAAAGCTAGTCACCGCTGGTGGCCCTTGGATTCCAAAACCACTGATTTAAGGACGCTAGAGAGTACACTCCTTAGAAAATATTTTGGTCCATTTGATGGAACTGCTATGTAAAAATTTGTCTAAATCCTGAAATCTCTGTCTCTACAACCATCTGTGGCAGCAAGTGCCAGAAGTTTATAACCATTATGTAACAAAATACTTCTAAAATCTGTTCTAAACTTCTGCTATTAGTTTCATCCGATGCCACTGCAGTTTTTAGCATAACAGTTTTCTGTTGACCTTATCTACCGCATTCATGATTTTATGGAGTGCTGAGCAAGGGAAAATAACACTAAATAAATTTTTTTAAGAAATGCCCCAAGTTCATTCAGATATAGATCTCAAATATAAATTAATAGCTTGGGTGAAGAATTATGTCATTTGGGTAATAAGTGCAACTCAATGTAATGAACTCAAGTACTAAGCTGCAAGTTAAACTTCGGAGTTTCTTTTTCACCAAAAAGAATTATAGGGGGTGATAATCTTGTACAGCGCATCACCTGGTGTTAAATAACCAAAAACACTGAGAAGCAAAACCTCAATTGTTTTCAATTGTTGTAACTTCATTGTCTTTGCTAGAATAAGGACAGTTTCCAATACAGCTTTGTTCTGGGGGGAAAAAAATGGAAAAAAATGGCACAAATCCCACCATGGTCCTGTGAATCTCAGTGTTTTCTCACAGACACAGGAACTTTCTAATTCCTTTAAGAATGATTAGAATAAATTACCAGACTATTACTTCACCCTCTTTAAAATGAACAATTTTTAATGTATGTGGCAATATGAAAACTTTAAGATCTCTGTATTTCTCATAAAAAAATCCTACAGATGCAGAGTGTCTGTGAATTTTGACTTGCTTATAACTGGGGGCATAGTCCCTAGTTATTCTAAATAACAAAGCTGATAGATCTGTATTGACTTAGAGAAGTTGAGAATCTCTCTTATGATGATCATATTATGACAAGGAAGTCACCCTAAAGCTACAGTCCAACTGACTTTGATAAGCTTCAGCAGGTATTTACCTTAATCTGCTGAAAGCAGCAGCAATACACCAAAGCACCTCTACCCTGTAGAACTCTACTTTTCTAGAAAACAAGAGTTATAAAAATTTGTTTATGGTAAAATCACCAACATTTTTCTGTCCAAAATACTCTGGTAATTCATGTCTACTTTTGCAGAAATTAGAGCAATTAAAAAAAAAAAAAAAAAAAAAAAAAAGATAATGAAATATTAGCATTTAAAAACACTGAAATAATTTTCATGGATGTGTATAACAAATAACTTCAAGGAAAGCAGAAAAGTTGCAGGAGATATTCACTATAATGAGCATACAACAACAACCTTCCAAATTCTATTATATGCACAAATTAACACGTTAGAATACTTGCTACCTGCATCATCTGAAGGACAAACTTTCCTACTGTTAGAAGCTCTAGGAGGTATTTTATGAAACACTGTCCCTGTTTACAGCAGTGTAGGGCAGAGACTGAAAAATCTCTTGTCTAGAAGGAAAGTGAGGAGGTGGAATTATCAGAGGTAACATTTGATGGAGAACTGGGCTTAATGTCTCAATTTTAACTAATAGCTCTGTAAAATCTTCGGTGGTCTCACATTTTTAGGACTAGACATTTTCAAATAATGGGAGAAAATTCTTCAAAATTTCTTTAATTGCCTCTTGTGAAAAAAACTGGCAACATTCATGAATATAATTTGCCAAATGAAGGCAGAAAATTTGGTTTATGTGTGAATTAAGATGCGTGTCCAGTAACCCTACTGCATTGGTTCTTCCCCTAAGAGGAGCTCATTTTCCACTCAGGTTGTGACACTAATGCTTTAATGCCTCACAGTTTCTTGGAAGTTTCCTATATATATGGTGAGCCTAGCTTGTCTCTATTTGGGATGCAAAACCTGATAGGATCATAGCACACAGGAGAATTTAATTCTTTTAAAAATACATACAGGTTACCTCCTTCATCTATCAGGGTTTTGCAAAGGGGCAGTCTGCCAACATTTGACATATTCCAGATGGATATAGAGAACGGCAGTGCGGGTCAGTGGTGTCTTGTTCTGTGGTTAGACCTCAACACAGGAGGATAGGAAACAATGGGGAAAGAAGTAGAATATTTCAGGCAAAGTGTCCTAGTTTCAGGAAGGGCCACAGGGTTTTTGTACATTTACAAGCACTTTCTCACGTTACGAGCTCACGGGTTTCTACTGAAGCCCTTGTCAGTCAATCTCTCTGCATACCTCTCCCTGGTGTTCTGTTAAATCCAAATAAAATCTATTTGCCTCTGCTTTCTCTCTTGTTGATGTATATAAAGTCATCAGCTTCTTGCAGGTGTCTGCTTCTTGCATTTGTAATGACAGTTTAACAAAAAAAATCAACCAAACCTAAGGCCACAGAAAAGCTTTCACAAGAGAGGTCAAAAGGGTTTCCTCTTCTGCTAAAGGTCTGCTACATTATTAGCAGTGCCGTGCCAGAGATATTTACCTGTTGGTCACTTTTCAATTGATTCAACATGTGCCTACATGGAGATTGGAGTTTCAAGATTAAAATCACTTCAAGTTAAAATCTTGGGATAATTCTGAGGAAAAAAAAAAAAAAAGATTTCTTGTCCTACTTTGGCTCCCTTGCAACTTTTCTCTCTGTTTATAACTTTAGCCTCAATTAAAAGAAAATAAGCAAACAACAAATAGAGGAAAACAATCCTGAACAATTAGGGTTTTGACATCTAAAAAGACCAATGTTGGATGAGGTCATACCATCACAGCCCATAAAGCTATCTCTTCCTCCCTTTGTGATACATATGTTCCAGTCCAAGTTCCTCCTTAGTCTTTTTGTGGCTAAAGTGAACTAAACATTGCAAGCAAAACATTTGTCTGATTTATTGGTTGTCTGGGAGAACTAATGCTACAAATGCAATAATGTCCAATTTCTATTCAAAAGGAAAAACAAACCCCAAAAGCATAGACCTCCCCATAAAAGAATTAAGGCACTGATTCACAGTTTGCAAAGCCAGAGGGGAGCAGACTCCATGTCTATTGTGAGCTCTAGGATAGAACATGCCAGACAATTTCTTCCCTGAACTACTTCCGTTTGGAACGAAGGTACATCTTTAAGAGAAATGGCCAATCTTAATTTTCAAATTGCCAATGATAGAGAACCTTGCATAACCTCTAGATAATTCTTTTGGTAATTAGCTGTCCTCTGGTAAAAACATATGTGTCTTGTTTCTGAAGTTGCCCTGTTTTCATTTCCAGCCACTGGATTTGGAGTTGTCTATCTCCAAGAGATTTTTAAAAAGAGAAAAAGCTCTAAGTAGAACATTCATCTTTTCAGACTTTTCAAATCTTCTTGAGTCTTTTGCTAGCTGGTGTAAAATTTTCAGCCTCTTAACTAACCTATTGATTCCTCTATGAGAGTTTTCCTACGATTCACTCTCCAGCTGCACTATAGACGCCAGAGAATATAGCAGTTATGGCCACATCATCATCAAATAACATACTGGTAGTTGTTTTTCTTTTGTCTGTTCAAGTAAGGAAATCATTCTGGAGGTCCTCAGGGAATTCCTATTTGACTGCATACTCATTGTGCTCCCCAAAACCCTCCAGAGCCATTGACTATATGCAATATACAATCCAGTTATATATTCTGTAAGTATGGCTTGGGTTCTTTTTTCCAAACAAATGCCTTTACTTCCTAATGTGTTGCTTGCATCTGTTTTACCAGGCAATCTGGCTTGCATCACTGTTTTATCTTCTTCCTTTTTTTCTTTTTTTTTTTATTTTTTTCACTTCATATTCTTTCTGTCATTACCAGTCTTGCCTTTGTCAGTGGTAACTGCGTATTTTTATCCTGGTCATTGATGATAATATTCAATAGTTTAATTCTGAAAACTGAGACCTATGCAAAGCCCCCCATAAACCACACTTATTTAGTAGAGCTTCCAGGTATGTAGTATGATTTTCCCATTTATCAAATGATTTTTAAAACATTTAACTTATACCACATTAATTCTTATTTACTAGTTTCTGGTTGAAAATACATAGTGACACAAGCTAAAACTCCATACTTAAGGCTATTTTATGGACATACACTATATGCACTGCATTTAAATCATGAACTCCCCAAAATCTCGAGCTACTCAGGCAAGATCAGTGTTACATAAATCCACTTTGAAGATACTAATCGTTGACTGCAGAAGCTCTGCTTCAGCCTCCACCATTTTGCCTGCCAGTTTCAGACAGGCATCTGATTATTTCAGTCATCCAACTTTCCCTTTATAAGCAGTGTTGTCGGAAAGCTTTTACACAGATACATACATATTCTACGCTTTAATGATTGCCAGAGTTTACAGCCCTGTACTTGAAATCCAAAATTCTCCCTTTCATCTTTAAGGCTCTTTACTGTGGTCACTTGGCCAAGGAGAGCTTTTTGCATTATTTCCATCTTTTGTGCAGAGCACAAAGCTTCAACAATCCAGAACATCTGCACTGGTGTTTAGCTAACAGCATTTTCAGGGAGTACGGTGACCAGATAGAAAACCATTAAAACCATTCCTCTGCTTGTATCTCTGACGTGCATTTCGTGTCCATGAATAAATGGGGAGCTAAGATTGCAAAAGCAGAGGCTAGAAAACAATTGAATGAGTAGAAATATGAGAAGACAGCATCCCACACAGTTCACTGGTTCAAGTGCATTTTTAGCAGGTATCCTTTTTTCATGTGCAAAGGCAAGGGACACAGATAGTACTGATAACTTTATAAATGAATGATGGTTATTTTGATTAAGTGGTATAACTTGTGCTTGTTCTACCGCTGATATGGGATCATTAAACATTGTCTGAGCTACAGGTACTGCTTTTGAGCCACATCTCTTACCTTCAACATACAAGTTTTGTCCTTAGGATAAACAAAGAAAGAATATCCACTGCAGCCAAGAGTTTTAACAGAACTGGTTAGGGAGTTCTCTGAGAACTGACACAACTTTTAAATTAATTTTGGATTCCTGAGGATGTTCTGCAAACTGGAGGGGAAAAAAATAAAGCAGAAAAAGAATGGCCAATCTCATGCCAATAATTATATATGACCAAGAGGAAGCTTCAGGAAACTGTAATCCCCTAGAAACTTGGCTTATAAGACCAGGTCTTGGGCAGGTAGAGAGGAAAGATTGTGAGAGATAGATGTAGAGAGAGATAAGAAGATGTACGTCTCCCAGTGCTATAGCTAACATCTCCCTGTAGTATTTCCTCCTCTCTTCTTTTTGACTGAAATGTGTAAAATACCCTTAGCTAATCGTTTCTGGAAGAAGTGGGAGATTCAGAGTTCAACATATGGATAAACCCTTTGGTTCTAACAGTCTACTTTTCATGTGTATGTTTGAAGCTGCCAGACACATGCTTCCTTCATATTGAAGGGATTTTTTTTCTGACCGCCAGTCTTCCTTTTTTTCCCTTGAGACTGGCTGTGGAGGGAATGCTTCGTTACAGAGTGTTGAGGTTTTTGTTGTCTCACACTTTTTTATTTACTCCAATCTGTTGCGTAAAACAATGTCTCTCATTCAACTAGCTCTGGATAATATTTACCAGATATCAAATATCATAGTTAATTTGATGTGGGACTTTAATCTTAAACCAATAACTTTGACCTTGTTTTGGTGGAACTGTAACAGGCATTAGTCATGGTGCAGGAGAGGATATTTTTGGAAGCCACAAGAATAACGTCAGTTTTCAAGTTACAAAATGCATGGCTTATCTGAAATGTTGGGGTTTTTTTAATGCGTTTGTTCTAAAAAGATTCTATTTTTGTGCTTCATAACTGAAGAACATCTGAACTTTGACACTTGAAACTTCCCAGGTGTTTACTTCATGCTGTTCTCACATTGCAAATAAACAAGTTAAATTATGGAAGAATAGTCCATTCAACACACTGCTATGCACACTGAAGAAGAGAAGACTCAAAGACCTTGCTCATGGGTAACAAAAAAATCATGAATATGAATATATGAATATATGAATATATGAATATATGAAAATATGAAACATGAAAATATGAAATATGAATATATATGAAAAATATATGAAAATATGAAATATGAATATTATGAAATCAGCATCATTCAGGGTATTATTTTTTTTTTTTGCTGTTGCTACCATTTGGTTGACATAGGCCCCACTGCTGTTCTAAGCAGACTGTGACACTTACTGGCACAGAATTTCAGACTGTTTAATGGAAAGCTGGTAGCTAATAGGTCTCACAGATCTAATTATGAATCATATAGTTGGTTTTGTTCTGAAATTTCTCTCCAGCATGACTAATTGTGGAGAAAATCAGGCATTGATAGCTCAAATCAAAAAGGATTTTGATTACCTTAGTGTTTGCATGACAACTTTCAATAAATATTTCAGCAGTCAGCATAATTATTTGAATGCAGGGATCTGTCTGTTTCAGCATTTTTCATCTGAAATAGCAGCAATATACAAGCATAGTAGACAAAATATGATGAATATATAGCCAGCAATCTAAGGGAAAATTTTTTCCTGTCTTTGGAAAATTAGATTACATTTAAAAACAAGCAAATAAACAAACAAACAAAAAAATACCCAGTACACTCCCATTAGCAGTTTTGATTTATTGTTATGTCATTGAGAATAAAATACTTTTTTGGCACATTGTTTTAACCAGCTAGCCTGGCATCATGATAGTCATGCACTAAGCAGTGCCCAACACAGAAATATCTACATTGATTTACACAGAATTCAATGTCCTTTCTTCAAAAGCTTCATTCTTCCAATCCTTTCTCAGAAAAACTCATGCCCACACCAGATTAAAAAAACAACACCTGGTTTCAGACCTTGGTGTCCTCAGGGAGGTTGTTCTCCACTGAGAACAGCTGGATTTGACAAAGCAGATGCTGGAAACTTCCTGGGTGGTGGTAAGTGGCCACGATGTTGTAGGGAAGATGAGGCAGAAACTGAATTTGTTGAAAATCTGCCAAAAATTACCTACATGAAGATTATAACAACTTGAGAAAAAGAGATGTGGATGGAAATGGCAGGTGTGTAGAAATCTGGTGTTTCTCTTTGTGATTTGCAAAGCAACACCTGGAGACCAGCTGACAACATGAAAAAGATACTTATATCTGGCTTGACAGAAAAGGAGGCAGAAATCAGAAACCTGAATTATGTAGGTTGCTCCAAAAGTACTGCTTCCTATTTATTTCCATGGATAATACGACAGGTACAAAGACAACGATAAATGTAATGACTCAATAAAGCAAATTCTCAGCTGCAAAACACTTTTCCAGCATTGTCATCAGCATTAGCTATGGATATTCACCAGCCATGAACAAGAACCTCCACGCTGCAGTCATAAAAATCTGCACTGGTGTTGGTAAGCCACTGTCACTGTCACCACTTGCTGTGCTCACATCCACTCTTCAGTCTCCATAAGTATCTAGGAAGTGTTGATTAATGTCAGTGAGTGCCAGTTTTTTTCCACATGGAGGAATGTAACTGCACACCTTTGCTTCAGACACACTTCCACGTCAGACACCATGCTGTCAGACTGCTTCTCTGCTGCCATCTTGTCATATGGCAACGTGTATTGGAATATTGGTGAGAAGGTTCAACCTCTACTGCTGTACCACCAACATCCGCCTCTGATGTTGTGGGCCAAACTAATAAAACAGGAGGCACTACCTTCAGAACAGCTCTTGTATGTGAGGTCCAGCAGGTTCTGGCACCAGTAAAAATAATGGAAATTTCAAATAAATAAGGTGAGCTGGGAAGGCCTCCTTAGAACACATGTAAAAAATTTCATTATCATTAAACTTGGAAGTCAAGCACAGCTTTTCATTTTCAGCTCCCTGCAAGATTGATTTGACCTGTATTTAGTGAGGGACTTCAGCCTTTTGTAGCCACCTGGAGCAGGGGACAGGCAAAGGCCAAGGCATTTCCCTGTCCAGGTGGCCCTCATAAATATCTCAGTGGAATTTATTTTCTTTCATTTACTTTGGCATTGCTTGGGCACTCCTTGATTAAGGAGTGGTGTGTAGGAACTGACATGCCCAGAGATAGACAGCCACATCTGCTAACCATTTGGATTAATTATTACACCTGTACCATAAAACACATGTTAATAAAAGGCTGATGAACAGGTTCAAGTTGCAGTTTTAAAAAGGGCCCAAAGAAAGCAAAATGCAAGCCATGTACAAAAAGATGTTGATAAGATGCTGTAGGCTCCAACCACATACAAGGAAGAGACAATGTTAGATACGATAAACATCTATATATCTCACAAGCAAAAAAAATAGGAACATGTATATCCTGGCAAACTACGCCTTTGTACACCATTGGCTAGAAGGTGAACAACAGTACACATTCTTTCTTTCCTGCTTTCTTTTCTGTTAGATGTAAAAGGAAAAAAATCATTAATCACTCTGCAGGATACAGCACTTAAATGGGTAAAGTTGCTGAAGGGGTCTGGTTAGAATCAGCCGATTTTTCATTTCCTTTCAGTGGGGACAGTGTGGTGCTCTGGAATCTCTGGAGACCAGGAGCATGAATGCAGGTATTGAATTTTCAGGAGGAGACAATTAAGGCCAAATATGTGAGATACAATCATATTCAAATTAATTCAGGTACTTCAACTAAAGACCCAAACCCTCTTCTTTCTTTGAGATGCATATCTGGGAGGGCTTTACTAAGCTGGTATTAATCATTCTAGGCTTGTATCAGTTATGATGGAATGCAACAGAGCTCTGAATTTATTATTTATTTTATTGAACTGTCTATGGGAAAACATTTTGCTGAACAAACTCTCCAAATAGCCTTTGCTATTCAAGAAGGCCTCCTTAGAACACATGTAAAAAGATTCATTATCATGAGGAAGCCAAGCGCAGCTTTTCATTTTCAACTCCCCGCAAGGAGCAAGATGCCAATTCTGTTTACTGTTAGATAACAACTTCTGACCAGAACAAGCTTACATCATGACTTGTAGATGGTCTGAAAGGGAATAGCTATCACAGGACAACAGTGAAGGCAAGTGTAGACCTCACTTTGGACTGCACCTGTAGTTGACGCTTATTTGTTATTTTTGGAGGCTCTTTTGGCATATTAGTACTCAACACAGCAAATACCACCAAGCAAGAGGTGCATCATGCTGCTCTGATGACCAGAACTATCAGGCAACAATGCACTGTTAATGAAATGTTTCTAAAAGAAGAAAGCCAAAAAATGCTTTTGTCTGTCAGGCCCCCACAAATAATACTTCACCACAAACCCATCACTTTAGAGCATTTGGTCTTGACCTTTACATTTAGAAGTCACATCATCTAGGAGAAAGCCAAGGTCTTCAGTTGAAGAGCTACTGCATGCTTTGTGGATTGACCATGGTTTACAAATACCACCTGAGATAAGGTTTTCCATTCACTGATCTATATTTAGCCCATGTCTTCCTGAGAGGATGGAAGTATGGCTGCTGGGTTACTTGTAATCATTTAATTTTAGAGATCATTATTTTATGTTCAAGATAGCAAAGATTTCTGCATCAGATACACCTCCTTACTACTACCAGGCTAAATATGAACCCAAAAGTTTGACAAAAGATTGGCAGATCAGCTAGGCAGAAGATTTCCAGCAAGGATATTCAGCTTCACAAGGAAGCTGGGGCTTTCATATCATCACAGCTCCTGCTCCAGATGCTGCTAAAATGGGCTGCAGTCAAGGACAGTTTACAAGTGATAGTAAGTCTTGCTATGGGATGGACCAGCTAACGCAGTTGGCCCAGCCACAAAGTGAAGAATATACTTTCAAAGAGATATTTCATAAATCTGGACCAAAAAAAGATGAAGTTAAATGTCTGTCTCACTCGCCTAAAGAAATATTTGTATGGAAGCATGACAGCCTCCAAGGAATGGGGTTGTGGCAGCATGGAATATACAGTGATAAAATTTTAAGAGATAGCCCATGGTAAATCAGAGAGAGTTATTGATACTTATGTCTGCTTTACTGTTTGAAAGTTACTTTCTCCTTCAATCCCAGTCTAAGACTTTATACTCTATCTGTACATGCCCAGTTTGTTCTATGGACAACAGAGAAGTGCAAAGAATTTCCAGAAATAAGGTTGAAGATAATGCCAGGTCATATGTACTAAAGTCCTAACAGACTATAGCCCTGCTTTCTTTCCTATTATTACCATTTTTTAATGGTCTAATTTTTCCAGTTGATACCAGTACATGCAGAGGTTTTAGCAGATGGTGAAAAAGAAGAAGAATGAAGAATGTTTCTATGTACTTCTGTAGTAATCTAGAAAATAATGGCTTGCAGCAAACTGACATTACATTAAACCTACCTTTCTAGTAGATGGAAAAATTCTGATTCTGATTTTGGTTATTTCAGTTGATAGTTTTTTGCTTTGTTTTGTTTTGCTTTATGTATTCAGTTCCTCTTGCATTTAGTGCAGTTTAAAGCTTCCTGAAGATGACTAACCCAGAGTAACATGTGCATGCACATGACAGAATAACTCCCTTGCTGGCTCAAAGACACACATATGCTTAAACACTTTGGAGAACTGGAGCTAAAATTAGCATTTCATTTTCTTTATTATTAAGCTATATTTTTCAGCCTTCTTTGTATTACCACTGTATTATTCAAGAGCATTTTTGTGGTTACTCTGATCATTATAGTGCTGTCTCTGTTATAGATGCCAGCTTTAGCATATTTGTAGTATCTGAATTGAAGTGCACTGAAACTACTGGTACATCAACCACATCCATTCCTCCAAACTGCAATCATCTCTGGAATGTATTAATTGCAAGTTATTGTTTAGATTTACTATCCAGCTCCACCTTCTGGTAAACTCGTATTAAATCTAACTTGTTAGGTTTTTTTTTTTGACTTACAGTCACTGAAAGCAAATTCTCTGCTTTGTATCTATAGTACTGCTCAACATTTAAGAATTATTTTGCTGACCAGAATTAACCATGTCAACCACTGAACTTGTACTCCATTGTTCCTTTCAGGGACACGTGGAATAAAAGAAGCACTTGTAGAGTGAGCAGTAAAGGAGATCTTCTGCATACACAACTCGCTGTATTTCTGATTATTGACATTTCTTAATATTTCCTGGGCACCAAAACTATGGAATAGCTTTCTCAGACTCATACTGACACAGTTCTTTTAATCTAAACTGTTCTTCAATGTGCAGATGTCTAATGTGGTATTTTTAGTGTCTCTTCAAGGTATCACTGCTCCACAGGACAAGCTGTACATCCCCTATTCATTCTTGCACAGGTTCTTAACAAAGATAAGCATTTACACACAGAACTGTGCAGTGGATTCACTTAAAAAAACACTCATTCTTTTATGTAATCAGACTGTTAGCTGTCAAGTATAGAGGACACCCAATACTACTGACTTATGACACTCCTAGGAGAGCTACATCTTGTTTCGGACAGAGCTTGGGGACATCGTAAATATAAACACTTGTTTAACCCAGTAATTTAAGCTCTTGTCTTTGTAGGTTTTTTATCCACATTCCTACCTGTGAACTTACAGTTTTCTTTTGCATCCTTCTCTTCAGTATTTATTTATACATGGTTAAATCTCTTCCTATAAATTAAACAGGACCATAACACAGACTCAGTGATCACCTGTAATATTGACTTCTGAGCACACTCTCTAACATAGTTTCCTCAGGCCAAGTAGCCCATATGGACAAATCCAAAGCATAGTTTAAGGGACAGTGCAGGACAGTGAGTATTTCCCATAGCAATTGTCTACAACTGTAGGTACACCACTCTTCTTCACTGCTCCAAATGAGCTCATTTTAATTTTTGGCATAGATACAGTCTATAACTCTCATTTCCTATTTCTGAGAACCAATATAAACTGGCCAACTATGTGGCTGTGCAGGAAATGTACCAGGAAGCACAGCCCATCTTGTGAAAACCATGACTGAAATGAAGCAACTCTTTTCCAATTACTCCCTACAAGGACACCACCTTTCTGCCTGACTGCTCCTTACAAAGCACTAAGAATGAGTTCTTTGTTATGCCATTGTGCAGATAGCATATTTTCCAGTGAGCAGTATTACTGAGAAAAATATTTTCTTTATTTTCTCTTGCACCAAGTCCTCAGTTTCTTTCTGTGTTTCTACTCAACCAGCATCCAGCCATACTGTAGCAAATGGGACTTTGCCTGAGTAAGAACTTAGCATTTGTCCTCTAACTGAAGGAAAAAAAAACTTATTGTTTCTTGCTTAAGTTACCATAGGGCATAAGATGCCTTGTCTTAAACCAAAGTCCCATAGGTCTAAGGACAAAAGAAAACAGAGTTCTGCTCCTCAGAGTGATTATAGGACAAAAGACAATAGGCAACTACAGCTGGATGAATGAGCACACAGACACAGAGAGGCAACACTGGTCAGTGTGATGGGCTGCAACCTAATCATTGTCACTGTAGGCAACACTGAAAAGAAAACAATTGGAAAGAGAACAGAGCCAAGAAAGGCATTTTATTTGCAGAGGAATTTGCATCTCAGCACTTGGTGACAGTCCAGCCAGAACAAAACCCGGAAATGTTGCAACGTTTGTTGAGAGGGGACGAAGCATCCATCGGGGATGCTTTCCTTGCCGGCTGTCCGCACATGGGGCTTGCACAATCCTCCAGTCTCTGCAAACCAGCACATGCCAGCAACCTCAAAAACACTTCCGTCACAATTTTTCCAGCGAAGCCTGAAAAAGGTTGGTGCAACATCTTATGTGTATATTTACAGGGGACTCCTCCAGGAATGAGGGGAAGAAAAGGAGAAAACATGTCCTCTAGGCCTGAAAATTTAGCAAGTGCTACTGTATGGTACCATAGGCGCACCAAGGACCCAATATCTTCAAAATGAATGAGAGATGATAGATAATTTACTGCAGACTGCTCCTTATATTTAATGCAAGAGTTACTGAAGAATCGGAAGAAGGTTGCAAACAGAAGGTTGCAACCACAGAGGAAGACTACAATCACAAAATGCAAGCTGAAAGAACTTGGACAAGAGATTTAGCTGTGCACATGGAAGCTTATATTGCAGTCATGATGTGAAAACTGCTTATATGGTCTAGATGAGTCTTGAGTCAAAGACTAACCACATAAAGTGGGAGTAACGAGCAGAATTGTTGGGAGACTAACTTTTTTGTGTAAGGGTTAATGAATGCATAGAATGTATTTCTGAGTAGGATGAGTGTTCTGGATTAGTTGAGTTATGGCCTGTAGATTAGGAAGCTAGTAGGCAGGGGGTTTGGGTAGGTGTGTGTATAGGCTTTTCTCGCGTGTATCGGGTGCGTGGCGGGTGTATGCGTCTGCGTGGGAATTAGGATGATATATAAGGAGTGTGACACAGTGGTAAACTGAGAGAAGACTTCATGGCATCCATGACTGTGTCTCTCTCCCCCAGACTGTCAAGGTTCCAGGACGATCGGGTTATTGACAGCTACATCAAGAATAGTGATGCTGTTGACAGGAACTGAGAAATTCAGTTTTTACCAGCTTGAGCTTAAATTGTTGTTTATCTGTACATAAAGAAACACAGTTACAACAACTGGAATTTTAATTTGGAAGAGAAAGGGATTCATCTTTAGAACTGCCAACATGGAGTAGTCTGTGTGCAGATCAAGCTAAAGGATCAAGCTCATAAGAAAACTTAAGTATGATTGGGTTCTGGCCAGAGGAAAAAAAGTTACCTCTGAATTCAGTCATCTGCAGGATATCTTCATCCTAGAGTGTTAAAAATATCACAGAAGAATGGTTGGCCACTACCACCAGACCGAAACAACTGGGACACTTCCTCTCCTCTGAAACCTCCTCTTTCTCTTGGGTGAAAGGAGGCAGAACAAAAATATCCTTACTGATTATAAAAGGAAAACTGCTTGACTACAGTTTCTCCTTAACATTTGCTGTTGTTCACAGTCTGAGATATCTGTCCTCCTTTTTAAATTTCAGTCCCGGCAAGTGGTGTTAGTAGGCTCTGTCCACTGACATAGATTGGCAATGTTGTGTCAGATGTGCAGATGTATCAGTAAGCCAGCATCATATCTCTGCTAGTGACTGACAGATGTTTACCTGAGAAAATGAGGAGGTGATCACAGTTTATTTTTTCTCTTTAATCCTTTCTTTTTGTTATCAACCAAAGGAGATGCTCCCTGCAAAGATACTGCCTTTGGTCTCTCTTGAACCTATGTGACATTGTAGGTCAGTAGGAGAGCTGACCCAGATTTTTATTCTTGTTGACAGTCCAGCACCTCATTTGGTTTTTTAATGACAATGGTTAACACTACAAAAAGTACTTAATCTTGCATTTTCTTGCCAGTTGACTTCATATGTCTTACACTCAATGTGAAGACCCATTATACTTAATCATTTTTAACTCTTTTCTTCAAGCTTAAATGGAAGTTTCCATGCCTTTAAAGGGTAATGGAATACAAAAGTTATAACTGCGATTTAAAAAGCACACTCATAGTCTGTCACAGTATTTTAAATTTCTTTGTGTTAGATATTCTGTTCAAAATTGTACGTGCTAGACCTCTTAGTGGTTAGGGAAAACAGTGGGGAGTTACTAGTCTGGAGCCAGAGGGTGTCTGATTTCTGCTGGAAGCTGGAATATCCAAAGCAGGAGTTGGAGGAGCCAGGAGTCCTTCAGAATAACTTTTCTGTTTTGCAAAATAAACAAAGGAGGATTCAAATGAAAGCAACGCTGGGAAGGATTCCCATAGGAACACACAGCATATACTAGCGGAGTCCTGGGGCTCCTTTCTACTTTGATTTATATCAGCAGCATAAATGCTCTTGATCATTTACCAGCTGCCAAATACCAGCAAATTCTACAGTAATAATACAATTCAGTAATCCACAGTATGGATGTTTCTCGGTTACCTTATGGTTTCACCATCTCCATGCCCTCATAAAACTGTGCCCATGCACATACTCTAGGTGATTTCTTCAGAAGGAACAATAAAGTTCACTATAGTATCCTGCCTCCTATCACTCTCCTTTCCTTCAACAGCAGATTCTGTCGCAGCCAAGTCATGGTCCCTGTTGTGTAGTGTCACACCAATGCAATACATCACTGGTAGCTTTTTATCTTGTACAAGGACTAAATGTACTCTGCTCTGTGCTGAGCGCACCAGAAGACCTCAGCTGCTCCTCACACACCTTGCTCTCCAGACCCTTCACCATCTTTGTAGCCCTCCTTTGTTCATCTTGTATGTTAGCAAGATGATCTTCTGTACTGGAATTTCCACGTGATTTCTTAACAACAGAGAAAAAGTTCTGTCTTTTCCACCTGAAAGGTACAGAATATAACTTTATTTTCTGTTGTGAACTTCAGTTAGGATGTTTGTTTAAATTCTTTTTGCCAGGTAGTGTAGCCTGAACAATACAACAGAGTCAATAAGGCACTTCCCACAAATGATAGCTGCACTCAAAGAACCCAGATGAGGATTTTCTATGTTTTCTTACAACAGAGCATTGTTTTTCCCTGTGATAAGGCACCAGTGTCTCCTACAGCTGCAGTACAACACCATGTTTTTAATGTTACCTCTCTCAATAGCTGTTGTTATTGTCACCACAGCTGTCTCGACAGTCTTTATTTTTGCAACACTGATGATCCTGGAGCCATTACCTGTGGCATTTTGGTACCTGTAATAACTTTTCATGTATTTCATACCTCCTGCACTGCACAGAACAGGCCCTGAAGGCCCAGACACTACTGTGGACCATTTGCAGGCATTTACCAATGGCAAGCAGAATTACCTGGCCATTTCTATTCACAGCCTGAGATTTAAAAAAAAAAAATATATATATACTATAAAATAAAATAAAATAAAATTTAAAAATCAGTGCAAATAAAACACACAAAGGAGAAATTCAGCTTTCACTGTCTGTTAATGATCGTAGGAAAACACTGGAGGATAAAGACCACCTGCCACCCGCCTATCTGCACCACCAGCTGCCCAATAGCACCCCTTGGACCTGAATTTTCTTTGAACCACAAGTCTGTATGAAACCCAAATTACCCTGAGAAAGAAAAGGCACAAATGAAGTGTTTGTGGTGAGACACTATCCACTGAACTGAACCTGAAGTGGCAAGGAGCTTTCTGTAAGGCTGGCAAATAGGAGACGTGGGGGCAAGGACAAGGGAGGTTAGGGTGCCTGTGGCCTGGGGTAATGGGTGGGGCTAAAAGCAGCCAGTGCTGCAGTCAGGTCTGTGGGAGTGGGGAGAGGAGCCATGGAGCAGAGCTGGAGCTCAATATTGCACCTCCGAGCCCAGGAGCAGAACCCAGGGGACAGCCTCACGTCCCCCATGACCTGCCAACAGGAGCTCCGCCAAGCTGAGAAAAAACAAAACTCCAGCTAAATACACAGCAACCATACTGGAACAGCTGGAAACAGCTTACTGCGGTCCCGAGGCCCCTCTCAAAAGCCAAGTCAGCACTTTGTGATGGTCTGGGTACCAGAAGTACGGTCAGATTGCACTGTTGCTTGTTGGAGACGTGGAACAGAGAGCTGTTTGCTCTCAGGGAATCAATTTTGTTGAAGAGGACTTGGTTCATGGATCTGCAGTGGTTTCATAAGACTTTTTACTTCAGAGGTAAAACTGGGCCTGATCCTGCCAAAAGGGCAGTTTCTCTGAGTGAAGCCTTCAGCCGTGACTTTAAAATTACTTTTCGTAAAGTTTATTTTTGCCATGCACATTTTGGTTCAATGTTTTTAAAAGAGGGTGTGAAAATGAGATGTTTGATCCATCTGGATCATACGCTTTCCAGAATATTATTTCACAAGAAACATCTATTAACTAAATTCAGACATAAAAGTTGTGAATGATATTCAGTTTTCCACAACTCTCAGTCGGAGCTAAAGATCTTGATTTTCTCATTCTGCATCACCAGCGCAGTACTGTGGCAAATACGAAATCCTCCTAGGGAATTCACTTTGTGGAGTCAGAGGTACAGGACTGCCACGTCTTCATAATGAATGTACCTGACCCTCCCCAAATTTCTGACCTCCCATAACAGTCTGCACAGACTCTAATGGAATTAATATCTCTTGTGCCATGCAGGTAGGAGGGAGATATCTTATGCATAGTGTACATGGCAGTGTATTTCTAGAGCCATATATTGCCTCTAAAGTGGCCAATGCCAAATTCAGCAGGGAAATGAAAAGTCATTTGCTCATCCCGAGTCTCTACGAGAGGATGAGAATTTGTGCTCAATGCTGAGGGCAGGGTTGTGCTGCTTTGCTGACGGATGCGGCAGAGGGCTGCCAGGAAGAGGCTCCAGAACCATTTCCTAAATAGCAGCAGAACCATTTCCTAAAAATTACTGTTAGAGCCTAAATCGGCACTGTTTTCCTATATTCCAGGCAACTCCAAACTGCCTCGGAGCAAGGACGTAATTTGCCCTTGGAGTGTTATTATAGATGTTTGCGTACGCTGAGCTTTTTATACCCACGTCACGAGAAGGAAAACCAAAGGGGAAAACTCGGCATGGAGAGTGAGAAAGAACAACATGAAGAAAGAAGAAAAACACCCGAGTGGGCTCAGGGGGACAAGCCACCTTGAGACAGCCATGAATGGTCATGTGTGCAGAGTACTGTGCAGCCCTTGGAGAAAACAGCACGCGTTTTTTGTGCATTATGTCTGCTTTTCAGAGCCAAAATGGGAATCGGTCTTAAAATGAAGATTTTCAAAGAAAATGTCGTCTTTAGGTTTGTCGTTAAACCTTCGTTCTTAATGCACTGAAAACAACAACATCAAATCCCTGCATGTAAAAATAAATTCTGTTGGAAGTGTGTATTGTTCAAAAACAACCTCCTTAGGAGCAGAACTTTGAAAATGCCTTTTAAAAACAATTGATTTCTTGTGAATTTATTCACAGCACTGGAAAAGTTGCAGGGAAAAATCTCCTCCAACTCAGAGGACCTTTTAAGAACTCGTAAGTCCTTAAACATTAGCAGTTTCAGTTTCAAACTTTTTCCTTCTGACCCCAGCTTTTCTAAATTGACGCAGTCTTAAAATGTCTTCTGAAGAAAAATTAAATGCTAAGAATTGAAATGAAAACACTGACATTCTCAATAGTATTTGCTTACAGTGATTAAGTGAAACAGCAGTACAAATAAAAACGTATTTGGGAAAAAATACAAACGGTCTAAAATCAAACTCTGAAAAATGTTCTAAATCCATAAGAAGGAGAAACAATTTTGTATTGGGGGCTTTTGTGTGAAATTCTTCTGATGTTTTTCTTACAGATTTAGTCTACACACTTACTTGTGCAGTAGAAAAAAAAGCAACACAAAAAAAGGTACATTCAGATCTGCTCTGTTTTTCTCCAGAGTGAAAGTGGAAACTGTCCTTTCTGATACATATAGCAGATAAGTTTTTTCACTATACAAACAGAAAACATATCTAACACACACCCTCTTACCCTCTGCAGTCTTTAAATTGGGAAGAATTTTAAAACAGTGATTGTCCATAATAACATAAGGAGTATGTCAGAATTAATTCCCATTCAGTTTTGTTTTCACGTATGCTGAGTGGCAAAGCCATGCAAAAGGCAGGTTGAAAAGAAAGAAGGAAAGAAGGAAAGAAGAAAAGAAAAGAAAGAAAAGAAAAGAAAGAAAAGAAAGAAAGAAAAGAAAGAAAGGAAAGAAAGAAAGAAAAGAAAGAAAGGAAAGAAAGAGAGGAAAGAAAGAGAGAAAGAAAGAGAGAAAGAAAGAGAGAAAGAAAGAGAGAAAGAAAGAAAGAAAGAAAGAAAGAAAGAAAGAAAGAAAGAAAGAAAGAAAGAAAGAAAGAAAGAAAGAAAGAAAGAAAGAAAGAAAGAAAGAAAGAAAGAAAGAAAGAAAGAAAGAAAGAAAGAAAGAAAGAAAGAAAGAAAGAAAGGAAGGAAGGAAGGAAGGAATATATATCTGCTAGCACATTCTCATTTCTACTTTTCTATTTACAGTCTCTTGCAAAATTTTGTGTTTGGCAATTGGACCTAGTTTTAACTTCCACCCTTCTGAAATGATATTTGTCTATGGTCTGATCCTATTGCTGGATACCAGAAAGAATTGCTTTAAAGGCAATTTTTAGATCCTGTCTTCCTGCTGCAGTTTAGTCCTATCCTAGCAGGAGGTTCTGTCTGACAACCCAGGACTGGGCTTTTCCAGCAGGAGAAATGTCAGGATTCAGCCCCTCCTCCCCTTCATCATTTAATTACAAGGAAAAATAAAATGGTTTTTAAGGAATATGGCAAGACATATTTGTCCCTTTTATTCTCTTAATCCTGGGCTACATCCTCACATTAAAATCAAGAACGCATATGATTACTATCTCAAGATTATAAGAAGCCTGGTAAACAAAAGAATATTCATACTTTTATCCCTTATATTTTGCCTCCTTCACTACATTTCACATTTACCACTATAGAGAACTTCTTTTTTTTTTTTCCTGATACTGTTTTCTCTGTCTACAGATTCCACTGTTTTCCATTACCTTTTCCCATTTTTCTTCTTTCCTTCTATTCAAATGACAATGTAGAAGAACTCTCACCCAGATATCTTTTTGTTTTGGAGGGGTGAGTTGGGAGGAAAAGTCTCTAAATGTTTCCACGTTCCACTTGATGAACAGCAATAGCCAGTTGACTTTACAGGTGGTGTAGATGTGCAGTTTGTGTCATGAACACTATTACATCCTACACCTATTGATTAATTACTAGTAATTATCTTTATCTCAGAAGCTACCAAAACTATTTGCCACAGTTTACAGTGATGAGGTTTGTTTCCTATAGCATACTAGCCTGGGTTTAAGGAATACGACTGAGCTAGCATCTCTAGACTATCATCTCCTGTGCTGTGAGTTATGGAGATCAGTGATAGGAAGGTTGCAGACATCAGGATTCCTTTTGGAGTACTCCTTTGCTCCAAAAATGCTGAGGAAAGTCACACAGCAGATCAGATGCTGGTTCATCTGCAGCCAGGAGCAGAATATTTTGGGCAAGTGTATATCCCACCAGGTCAGCTGCTAATATTTCGCTCTTGCTTTTCAGCGAGGCAGGCAGGCATGAGATACTCTGACTAAGGCCCAACTTGCACATTCCCACAACAGCTTAATTTGGCTGCATTGCAACATCTGTGTTGTGCTGAGTCCAGTATCACTCCAAGCTTTTGGGGCCAAACTCATCCATCATCACAGGCAGCAGTTCGGAGCATGGCAACGGCTGCTGCTGGTTTCAACTTTTTGATAAAAAGCAGAGAAAGAAAGAAAAAAAAAATGAATTCATGTTTTAAAAGGTGCCCAACAGCTGAGGCTACCACTCGAAGCAGAAGCGGGACAGAGTTACACTTCCCACACAAGAGGTGCATACCCTTGAAATTTAATAAAAAGAACAAGTGACACTCCATAATTTTCACTGCAAGCACCAACTGAAAGGTGACATTACACAATAAGAGTAAATCTCCCACTCCGCTTATACCAGGCCAGCACCCAGAGACATTTCTGCCATAACTCCAAAACCAAAATAGCAATGGGTGAAATACAACCTGCGTGCTGTTGTCAAAAACAAGCACAAGTATTGTAGTTAATGCTTGGCAGCCGGCCTGGAAGCCAGAGTTCTGCAAAGGGGCCCTGCGGGGGTTTCCCATATATGCTGCATAAATCCCCGCTTCCCTCCTCCACACCAGCTCAGGCTCACAGTGTGATCAGGAGTGCCCTGAGAGGCATCTCCCAGGCTGGAAAATGCATGTGGCAGCTCAGGATAAAATAAAATCCATACGTGCATCATGTGTGTGCCCGCACAGGGGACTGAGGGCTCTTTTGGTACAATGTGATGATCTTGATCTGATAATCTTTGAACGATTCTTGAGGCTCATCCTCGCTTGGCTCTCATTCAGCTCTGATAATCATGGCCTGATTCTTGCAGCTCTCACTGGCCTGGCACGTGTCGTGAATCTTCCCTGTCATTCAGATCCTGACCTAACTGTTCCAAGCCAATCCACAGCACTCTAGGGAACAATATAGTTGTATTTTAAAGGGTCATAGTGATGCAAGATTTGTCTATCTACTGCCTACATGTCCCAGAGTTCAAGAATTAAAAATTTTAGAACGGTTTAAAACTGTACCTTATGTTAGGTATGAATTGTTTAGCTGTCAGTCCTAGTTCTATATGGCTGTCTGCTGGACCAAAGATCCCTGTAATATCACATATCTTCTCCTTGCGTAAGTAATTATAGAACATGACTGAATCGTTTCTTAAGCTCTTTTACAAGTGAAACAAATAGATCCCTTCTAATCTCTCATGGTAAGCATGTTTTCCAGGCTACAGGCCATCCTGGCAGGCATCAGGAGTCAACTGGAGTCAGTGGAACTTCACCAGTCTTTGCTCACTTGGGATCTGACTCTCCAATGCTAACATGACTATTTGCACATTAGAATGTGGCCAGGTACACAACTAGTGTCTTTTTAGTTGCATACCTTTTATTCAGGTCACAGTGAGTGATGACTGCATGTACTCCCATTAAATATATTCATACATGTACTCAACCTACCTGTAAATGTAAAAATAAGCAAAACTCACTATAGTTGTCCTTCAGAAAATTCTGACATCTCAACTTCTCATTTTATACCAGCTCAGTAGTTGAAATACTAACATTATTTTAAAGAAAAGAATTACATTAAAAATAAAAAAGTGTTGAACATATATGGCACAGAACTTTCAAGTATCTGCATTCGTGTTGCGGGTACAAACGGAACTGCAGTGTGGACCCCTACATATATATAAATTGTAAGCAGACTACATAGTCTGAGCACATGCAGTCAGTCTACCTGAATATTAGATGGCCTTTGGAGTAGGTGTCTGGTCCAAAAGGCCTCTGCTGTCAAAGGAGATTAATTCTGGGACAGAATGGATTGCGTGCTTTAAAAGTTTCTCTCTACTTACTAAGAACTGCTTAAAAGGTTGAGTTAGACTAGATAATAAACTTTCATCTGTCTAAAAGATACATTCAGCAAAGCAACCTGGTAAAAAGCACATAAACGTTAAGTTATCCTACCACAGATGCATGCAAACACAGATCAGTAGTACGCAGTATTACAAGCACTTACCCAGACATCTACTCTGCAAACAGAAACACTTTTTACCAGCTTCCAGAATTGAATGCCAGTTCTGCTGTTTAATTCATGTCTTTTCTTAAACCTCAGCTCTTACAATCAAATGATCACAGCAGAATCAGAAATATACATTAACAATGAAAATGTTGCTCTTCTGTCGTCAAAGTTGTAAAGATCAGATTGAAAACACGAATCTGACGGTCTAAGGAAAAAAAAAAAGAGGAGGAAGAGGACAAAAAAAAAAACCACACCCAAACAAAATCTATTATTTTCCCCAATCTTATGACTTACTCAGTCTCTCTCCGTTATTTTAAACACTGCTGACAACACTGCAGCCAGCCCATGCACATTAAAAACACACTGAAAAGCAAAAGCTAAAAACAAATTCATGAAGACATTACTGACACAAACTCAACATGTGTACGCGTATCTTGCTGCCACCGTTCAAATGTGGATGTCCGAACTCTACAGACGGGAGAGTATATTCTGCAAAATGTATGTAACACCTGCAAATACTCAGCATGCATCCCTTCACTATACGGTCGCAATGCCACAGTTATGCACGCACAAACATCACAAACCCACATACCTGCAATTTTGGAAGCATGAAAAATTCGAACTTTCTGAGGAGAAGAAATGAAAATATTTTCATTTGTAATTGATACTTTGAAAGAAAATGAAAAATTTTTGTCGTGGTTCAAATTGAAATGTCAATTCTTGGTTAGAAAAATAAATGAAATGCTTTTATGTCAAAACAGCAATTTAAAATGACGGATTTTTCTGGGTTTCGATTTAAATTGTTATTTTGTTTTGAAAGGAAGAAAAAAATATTTTATGCAGAAGGAAAATAAAAATGATCATTGTTTTTCAACAGGCCAACCCAAGGCAAAAAATACTACTTGGAGCAAATGAAAACTGACTGGAGAAATTGCAATGAAAAATTTTCGTTCAAGATTTCTCTTGGGATCCTTTCCTTTCTAGGGTGGCAATGCGCACACACAGCTCCCTTTGCCTTGCAGCTTTGTTTAGCATCTGTGGGAGCGTCTCATCGGGAGCTTCACGTGCGCACTCATGAGCACTCAGTGTTTGTGCTCTGTGTGTGCAAGCACCAACCACACGCTGGCGGGCAGCAGGCACACACATGTGGTCTACGTTAAGAAACCCAAGAAATAAAGCCAATTTTAGATCAAGTGAGCTGTGGTCCCCTGGCTTGGCTTCTACCGCAGGTGATACTATAAACAAAGTTTTGTGCCAATGTGAAAGAACAAATACACTATAAATAGCTCGTGGCTTCCAAACCTCCTCGTCTTGTTCCATCCCTCACTCGAACCCAAACCAGCAGATGGGCTGAGAGCACTGCAAACTGGCTCCTTGAAATAAAATACTGGAAATAAAGAGGAACAGCATGGAGGCAGTAAAACAAAATGAGAAAAGAAGGAGAGGGTGAAAGGCATTAATTTATTGAGGAGAGTGCTGGGAACGTATAAAAGCAGGAGAGGAAGGAAGAAAGGGGACATCGTCCTGCCTGATCACAATTGTCATTAACTTGTGGAAGAGGTATTAAATTGCAGCATGGGTGCAAGCTCACACAGCCCACCTCCAACCCAAACCTCCTCAACATCCGACTCTTCCCTGTGTCAAGTGATTTAATGCACTGGCCCACATGGTATATTTACTGCCTCTTGCACTGTTTAATTGAGCCCAGGGGCCTTCACACCCACATGGTTCAGCAGCAAAGCATTTGTTATCTGCACTGGGCAGTGCACCAGAGGCATGGAGAGGAAAGGGACTGGCCAAAAAGCAACAGTTGGGCTCTGTGCAGCAGGACGTGGTGTGCTGTAGTCTCTGATTAGTTTTAGGGAGCAGGAGGCTGTGTGGACATCTGGAGGGAGTTTGTGGGGAGCCAAGACAGCGTGGAACTGGTGCAGCAGGCTTTGCTTCTAATGGGTGTTCGCACACGCATGGAGGTGTTAGAAGAACTTGAGAAAATCCCCAGGTTCTCCAGCAGAGATTAAGTGCCCTAAACACAGTTAAGCAGGCAAGTGGTTTAACTATGGCTGTTGAATGTCAAATTGTGACAGTCAACATGTATTTATGAGTTAGGAAAGAAAAGACTTTAGGTATTTACCTACACAAGAAACTGGGGATTGTGACAGCTAAACAAGACCAGCCAGCACTGATCTGCTGATAACAGCAGTTATCAAAATTAAGACCCACTAAGGCTAAATAAAACACATTTCAGTATTTTCAGTTCCACACATTTCAGTATTTCCGTGTGCTGATGTATAAGTCTAATGGCTGAAAAATCTATTGCCTGCTGGAAAAATTCCCACAGAAGAAGGGAAGCAGCCACGATGGTGGTAGTTGGTGGGTGTCCGGAGATAGAGGCTATAATATGAGGGGGAAAAAAACAAAATTGTAAAGCACGCGTACAGCAGATGATGCAATGAAGAGAGAGTAAGCTAGACACAAGGGACAGTCATTCTGCATTAGGACACAGCTTTGGAAATTTCTTTTTTCAGGAAGTGTGCTGTTAAAAGAGCAGAATGGTTGGGAGCGCAGCGTTCAGGAGTAGAAGTGAGTAATACAATTAAAGCTACCAGAAACCTGTTGAGAGGCTGCCAGTGTAGGGAAACACAAGTCAACTGCCAAAAATATATATATATATATAAATAAACTAAAAAAACCACAAAGCAAAAACAAAAAGAAAGAAAGAAACATAGCATGTTCCTGAGCACAGGACTAAGGCAGAAACAACACTGCTGCAGATAATCATTACCAAAATTTCTGGCTACTAGATGAACTGTCAGGCATTACAACAGTAATTGCAGAAGTTACTCACTGCGCAACTCCTGGCCAGACAAATGATGCCCTGGAAAGGCACAAGTGAGAACTACCTTTCTTTCCCCGTGCTTAGAGCTTCAGCATTTGCAGAGCCAGGAGCAATGAGAAGAGTAAGACACGGTATGATACAGGTATGATATCTGAACAAGAGCTGACACAGATTAAACCATTCTCTTTGGATAAATCTCATCCTGGTAGAAAAGTCACAGATATCAAACAGATAAAACGTTATTCATAGTCATGAGAGTGGATGGACTTTTTACCTGGAAGTGCATAAGCCAGTCCACCTCTAACATATAAACAAGACACAAATCAGAAGGAAAAACAAGCCCATTCCACTCATCAGCAAGAATACACTCACATCACCAAATCAGTGGAGAGCGACTTGTACCTTTCAATTACAAAGAATAGTTGCATTTGCACTATTATCAAAGCACTAGATATAAAATTCCACACATCTTTAAGGTATGAAATAAATGAGCCTTTGTATTCAAAAGAAAAATGCCTTGTCAAGGAATTTTACAAGGATCCGATTTTTTCAAAATCTACATTATGCTATAAGTCTGCCAATACAGGTTTGAGGGGAACATTACACAAAGGTAAATATGTAAACAGATTATCCATCTTGTGTTTTATTTTATTCTAAATAAATGTGACAAAAGAGATGGGACCATTTATATAGTGGAACCTCTGATTTCACTCCATCTCCAGATGGCAGTACTCAGTGTTATGCAAGCATGGCTGAATAAAACTGGAACAGCATCAGTGGTGTCACAGACTGACAACACATGCCAGAAGTGTAGTCAATAAACACCTTGAGAGGATGAAGAATTACACTGATGTCACCGGATAAAGACAGAAAACTAACACACTCGCCTGCCAGTCATCTCAAGGTTGCCTAGGAGTGTAAGGACTCGTGGTGCTTCTCAGGCTAATCTTTGCTATCAGAGTGGAAGCCAGAAGGCAGTGAAGACAGGAAAACTCTTAGCCAGCTTCTCTAAATTTTAAAGCTTTAAGTCATAATACAGATAAGGAGAGTTTAACAGTTGGATTAGCAAAATTTGAAAAGCTTCAGGAGGAGTATAATTAAAGTATAATTAAAGAGGTACCCAGGAAAAGTTGACAGCTAACAGGCACCAACTTATTTAGTTCATCAGGGCAAATTCTCAGCTGCAGACTGAAGAAAGTGAACTGCAAGTGCATGCTTAGTGAAATCGTTTTGTTTTTGTTTTTTTTTTAATATTCTAAGAATGGAGACAAATTGAATATCTTTCACCACCATAGCTAGTCAGATCATGGGCTACACATACTATGCCATTTAGACATCTAACTGACTCTAGAAATCTGTCCCTGTACTCCTCTGAAAAATAAAGAATGCAGTTATACTGTGTCTTCCCTATAAGCCTTTTTCATTAAAGAAAGACCACAGAATGAGAAATACCAGTGAAAATAAAAAATAAAATAAAATAAATGAATTGGCTGACTTTCAGCACTTGTAGAAGCAAGAGGAAGATGATTTTTGATGAGTGAACTGCGGGAGTTCCTTTGCATGTTGCATGCCTGATTAATAGGATTGGATGTTTTTTGCAAGATCCCCATACTTGTTGATATACCTAAACCAAATAATTTTTGCCAAATGGCATTCTGGACTCTATCAAATGGAAGGAGAGCTGAATACAAAATATCAGGCTTCAAATATTTAGGAGAGAAAATCTGAGGGATGGATCAATGATTAGGGAGAGCTACCAGGAAATATTGATAAGCAGCAGACCTGAGAAACCATTACTTGTCCATTTTCAAAATCCCCATCTATCCTGCTGTTTAAAAACATGTTTTGGCTATGTGTGACCTACAGAATCTGAAACATGCAGGAGAGCAGGAAGACAGGCAAAAGGAAAGACAGTGGAGGATGCATTCGTGTATTCCTACATCTTCACTGAAACAGATATTTTTCCGAGCACAGCAAGGTTTGGGTTATAATGCAAAATGAAGGAAGAGGTTCTTTAGCCCACCAAAGTGGACCATTAGTTCATATTTGGCACTATCTCCATTTCCCTCCATTTCATATTTTTTATTTTTTGTGATGAGAATGTGGCAGTAGGAACACCAGTGACATAAACAATATCCTGAACACTGATTTCAGTTGTTGCTTGCTATGTCCTTATTCAGAGACCTCTCCATCGAGGGCTAATGGGGGCAATTGTTCATCCTGCAGCCATCAGGGCACAGAGGAAGAACTGACAACAGATTCTTGTGGTCTGTGCCTTGATGGCTGGATTTGACCTGAGAGCCACTAAGCATAGGCAGTGCTTACAATAGTTGGGTATAATGTGTGGAAGGAGAAACAATTTCTATGCAGATTATGCAAGATTGCTTTCTATTTGATTTTGACAGCAATCATCAAAAAAGTGCATCAATTCATCAGCTGAAAGAAAAGGTCTTTAGTTAACAATTCAGAACATATTTCTGTGTCTTTCCAAGAAAGAATTTTAGCAAACAGGAAAAACAAGATTTGTATGTATGAAATTACTAAGAAACCTACCACAAAACAACTTCAGAACTTGTCTGATCAGACATCTTCAAGGAAACACTGCACAAGTTTACAAACCAGAACCCTGCATAGAATGGCACTGGAAGAGCTATAAGCTGTCAGATTATTTTTTCCATATTTCATTTCAGTTGTATTGCAATGACGTTTTCAAAAGATATTTTAAGAAACCCATGAACAGATTCATGTGCTCTTACCACAATAGCATACAACCATCTTCTCTCTGATCAAATCCAGACTGGGCTGTAAGGAAAATTTGCATTGTTTATATTCATCTCCCTGCTCCATAGAAAGGATGCTGCTCTTTAAAAAACTTCACCCTGTAAAAACAGGTCTGGAAAGCTGTGATCTAAAATGCACAAGAAACTGAAGAGAGAATCTTAGAATGTAATTCTTGACCAAACTTCACTATGTACATATCACTTTTGTTGTTACAGTTCATAGATGTTAACGCCAGAAGGACTACTGGCATTGAATCTGTTTAAATATGAATGTAGCCACTCAAAATTGACTCATAATGTCCCCAGTGGAAGTGACTCAGTGATCACCATCTCAGCTACGTAGAGAAGTCATTCATGAATGATTTGCCCAACAACTCAGGAGTAATTTTCAGACCCAGAATTTATCTGGAGGATTAGTGCAGTGAAGTTTCTTAAGATGTTTTCAGCCACTACACTAAACAATACCTTGAACAAAAATTGGTTTTACCTTAAGTTTTGCTAAATGATTTTACAGAAATAGTATAGAGACAGACTGCTACAATTAAGTCAGTTCCTAAAGAGAACAGAGCTAGTGATGATGTTGAAGATCACAGAGACATATATTGAACACATAAAGTAGCACATAAATTTTTGAACGAACATTCCAAACTAGAAACGATTGATTTTGCTGTAAGATTTGTGGGAGTACAACTTAGAATAAACACAGGGGATTGTACTGTCAAAAGTGTGAATAAGCCATTTTGCAAATAGAAAACATGCAGAGATGGTTTAATACAGTCACACGTGTACAACACAAACTCAAAGAAACAGGCAAATCTAAATGTGAGTTTTTATGTGATTACACATTGCCTAGCCTCAGTTACTGTCAAACAACATTTGTAGTGACATAAAAATCTCAAAACCATACAATACTGTGAAACAAGCAATCTTTTCAGAATAAAGAGGGAATAATAAAAATCTGAGCAGGAAGGATCTTTTCACCTCTCAATGCCTCATCTCTTCTTGCCTGGGAAATAAACAAAATCCCTTTACAGTCAGATTCAGAGCAGCTCTCTTCAGACAGGTTACAGGGCTCTTATTTGTAACATTAATGTCTGCATAAAGCAGACACGTACATTCAGTTACAGAAAAGGCAGTGTTTTTTGATGTTACTTATGAAAACCTGGGATTGTAACCTAAAGTGATGTGTTTCTGGAATTAAGAAGTCTCAGATCAACCTTATCAGATAAATCTGACTGATTCCTTTCAATTAAATAGATTAACAGAACAAAGATGTGCTTTCAGAGGAGTCCTACTTGTTAAAGAACAATCATTTTAGAGCAGTACATCTTTCTTTCCACGGTCTTACAGCATCATTTAGTTCAGAAAGAACATCTAAGATCAGCTAGCAAAATACTTGCACACAGCAGAATAATTCTGCATGAAGGACTCATTTCTAGTAAACCTGGAGAATAAATAGAGGCGTCATGTCAGTCTGCAAATAAATTTTTGGCAAAACATTAGATAGTACTAATTTGTTGAAGTCATGAGTCAATCAAGAAGGTGAAGTCATGAGAGAATTGTATTCCAATGATTAGATCACTCATTATCTCATTGTAATGTCTATGAACCGAAGCTATCGTGCTATCCCAGCATTCTCACAGGGCTCTTCAGGGATTATTCAACAACCAGCTCCAAGAACGTCACTAATTATGAGATCCATTCTTAGCTAATTTTTACTTGTCATTCATAATTTCCAGCATAGTTTTTCTGAACACTGGTAGGAAAAAAAGATGATAGGAATTTAAATCCCCTGAAAGTGTGCTGCTGAACAAACCAGGAAAAAAGAGAAGAAGGAAAAAAAAGAGATAGATATTCAAAGAGAATTTAGCTTCTAGCAGTAATGGTTTCCTTAGATATGCTTCAATTTCAAAATGCCAGAGAGAGCAAATGTGCTGACGATGTGGTGAGACATTTGGCCCATAAGAGGAAGTTATATTCAAGTACAAAAACAAAGTGAATTACTTGGACATGATTTCCGCATTAAAAAAATAAAAATAACCACAATTGACACTGAAGAAAAAGCAAAATCTAAAAAGGTCTATCTTTGCTGCTTTATAAACCACTGTAGCAGACCTCCCTCTGAGGGTGAGGAGAGCACCATGGGGTGGAAGGGAGGAGAAGCCATACACTACTACAGGGCTAACAATTGCAAGGATGGCCTATATCCAACCCTTCATGCCAGTCCTGGATTCCTGATGCTAACAATTAGTTCTGCTTTACATGACCTCCTGTGTGTCTACTATCACATCTGACAAAAATCACAGGATGTTACTAGGTCTCTTAACTCTAATTGGTATCGATCTACATGAAATTTTTTGGTCAGCTAAGACAGAGTCTCATGCAGAAACCAGTTGCGAACATGAGATGTTACCATTTACAGTGAAATATTTGCATATTTCTGGAACCATAGGGGTCAGAATTTCTAAGATTTAGTCAAAAACCACCAGTTATATAATCTTTCAATCTACAGTTTTTCTAAAGAAAGTGATGTTTAATGTCATCATCTATAGCAATAAGCTATCCATTACAACACCTCTAAGGTAAGGAAGAGTGACTCCCTTTCAGTGACTCACTGTATCAACTTCAGTGAATTCCCTTCTTTCTCTCTCTCTCTCAAAATAACATTCACAGATTCTGTATGAAGTGTGCTAGTTTTTTTATGGGAAAAAATTATATCAAGCTTGTCATGTTGTCATACGATATAGCACATATGCTCTTGGTCAACAGCAATTATTTCATGCAAGCCTTCAGGACAATGCTAAGCCTCTTAGAAGCTTTCTTATATGTACATGCTACCTATATGTAAAAATAATATTAAGGCAGGAGGGGTTGATAAGTTATTTCTTTGATTTATAAACTAAAGGAGAGATGTCCAGAATTGCATATTGGACACTGTTATGTTATTAAATATTTTTCTGGGCCATTCTGAGCTAATCTGCTGTCACACTGCCAGAAAAACAACAGTGCTATGCCTCTGGATTGATTGGGGTTAGGATAACTGATGATGTCAGATGGATATGGAGTCGACACAAGTTTGAACATTCTGAGAAATACGCTGAAACAGTGTTTCTTAGAGAAATTCTCATTCCTCTCATATCAACGCAGGAGACGCAAACTAAGTAAACTCAAAGGCCAGGTGAACTGACAAGAAGGTGTCCTAAAAAATGCCAGGGAAGGTTGATACAGGAAGCAGGAGAGCTGCCATTTCTGTATTTGACTGTGTGGCACATTTTGGATGTGGATATCTTCACTCTGCCAAGAAAACAAGGCCATTAACCATCCAGTACTGAGGACCGTTCATGAACTCTGGCCCCCTAAGAAGCCCCTATTTCCATGATGCTCTCTAAGAACAACCAGTCAGTCTTCAGTTCTGTTCTGTAGAAAGTGTCAGCAGAGAGTGTTGTAATGAATTACAGACTTAAAACAGCTAATGATTTGTAATGGCTAAATATTGGTTATAGCTGAAAAAATCATTTGCTGTGCTGATTATGTGATGCAGAAGACAGAAGCTTCTACTAGCATAATAAAGTACAAACTACTCATAAGAATTTCAGATAAGTCTAACATTGCCAATCTTGGTACAAAACTTGAGGCAAACTTCTGATTTTACCACAGGTAAAGACTGAGACAACTGATGTTGTCTTCCCACACCTGTTTTCTCCTTTTGTGCAGCATTTAACTGTCTGACTCAGAAGAATATGAATTCTCTCACCCACCTTCCACTACCTACGAGGAAAAGAAGTGGGGAAAAAATAAATGAAGAAAGCAATTAAGTTAACAAATCTAATGTTGTGACACACTTCCAAGAAAGACTGCGTTAAGCTTGGATAGTGAACTTCAATCCTAGGTTTTCCTAACTTTTGTATTCATAACTCTTTTCTTGAAATATTTTTAAGTAATTGTGTATACAGAGGCATAAGCAGTACAAACTTCTGCAAGAGAGGCAACCATTAGGCCATTTCTTCTGTCAGCCTTAACTGGAATAGGTGTGCTTCCTTCCCACTGATCCACATTTGCACCCAGCCAGCTATCTGAAAAGCCACTTGCTCCTTCAGAATCAAAATTGCTGCTATTGCAGCTATTACATCCATTTCTATGATTGTTTTTCTGATAGTCCCTTCCAATTCTAAGTAAGTCCTCTAACTATTTCATTGTGCTTTCAAGAGAGGCAAACACAGATATAGCCTGCCTACCACACGTGTGTAAATACAGGCTAGTGCCTGCACTTGGAGCATAAGTGTGCAGCCTGTAAGCATCCATCACATTTTGACTAACACCCGGGGCTATAAAATGTGACCTGAAAAAATAGCACTTCTGTGCTTTTTTGAAGGATGGGTTTTAGTTTAGAGAGACAGACAGAGCCCCTGGGGGTGGGTTCTGGGCATTTCCTGCTGGAGCATGCAGCTGTAAAGATCAGTCACCTAAACAACTTGACAGAATCCCTTTAAGTAAATCAGCAAATGAAGGCAACCCCTGTTGGGAAGGAAGGGCCACTATGGCTTAATTAACTGTTAATGAAGAGCCTGGGCCTTTCCAATACTGGTGCAGAAGGGCAACTTAAAGAAACACAACCAGCTGGGGATCACTGCTGGAAAAGAGAAGGCTGCAGTCACCTTTCCAGAAATGATGTTTCTCTGTCCTTTACAGTTTGGGACAGTCCAGCAGGCCTTCATAATGCAAAATATAAGGCATAATGCTAGCATACCATTGCCAATTACACTCCTATCCTATCCTAACATCTACTGTCCCTGAGCTGATGTCCTAGCCATGCTTACAGAGTATTTCAAAATAGAAATTACCATCTCCTGTAAAATATGTTGGCTAAATACAGAAGTCTCATAAACTCTCTTCTGAATGTCTGTTAACGTTGCCTCCAGTGATGACTTCAATTAATCTGATCAGATAATTATCAGATACCAAGCAACAGTCAGATGTTGTCAGGTCCGCAGTTGCAAGCCTTCTGCCTGGCAGTCTCTGATAGAGAACTGTTGATAGACTGAGGAATCATTTTATCTGCCTTTGCACAATGCTCAAGCAATTTTTGTTCACTGGCATTCACTGATGTATTGCGGCAAATTTACACGAGGAAGGAGAAAAATACTCTTCAGATATTTTACACTGTCGTAAAAGTCATGGGAGTAGACGTGAAGACCATTGTCTTAATAGTCTGTTGTGACAAATGAAGGCACATTCCTGTTGGTACATTCAGTAATTCTGTACTTCTTTTAAGCACAGCACTGTTTCAAATGATTCAAGAGCTGATTCTCACCATCTCTTGAAGACAGAGTTCCATGGCTAATAAATGTCACAAAACCTGATTTTTTTTTCTCGATGGTACACCCACATTTTGATTTCGTCTTATTTATCTCATTACTCAAAGTGTAATACTTTACTTTTTTTGGTGTTTTCACACTGTAGTGTATGTGAATGTCTCCCATAGATCTACAAAGTCTAGAAAGGAACTCCTTGGCAACTTAATACATCTTCTGCATTACACAATCCAATTTTTTTGTCAAGTCGTTGCTTCATCTCAACCATTAACTTGTGTCAGAATCTAAGTGTGCTTTTTGAAAAGGCAGAGTCTTCATTAAGAGCAAGACAGCAGATTTGTGGCATCCCTGGGTAAAGTGCTGCAGTTGTTCGCTTTTTTTGCAGATAAAATTTTAATTCTGAATTTTCTTGGCATGAACTTTGAGCCACTAACTCTAGTTATAGCTTTTACTATTAATCCATATTTTGTTTTCAACTGTGCTTATGTAATCCCATAGTTTTCATTTAGCTTATATTAATTGTTAGTGTTTAAAACTACCTGACTCTGCTGTTCCAGTCCTCATGGTAAATGAGGTCTCACGATTACTCAGAACTATCCAGCCAATATCCATTATTATGGCTGACATGGATACTTCTCCCTCCTTATCTTCATCTTATAACTTTTCTTTCTCCTTTTCCCCAGAAAAAAAAAATGGCCACGCAAAGGAAAATGATTTTTGAGTGAGTAATTATTACCACTTCCTCAGTTCCGTCCTTGTGATTCTTTTCAGCTGGAAAATCAAGACTACCTGTGCTCCAGACAAATAACGTGCAGAGATCATTTTCATGGAGCTGAAAGGGACAACTCTAAGCAGTACATGCACCAGGACAGAAAGCTGTAGAGGACAGCAGAACAATTTTGCTATTAAATGAACATGTTATATAGAATCATATTAGCCTGTTCCAGACTGTTCCGAGTAAATAAGATCTTTGATTTTAAATGATATTTCCCCAATTCATTTTCACATACTTAACAGAATTTATTCTAAGCACCTAAAATATACTGACAATAATAATCATCATTCACTGTGGGTTACACATTTGGCCTTGTTGGGCATACATTTCTGTACCAGCATAAACTGTTTTGGTTAGAAGCTTGACTTCATTTTCAACTTTGAATTATAGCCTCAGCTGTGGATACAGTCACACTTTATGCTTGTCTTGGTATAGATTATCCTTCTCCAGTAAAAGACTCACCATACCAGTAAAAACAGGTGCAGACTGACGATAGGTGACTGTTTCCTCCAGCAGCACCACGTGCAGTCTGTGCTTACTTGGATCACAATGTGCATTAATGGCCGTGCAGCTGCACAGGTGCCTTCTCCATCCATCCTGTCCCACTATTAGCACCCTCTGTTGAGCCTGACAGCATGGATACAAGTGAGGAATCTGATGAAACTTTCATCAGTCCACTATTCTCAACAGGTCTTTTAGACACGAGCAGAAATTAGATACTCCAGCATGAAACATGACAATAACTTGATGCCACAGTGTTAGGTTCATCAAGTAATGTTTAAAGAAGCAGTGTTCCCCTTGCAGGATGTTCTGTTTTTCTATTTTCTCTTCACTTTGTCAGAATTTTACAGTTAGTTTTTTGTTCAACCTTGGCTGCACCATTCATCCTAATGTGTGGCATCAGAGTAAAACTAAGATGACACAGAAAGAACTAGTTGCTTCAGCATCTTAAGAGGGAAAATGCTCCAGCACATGTCAACAGGACCATTTTCTGTGGCACTTTTATCATTGTGCATCATCAGGATCTCTGCACAGCCCAACACCTGACTGAATTACCAACCTGCCATCTTTCACCAACCTGACATGAGACAGAATCCAAGTGTGGAGCCATCTCACTTTGCAAAAATAAGATCTATTGAGTTAGCATAATGTGATGGCGCATCTCGGGTAATGGAAATGCCATACCTGCAGAAAATCTCTTCTGGTAACTGGAATGAATATATCCCTACTCCCTGCTAATTCTCAGGATTTCTGCAGCTCCTAAAGAGCTATTTTAGTGAAATAAAAATAACCATTCATAAATAAACAGTTTACTGACCAAACTTGCCAAGGCTGCATCTCCCAAAACCTCAAGGGAGGAATTGCCTATATAGAATCATCTACACTGAGAAAGGAGCTTCTCTTCATGCCTTCAACACCTACAAATCTTCCTGGCTACCCACAAACTTACAGCCTTTCTGCAATTAAAATAAACTGGCCTAGAGTCAACTTTACAAAGGAAAGTGTAGAATTTCTTGCCTGCTTACAGAGAAGGCTGGGGGAGATGGTTGGGGAAGACAGAGTAGTAGCTGTGGAGTAGAAGCAGTGTAGTCCAGAAAAGATAGAGTGAAGTTGCAAAATGCTGTCCTGTGCTGCTCCCGGTGCCTAGTATTAATAGAACTTTGGGCATGTGAAAAAAATACAAGTCTTTCCATCTAACAAGAAAAAGACCTCTTTTTTTTTTTTTTTTTTTTTTTTTCTTTTTTTCTTTTTTGGCGTTAAACACCTTGTTAATTTTTCAGCGATTAACAGCCGTTTAGCACATGGAGAGTGCGGTGGGCAACTTGTGTAGATGAATAAATTAAGGCTAAGAATGCATGCTAAGATGAAAATCAAAGCTGTCTGTTTTATTGGAAAGGCATCTGCAAATGAGAAGGGAGGAAATTGGTATCTCATTAAAACTGGGAAGGAGAGTGGCAGAGAGAGAGAGAGAGAGAGAGAGGAAACTGAAATCTCGTTAAAATAACTGGAGAGTCTGTCCTAATTATATGTTTCCAATTTCTAACAAGAGGATATTTGTTAAAAGCTCAGAGTGTGTTTCCTCCAACCAAAGCAAACAATAATAATGGCATTACTTGGTCTGCTTGGTGAAGTAGCAATGGCAGAATCTTTTTCAAAATAAACACTTCAGGCCAGGAGATCAGCAAAGTTAAAGTAAGCAACAACAACAAAAAAAAAGTCAATTGCTTTTTCTCTTAATGACTTGTTGGAGTACTGTGGCCTGACCTCTGCCCTGGTACATATGAAGAGGTTGCTCAGCTTGGCCTTGAACTCATCTGCAGCACAACAGAGATGCCTTTGCCCTGAGCTGCAAAGTGAGCAGCTCCCTTCAGTCTTTCCAGGAATGAATGCCTTGCGTTAGAACAGTGGGGTCTACTCGTTTACCTCTAAACTTAGAGATAGGCATGATGTTTAACAGAGAATTGGGCTAAAAGCCAGGGTTTTAGGACACTTATTCCCAGTTCTTCCATTGGCTGCTTCAGTGACTTCGCAAATGTAACCTTGCCTCAATTTTCTCCTGTAAAGACTGAAGATAAAAATAATTCCTCATATTATTTCAAGATCTCAGTAGAAATGCAGCAGAACATGCAAAAAAGAGTCTGGAAACTACTTTGACTACTAAATCAACTGCAACTCAGCTTGTTCTGCAATACTCAACATAAATACATGACCTGTGAATTTTTCAAATGGAATGTATGCACTAGCAAGCAGATACTCAACTGAAAAATATGATCATGTCTCTTTACTGGACTTGTATAAGCGCTATCTTATCAGGGAAAGATATCCCTCGCTTCACAGTCACACTTTATTCACGTCATCACTTTTTGGCAGCATGTACATTTGCAAAGAACTGTTTTCACAGATGGGGCACAGGAGGGGTAAAATTGCATCAAAAATCTCTGATGAACACCTTGAGAACTCACTAAGAATCGCAACCACTTCTATTGAACCAGACACTGATGCATTCATTTCACAGAAAGAAGGTCAAATATCCCAATAGTTTTATGTTTTGTTGCTCTTTTTTATATTTTACTAAAAATACTTTAAAATAAAGTAAGTTTTTTTACTTAAATACATTAACTATATGATATATTTTATATGCAGTCCAAGGCAATTCATCTCCGCTCAATGCAGTCCAGGCAATCCAGAAGACTGAACACAGGTGATCTAATTGAACCTGAAGTCTAACCCAAACCACAGCACCTTGAAGCATAAGTTATCTTTCCTTCTTTAAAATCATAAGAAACCTGCATCATTCACACACAGACCTCAGAAAAGCTGGATACAGTTACACCTACCATCTCCCTCTTACTTGAGCAACTAATAGCAGTGTGCTTAGAGGCAGTAAGGGATGGAGAGACCTGCAGAGAAATGCTGTCTGTGTGAATAATCCTTGTAGAGGCAAAGATGCAGGATGCTAAGTGATTGGAAGAGAATGACTTGTGGGATAAGAGGATGATCATGCCATGGTTCAACTTCTGAACTTCCTTTCCCACAGAGCTTGTGGGTCTTTCCCCAGCAGGGACAACCCACTTGTGTTCAAGAGGAGTATTCAGAGCTTTGGGCAGCATGGTCATTTAGCACAGCCATCCTGAAGAAGCCAGCAGCAAAACCCTCAGAGAGGTCAAGAAGTGGAGTGACTGTGACCATTTCCAGGAGTGTATCAGTTTTTGTCCAAAAGAGCCCAAGCATCACGAATCCTGTTGTTTCAATGCCAACATTGTTTCTCATGTGCATAGACCACATAATCACAGCATCACAATGTGTATTTGTTCCTTGCCCCCAAGCTGTGTTTAGTTGGACCAATGAGCCAGTCCTGATGGCCCCTGCTTGAAAAATGTTGCCAAGTTTCTAAAGACACTACGCCTGATATCACAAACTGTCATGATCTTGGCATCGATTCAGTTTGTTCTAGAATATATTCTGACATGTCTCTGCTTCCAAAAGTAAAGAATATTCCACCTTTGCTCTGTAAGAACTCAGGGCCAAACTGCCATGGGCTGTGGTATGGAGACAGCTGTATGATAAAGGGCAGCAGCTCTTAAGAAATTTCTCTTGCAGCATAGACCCCATCATAGAGTTCATGATGACTGATGTCTCCTTGGAGGACAGGATGCTGATCTGGACATGCCTGTCTCAGGTTGCATGAGAATAGATGTAATGAATTGGATTCTTGTAACTGGCTCCAGCAGCCATGGCTCTCCAAAGAAATCCAGATATGTCTCCAAATAAGAGTCTTCCTTATGATTAACATGATCACAAGAACTACCCAAAGAGGTTTTTGAGTCCCCTTCTCTGGAGATATACATAAACCCACTCTGATGCTTTCCTCTGCAATCTGCCATAGGGAATCAGTACAAACTGGGAGAAGAACTCACTGAGAGCAGCTTGGAGAAGGACTTTGTGGTTCTGGGGGATGTGAGGCAGCAGTGTGCACTTGCAGCACTGAATATCAACTGTATCCTGAGCTTCATCAAAAGAGGATTGGCCAGCAGGCAGAGAGAGGGTATTATCCTCTTCTGCATTGCCCTCTTGAGGCCCCATTTGGACTACTGCATTCAGTTGTGTGGCCCCCAATACAGGAAGGATGTGGAGGTCTTGGAGTGAGCCCAAAGACCATGAAGATTATCAAAGGACTGGAACACCTGTACTACAAAGAAAGGTTGAGGGATTTGGGCTTGCTTAGCTTGGAGTAGAGAAGGCTCTGGGGAGACTTCATTGAGGCCTTCTAGTACTTGAAGGGAGCTTAATAGAAGAAAGGGAATCAACTGTTTACACAGTCTAATAGTGATAAGACAAGTAGTAATGTCTTTAAACTAAAAGAATGTGGATTTAGGTTAGATGTTAGGAAGAATTTTTTTACTCAGAGGGTGCTGAGGTGCTGAAACAGGTTGCCAAGAGAGCTTGTGTTTGCACCACTTCTAGAGGCATTCAAAGCCAAGTTGGATGGGGCACTGAGAAAACAGATCCAGTGGGTGGCAACCCTGACTGCAGCGGGGTATTGAAATAAAATGATTTTTAAGGTGTCTTCCAACCTAAGCCATTCTATGATTCTACCAATTTAGCTACCCCATGGGAAAGAAAATACAGATGGAAGACAGTGAGATGGTTGGACTTCGTGAGCAAGTGAGCAGAACCAGGCTACAGTGAACATCACTGTAAGCTACTAACCATTGCTGACTTACAAGGAGCAAACTGAATGGAAATACTGACTACTCCATGACTTAGTTTGATAATGCTTCTATAAATTTATGTATGATTTACCAAATAGGAGAGTCAGATTTTACTATAAGGAGCCAACAGTAAGCCAAATTCAATTTGTGATCTCTTCATTATGAAACAAAGTCCACAAATACATTCCTCACTTTTTGCTGTTTTTAAGGAGCATAGCCAAGCTGCCATGAATCTGTATGCCAGGGAAAGTCTGACTCTCATTTCTGTCACTATGAATCACCCAGTAGACTTCTGCTATTGTATAAATACTCATAATGATAGGGACAGAAAAGGCCCCAAGTGATTTCACTGTGTTCAGAAAAACTCCATGTGTCTGTTGTGGAAACCACGGGGAGGTCAAGGAATGCACTGGCCCAAGCAGAATGGACTGCCCATGCAAATGCAGCATGAACCTGAACCAGACAGCCTTCTTCCCAATTTCCTTCCTTTCTTTTCTTCTCCACTTTTTTTTCTTTTCTTACAGATGATTTCACCAATAATCCTTCATGCTGGTATTACCAGCAGCACACAAGTGTGTCTAAAACCTTGACGACAGTAATTAATGTATTCCATCAGCACCCATGTCTCACAGCCAGCTGTTTTGTTGTGAAATCTGCCAAACCCTAGAGGAACAAAACTGTGCCCCCTCCTTTCACTCCATACAATGTCTGGTATAACTTTCACTTAACGATTAGTGCCTTCATTCAATCCATCACCATAGGGCAGGGGTTACACTACTCTTAGGGGCATCCAGCAAAACATGATCTGATAGAAACCGCTCCACTGAAGGAGAACTGACTATCAGAAGAGTGGCTGCAGGTGGAGAAATGAGAGAGGAAAGAGGAGAGGCCTTTTAGGGAGATAAATACCACTTCTGTTCTGCTTAGTTATCAGAGCGCACAATAGGATGCCTGGGGAAGCAAGATATTGGCTGTCAGAGTAGTCTGATAAGACAGGAGCTATGCTTGATTATTGTAGGGACCACCTGACTGTGCCTGTGGGCTTTCTCTGTTTTAATCTTTTCCAAGGAGAGTCTGAGGAACCTGTTTTGTACCATCAAGTTACTATAAATTTCCCAGTATGAACGCCTCCACTGGCAATTGCACTTAAAATAGGAACAAAGCATTTTTATATACTATACGTATTAGCCAAATAGAAAGGGAACTTCAGATCATCTAAAAAGGAAATTAACATTTAGACAGACTAGAAATGGAGAACCACTTTACAAGTCCCCCTTAAATAATCTTAGCATTGACTAATGAATTTATGAGCCATTAAGTTTATTGTCTTCCATTTCACAGCAAGAATGTGCACACAAATGAATTTTCCATTATTATTATTATGATGTCAATAAAGGCACAGAAATCTCAGTTGAAGAGGCAGGATGTGAACTTTGCTCTCAAAACAAGTAGGTTGATAATCTTTCTCAAATCTTCTGGAGGCAGTATTGTCAAGGTGTCCTCCACCAGGAACGTTACATGTTAAACATCGCAGACATTAATGTTTCATAAGCTCCCTGTTTTCTCTGGACCTGTTCCTCAGCTGGGGCTCAGAGGCCCTGAACTGATCTCTGTCTTCTACTGTAGAAGGACTTCAAACTTATCAAACTCTTCCCTTCCTGCACTGCGCTGCAGACAGTAGTTGTCATTCATTATTCCTGCTCTCCAGGTTCCTTGCTTGTAATAGCCTTTTAAAAGTCTTATGATTTGTGTCTTTTGCCTTCTCTTCACACAGTACGTCTATGTACTTTAATTCCATCTTTGTAAATCTGTTCTTAATTCACTCTCATCTCTGATCAGGAAGGTCTCAGTGTTCCAGCTTTACTGGAAAGACAAAGAAGCTGTGAATCCTTCTGTCACTGCTGCCTGTTGCTACACCTATCCCTGCATCATCTCAAGTGACCATCACTGCTCATTCACTTTTATTTAGCATATGTGTAAATTTTTCACAAACATTCCAGAGCTTTCCAGACCTGAGTCCCAGGTCCTGGAATGCTTTCACTGAGAAGTGTGTAAACCCATTTGATCTATCGCTTTTGCAGAAAAAAATACATAGATCCCAATCACTCGTGCAGGTGATGAGCGCTTTCAGTAGGTGGGTGCAGTCTTTAAACGTAGGTAAAGGCTCCCTCCTGTGGAGCTTGTGGACTCTGCAAAACACTCGCAGGTTTTGAAGTTGCTCTGCAGGGAAGTTGTTAGTGTAGCACAGCTTTGGGACAGGCATCGGCTTTGGGAACAAATCCACACAAATACCTAAGCAGCAAGTTTGAGTCGATGGCATCTATGTCTAAATTTGTTACCCTGAAGGTAAACCTGTGCCAGGCACAGTGAGGTGGCCGGGTGCCACTCAGTGGTTTTCAGAAGAGCAATGGCTGCTGCCTTGTCATCAGCCAGTGACGGTCCCAGGTGGTATTTGGTACAGTGGGGATGTGTTGGAGGGCAGCTCAAGACTGGTAGCAAGTGCATTTGGTCAGCCTGGAGGAGCCGGCCTCTGTAACTCCTTCCTGCTCCAGGGCTGGTCCACTGGGTTTCCCAGAGGCACAGGAAGCCTTTGTGCACTTTATTTCTCCCAGGAGATCTGCAGTCAGCTCTACTGTACACCTGCCACCCTGCCAAAAATAATGTAAACAAGGTCCTTCTGTTTAGTCTGCAGCCAAGAAAATCTCAGTATATTTTGAACAACCCAGACCCCGATGTCCAGGGTTTTTTGAACATAGTTCTTTTTCTTTTGGTTCTGCATTTGATGGCTTGTAGCCGATGTGTTCTCCTTTATTTAAGCACAGACCCTCTTTTACTTGTCCAGGGTCAAACTCTGAAGCATGGCTCAAAGAACCGCACTTCTACATTTAGAGCCACCTAGGTTTGAAAGCAATATGTTCTGGATGTACCAACAGACTCGTAATAATGTTGTTGCCTCATGGAGAAGACTTCTTTAGCTCATTAAAAAGAGAATACTGTGTTTACTGTTTCTCTTAGTTACTTTCTTTGTGCAGACAGTGCTGCTGAGGAAAGGAAGTGCACCAAGCAGGTAAAAGGCTAGATTTTAAAACACGGTCATTGCTTTTGCTATAAGCAATTGTTTTAGTATGGTTTAGGATTAGTTTCACATTTCAAAATTCCTCTTTGTGTTTTATTTTTGCTGCATTCCTTGAGCACAAAGCATCTAAACACATCACAGAATGTGATGGCGTAGCCAAGAAACATACAATGGGATTGTGGTCAAACTTTCTAAAACATTTTACCTCCGGAGCTGAGACCAAGCATTGAAACAGGAGATTATAATAAAAATCCAAACATAACCTTAATGAAAGGTTTTGCTGTTTTGAAAGCTATAATATAAGGCAACTACTTGTACCAGCCCAGCATTTGGGGCAGGTCTTTTGTCTCTGACACTCACAAAGGCTTCCTTTGAGCTAAGAAAACATGTTTGTGTTCCTTAACTGAATCATCAAAAGGAAAAAAAAAAAAAAAAAAAAGGATAAGATTTCCCTCCCCCATGCCCCCCCCCCCCCCAAAAAAATACCAAAAAAACAACCCAAAAACCCTAACCAGTCAAAAAAAACTGTCCATGGACTCCATCTTGTTCTTCAAGCTCCCAAAATAGCAAGAGAACTCTGCCAAAACCCTAATGCCAGAAAGCTCGCTCATTCCAAGACTTGATCTTGTGTTTTTCATTCTACATTGGGATAGAAAATTTCACTAGCCCCTTCTACTGCACGTGCTGTCAATCCTTGTCCATCATGTATTACCTACTCTTCCTGTACTAGAAACACCTGTGGTCATAGAATAATGAGAGCAATTAAGACAGTTCATGGCAGGGAAACACAGTGATCATTATGTTGAAAAGCCATAAGATAGAAGAAGCTGAAGTGATATTCATATAGATTTGATTAGCGAAATACACAAAATGGTGAGGAGGGCAGAAAAGTGATGATAGGAACAGAGGTGTCCCTCAGAAGGAAAAGGAGATCGTGGTGAAATATTTCATTTTGTCATCCATCTGTTAAAAGCAGAGAAAGCCATAGAATCGTGCTCTTCATTTTTTTGTGTATACTCAGTGGAATTCTCCCATCTGGTTTGACATGCCAGCTGAATCTACAATCCACCCTGTAGCCTCTACAAATATGTCAATCAAAATGACCTGCTGTGAAAGCTGTGAGAAGGCCGTCTTTTGTGCTATCCTCACATGCATGTGAGACCCACACTGAATCTCTGCTGTATCTTATTTTCAATCACAGGACACTGGAAAGCTCCTGCAGATGGTATTTTTGCCATGCAAGTAAAAGAATATCACGATGTGACTAAACCATGAAAGATGAGGAAAAGCCATGAAATGGGGTCTGATGTGTGAGCTAGCAGAAGGGGATCAGTCACACATGGGAGGCTCTGGCACAGGGCAAGCTCAGCACTCTTTTATGTGACTCATTCTGGAACCATAGAGACAACTAGCTTTGCAAATATTGCTAGAGAGCTGATGATGAAATTACTACAGTGAACCCAGATGTTGCTATAAAGTAGTCCTTCAAGAAACTCTTGCAGTGTCAGTGATGGCCAAAGAAAACTTCCCCATTATACCACAGAGCAATTTAAACAGTTTTCACTGTCCAACTGCAAGAGCTTTCTCATGGTTTTAGTAATTTTTAATTTTGTGGATCTCAGATATTCTTGGACCGACAAAGTCAGTTTGATAATTCAGCAACAAGCCTAAATCCTTCACTTCATGGGAACTGTGAGGAATACCTTCATTGTATTGCAGTGTTACATTCTGAGGAAGTTGACAACCACACACAGCCTACTTGGTCCACCAGCACATAGCTGAACTTGACCCATGTACTCACAGTCCTAACACTTGTGCCAGAGCTATCTCTTGCTTGTGTGAGTAGTCCTTGCAATAGGTAAGTCCTGTTTGTTCAGGTTTGCATGATTCTATACAAATGACAAATAACTGCACTCCTTTTTAGTACTACCAGTAGTATGATACTTCTAAGAGACATAAAAGTGATTTGAGGAATTTGCCCTTTTGCCATTTCATGTCTATTTGGTTTTGTTTTTTTTTCTCAACTGAAGACTAAATTTCCAAGCAAAAATACAGGTTCTCTGAATAACAGCCCAAAGTTTTCACAACATTATTCTACTACCTTTTCACTCATTATCATATTCTTCCTTCATATATTCATTCCCATCAGATAAAGTGAGGAAGAGATCTACCTTTGTTATTATTATTATTATTATTACTTAAGCAAACAATGTAGGTTGGCTTAAAGTGAGAAAATATGACAATTCAGAGAAGAGGACAGCATCACAATTTTCACATTCCTGGCACAAAGTAGCACCAGTGAAATTAGAATGACTTTGTAAACATGCTGAGGGGAAGGACCAAAGTAAGACCTGAAGGAAGACATCCTCTACAGGAACAATGATGATCAGTAAATAGAATGATGGACAATAACAGTAAAATACATAACAAAAGCATAAGAAAGAGGTATTAATTGTACCACTTTCATAGACAAGTCAGAGGTGAAGTTTTCTAGGAATTCCTCCATACTGACTCAGAGATAAGTAGAAATGTTCGGCATCCTTCTCTCATCTCGTAATTCCATACCCTAGGTGCTGATGCCTTCTCTTTTGAACTGTACTCCTGGTCTTCTGTGAAAACACGTGCTCCCATCCAGATCTTGATCTGTAAAGAAAAGTACATTATTTCAGGATAACCAGGACCTTAACAGATGATACCTTAAAAAAAGTTACTACTATTTCCTTCTGACAGGTAGTCACAACTTAAATAAATGTGTCTGGGTGGAAAGCTGATACAGCAGTGAATACTTGTGTATGCCTTCTGATGGAGTCCTCAGATGCTTCCCTGATTAATTCATTTCAGCTTTAACTGAGTGCTTTACTGGCCCTGCTGTAGCTAAGTTTTCAACTGGCTTGTAATTGGACCTTCATCATCCATCTCAAAGATATGAGGAGCCAATTTGAGCCAATGCTGATGACTCACATTCATGCTAAAGAGGTCACACTTGTCCTAAAGGCTTGCGTAAGTGTGGAGGGATGATGCTCACCAGGACAACACTCAATTGATCTGTGCTGATCTCAGTCAAGCCTCTGTCAAGCATTAAATCAGATCCTGTGACACACGTAATCAAAATAGAAATATGATGTGCAAGTGTATTTGTGAGTTAAAGAGTGTTATTTCTTTAGACAGCAGACTGGCAAAATGATGCCCCAAGCCAGCCGAGGTGAAAAGTTTTAGTAATTCCTACTGTATCAAACAGATTTTCTGTTCATAGCGAGAACTCTGAAAGCATCCAAGGAGCTGATTTTGCCCTCAAATTCTGATGCAAGGAATGCTAGATCTCTTACACATGTTCTGAGAAAATCGAGAGTCCATCCAAGTTAAGGGAGAAATACAGAAGAAATTGAAAAAGCTGACAGGGGTTCAAGTTGCACTTTCTGTGTTTGAGTTGGGTTCTTGAGCACTGGATAAACAGGTTTTCAAATAGTGAATAACTTAGCCTCTTGCCCTCTTCCTCTGGAGTTCCTCTTCCCCAAGCATGTTCTGCAGAAGCCTTTCTTGCTGCCCCACTTCACAGAGTTCCACTCCCCATTCTCTATCTCTATCTAACCAAGGTGAAGCATGGACTCAGCTCCATCACCTCATATGGGAAAGCTGCTCTCCCTTTCCTGCTTTCCTGTCATATGATCAGAGGAGTAGCCACCACATGCCCAAAATGCCAACATCCCACATCATGTGAGGGACTCGCATAATGGAGAAAAACATTCAGCCATGTGATCAGCTTACTCCTTGTCATTTGATGGAAGGCAGGACTGTGGGGATTTTGGAAAGGAGGAGAGTAAAGAAGAAACTAACAGAAACATTAATAAAACCCCAGCTCTGTACCTGTCTGGCTACATCTGAAACACTTTCAAAAGATGCATTCTTTTACTGATAGACAGCTGGAAGACTATGCTAGCAGACAGCACCTTGGCTATATCTTTGATGTAGTATTTTCAGTAGCATAAATACATAGAAATGTGTGTTTTTAAAATTTTTGAATGAAAAAATGTCAAAAAATATGTTCTGGACTGCTTCCTTCAGCCATGCATTCTCTGAGCCATCTCTGGTACTGATCATGGCATCATCCCCATCTGTGTGTGAAAAGATGTTCTCTTTATTTACATTGGTTTGTGTAGTTAGACGTCCTGTATGAATGAGGTGCAAGGAGCTGCATAAGCAGCATAAGTTTCTCATAGGTTATATGGTATGGATGATGCTAAAAAGGTGGGACTGCACCACAGTAAATCTACTTCTGAGGCCATGTCATGGCCTCAAGCTTAACATAACTAGAGAATAGAAAAGGAATTGTAAATATGTGAAAATTCATGCAGAATTAATCTGATGTAATAGGACATGAGATCCAAGAGAGAAACCTAAACACATCTGTGTGTTACAAGTCTTAGATTTAGATAAGACATTTCTCCTCCTTCCAGACGCACTCTTCACTCTTGACTTCGCCATAATCTTATTCAAAAGGGAACTATTTTGTATTCTCCTTTTCCTAGAGATAGTTTCATCCCATTACAAAGGTCTGTGTGATAGGAAGTACAATGAAGTCAGTGATATATGTTGAAAGAACCTCATTCCCTGCTCTTCACATACCGTGGTTTCTGGTGAAAAAATTGATCACCATGACAGGTTCTGGATGACAGCTGCCATTCTGGCACAGATTTGCACTTGAGGTTGTGAGAGAGAGGGGCATCAACCAAGGAACTCTCCAGATAACATGCGCTGTTGTATCTTTAGTATAGTACGACTAGATATTTCACAGAAAATAAATAAATACATAAATAAAAACTAAAAAATATCAATTCAGCAAACTAATATCAATCTGGGGATTTGCATAGAAGTTTTAACTTGGTCAAGATGTTAATTAAATAAACAATCAGTATTTCATATCATGCAATACCACACAGTTTAGATAACTTTTCTGTTCCATGCAGAGTCTGTTACAATTTATTCTGATGGTCTTGGTTGCTTGTAAGCAACTGACGAGCTGGTGATATCCTCATTGCCCTTTACAACCTGGCTTGGAAGCTTTTTGGTCAAGCTGAAACACTAGTCTGTGAACTGCAGCACATGGGTGTATGGGCATAAAGGAGCCTCCTATCCCTCCACTTTTGCTTTTTACGAGGTGTCTCTAGAAACTGAATGAGGCAGAAATGCCAGAGAAAAGCATTGGCCATTTCAGCAGAGATTCAGCATACTTCATCAAATGAAGTCCTTGTGTTTGCTATACTGCTGGACGTGCATCCCAGGAGAGGCATCTGACCACCTCAGGTGAAGACTTTTGCCAAGGTATTTCTGTGGTTGGCCTTTGACTTTGCAACACAGATGTCTTAGCCCTCTGCTCACCTTGCAGTGTGTGCCTTTTTGTTCCCTGACATCTGGCAGAACACTTGGATATGACTTCGTGTATTATAAGTGCAATTGAACACTAATAAAAAAGGTATTTGGTTTTGCATTTGTGTGGACATTCCAGTACTTAGAATTTAACTTCTATATAAATGTTTAGATTGAGCCGAAGCAGGGTTCTTGCAGTATAATAAAAAATAAATAAATTAAAAATAATTAAAAAAAAAAACACAACACAAAACACCAGAAGAAAACCCTGAAAAATCCTAATTAATTCACTGACATTAAGAAGGGCCTCTTGATACTTATAAGCTATGCTCACACATTGAAGTTTTAATGTTAATAATACCATAGCTAGATTATCCGCATATAATGTTAACCAACCAGTCGATATCAGTGCTGAATGACTTTTCAGTATAGCACCTTGTAAGCCACATTTCTTTTTCTTAGATAATCATCTTTCTGAACAGAATTTCCTGTGATATTTTTTAAATTAAATGGAAAATTCTTGATTTAAAGAACAGTCATAACAGCTGACCTATCAAAACTGTCAAACCCAAAAATGAGATGATGCGTTCCAAGAAGCTGCATTTTTCATTATTCGATATCATTTTATTTTTAAAGAACTACCTTTTCTAGAAACAAATTATTTCACAAAATATTTATATATATCTATTGGGGGGAAAGAAATTAAATGGGCTAATTCAGTTTCTTGATTCTTTTTCTATTAACCATTTTCAACTTATGATCAGATTGATGAGAGCTAATGCAAAATTTATTGAGATATCTTAAAGGACAGTACGACAGAGCAGCAAAGGAATATCTCTTTCCTACTAGGACACGACCATAAACTGATTTAGTCCAAAGAATTCATAAGGAGCTGATCTGAGAACTGGGAATGAAACTTCAGGCTTCTGACTTGAAATCCACCATTTGAACACCATTAGAATAATGAATGCAAATGACAGAGCAATAAATAGTACTGTTCCCATGCCAAGCATCTCTAGAGGATACTTGCCCTTAGCAAAAAAGGAGACATTTAACTATATGAAGATTTTCTGCATTATGAAATTCAGCCCTTGATAACATCAGTTTCTGAAGACAGCAGCTGTGCAAGCAGCACAGAAATTCATTCTCTTTCTCCACCTTCAAGCTGAGTTAATTCTTGAAGTATTGACTTTTGTGAACTGCATAATAGACAGAAGAAACAGATATGTCTCCAGCACCTGAACATGCTAGTGTTCAAGAGTACGTGCCTTGTGATCAAAGTAAGGTCCATTTACTTACTGAGACACTGAAATCACTATTATGGTGTTTCCACATCCAGATGCCTCTTTCCATGCCTTATGGCAAGACCACCAGCACCTGAATAGAGAAAATGTCTGAATAAAGGGCATCAAAATTCTGAAAAATCCCATGAATGAAAGGAGGGAGCACATGATTGTAGGCTTTACTTAATAGCATGAGTATTTAAACCTCTGTTATTCCTGCAGTAAAACTGCTATTATCTGAGCTCTCCATCTTGGTTCCAAATATCTGGATTTTATCAAATTCACCTTTTTTGAGAAATTACAAAAATAACAAAATCCATTTAGCAAGAGACAAGGAATAAAATCCTGGAGGAAAGTAACAGGTCCCTTTAAAAACCTGGAGTGAGGCTCCAGTCTGCAGTGCCAGATCACAACAATGGCAAAGGAAAAAGCCATCAAGGAAAATGCTGACTTCATATCACACCTGATGGTAACAAACCCAGCTGCAAATTCAAGCAGTGGAATGGGACTTCTCCCTCATCACTTTAAAGCCTTCTCTGTTTTAAAGTTCTTGTTAACTTTGATGATTGTGTGGTGCATTTAATGGAACTGCTCCTTTACCTTGTGTTGTTTTAGTTCTGGAAAGAGCTCTGGCCAGTTTTGCTGAAGTCATGCCAGAAGCATGGTGATGTGCAGCATGCATGACCATCCATTTGTGACAGGAGCAGGATGGCCACTCACACAGACCTTTTATAGCCATCTGAAGATCAAATGACACACTGCGGTTCTAATCAGGGCTTCACTCTGCTGGAGCTGCCAAGAGGGAAAGGCCAAAGGAGAGAGAGAACTCAGAGCTCACATCATAACAGTAATCAAGCACAACCATAGTTACAGGCAAACCACAAAAGTGAGCAGGGTAAAGGAATTATCCACCTATCACAGGCACATTAATGCTGGTCGCATTCCAGAGCACTCATTACAGCACTCCAGCGTGGCTCCCCGTACAGCTGGTCAAATAATGCTCATCAAATAAATGATTTGACAAATTTTGCAGAGTTTCAAAAATAAATTGTCCAAAAAGTGTGCTTTTTAATTATTCCCACAGCTGTAGTCTTGTAAGCCTAGAAATATGCTCAGACTCACCTCTTTTCCTCAGCTTGCTTGCTCTCTACATTTGCTTAATTCATGCTCCCCAGTTGCACTTTCTGAGCATACCCTGGTGAAGTCTCTGGGTGCACATTGCAGCCTTCCTAACGACTCAAAATAGCAACACTGCATACCTCACTCAGTTCTCCTGAGCACCCCTAAGTTTTACCAATAAATCAGCATGTCAGTACACATGGCAAAGCCCTGAACTTTGGGTGTTCTTCACAAACAAGTCAGGAATCCACTTGTAGTACCTCATCATCGCTCCGCTGAATCTAATGGCACCATCCTGATTTCCATGGAGTGAAGACCTGTTCTATCATCACAATGACTCAGGTCAATGCATGTTTGAGGAGGGCTCCTGCCTGTGTTTGCTTCTCAGTTATTTTGTGTGCTGGAGTTTGTAAAGGAATGCAGTCCTGCAAATTTACTTTTTCCCTGATAAACCCTTTTGGAAAAAATAAATACAGAGCATTCATCTTTTTAATTTAATTGCTCGGGGCTTTTTTCTTGTTATGTTATTTGTGCAGGCATCAAAATGAGTGTACACATCAGTGTATGTTGAGAGCATCACACTATGAGTGTACATATGAGTGCATATTGAGAGTATCTCACTATAAAATACATATATATATGGAATAATATATGTTATACATTATGCACATATATACTATATATAACTATAAAATAGAGGTCAGTAAATTTATCCTAGTTCTCCAGAGTGACTTTAAATGACAGCTGTGTTTGTACAGCCAACATTGTTCCTTCCTCCCTGAACGCTAAATCTGACCAATTCAGCCTTCCGCAGCCTTTACTGGAAGGCTTTTCGCATGAGAAATATGTAGGCCAAAGTCATTCCATTCTTCAGTATGGTTGGGAACAGCAATACAATGACAAGAGGCAGTTTATGCCAAACAAACAAGCATAACTTAATCTGTTAGCCCTGCTGGACCATTTCCTTCATTAGCATTAAATGTACATTTGATTACCAAAAAAAAAAAAAATAAGACAATGTAGGAACAATTCAAAACCACGCAGATGTTATTTATTTTTTCTTAATTGCATTTTCAAAGCCATTTTGCAATTGGGCCCAGACCCCTGTCAGGTTGGCTCTTGCCCTTGATTCTAGAGAGAGCTTTCTTCTCTTGGACAGTGACATCGCTGGTCGATAGAGGGAGGCTTCTGACCACAGGAAACCAAGGCAAGGTCGGGCTGCAGAATTTTGCTGCCTAGTGAAACAAAAGAGAATGTTTAGCTTTCCCACTCTTAGCATAACTTGCAAAACTACTGGTTGGGAAACGTTACAACTTTACTGCTACTGACTAATAATACATAACTCTGCAAAGGCTTAATGCACATGAATACAAGGCCTTCAACCTTTCTTATTGCTTTAAATGCAGGGGAGGTGAAGGTTAGTAAGTCTAGAGAGTAGCTTTGGAGATAGATCGATTTTCCTTAAATTAATAAAGTTGAAGAGTGAGGTGAAGATGTTTGTTTCCATTCATATAATACTGGTACTTTGAGGTCCTTACAAAACCTCTATTAAAATGGGTGTTAAGCCATATTGCACTCTCATTGGGAAATTAACTCATGGACTGTACTTTTGATTAGGATAGGAAGAGAGCGGTGTGTGCTGATGGAAGTTGTGCCACTGACTGTAGGCACTTGGAAAATCAAGCATAAGGGGGAAAAAAATGAATCAGAAAGAAATAAGAATATGTATTTAAAGTGGAACTAAAATGTTAGTAGCAAAAGGAAAAACAGAAATATGTTCTGACCTACCTGATTCTGAATGTGTTGTGAATGTTCTTATAACACAAAATCATACATATTTTACCTTCATTTCCCTTTCTTCAATTGCATTTTTTTCCACCGCTTTCTATCCTGCTACACTGAAGTTAATTCCAACAGTACTCATACTGTCCAGTGAGGAGATATTAATTCTATCAAGATATTCAACCTTTAAAATATGGAAGAGGGAGTGGAAGGGAAAAGGATTCAGGGTTAGGAGATGCCAGCAGGCACCAGATTGCTTTCCTCCAAATGCAGACTTGCCACCTATTTTTATTTGATACACCAACCTTGAAACACAGAGCACACACTTGTTGTCTACAGAACTGCAGCCTGGATTTGTTAGACTTGTGAATTCAAAGGTAGAAGTCTTTTTGTCAGGGAGTTCTTTCCTAGCTCCCTGTTTGTGTGCACAAGTGGGATGGATATAGGGAAAGTTTACTATGCTTAGGCTGCAGTTGGACTTGATGGTCTTTGACGCCTTTGCCAACCTGAGTAATTCTGTGATTCTAAGATCAGTTCAGAACCTGAGTCAGCCTTGGCACTGGGAGAAGTCATGGCCATAAGTGCAGGGAGCAGGACCAAGGAGATACCTGAAAATCTATCTAAGTATTTGGACTATCAAGCAGATAATAGAGAGAGAGCAAATGTAAGGAAGACACATAAAGATGAACAGACTACAGCTAGTAGAAGGTGAAGGGAGAGCCTGGCATTTAGAAGCTGCCTATCTCTTTCCTGAATTATGCAGAAATTTATTTTGAAGACATTTACACTTTGTGCAGGGCAAAGGAGCTGTACGTTATCTGTCTCACACAAGTTACATGTGAGGCATCGGTGTCAAGTGGCACAAGAAGGGTTAATTCTGAGTCCCACCAAGTGGCTGTACAGCTGGTGAAATGCATCTGTCAACAGAACTATTACTGTCATCCCCAGATCAGTGCAATGTCCTTGACCCTCCAGGTCAACAGAGAGGCATTAGCTGTTACACAGGCAGAGCTGTCAGGCTCCTGCAGGATCACAAAGCTACAAGGCCAATAGAATCACAGAGTTACAAAGATCAGCTAGAGGACTTCAGCCATCCCTCCTTGTCCTACAGGGGAAGTACAGTCTATTTCCTTGTTCCTTTGGAAATCTCAATTAAAGCACTCCCTTTTGTACAGACAGGAGACTGCAGTTATTGTCATTTGTAGTAACAGAAAGTCTTGTGTAAGTTTTGTGTGTTATTTGTGGCTGCAAAGCCTTCCCCCAACACTATATGGCAGAATGCCACTAGGAGTGGGAAGCAGTTCTTTGGGGGCACAGGTATGGCACAGCTGTACAGCAGTGGTAGGACTGCAGCAGTGATTTACTGAAGGACAGGATGAAGTCTGTGCTTTTTACCCTAAGGAAGACAAGCACAAACCTATCATTTTTTTAAGTAATGGATGGCATTCCCATTAACCTCAGCAAAGGTTTCCTGCCATTCTATTGGCAGTGCAGTCACAGTGACGACTTAGTTGTAATACAGAGGGAGTGCTTTTACAGTCATTGTTTCCTAACAAGAAGTGAAGTTTTAAAGCTAAGATTCCATTAGTGAACAATATCACTAAACCAGCTCTGCTGATACATATATTGACCTGTAATCCAATGCTGTTCAATTGCTAGGCCTGGCAATTACACCCCAGCTTAGGTGAAATATTATCTAAATTGCATTTTTAAAGGGTGTCTGAGAGCAGAAGGACGGCATTTCTCTCAATATTAGAATAAGGCATCATGGAAGGGAGATGAAAGAGTTATGGAGAGACAAAAGAAGCGGAGAATTTGAACATTTGAAAGGAATGGGGAAAATAATTGGGGTCTACATACATTGTAAACTGATCTTGAAGTGGCCATCGAGCAGCACATTGTTGAGTATGTAGAAAGGAGTGCCTGTTTGCTCTGTTGACTCACCCTTTACTCTCTCTCATGTACACTGTTTTTCTCTCTCTTGAGGAAACCTGAATTATTGGGATGTTCTTGCATGACTTGTGTCTGGGACAACCTCCCACCACGCTCCATGCGAGGAGAGGACCCTTCCCCTTTGTCCCTTCGTTGTGGAAATCTTGCAGTACCCACGAAGTTAGCTCAGCACTCACAGCAGGTGGAAGCTCCCAGCCCCAGAGCAGCTGCACACAGCCTTGATCTCACACAGTCCTCAACCTCCCCTGCCCAAGCTTTCTTTCCCTGTTGTTTTTTAAATTTATTTATTTATTTTTTAATGTGGAAAGCACTAACCCTCTGGCCCAGCTAGTCCCCCCTTGCTATCAGGTTCCACCCGAGGAATTTTGGACATGAAGCTTCACAGGGCAAACAGGTCTCCCGCCCTCCCTAAATGTCTCTCCCTCCCTCTCTCTCTCTGTCGCTGGGAATCCACCCTTATCCACTACAGCAGGGATGATATTTATGAATTGTGTTTATTTGTTGGCACCCTGGTGTGAAAGCGCTTTCCATCAACTGCATATTAATCTTGTCAGCAGTTTGTGAGCATTTTCCTCCCTCTGCCCTAACTAACTAACTAACGAACTAACTTTTGGGTCTCCTGCTCCCTTTCGTTCCCACCTCTCACTGCAATCAAAGAGAAATCAGTCTTTCTGATTTTTGTTAGAGTGACACCAGGAGTGTCAAAATAGTTAGCAAGGAACTACTTTAGACTTAGGAAGAATTAATTTAGACTCTGCAAACACTCAAGACTGTACTCTGCTTCAGCTTGAAATCTTCGAGGTCATGGATTATATTCATTGATGCAGCCTATTCTTTGCTGTATCTATGGATACAGCACTTTTCTTAACTGACTAACTAAACGTGCTCAGGGACTTTTTGTAAAAGTTCCTGTTTCTTGAGTGTGTTTTTGGAAGAGCTGAATCAAATTGAGTTGTACTGAGCAACCTTCTTCAGGAAAATCCACCCTTAAAATCTCTCTGGCAGATGAGGTGGTAGTGCACATGATGCAGTGCTGCTCATGCATGGAGACATAGACTTGCTGGAATTATAAAGCAGGTAGGTGTCAAAGCTCAACTGCAGAGGAGCGTAGTGCCCCATTGTCACCCTTGCTTCTGGCCTCCATTAGAAAGGAGAGAGGTCCCACTGATAGCATGGCAGAGTGAAACTAGCCAGAAACTCACTTTTCTTTATTTTTCACTCATTTGATGGCTGTTTCTGACCAGCTTCTATGGTTTTTCATTTCTATGGGCAAATGAAGATTCACACATTTACACGAGCATGGACCAAGGTGGATCCCAAAGCCATTACCAGAACACTCACCTGTATCTAAGATGGAAATCATCAGCTTGAAACAAACACGAGAAGATTAAAAGTGGAGCTTCATCCTTAAACAGCATTCAAGGCTGTATTTTCCACCTTATTTTCTCAAGAATCTAGCGAAACGGTCCAGCCAAATGCACACCTTTGGACAATGCCTTCCAGTTCCTCCAAGGTAAGAGTCCTTGTTACATGAAAAACTCTTAGAGTGAGCAGTCTCAGCCTTCCCTGCCAACAACACAGAGATATCTCTGAGTTATATTCACCCTGGAGACTTTCAGGGCCAGGTTTGACCAGGCTCTGAGCAACCTGGTCTAGTTGTGGATGTCCCTGTTTGTTGCAGGGGAGCTGGACTAGATGGCCTTCATAGGACCCTTCCAACTCTGAGGATTCTAGGATTCTATGATTCTACGTGTGAGACAATTAAATGTCTTCTGTAGCTGTCTGATACTCATATAATGGTAGTAATGCTCAACCTTTACCGCCTTCATTGGTGTGCGATTTTAGCAAGGGAACAGCCATTGTGCCATTACTTTTCGTGCTTTTGTTATTCCTTAAACAGATAGCTATTATGTGCTAGGGAGTGCTATACTTAAAAAATATCTGCAGAGATAACAGCATGAAGTCAGTACCTGCCCTCTCAATGAGTATCTTCCCAAGACTGGAGGTCCCCACAGCTCTGGGATTTGTACAGCTTTGTTGGATACACTGCAACTTGATCCAGAATAGCAAAGATCAACCTGCACAAAGGATCCATTCTTTCCAGCATCTTGTCCCCACTGACACTAGTGAAGGAGCTTGGATAAATCCAGATCCTGAATATCCAGGTGTTTTTTTCCCCTCTCTCCATCCTGGGGTCGAAAATTCAGCAGATCTGTCTTTTTTGAAACATCATATGAATTATTTATATGACTAGTGTTTCAAAAATGGACAGGTCTAGAATAGAAGGGAAAGAGGGAGCTTTTATGTGGATGAAGAAAAGTGGGCAGTGGTTCGTATTTATAGCGTTGAGCTATTTGTAGTAAGAATACTCAGTGATGCTGGCTGACAGATACAGGATTTTGATATTGCTAAGTACTTTGTCCCTACTGTCTGTATTTGCATTTCTGTTATTTTCACAATAGGCAAATGGACATCATCCCATGCTGAGAGCCCAGTGGCTCAGTTCAAAAGTTAGCACCTTCATTCTTTGGAATTTCAAAACACTATTCTAGTCTTCATAGGACCAATTTTCCTATCACAGAGTGGAGTTGTCTGCCTCATGCTAGCTCTACCTCACTTAGAAAATTAAGAGGAAGGTCACGCTAAGCACTGAAAAGTACAGCAAGGTGAGTATCTTGTACTGATGGAAGACTAGAAGCGCAACAGGCAGAACACACATGGCTCACTAGATGCTTTAAATTTGAGTAATTCCATAACTTAACCTCTTCTTCATAGATTTCACTGGCTTCCTGTCTGAATACTAGTCTGTCTGCTAACTGAGGTGCAGCCTTCTCTTCTAAACTCTGTTGTTGTCTCTGCTACCAAATTTGCATCGGTTGCAAATGTGCCACCTTATTATTTATGCCAGCATCATCCTGGTTGGGATTAGTGAGGCTTTCTATACCCTAGGGCTGCAGCTATTTCTTTTATTTATGTTAATAAGTCCTGCGTAAAAGATTTTTCCAAAGTCTAAAAAGTGTAAAATTGATGACATAATCGTGGGAGAGTCTACAGGAATGTTAAGGAGGATTAGGATACTATCAACAAACCAGGTTCTAAGTATTGTTCCGCTGGGCAAGGAGTGTTTTCAATTAATTTGTAATTAAATAAGGGAAGCAATTTAGTGAAGTCAGAGAGATATTCCAGCAAATGGTTTATCTCATCAGTCTGAACCTCACATTCCTCCAGAACAGGATCATTGTTTAGATCTTGGGCCTGTTACATGATCCGACCTATAGGAGTAATTTAATAAAACATCAATATTTTCCTTCTATTAACCCTCAATCTTGGGCTGCAAGGAGAGAGCTGCTTCTGCCTGCCTTCACAGTCCTGGTAAGATCTGCACCCTCTTTAACTGGTTAGACAGGTGTTATCACTAAGCGGCCTGGGACTTTCAAATGTACACAGACTGGGACAACAGGACAGAAGGGATACACAAAGGAATGGTGATGGAGCAAGGGAAAGAAGGAACAGATAGAAGGGACAGAGAATACGAAAAGGGAAATATGTCTTGCTTTCACAGGGTCAAAGATTGTCACTTCAGAGATTTCCAATTCAGACGAGACTTGCTCATATTTTCCCAAAATATTCTTTATAAAACCCATTCTTCAATACATACAAGCATAAGGTAGTATAAGAGGACCTGAGAAGAGATGAGCAATTCCAGATGGGATTCTATGCATGAATATATTCAATGCAGGCATAGCAGGGATTTGTTGATTGGGTTAAGGGCTTAGTGCAACAGCTGGGCACATTTTGTGTATGACCAAAAATAAGAGCACAAATGAATGCTGATGCCCAGACATCTGGCCTTTCACTTATTGTTCTTGTCATCTTTTCTTTTTTTTTTCTCATAGCAAGAATTATACCAAGGAGCAGATTGAGGGAGAAAGAAAAATATAACTAGAGGGAAAAGACACACACACACACACACACACACACAAAGATTTAGGAGAAAATTAAGAGGTAGAATGGGAAAGAAAAATACAGTGAAGTGTGAAGAGAGTATAAGGACATAGAGCAGGAGACAAAAGAGATACAAAATTAAATTAAAATCATTAGATCAAAGAATTAGGGAAGAGGGAAAACAAAGGAGGAAGAGACTGAACAAATAGAGTTTAAGAGAGTGCCATGCCATAACCATGTTGTTAACAACTTAATGCAATCACTGATAAAGACAGGCATGGACATCTTTGGAATAGTTTCTTCCTTTCCACACCTCCACTAGCTTCGGCTTCTCCTCCCACTTTCACTCTGTCCCTAGCTTGCCCTGGTCATTGTGATACTGATGATAAAACACTTGTTCTGAAAATTCAACCAAAAAATTGAGAAATAAACTTCTGAACATTTTTATTTTTGCCCATAGTGAATATGATCTGATAAATTTATTTATTTTGGAATCTCTGGAGGTACTGATGCTTGAAAGAAAAACATGGTCCCATCTGATGGAATAGCTTTTGAGTTAGGAGTGTTCCTTTTTTTCTTCTTGTGAAAATTACTGCAGCTTGGCCAACTTGGAAAGATTTCATTCTGACACGTATAGGTCAAAGCTGTGCAGCTGAAGTCGCCAAGGATTTTGTGCATATGCTGCATGCATAAGTGAAGAAGGATGTTTCTGATGGACACTGTTCCTGGAGTTAACAGTGATAGGACAGACAGGGATGGGAAGAAGGGACTGAACAACAACATGGTTCTACGGATAAGGAAAACACAGAGTTCCTGCAAGGCAACACAGGTAGGAAAAAAGGATTGTCGCTTGTTTGAAGAAGGAAGAGGGGGTCCCCTTTGATCACAGAGCAATCACTCACCAAAGCAAGTGGAGATGTGGCTGGTTTCTCAGCAAACCCCTTCAGAGCAGAGTCCAGATTTCCCCTACCTCCAAAAGCCTATAGAATGTGATCATATGAATAGTATGACCTCATCCTTTTCTAATGCTCATTCATCTATCAAATAGCAAACTCCTTCCATTACCAGTTATTCTGGCTAGCTCAAGTGATAGGGGCTGCTGAAAGTGATCTTAAGTTATCAGTTGTAGAGTTAAGGATGTCAAGTAGGAAACCTACATAACTGGTTTATTTTTCCACGAGTTCACCTTTCCTCTTTGAGGTCTAGGAACATAAACTCTGAAAAAACATTTTAAAAGGATACTACTAAGCTGTTAAGGTCAAAGACTTCTAAGGTGTTGACAATGAGGTCAGCGTTGTGAAGCATGCATCATGTCAAAAGTATGAGATTATGCTACCGTAAGAATTTAACTCTGTTTTTCTTACAATCTCTCCTGTGATGTTGTACTAGTTTCCATTTTGCATCTAACAGTGAATTCCGTGTCCAGTTTGATTCTCAGTAGCCTGAGACACAGTGTTCAGCATATCTAGAAATGGAGCCAACATAAGAATTTATCTGAGCCCTTCTCCAGCTACACATCCTGCAGAAATATCTGATATAATCTTTGAGGAATAATCCTTTTTCTCAGGAAACTTCTTTCCCTGCTCCAGCTGCCATGATTCACCATGTCTCTTTCAAGCTCTAAGGGGAAGATCCTTCTAAGCTTTATACTGGCATGAGGACTTTACTGTTTGACAAATCAGATCATATTTTTTTTTAATTCCCATTAAGTAATGGCTCCCTGCCTGAGTGTGGCTCAAGCAAGCCCAGCTTTTCTGTCCATGTTTGAAATCACTATGTGCTGCTATGTGTAATTTGCCTCAGAAGCCTGAAAAGAGTTTTCTTTCCTTCTGGAGAAACTGGGCAGAACTGAGCTACAGAACAACATGAACCTTCAGGCATGTAAGAATCGCAATGGTTGTGGTGCTGGGTTTTTTTATTTAAAGGCCGCTTTACTTTAGGTGTGGAGTATGGCCAGGGACTTGGTTTGCCTTTCTTTGTTTTGTTTGCACCAAAAACAGAAACAGAACCTCAGAATAAGATTTCTGAATTTAAATGTTGTTGCGTTTTTTTCCAGCTATACAACTGCAGGCTTTTCTTCATACAATTACAGAAGGACTAGATAGGCTTGATTCTCAGTCATGCATGAATATTATTTCTTACAGAAGGGGAGAAAGCAGTTTCTAAAGAGAGCTCAACAAGACCAGAGGATGTTCTGTAGGTAACAACACACTGAGCCCCAGTTCTGTTTGAGGCAGTGTCCGGCTGGCACCATCATTCCCTTTATGGCTGACAATGCCAGAAGAATCCATTGAGAGCATCTGTGTTGGCTTCCAGCATAACACAAGGCATCTAACTTCCCTAAATTAGCTAATCTTTGAGCTAACGCATCTGTTATAGGAGGAAAAAACACCCAATCTTGTCTGGAAGCTTTCCAGAGAAGGGCAGTCATCACAAGGCTTGCTAATTGTCCCCAGCCATTAGCTGCGTTCCACATTAAATACACGGGGCCTTGTTTCCAGGCTGAATCAGTCTGTCTTCAGCTTCACTCTCAGTATATCACCATGCATTTTTCTGCTATACTAAGGAAGTCCCATTCTTGGTCTACATCACCTATTGTGTTTGAGCACTTATTGACTGGGGTCATCTCAGCAGCGTAGCTCTGTGAAAGGCCATGAACTTGAATGCAATTCATGAGTAACTGCTCTCCTCTTACCAAATACTGCAGTCTATTTCTTTAAAGCCCAGGGGAGGTTCTAGTGGTAAAGACACAATGACTTTCAAAACACTAAAAACAATTTATAATTGAAACGATTGCTTAAAAATAGATTCACCTCATTGTTGTGCAGGCAGCTTAATTAAGTAGTAGAGAGCGTGTGCGGTCACTCACCTCAGATGATAGAAAAATCTGTATTGGTCCTTTGCCCTAATGTGAATTTCCTGATCTGACAGATGGGGATTAAGTGTCTGTTTATGCCAAGAGGAGTTTGCTAACATTTTTCCTCTAATTACTAATTATATCAGTGAAAGGGGCTTTACGGCCAGAGTCCTGGAAATGTGAAACTTGATCATCAGAGATTTGCAGGAAAGATGGAAGATTGATGTGTGACATCAAACAGCTGACAAGGAGGCCAGGGCAGCCAGACGGACAGCAGCTGCTCTGAGGGGTTTTGGGGTGGGGAGGCAGCTGCTCAGAGGGGCTGGGGGTCCATAAGGGAGAAGCGCAGAGGGGGCTGAGCCTGAGCCACTTTAATAGTTTTCCCTTCATTCCATGCTCCCTTCTCTTCTCAGTCATTTCAAATATGAATGAGTCTAATCTCCTCAGGTTTGAGGCTGTGTGAGAGTGCCTGTACAAACAGGTGGCCTATAGAAGCAGCGGGACTGAAGGCAGCTGCAGCCTGCAGCACAGTTTCCTTGTAAGAAAGAGGTAAGAGTTGCATATTCTTGTCAAGCTGCACCAATTCCTGTTTGGAGGTCCAAAATTAAACTCAGTGTGGCTCTGCATTCTGCTGGTCTCTGGCATGGTAGTGGGATCAGCACATTGCCTGATTCTCCTAAAGGTGTTCAGCCTCAGCTGGGCTGTGTTGCCTCTACTCTAGTCTGTCGAGGTGGAGACTGGAGCCACATCATGATGGTTGCGCAACCTCTGTCTCAAGTGGTTCTGCTGTAGAATATTTCATATGGACTCCAAACCACTAGCTTTCATCATATTGGGAATCACAAAGATGAGCTGCCAGAGCTTCCCCTGCATGCTCCCAAGTTAAGCTTTACAGCAGCTTTGCAAGTATGACTACCCAAACAGGACAAAAGGAATATTGGATAGGTTAGACCACAACCTTGTACATCACAGAGTAGACCACTTTCTGACAGTGAAGTTAAACCACCAGCTTCCACAACGTTCTCTGAGTGGCCATAAGAGCCTTGGTGCAGATACGGCTGTGTCTGCTCCCAGGATTATTGACTGCTCATTAGTATCACCCTGAAGAGGATTATTATCATGTCACAAGCACACATAACTATGACAGCAAACTGCAGTCCAAACCCTGTCCAAATCTACTATCTCAGAGAAGTGAGTAGAGAAGGCATTGGAAATGTATGAGTTTAGAGTCTCCTTGGGGGGCTGAGACAAAAAATAGGTTTTCACTGTCCTGGAGCAGCAGGCATTTGGTTGAGTTCTGTAATGTTAATTACAGCTTTATTCTTTAAAAACGGACAAATTAATGGGGTTTGGTTTCACATTCCTTGAGTATCACAGAATCACAGAATCACAGAATTATAGGGGTTGGAAGGGACCTCTAGAGATCATCGAGTAAATAAATAGAGAGCTGTGGTTATGAAAATTGCTTTTTGCTGGATGTAATAGTGTGTACAGAAGAAGTAATACAAGGATGCACAGATGTGTAATAACAGGGACTCTCCCACCACGACAGTGAGCTGAATTTCAACCCAGTATAGAAAATAGCACACTGCATATTAATACATAAATGAACTCTACTGCCACCTAGCCAATAACAGAGATAGCTAACATTAACACAAACTCTCTAGGTAAGAATTCTACCTTGGCAGAATGTAATAATAACTATGAGAGCTTTTCAGAGCACTAGGCCATAAGTTTAAGTTTGAAATAACCAATCATCCACCTAAAAAACATTATAGTGTCACCACTTACACACTCATCCTGCTGTTTCTGGTTGGGGTGTGCAGCCTCACTTTGAATTACAGTTAGAGCTACATCAGGGGGACAAGTCTATAATGCATCTAGTTCCGTTCCACAAAAGAGTTATCTACTTTATTTAGGTAAGGCTGTGGTATCCCACACTGGTGGCTGCATTTCCATACCTGTACTTTTCTTCTTACAGATGCAAACCTACAAGCATCTCCTAGCTTAGAGGAAAACGATCGTTTGTTGTGTGAAGAAAACTGCTGTAAAAAAACAATCCTGAGTTTTGTAGCTCCAGATTTACAAATAAATACAGAACCAAACTGAAATATGGGTATTTAATGCTACAGCGACCTTTTTCTTGTCTTTTATTTCTTTTAATTATGCTTCATATGCACTACTGTAAAGTATCCTATGTTTTCTTTAACAAAAAAAAAAGCAAACTAACAAACAAACAAAAAACCACACATATGCTTTTTGAAGATGTGAAGATGTAGCCATCATCAAATCATAAATATCCCTGCAAGAAGCTAGGCAAGACAATCCCAGCTTAATCTTCATTAGATTGATTAGCTGTAGAAAGCCCAATGCAAATGACTTCTGGGGCTCCCATTCTATGAAGGTAGCCTTTCAAGACTGGATCAAAACATTGTATTTCCCTACTGACCTGAGGATAATAAATAGATGAAAATCTATTAAATGGTATTAACCTCCTTTGACAATTCTTTAAATTCCAAATATGTAAGTGGATGTCTATAACCCAGTGTGGCAGGATGGGCCAGGAAATCATTTAAGGCAGGTCAAGGTAGCTCAGTTTAAAAGGACTTGAAACACAAACTGCTGTCCCCTACGGTAACATTGCTATGCTCCACAAGCACCATGCCCCATCAGCAGATCAGGAATATTTTCCTCACAGATTAAAACTTTTGCCTTTCCATGCTGAGCCCCCTCAGCCTTTACACCTGTCACCTACAGAAACTGCTGCCTGTATATAGCAGCAGTGATGCGCTGTGCCCCAAGGTTCTCATTTTGAGCTCCATCCCTCCACTGTTCACTTCATGCCTTCTCATCCCTTCCACAGATAAAATCAGAAACATCATTCATTCATTCAGAAAACCACACTGTTCCTGGCTAGGTGATGAAATAATCAATGATGGCATAAACTGAGTCTTGGGCAATGCCTCCCAAAGCCAAGCAGCAATACTTTTTCTCATGAATATTCAGGAAAATAAATTGGTTTATGGCACTATAAAGCTCTCTATCGCTTTGCCGTATTTCTGAAAATTAACAAGGATAGCACTTTCTGCAGTGCTCAGTAGTAAAGATCTCCAAGTATCTGATTTGAACAGTACCCATGTATGTGTGATGGATATCTTCCTGATGTTTCATTGAAATCCCTTGGAAGTGCTGTCAACCATATCTGCTGGGTATCACCAGTGTCCTCACTCTGGACAAAAGATACGTGTAAGACAGTTTACTCTGCCTTGTTTTGCCCTATTATAAAATCCTCTGATTAGCTGCAATTACTCCTTTAGTGATGCAGGATGCATGGCAGAAGGTGTGTGAGCCATATGCATCAACTCAGATCTTCCAAGGTATCTGGGGAGCTAACTACCTTCAAATCTGGGCCTCAGCCTGCTGTTCCGAACATCTAGAATTACTTAAACTCCAATGGCAAAGTCTGAATGAGGTAAGTGTTGAGCTTTAGTAGTCAATATTTTCATAGCTTCTAAACCGATCAGCTTTTCCCACAGCTAGCTTACTGCCCCCAAAATAACAGTGGTATATTTGCACCAGCTTGGAATCCCATGAACTAAGCTCTAAAAAGTTACATAAAGTGCTGGTTGAACCTTTTGTGCAAAAGCTACATTATGATCACTAAAATCAAATTCCATCACCTCTGAAAAATATAATGAAAACAGCTCTAGGAGTGATTCAGGTTCAGCCTTTTATTACACCCAAGCTCTCACACTTCTTGGTGGCATAGCTCTGTCTTTCTAGTGCTGTTTAAACATAATTAGACCAGAAGAAGGCATTACAAGATCAGTTCATTAATTTTCTGTCCTGGAAAGCAATAGTTGAAGCTGGAAAAACAAAACAAAGAAAAAAGGAATAAGAAAAAAGACATCCAAACAAATCTTACAAATGTCAGACTGTTGTATAAGAGGATGCCAAAAGGGCTTTTAAGTTGCTATTGTAGGAGTTTGTGGTATGATGAAGAAGAGGGAAGATAATTCAAGGCAAATGGAAGAAGACGTGCTCACCAAAAAATCTTTCTGTTGGCATTTAACATACATTTTAAAGAAAGCTAGGAAATTCTGCTTTGTTTCATTTTGCACAGTCTTACTTTGCGGTAACTGATGACAGGCAGTCAAAACAACTTTCTGATGTTTGTGTAGATTTGCATGTGCTCGGAATACATAAGTGCTGGACAGATTTATGGTCCAGATACCACAGTCGATACATTGGGCTGAACTGCTGATCTTGAGGTTAGATCGAATCTCTGCACATTATTCCCAAACGCTGACTAGTCCCTCTCTCAGAAATCGCTAGGTATTATATGTGTGTGTGTGTATGTATTTGAGTTTCTATAGGATGACTGGCCAAATTCCAGGTTGCCATCTGAACCCATTAGGTACTGAAGCACCCAGAACTCATATATTCTTTTATTTCATATAGAATCACAGAATCATTGGGCTGGAAGGGATTATAAACATCACCTAGTTGCAACCATCCTGCCATGGGCAGGAGCATCTTCCACTTGACCAGGTTACTCAAAGCCCCATCTAAACTGGTCTTGAATGCTTCCAGGCATCCATGGCTTCTCTGGGTAACCTATTCCACCAACCTCATACTGAATCTACCCTCTTAGTTTGAAGCTGCTACCCCTTGTCCTGTCACTATACTCTCTCATGTAGAGTCCCTCTCCACATTTCCTGCAGGGTCTCTTTAAGCACTGGAAGGTTGCTGTATCTCCCTGGAGCTTTCTCTCCACCAGATTGAACAAGACCAGTTCCTTCAACCATTCTTAGTAAGAGAGGTGCTCAGCTCTCTGATAATCTTCATGGCCTGCTTTGGACATGCTTCAACAATTCTACATCTTGTGCTGGAGGTCTCATGCCTGGATGCAAGTACTCCAGATGGGGCCTCAAGAGCAGAGAAAAGGAGAACAGACACCTCCCTTGACCTGCTGGCTACACATCTTTTGATGCAGCCCAATATATGGCTAGTTAATGGGCTGTAAGCACACACTGTTGGCTTATATTCAGTTCTTCATTCACCAGTACCCTCAAGTCCTTCTCTGCAGAGATGTTCTCAATCCTCTCTTTTGCAGGAGAGATGCTCCAGACTTCCAAATATCCTCATGGCCTTCCTCTGACCCTCACCCTAACAGGTGCATGTCTTTCATATTCTTATATTTTACATCATCCAGGAAATGGTGGGAAAGGCCACTCAAGAAGGCATTGGGAAGGAAGCACTCTACGGCAGGTGATGCGTTAGGGAGAGGACCACATCTGCATAAATACTTTTGTTGGAGTACTGTGACAGGAGCTCTCACAATGAGCTGCCACATTGTGCTGCCAGGCAGGTGAGTCACTGATCACAGATGAGCCACATCTGGCACCAAGGATCAGCAAGAGAGAGGCTCTGGTGTTTCAAACAAGGAAGAGATGTCCTGCCTAAGCTGGAAGCTGTCGGCTTTGAGTCTTGGTGACACCACAGCCTGCTGACACAGGCAAAGGTCTGGGCTGGCAAGAGGAGATTTCACAGGATCAGATACCACTTGAATTTTGGTGGCATAGAATGAGGAAAACTTCTGAAGCCGGATTGGTGCAGGAAGGAAAAGAGAAGTATAGCATGCTGGTTTGGTAAGAGGTAAGGTGGATATAGTTTGGCTTTAGGTTTAAGGAAGAATAAAGGATTTAGTGGATGATAAATTAAGGTATAGCAGTGTTTTGGAAAACATTCCCAGGACAAGAAAGCTTAATCACAACTGTGACTAGAAAGCATATTTAACGTACAAGTGTGATAGAGAGAGAAAGATGCCAAAATAGTGCAGGAAGTAGCCATTATTTTGAGTCTTCCTTTTGAAAACCTACTCACTGAACTAGATCTACTGGGGCATGTATGTCCACAAGAAATTAGGTTGGAAAGAATTACAAACAACAGAAGAGCTTCAGAATAAATTGTATTGTTGTAACTTAGTTTGGCATTATCTGCAGAAAGTTTACAGAATTAGGACATCAAGGCCAAAGAATTATGATGCTAGTAATGTAATTACTGAAATTCTAGTTCACACTGCACGTGAAAAATGTATTTTCCTTTGAAGAACAAAAAAACACACCATGTCTTTCCACCACTTATTATCAGTACTTTCAGCTCACGCTCTGGCATGAATCTTAGGCCTGTTTACCCTCTGTGGTGTTAATGTTTGTTTTTAGTGCATTAGAAACAGTTTTATTTTTACACCATTAAGGGTATAACATTTCAAATTCCATTTCTTCAGACTTTGCTTTGTTTGGCTATAGAGAAAAGTTAGTGGTCAGCGTTCATCACTACTGCGCAAGATTATCCATGATGGTATGAGTGCTACGGGAGCAGATCTGCATGGAGGACTCTATCCTTAAGGAAAATACTCCTTTTATGACAGAAGAAAGCAGGCGATGATACAGGATTTGAAAGTGTAGGAGGATGGGGTGATGGAGGGGTTGGGAAGCTTGGCTTTCTCCAGCGGTGGGAAGATGTTTTCTTTGGATTTACTTCTTCAAGGAGAAGAACAAAAACCTCACGATCTGTTTTGTAAGGGGCAGGGATAAGGCTTGAGATATCAAAAATTGGACTTTTTCTTTTGCTGACTGGCAGTACTGAACTGCTTCCAAAATCCCATTACCAAGATCCAGTGGAACTACAATACCAAATGCAGAGAGAGTTTTTCTTTAAAGAGACTGTTGCACAGCATCCAGCTGGAATTTGGAAGTCATTTTGCTAACAGACAATAATGGATTTCATTTTGAGCTTTGCCAGGAATCCTTATATCATTGGCTACAGAGAGGAAAAATCATTCTCCTTGCACATGCATGCATGTGGGATAGACTGGGCTACAAAGGTATCTTTTCTGAAATTAAATACAGGGACCTGTATGTTTCTTTCTCAGTAAAACAAAGTTGGTAGAGGCTCTTAAATGTAATCTTATTTGTATGTATAAAGGAAGTTGGATCTGCTCTGCATGTTATGTTAATGATAAACAACAGAGGCTACATACATTTGTAGCTCAGCTTGATGGAAAATGTGAGCAAAGGGAAAACAATAGCTAGCCAGAAAAACACCAAATGTTCTAGCCTGAGGGAGATGCTTCCTTTGATTTTGGCCATGTTATTAGATGGACAGACTAAAGCAGCACACTTATAGATTATGTCTGTTGATTTGTACATACCATGACCTCGATCCAGAAAGTGGGTCTTGCCACTTGGATGTCTTGGTTCTACATCTCCACAACCGGCTACTGTCTCTCCACTTAATACATAATGCATTACCTAGCAAGTCCTACTTGGTCATAATAGGAAGCCCTATTAAAGTCTGAGGAGGAGAGTTTATTGTATTTAAACATAAAGTATGGTTAGCACCCAGTCATTAAGTGACTTCTGTTGCAAGAAATATTTTAAGCCCACCATGCCACACTCAGAAGGGACCTGCACTAATATTCATGCTCAACTCCAGTCCCTTTCAGGGTACACCATTAATTACACTGCACTGATAAATCATTGATGTAGAAATTAGCTTTATAGATCCTGATGTCAGAAGAAATGACTTGGTCCACGTTCACAAGGCCAATGCAGCTCATGTGGAAAGCTTTATGCAAATCGTATAAACAAATTTAGAGACCGAGAATAATATATATATATATAGAAGGAAACATTTGGTGGCCAGAGCAGCAACTGTAGGCAAAAACTTACTTCTGATATCCAACTCAATATGTACAAGTTCAGGGAGGCTGGGGAAACAAATGCCATTGCTGCCAGGTTGCAAAACTTTAAGAAAAGCTGCTCCCTGCTCAGCTATTGCAGCACTATAAAACTGAAATGGAAAGTAAAAAGAAGTTTTATGTTCTTTCCCCTTATCCTTTTTCATAGTAAAAGAACCAAATAGTGTTTTTAGGAAGTACATATATATATGTGTGTGTGTGTGTGTATGTATTTTTTAATACCTTTTTTCTTTTAGATATATAGGGAATATGAAAGATTGTTTTCCTTACCAGTGCTGATGGCCATGCTAGCTGTTCTTGACAGCCTTGTGGAAAGTTTTCCAAAACGGAAACAGCCTTCTTAAGCCATAATTCAGGAAGCCTTGCTATTCAAAAAACATTTAAAGCCTAGGAAAGCAATATAAAGTAATTAAGTGTGTTCTTAAGGACTTGAGCAAAGAGCACTCTTTGGTAACTTGTCAGCCAAAGGAGAGAAGTTGATGGTTCTTACTGAAAATATAGTGTACAACAAATATTTGTTAAGCATTTAAAATAAGCACTTGGGGGGAGGAATGACATAAAAGCATGATTAAATTAATTCTGCTTCTCAGTTGATGAAGCTTTAATTATTAAAGACAGAAAACCTCTACTTCTTCAGTCAACTGTAGTCTTCCAGGAAATATCAAGTAGAGAAGACACAATTCTTGCAAATATTAGTTTCTTTTCACTCTCCACCCTTTACTGAAAAACAAGTAAGTGCAAATGTTCTTTAAGTCGTGGTATAATAAAAAGCCATTCAGGTCTCTTTTTCCTGCAGCTTATCAACATTTCAGTTATCAATTATTCAATTAATGTTTTAATAAATTCCAATTAATAATTTAGTCAATAATTTGTAATTATTCTTTCTATATTATTATTAAAGGCGTGGGCATAGGTTACTGTGTATAATTACTACACTGCAGTATTCCATCTTTTAGTTATCAGAAGGAAGCTGGGGGTTTACAGATGGCTGAGAGACAACTCAAAGCTTTGCAGTCTACACCATTTGGAAAGAAGAAAGGCTGTAGTTTCCCAATATTTCTGATTTGCTGTTGGAGAATTTAATCAAGAGAGTTTCAGTGATATGGCTTATAGCCTGGCCTACAAGCATCTTTGGCAGCGCAACACAATGGACAGGGACAAGCAGCCAAACAGGAGACGTCTTTAGCTGACTTCACTACTGGAAAGCCTATTTTAGAGCTATACACTAGGGTATAATTTTGTTCTCTCCTTTGTTCAGGAGAGTGGTGGAGGTCATTTTGAATGAACTGGTAAGCTTCCTGATCAGCTGTCCCGCTTCAGCTTGATTCAATATTTGCAACAGCATCCAACAACAATAAACAGCAAGTTAGACAGCGTTACTACTGACGGTAAGCAGCAGAACAAAACAAATTCTGTCAGCTAATCCTTATCCGTCAAAGCAAACACAAAATAGGCAAGAAGAGGCCACTTCTTGATTCTCGCAGCTATTGTTCGTGTTCTCAGAGCTTTTTGTGCCTTTCTGGTTTCAGTTTTCCCACCAATCCGTAACCTACATGTGTGGTCACAGCAGGTAGTGCTTGTAAGCAGTCCTCATCTCCTGTTGACATCATGGTAGTGCATAGTTCACTGCACCATCAGGAATTGGGTGCACAGTCCTCTCTCATTGGTCATCCTGAAGCTTACAACCAGACTGAAAACTGAGCCATAAAAAAAACAGGACAGTTCATAGTAATTGTATTTAGCAACGCTATCTATGCACTCTGCCCCATTCCTCTGTCTTGTCCTGCTGCTCCTGGCATAAGTCCTTCTTCCCCATACTCTCTCAGTACACCTCAGTAGGCACGGTCTGCATATCCAAGACTTTAATGAAGAACAAGGGTTTGGTGGGAATGTCATCCTCTCTGTTTCTCTGAACAATTGCAGTCTGATTTTTTATTTTTTACTTTTTTTTTTTTTTCCAGGACAACAAAAGAAAACCTCAAAAAGAGAAAAATGGCCATTAGCCAAGAAATGGGGTGGGAGAACATGTTTATGGGTGTTGGCAAATCTACTGTGCAGCTTTCCCATGTTATAAACTACATCACTGTCTACAAACCCAGGCAAGATACTCTTCTGAAGACTACGATGATACAAGCCTGATATCTTATGCCTCTTATAAATTTAATAGTTTTCTACTGCATGTGATTAGAAGGCATTTTATAAAGAACATACATGAGGTCAGTTATCATCCTAGAATACAATACAGAATAAAGCAGTAATGGGCTGCACAGCACGGCTTTAAGGCTCCTGCAAAATTAAAAGAGAAGATTTGGAAGCTCCAAGCAGTGCTGGTCGGTACAGCAGGCTGGGGGAAGGGCACCATGTGGTTTGGGATATTTTCACCAAATGTTAAATCACACAGAATATTTCACTCGTCTCCACTGTGAGATCACGACATGACTCCTCTGTAATGAATTCTTTATCTTGGCAGCTATCCTGCTTTCTCCCAACCGTGCCTCCTTCTCCCCTCCCGGGTCCTTGTGCCGGCACATCTGGCAGTGCTCAGCCGGTGATTTTGGCCTGGGATATCCACACCTGTGTCCAGGGGCTCAGCACAGCCCGAGGGGTTCAGGGGGCCCAAGTCCCCCCCTTCAGCTTCATCGCACGCACCCAAGCCCATGCCCTGTTTCCAGGCACAAAATGGCGGCTCGAGGCGCAGCACCTCAGTTCTATAACCTACAGCACCACGAAAGGCCCCACCGCGCCCTCGGGCCCATCAGCAGGCAGCACAGGCCTATAGGGCTTGAAACTCTGCTAGCCCGGTTGTCGCAGCGACGGCGCGGCTACAAGCCGCGGTCACGAGGAAACCGGTCGTCGGGGCGACGCGTGAGGTCTGCCTGCTGCCGGCACCGCCATGGCCCCCAAACGGGCCAAAGCCGGCGGGGCGGCCGCCCCCTCCTCCGCGGGGACTGCAGCGAAGAGCTGGGAGCCTGCGCTGGTGTCCGCCCCGTTGGAGGAGGTGAAGGCGAAGGGCGACCGAGGGAGGCCTGGCGCTGACGGGGCGAGGGGGTGGGGGGGGGGGAACGCGGGTCGTGCGGAGCTCCCCGTGTCCACCTCCGGAAGCGGCCCCCGGCTGGGCCCGCTCTCCTATGCCCGGGTCGGACGCCAAGTTTCGACTCGGAGTGAACTTTTTATAAACTGCTGAACAACGGGGTTTGGTGGAGGTGCTGACACAGCATTAACTCCCGCGTTGAAAATGGGAGGCAGTAATTTTCCTGCGTGAGCGGCTAAAAGACACTTTCTTTCCCGACCCCCCCCCCCCCCCCTTTCTGCTTTTTAACAGCATGTGAGGCGTATTTAGGTTTCCAGGTTCTATGTAAGCAATGTCATACTAATAAATCTTGACTTGCAAGGAAGAACTTTGGTTTCAAAACAGCGCAGCAGTTTTGCAAACAATAATATTTCTCTAGCGTGTGTTTATCCAGCACCACTTCTGCAAGTGAGACAAATGACTTCCACGGACCCCTTGTTTGGGGGGTTCCTGTTGTGCCTCATTTGACGACCTGGGGTATTTTTTGTTGTATGGATTTAGCCAGACAAAATCAGTGTTTGCAGTACGTGCTGCTATCTGAGTCTGTTGCTACAGAAATGTACGTTATCAAAAGTGCTTGAGCCCTTTCTTGCTGTCAAATCCCATCCTTACTCCAGGAGAACATCCCCGAAAGCCTGAGAAAGGGGTGGAGGTTCCCTCTCTATATCCTTCTCACCTCCTGGCTGTTTTCCTGGGCTTTGCTAGCAAGGTGCCAATTAGTGAAACTTTGTTTTTATGGTGGTGTTTATTGTGGCTGTGGATATCGTCCAGTGAATTCACTGAACAAAGCGCTCTGTTTATTCTACTGCTTCTATCTGTAATTTATTACATTTCTTGAATATAAACCGTTATAGTGAAGCATTTTTAAAGGTAGGAAATAAATGCTCAAAATTTAGGAAATACCAGAATTGGGATTATTCAGGACCACACATTGAGGCAGATGGAAGGAAATGTTGGGTGTATTCACTGAATGGAGTCAGAGTTCTGTTGGAAGAAAGTATGTTATTACCTAATTAAGGATTATTGTAATGCCTCCACCCAAGGGAGCTTAATTAAGATTCCTTAATTCTGGTACTGTCCGTGTGTTTTATGTTCCAGTTAAACTAATTCCATTTTCTCTCTCTTGCTGCTGGCAGGCTGAGCCTTGGGGTCAATTTGAACTCAAGCTCCTGTGGTGCTGGGCAGCTGCTAAAACTCCCTGTTGGAGGGCAATTCTTACTCAGTTCTGATTATCCTGGGCAAAGGCAGACATAGTACTTAGCTGTCAGATGCTCTTCAGAGCATCAGAGTTCATGATTCCCGGACGCAGGTGTACTTAATGTAAATGACTGTGCTTTATAAAAGCATACCTTTGACGTATATGACCCTGTGCTGCCAAATGTTTGTTTCTTCCTCTTGAACACAGAGAAAACTGGTTTTCTTACTTAATGACATTATGGGTTGTTGTTTGTGTTGTTTTGTTTTGTTTTTTTAAATGAAGGGATAAAAGTGATCTTTCTAATCAAAGCTCATTCAGCAAATAGTCTAAGCTGAGTATCCTCTTCTCCCCCTGCCCTCCTCAGCCATCTTACAGCATATAGCATTTAGACACAAATACATAAAGGTCAGAAACTGAAAGCAGCCTTTTCTAGAAAGTGTTGAGCTATTTTAATTATAGGTGTCACCAACCACACTGTGCAAAATAATTTCTTACATCGTATGTGATATACTGTGTGGAGCTGAAAATATTTGGGAGATGACAGGAACTCCTACCAATTAAATACATTTCTTTCCTGGTAAATCATGTATAATGAATTTTTAAATCTTTTATCAATTTAGAGAATATTCTTTCCTCTTAGTGGAGTCAGAGGGAATTTAATAGAACTGGTTTTATATTGTACCAGATAAGCTAAGCAATGAAATTCCACATTTTGATGTGTGTTTATGACTTACTTACAATATTTTATTAGCCTGATCTTATGAAAAGGAGTCATTTCACATGTGGTGTTAACATGGAGTGTTATGGAGGGTATGCTAACCAAAATATGATTTAACTGGTATTTACTAACCAAATAATGGCTTTTTCTTAAACACACTGTGAAAACTGGCAAACAGACAACATAAAAACATGTACAGAGGAAATATGGATTTTGCAGAGCCTCGTGTGGTAGTTTATATACATCTTTTGTTTCTAACATACTCTGAAGAAAAACTTGGAGCTACAAGTTGGGTTTGTCTTCATATATTTATCAAGATAATTTGATTGGGTTAATTGCAAAATTAAATCACAAAATGTAAACTAAGGTGCCCAGGTTTACATTTTTCATGCTTTAAGTAGATACAGGGCTGTATTTGCTAGGTGAAAAGTGAATTCTGAGCAAATACAGCTCTGATAGATCTATTCTATGTCCTTATTAGGTGCTATAATAGATGGCAACTGGAAGCCATATTCTGCTCTGATTTCCCATCTGTACGCTTTTTTCTCTCACTTTATCGGCATTTTAAGGCCTGAAAATTGAACTGAATCTCAACCTCACAGAACCATTGCAAATATTCTGAATAGGATGGCTCAGCTTTTGATCTCTGTTCATTCTGCTTGCTCTTTGGAGAGAAATTGAATGTTCAGTTGAATTGTGTTGCTCTGTAGCCTGCAATCATGCAGCAAAAGCCCAAGCTCCTAAAACCAGAATCCACTAGTAACCTGGGTAGTTGCCTGTAAGCAGGTAATGAAAGCGGACTTGAAGGTATCTTAACACTGTTTAAGACGTGCCCTGTGCATCTCTGCATTAGGGCTGCAAAATTGCTGATGAGTCGCTTTTTCCTCTAATTCCTGCTTTATTTACTGTTTTATTTACTGTTTTCATTGCTGAAAACAAAAAACATAAAAGGTGATGTCTTTCCAAGTGTTTGTAAATCACTAATCTCACTGTTTTTGTGGCTTTACTTACAAATGAGGAGTTTAAAGAACTCTCACCTTTCGATGCTCAAATATTTGGAGTTTTAAGCTTTCAAATGTTCCCCTTAAGCAATTAGAGTTGCATTCGAAATTATGGTGTGAAGAAATGAACCTACTTGTTGTGGCCCTTTGGGGGAACAAAAACGCACACAGTAAAAAAAACACTACTTTAAATTCCACAAGAATAAATGGCAATGAAAACTGACAGATACAGATGAGACAACTGTTTGATGCTTTTGCTAGCAAAAGAAACCTTGACACCAGTACTGCAAGTGTAGGCAATGTATCTGATTTGTTCACACATCTTTTCTAAAGCTGCTGCTCCTCTTCTGTGTCTAGGAAACGAAGCAGAGAGCACAAAACATGTTTAAAGTGGAAAGAAAGCTTCTTGTGTGGAGTTTTGTGAGTTAGGTGGATCTTGCTGGAACTGGAGCCTCTTCTGCTGAAGGACATACAAGTTTCCCCTGCAGATCATCATTTCTGAGAGATTTTGACTTGTTGATGAGTCTTGGCATGGTCAAATGTTTTGAAATGAGGGACATGGAGTCATTCATGACAATGATTGTAACTGAGTGTCTTCCAGTTAGAATGATCCTACCCGTAACTGGAACTTGTCTCAAATTGCATAGAAGATATTCAGTTACCAATGTCACATTTCCCATTATTATTATCATTCAGTTTTGAACCAGTGCTGTTGATTCTCTCTGGGTTGTCTGCTATGTCTGTTTCATTTATCTCCACTGACAGTTGTGCTTCTGCTGTTCCCCTAGTGGCGGCCTCCCCAGTCTGTCTCTGTGCTTTTCCTCTACTTACTGCATGATTTTCTCTGTCCTACATTTAAGGCTGGGAACCTCATTTGAGGTAACCCTGGGGTCATTATTCTATGTTCCCTCAGATCCTTTCGTAGGTCTCTCTTCTACAATAACATCTGAAAGAATTGAACTGAGTAGAGCAGCAGTTGTATATTGAGGGAGAAAATGTTTTTAAAGTAACCATATACATTTTATTACTTTTCCTTCTCAGTTTTATGTTGTGATTTTAGGTGGTGAGCTGTAGAAGCAGGGTCTGTTTCTTCTCTATCCTTTCAGAGCCTTGAACATTAAGGGTACTGTTACAATATTGATAATGTAAGGACAGTGTTGCAAAAAATAATAAATTCTAAGGTCAGAAGAAAGGCAGTCAGTTGAACACCTTAAGCTATGTACTAATGCTGCGTGTTCTCTGTCCTCATTGACCTCAGTTGCCAATATGAACATTCTGCTTTACTGGAAAATGAACCTTGGGGGTTTCAAAATCAGTCAGCGTAGAAATAGATGGCACGTTGTTAGTGACTGGGAATTCTGTATCATTATTCCCTGCTCGAGTCTATGTAGCTATTCCTGGTATTTATTCAGCTCCTGTTCCCAGGTGTTGTGTCTTTTGTATAACGGGAATATATTTCTGATTCATGTTCCAGCTAAAGAGGGGTAGGAGCTGTTCTGTGGAGAAGCTCTAGCAGCTTGTTTCTTTGAAGCAAAAAAGGGAGAGGAAAAGAGATGCAAGTAGTGTCAAGGGCATACCTTTTGGTGAATCCCTGAAAATGTTTTGTTTGGATAAATCTGAAGTTTTTGGGGGTAGTTCATTTTCACAAGCTGGACTTATCCTGATATTTTGCATTGGTGCTATGTGCCACCTCAGTGAAAATTAGCAAATGTTTATCCTTTGCTTCAGAGGCCTCCCCAAGAAATGGAGAAGTGTTGCAAAGAAAAACTTCCAATTACTCACACATAAGCCAAGTGGCTGGGAAAAAATATTAGAGGTGCTAGGAATTGGACAAGGAATCCAAGAGTTGAGAAAGCTGGCAATGAAGTCAGGTAATGAAGCTGGGGACTAACTGCACGGGGAGATTGTGGAGAAGATGGTGTTAGGAATTAGGGATGCCAAGCATAGGATGTGAGAAGGACTTGGAGAAGCTGTGGGCTAAGGGTGCAAAGATCAAGAAGAGTCAGAGCTATGAGGGAGACAGGCTTTACAGACATCACTGTTACAGGGTAATGTTAGTTCTGAACAAATGTAATTTCTGGGCACCAAGATACCATTTTGTTCTAAGGAGAAAGAGAGGACTGTCTGTGCTGTTGGCCTGTCTCTGTGACACTGCACTTAATTCCCCTCTTGGCACCTTACACTAAGGAGAACCATCTTGGCGATCAGTTGCTCCATTAGCTCACCTCACATCTGGATGGTCCTTCTCAAGGCTCCAGCACTGCTCATGATGCTGACACAAGAGGGTCATTCAGTCACAACAGTTTGTACTTCTGTTCCTAGAATATAATGCATTTGCACACAAGTATAGACATTCAAATGCTCTCTGTTCAAAGAAGGCAGCTGTACATTGAGAAATTTAACTTTAATTCAGATTAAGTGCAACTTCTGTACATGTTTTGATGGTAATGTTGAAATATTGAGTTTGTTCATGTACCTATAGCTATCTTGACAACTTTAGGCAGGGTGAGTTATCAGTATTCCCCAGCTCTGTAGAAAGGGGAAAAAGGAGTTGAGTGGACCCTAGCTCAGTCCCCACATGGACCATTGATGGAGAGCTGTGCTGCCAGCAGTGCTGCAGCTGTTGCCACTTCTCCAGTGAGCAGTGTCACCACTGCAGGGTGGCTGGACACACTTCTTTATTGCAGAGTTTTAGGGTAGACTTTTTTTATTCAGGCATGAGAAGGAACAAATGAAGAATAGTGTTGTAAAACTGGGAAAAGAGTTGGTGCAGATGTGCAATAGCATATATATGATATGGTGCGTCTTGAAGTGTGGAGAGCACAACTGCTAGATGTGTTTCTGGTTCAGGTGCCACCAGTTCAGGTGTCACCAATGCTGATGAAGAAGACTGGAGAGAGCTAGAGGTGTGTTGGAGGTGGCCACTCACTTTCTGAAGGGGATTCCAGTAGGCTGGAGTAAAATAAGTGGAGAATGTTTGCTTGAAGTGACCCATTTGGGCAAAATGTATCTTCATTCAAAATACTTAGTGGAAAAAAATAAATAAATGTAAGAGTAATGCATAGACAGAACCTCATAAAACATTCAAACAATGCTACAATTTTTAGACAATAGTATCCAGTCAATTTCTCTTTTCCAGGATGAGTAAGCTGGATTCTTTTCATTTTTCTAGAGCAAATAGTTGATGTCAACAGTATAAATGCATACATTTAAATTCTATTTCCTTTTTGATTAACACTCTCTAATGGCAAATGGCATGCACAAGTTATTTCACCTTTGTGCAATGCCAGTGCAGCATCTGCCTGTAAGGTGTTTTAGTATTATTGGGCTCCTGCTTTTTCCACAGCATAATGCTGCCACCTGATGGCAGAAATAACTGAAGTAAACCAGTATGTGCTTTTGCAGGTTTTACACTTCACTGTAGCGTGTTTCATATGGTGATGGATATGTGTTAAAGAGAGTAATTATCTCTACATGCTCACTCACTGAAAAGCTGCAGAAGAGCTTTATTGTGTGCTCATGTTCTAATGCATTAAATATTTTATTTTGGAAAGTAGGATGACTGGAAGCCCAGCATCGCTTTTGTGGTGGGGGCCAAAATTGAAGATGAAATGCACACAAAGGCCTTGTCCCTTGCTGTGCAGGTGCCACAGCGGAAGCTCTTCAGCGTGGTAACACGTGAAGATATCTTCAGACAGGTATTCCAAGAAAGAAACTTTTTATAACAAACCAAATCCTAATTGAATTACTCTGGAAATAATAAAGGTTATACTACTTCATAGGAGTTAAAAATGGAAGCAGAGAAGCTTACTATGTGAGTTGGTTTGCTCCCTGTGTTAAAGTCTTCTTCAGACTTTTCTTCAAGGTGCTCATCAAAGCTTCCTCCCTAAGGAACTTTTAAGACGATTTAAAATAGGCAATAACAAGAAAAATAATTTGTTTAAAATTAAGATCTGATCACAGCAGAATGCTTTATTTCCTTGCAGATCTCAGAATCTGGAAGTCAAAAGGGGAAAAAGGTTAAGGATGTGCCAATGTTCTATGAGGTAAGTTAAAGCATATATTGCAAAGTCAGTGCTCTTACACTGAGTTAATTACAGCTGTGTAATTATGTTATGCATACGAGAGTAAATGCAATTCTACTGAATATGTCTGGCATAATCACTCAGCTTTGTTTAGATATTTAACTGCTTTCTTTCTCTGATACCAGCATATTTCTGTTAGACTGCTGATTAGGTGAAAATCGAGATATCTTTTTAGAGATATTATTTTTATTAAGAATATGTTACTTGGTCTTATTCTGATGGTAAAAATTACAGAAAAATATTAGACTCTGCTCTCCCAGATGTCTGCAGTAATTTAGAGACTTATACCTTCATTTATTGGCATGCAAGCCCATAAACAAAACACCAGCTCTGTGTGCTAGTATCCATTATAATCACAGTTTGATGTTAAATTCTAACCTGATTCGTCAAGTGGGGTATGTCACTGGGGTTGGGAGTCATGCTTAGTACAAAGAGGACTTCCTTCTCCCTAACTTGTTAATGTTTTACGTACAGCTTGTGAGAGGTTATAAAATTCTGTGATTAATTAGAAGATTGTTTAAAATTTTCTCAGGTAGAGTTTTATGGCCCTACAGACTTGAAACATAAAGATTTTTGGATCCCTCTAAAAAGATCTTGTTTGCATTTTAGTTCTGAAATGACTAATAAACTTTTTATATGTCTCGGGTTTTGGTGGACTTTATAACGGGTCTTTTTAGTTGCAGTCTGTTTTTCAGTAATGCCAGACTACTATCTGAACAAGTCCCTTTGGAATTATTTACCACTGACACGACCGTGAATTTTATGCAATTAACCCTCTTCGTTTAGGACCAGCCTCCCAGGCAAACCCACCCTTATATTACCTGGGATGTAAAACCCCTTCAGTCCAACTGAAGGAAAGATTTTAAAGTCTTGTTCTAAGCTGAAGCTTTGTGTGATACCTGTATTTAATTACTAAGAGCAATTTTCCTTGTGAAGTGGATACTTATTAAATTCCAGCTGTCAGTGCTGTGTCTCATTAGCTACTTACTTTATTCCTCAAAGACATTTTTTTCCTCCCTTCCTTTAACAGAGAATATAAAATGCCTGTTCTGACCTTTTGCTTGGACTCAGTTTCCTTTCTGGCTGTAGCAAATTAGAAGATTGATCATGTTGCCACGAGCGTTAAGATTCTGCCTCTCAGGGCAGAAATTTGCTCCTCAGTGTGTGCTTCAAGTCCATGTACAGTCTGTGCATTCAAAGCTTTTGTTGCACAAAACACAGAGCTGTGAAATGCTTTTCTGGGAGGAACAGTTCTGACCCTGCTGCACACAGTTCTTCTCTGTTGTGGGATTCAACACACTTGAGGAATATGCACATTCCACAGGTGCAAATTCATTTCTGGTGATATGGTAAATGAAATTACTAAACCATTAATGATCTTTGAATATATGAAGTACGCATGTGAGTGAATTTGGGACTGATGACTGATGTGTATTAACGTGGCTGTTAATGGTATTAACAGTGACATTGTTACCCCGTGCCATTGCTCTTGCAAATTGCGTCTACTCAGATGTTGGGTGTTTTAATAAGTTCCAGCGTAGCAGTCAGCAGTGCCTGCTTTAAGTCAAGAAACATTAACAAACTGTTGTGTTGGTGTATTGCAAGCTAGATATATATAATAGAAAAGCATGTTCCTTTTGTCTATTCTATATTATTTCCCTTCTGGACTTTTAACATCTTCGTGTGTTTGGTTTCGTATAACTCTTATTGTACAAACTGAACAGGATAATAGCAGCGCTTATGAATGTATAGCTAAAAGATTTCCAAATCCAGGTGAATTCAGTGTCTAACTGCTTTTCTGCCTCTGAAGTGACTTGAGGAGGAGTAGGAGACCTGATTTGTGATTTATTGCTATTTCCAGCACTTAATTAATGATGTTAGGCTAATTATCTCATAAAGATGCCATATTATTTTTTCAATGGAAAAAAAAAATAATTAAATTTTCAGTAAAATGTCAATAGATTTCATATTGAGTCAGGTTTATTTATCCTAGACCAATTTTCTAACAGACAAGACCTAAAGCTGTATTTTGAATAAAATATATGTATTATATATGCAAGGTATGTGTCTTCTATTGTTTATGTACCTGTTTGTTTTGTAAGTTTTCTGTTAGGAAATAATGAGAAGGATTCTTGTCACATACACAGATGGGAATAAGCTGGAGCTGGAGAGTAGTACAACGGTGAGAAAAGATTTTAAAAGAGGATAGAACCTCATGCAGCCCCTCAGTGTGAGAAGACTGGAAGTAGATAGCAGGGTTGCTGCAAATAAACAACTGAATAATGGACGTGACCATGAGAGGGAGGGGCGTGGGAGTGTGAGAGATGAGAAACGGTGTTGTAGTTCTGTCAGACAAGCTCAGATGCCTGAGATAAAGGATAATAGAAAGATGAAGTAGGCACAAGTGGTAGAGATGAGAGCAGTTTTGTGTGGATGTACATCCCGGAATGCTGTCCTCGCAATGTGCCCTTCTTCTGGTGAAACCTTGTAACAGCAAGCGTTCTTTCATACACTGTTTGGACTTATCTCCAGGACAAGCTAGCCTGGAGATCCTGTATAGCCAAAAAGACTGGATTGCAGTTAAAAGTGTAAGTCTTTATTCCACTACATATAAAGAATTCATACACTAACTCGGATTTATCACAGCAGAATTAATGGGTCCTAGTTACCTCTATCAAATTGGAAAATATCATCTGATCAGGGGCCAAACCCAAATTCTAGCCTGTTCTTATGCCAGAATGCTGTGCAACTGAAGCAAAATAAGTCATCTGTGTTTCAGCTGTTAATTGCTGATTAGTTAGCTAACTCTACTGATGTCTCTGGGGGATGATGGGAGGCAGCGTGAACAGCACAGAACGCATTCACAAAATCCTCAGTAGACTTATGATTCCGTAAGGACAGGTATAAGGGAATGGAAGATGGAAAATCTATTAAGCATGAAGCAGTCTCTTACACAAGAGTAATTTCATCTTCTGCTTGAAAAAGATGTTGGTTATAATGCCCTTTCTGCAGAAAAGGTGAACATAAACCATGAGAAGGGGCTGTTAAAAAGTGGAATAAAATCTGTGATAGCAGCAAATCCATTAGTTTCAGGAATTGAGAGGAAAAAATATGTTTAGAGTAGGCATTTGAAACAGAAATGAAAAGATTAATGGACTATTTGGGCTTTGGACCTCAAATTCAGTGGAAGTGTTTGGGGTAGTTGAAATGTAAGAAAATTGTTTTTTTTTTCCTTTCTTATACACTATTTTTTATGATGCCTTCTTTTTCCCCTCCATCTTTCCTTCGCCTGATAGACACGGGACTTTGAAAGGAAGATTTTCCTTCTCTATTCATCACTAGTAAAACTGATTCAAAGCTCTGTGTGTTCTTGTCAGAAAACCTGAGAACTGCTGGATAGTTAGAAGCATAGTATTTTAGGTTTACACTTTTCTGGTTTATACTACTCTAGCTTGTAAGAGCATCTAAATAGGAGTTGTGTTACTTCTCTGGGAGTTGGAAAGTTAAATTTCTGGTCAAGAGTGAAGATTTCAAACTTGTTTTTCAATTGTAAATATGATCTGTTTTCCCAGATCATAGTGAATGCTACATAAATGCATATATGCAAAATATAATTTGTTTCAACTGTTCTTTTTTAGTGATTAAGGTACTGACCAATAAAAGTTGTCAACACTATAGACTACAAGTTGGATTTTGTATTAATGCAGCTATCACCAGCTTGTTTTACACTGTGAAATAAATAAATAGATAGATTTGATTAGTAGAAGTGATTATTCTGACCTGTACCACTGGTCTCAGAGGGCTTTTGTAAAAAACAATGTCTTAAAACTTATAAAATCAAATCAGATTTTTTTGTTTTTTTTCTCTAAATGATTAAAAACAATCAAGAATCTATTATAACTTAATTTCTTCCAGGGGAAATGTTTCCTGATAAAAGTTACTTCTAGTTTCAGTGTAAACGCATGTTTCAGTGCATAAAAGTCATGCTTACTAGATCAAAGGATATCTTGCAATTAATCTTCTCGGTGTAAAAAATCTGAAATTCAGTTCAAATCATCCCTAATTTTTTCTCTTTCTTTAGCAATGTGTAATAAACTCCTTCATGTTTTTCAGTTCTTGAGTAATTTCTGTGAATCTTTGTATCGAACGCAATTAACTAGTTTTATTTCATTGTGGAGCTAATGGTTTTGATGAATACTTATCAAATACAAATGTAGCATAATCCATGTAATCCTATTTGATAGCTCATTGTAGATGAGTCTGAAGTTTGTAGAAGTTGTCATAGGTATTACCTTGCACCGAGAACAAATTTTAAATCAAGTAGTTCACCATTGACCAATGAGTCCTTCCCATAGTTACCATTTTTCAGGTTTTCTGTCTTGTAAATTTGGTTTGGTTTTTTTGTTCTAAGATGCATCTCTTGTAATTTGCAAAGTCAAATAATATTGCTTTCTCATGTTATGCTGACTGTGTTAACCGAATAGCTTTGTATGAATGAGTTTCTTACTGCATTATTTGTAATTCCTATCTTTATTGTGTCTTCCAGAAATCCTATCACTGAAGATTTCATCTTTTCCTGAATAATTTACAGTATTTTAAATAGAATAATCTTACTGTGTTGATAATAATTATTTTGGAAGTTAGTCCCAAGATTTTTAGAACCAAAGCTGAATGTTGTAGTATGTAGTATGTAACTTGCACATCATCTACAGGAACTGTTAATATTTAAACAGAATATATTGATTACAAGAAAAGAATATATTGATCATAAATTTTTATCATTGGCTGAACACAGAATCTATTCTGCACAGCAAATGATTCTCGTACAAAACCTGATTTTTATAGTACCTTGTTGCTTACAGAGGAGTATCAACTCAGATACCTCACACTTCAGGACTGATAGAAGCAGAAAATGTGCCAGTTCTATAGTTTGAGTGAAGATACATAACAACCAACCCATACTGACAGACATAGACATACAGAGATATCTACCTAGTTGTGCAGTTTCATAAAACAACCCAAAGAGACTCCCAGATCAAACCTTCTACTGAGAAGCATAGAGTATGCACAGTTTTACTGTCAAAATCTAGTTAAATTGAATGTTTGCACATAAATCTTAATTAGCGCATGTTTTGTACAGCTCATTTTTGAGGACTAAAATGTTATTGATTAGAAACAGAACTTTGCCTTACTTTAAAATTATTTATAGGGTGTATGTTTTTTGTTTAGGTTTTTGTTTTTTGTTGTTTCTTTTTCCCCTAAGTCTGTGCTGTCAGAATCCTTGGGAATGTGTGTAATGTTAACAGTACTTTTTGCCCTAATAACAGCAGGATCGAAAGGATCCTTGAGTTTTCCAGGTGTAAGTGAAGCAGATTTCCATCCTATCGCTTCTAACTCAGGATACCTGAAATATTAAGATCTCCTGTAGGACAGTAAAAATTGAACAAGCTGAAATGGAACAAATTGAATGAATTCTGGCAGAAAATGATGGATTTAAACCAGTCTTACTTCAGGCATTTCTGTGGATTATTTTTTTGCTGGGAGTGTGTGGAATATAGATTTATGCGGTAAGGGTTGCTGCTGGTGAGACTATTTGAAGTAATTGTTGGTGATATCACAGTGTCCACAATAAAGAAAAGGTTCACTTTGGAAGGGAATTTAGCACATAATTCCTGGAATAGGTGCTATTATTGTATTGTGAAAGTTTTCATACATGCATATATATGTGTGTGTGTGTGTGTGCTGATGTGCATAAATAGTTGAAGCTGTCTTATTGTAATACTCTCTTACCTCAATGGCATGAATTGCATTCAGGAATTCAAAAAAATTTTTGTGTTTTCTCTTCAGTAGGTTCTAAATACCTCATGCCTTTCTATGTTTTTTTTTACCATTATGCCTGTTTTTTCTGCTGTTTCTACCAATACTTTCACTGAAGAAGAAGGGGGGGGGGAGGAAAAAGAAAGAAAACAACAACAACAAAAAACACAGGAGCACTAGGAACAAGGGTATGCATTTACACTGATTTATATTGCCTAAAGGATATTACAGTAAATTTATTGTGTAGAAAATCTGAGCTACTGGTTTTATTGTGTCATATTTGGTTTGTTTTTTTTCACATAATACAGCTAATGATACTATACCTTTGCTGAAAAAGTGATATGAATCTCTCTTATGATACTATCCTGAATGAAATAGTCTCATATTCAGACAGATCTTGCTTTTGAGGGAGTAGAAATGAAAATCTGTATCTTCAGCTCATTGGCCCCTGCTTTTGTAAGAATTCTCACTGTCCTCTGTAGTGATTCTTCTCATGAACTCTTTTGTTACACATTAGATTCTTGTCCCTAACTGCATTCATGATTCCACATCCCCCTTTTAGCTGTAGAATTTTCTACCCTACTACCATAACTATTTTCCCAATGTAATGGCCTGGAGTACCTCTGTAACATTATATATTCCTTGTGCTTAATTCTTGCTGCATAAAGTTGATATATGCAATGCTTTTTAACTTGGATATTACATCAGATTAATAACTCGATGTGGAAACAAAACTCTAAATGTTGCAGACATAATACATGTGACTAGGAGTATTTTTACCCAAGAAGGCATAAGCTCTTGTGAGTTTTGTGGCATCTGGTGGAGAGCAAAAATTGATTAATCACCAGGATGTATGTGTTGCTGAAGAAACAAGTTTCAGAAATAACACATGTTTGATAGTAAAAATCACTTTAACAGTCATGCTGACTGATCAGAAGGAGAGTTTAATTTTAATTTTGAAGGCCAGTAGAGAGCAAAACAAATACTGCAGTCTTAAATGGTATAATAGAATAAGGCTGTTCTCAGGTGAGTGTTTATCAAGTGCAATTGTGTGAATGAGAGTTAACAGAAATTAATTGCAGGTACACTTTGTCTTTATATACTGTAGGTAAACATGCTCAAGAGATAATTGGGAGTTTTCATTAAATGAAGATGCCTTTTATAGAGGTGCTAGGGCCAGGGAAAGGTAGGGAACTTTAGGTCCTGCTGCAGGTACTAGCTGCTCAGTGGTTTTCAGTTCACCTGTTGCCAAATGCATACAAGGTAAATAGTTGTTTCCAACATGCATGCAACTCAGTATAAATTTTTTTGGTGTTTCCATGCAGGTTTTGTTGAAATATGTGTGTAACTAAGCAAATAGCAATAATGTCTGTAGTGATGTCATCCTTGAATTGGTAGAAACCCTCTGGAAAAGGAAGTACTGTTCTTGTTTTGTTGCCTTCAAAATATCAGGTGACTATAAGGGGTTAATTAAGGGTCATGTTTCTCAAGTAGAGTAAATAACCACAGAATCAGATGTCACTGAAGGAAAAAAAGAAGTGCCTAAGGCCCACTGCATATATGGACCACAATAGAAAGGTACTGCTGAGGAGTTTTGTGGTGCCAAGCCCATAAGGCCATTGGGACTTCCTGTCTTATTGTGTTCTCTCCCTTGCCAGATGCACAATCAGAGAAACCTGACTTCAGCTCTGTAAAGTTCAGGGTGTGAATCCATTTGGACTATAAAGCATGTGCTTCTCAGAAACACAAAATGTTCTGCTCCTCATCAAGATTTGTACCTTTGAAATGTAAATGTTTCGAGATTTGATCATAGCAATATATCACTTCTTCTGAAAACATATCACAGCAGACTGGTATATCTTCTCTGTTTAGAGAGCTTTGATTTCTTTAGTTGTTCCTCAGGAATTACTTAAATGCCATTTCATCTGTCTCTCCCCAGTTAGTGTTAAAGCTGAACAGGTATTAAAGGGTCATATGGGAGAACCTTTACTTTCCATGAAGCTCATCTTTGCTGAGTTAGCAATGCTGATGATGAATCCTTTTGGTCACTGGATATTCACGTCATATTTTGTAATTCCTTAGAGCAGTTAGGTTTGGTAGCAGTTAGGTGGCCAGGAAAGCATTGGAAGTATATGTCACAGATGGTTAGAGCTGTCATACGAGATCTTTAATAATGCCAAAGTTAAAAGTCATCCTAATTTTTATGTAATGTATTTCTTTTTTTACTTAATTTGTGTTGTTCAACTGTTTGTATTTACCTTATAACATTGGCTGCTTGTAATAGTAAGACACGCTCTGTATGTATGTCTTAGAAAGTTCTCCTCCTGTATTGCATAGATTAAACCTGTTAAGATATCTTGTGGAAAAAGGACTTGGGGGTGATGGTGGGTGAAAAGCTTGACGCAGGCAAACACTGTGTGCTTGCAGCCTAGAAGGCCAACTGTATCCTGGGCTGCATCAAAAGAGGGGTGGCCTATATTGGCTCCATTTGCAGTACTATGTCCAGACCTGGGACCCCCAGCACAAGAAAGATATGAAGCTGTTGGAGAGGATCCAGAAGAGACCATGAAGATAATGAGAGGGTTGAAGCACCTCTTCTGTGAAGAAAGACAGAGGAAGCTGGGCTTGTTCAGCCTGGAGAAGAAGAGACTCCAAGGAGACCTTACAGTCTTTTGGATAGTTAAAGCGGGCCTGCAGGAAAGCTGGGCAAGGACTCCTTATCAGTGAGAGTGGTGACAGGACAAGAGGAAATGTCTTTAATCTAAAAGATGGTAGATTTAGATTAAATTTATAGAAGAATTTTTTTAGTCAGAGGGTGGTGATACATGCTGCCCAGAGAAACTGTGGATGCCCCATCCCTGGAGGTGTTCAAGCCTAGGCTAAATGGAGCCCTGAGCAGCCTGATCTGATGGGAGGTGTTCCTACCCATGGCAGGGGGTTGGAGCTGTTTTGTGATTCTGTGACTTCCTCGGGTTGTACACTGACTGTAGAGAGAGATTTATAGGACAGACCTTCTTATGATGTATATTTCTAGGTAGGTTTCTGCTAACCAGAAATGTTCCCACAATAGAAAGGCAGATATTTAGTAGATGAATAGCATACCTATTTGCTCAGTATTGCTCAAAAGTGAAAGTATCCTAGTCTTATTTAGTAGGTTTGTTAGAAAACTAGGGCTTAGACACTGGAGGACACTGAGAGGAAGGAAAAGACTTCAAAATTGCTTGTATTAGTTTTTAAAATTCACTGTAATACATGTTGGTAGTTTCTTTAATGAAGGTGATTCACTGGTTTGGCTTAAGTATTCAGTCTACCTAATGGATACATAAGCTCTACATGGAGCTCTTTTCAGATACACATGTGATATACTGATTTAGGTGATCCTTGAGCTCAGTTTGAATCATGAGTCATTAATTCACCAGTGAAGGACAATGACTAAACAAGTAATCTTTTGACATCGTAATTGAGATGACTTTTTGAGAAGCAAAAATCAAACAAGGGGAATGGTCTGACAGTACAGGCTGAATTACCTTTCAGCAAACTGCAGGTGTGATATCAAAGAAGTTTTTTCAGTCAGCACAAGGCATTCCTGGTATTCTTTGAAAATGGTGTTACAGTGTGCTGTTGTAAATGAAATGGCATCACCAGATTCAGAAATATTTGGACAGAAGTTTTTCAGGATGGCATGCAGCTTTCATTCCATAGTCTGGCTTGAAAGCTTCTTACAAGGGATTCTCACAACACGGCACTACACTAATCTGATGGCAGATTGTTGTAAGTGAAGTTTGCTTATTTTTCCTTCTTTTATTAGCTTGCTCAAAAAATACATATTTGAACAGTAAACACCATCTTCATTGGTATATGTAATCCATATAGCTTCTTGACTCTTCTAGTAAAGATAGTTTACCAGCTTCAAGCTGACGGTATCAGCTAGAAAGGGATTTGTTTTGCGAAGGAACCATTATGTTTCTGGTAGGAACTGTTATGTATGTGAATCTGATATATATGTGATGGCTTTAATTTCTTAGTTTCAAGAACAGGAGGGAAGATAGGGTGGTGGAAAGTTTATCTTGGATGTAGGATAACTAGAGCAACTAGTTGCAAGTGAAGCTTGCCACTTCCAAGTATTGACAAAGCTGTGAAAATTGATAATTCAGTGTACCAATTAAGTGCTTTTCTGATTATGATATAGTAGCCACAGTGGATCTGAAAAGGCTATACTGAAAAGGAGGTAGTTTAAAGATAGAGGCTCAGACTTTAAATGCTTTCCAAACATTTAAAATCTGCCTCCAATCTTAACGACATCAGTATATGCCAGTGGTATTGTATCACCTACAAGCACGCATGAAATGTTTGAGTGGCTTGAAATACATGCCCTTTGCACCAGGCAGCTAAGTCTCTGCATGGTTCATACTGCCACCATATGAGATCAAATACTGCATCACTGCAGCCTTTCTGCACTTCACAAAAGTGACTCCTGCTGTGTGAGGAATGTTAAGTTTCCTCTTCCTTTAAAGGAAAAGAGGCTCTACCTAACTGGATTTGTCTGTCCAAGTTTCCATGGTTTCTTACATAAGGAAAAGGTCATCATTGGCAGGATGAAGTATAGTCAATCTGAAATGAATCCACCTCATAGTATCCCAGAAGATTCTTTCTGTATTCTTACCAAGTCTTTGTCTTCAGCTTTTTGTTATTGAGGCTCTGTGAATTCTTTGTTGTTTATGCCAGGTGCCTGAATAATTCACAGGGCCACAAATAAAGAAAACGTGCATGTGTGTAATAAATTCTTTTATCTACTCTGTGTGAATTGATCTATGTTCTATCTTTAAACTAGCAGTGATGAAGGATTGGTTTTTATTTCCTTAGTCATGTTGCAGATTTCACATTGCTATATGAAAAACTGATTACTTTCTTTCTATTGCCAAATTTTGGATGCTTATTTTACCTTTGTCTTATTTGTCTGACCTCACTCCACAGCAGTAGAATGTACTCCTGTGAAAGAGAGTTTGGTCTATACCCTTCTAACATTTCACATAAAAATCGGCATTCCGAGTTGTTGGAACTTTTTAGAATTGTCCAAACTCTATAACAAACTGGACAGATCTCTTAATTTCTACGTTATCTGTCTACAAAATAGGAAAAGTCATTATGCATTACATCCAACTGATAAAGTGCTTTCAGCTTCTCAGGAGGAATGGATTGTAAAAGTCTATGCATTCCTTCCTTCTTTCATGAACAATAAATCAGCAACTGCCATCAGGCTGGGTTACTATATATATTTTTCAGGAATCCTTCCAGAATCACTCCATTTCCTCTCCATCGTGCATCATGAAATGTGCATCTCATGCAGATTAGGCACCATTTATACAAAAAAAAAAAAAAAAAAAAAAAAAGTATGCAAATTAATTAGTAGGGAAATTAATGTGATATTTCTAGCAAACTTTCTTTCAGAGCTTATGTTTTCTCTAGTTAGCTCTAAGTTACGCTTTTTTTTGTTGGAATGGCTTGAAGCTTTTAGGGTGAGTAGAGTCTGTGAAATTTTTTGTCTGCTCTTAACATGTCATTGGTTTTCTGCCATGACTCTGAAGTCATTAGGAATCTTTCCAGAAGCCTTCTATGGTTGGTTTCTTGAGACGGTGACCAGCTATTCTTACTCAGGCTACAAAAGATGTAAAACAAAACTGAGCTTTACCATTATGTATTTTCTTAGGTGTGTGATAAGGAGATTACCAAATTTATTAGTGTTGGAGTGGGAGGAGTATTTGGTGGTGGGAGGTTATAAATATTTTGTTTTGTTTCCCTGTTATGCGATCCAGAAAAATCTAAGTTATACCAGATTTTCTTCCTCCTGTTTCGTTTTCATTTGTATGAAACAGTCATTTGGCCTATAATAGTCTGGATTCCATTCTGGCTTTGTTTTATTCAAACAAGCATTTTTAATGGCTATACTTACTTACCCAGGTTTTACTTGAAAAGTGAAAACTTCTAAGCGGGTAAGAAACTGAAAGCTCAAAGCTAATGATGTTGTTTGCATTAGACAAGACACAGTTCAATGAGATGCAGTGTGCAACTTCATTGTCTGAATGTTAGCAAGCAAAATTGACACCATATGTGCCCAACTGTAATTGCTCCAAGAGGGGAAAAGAGAAACATGTCAGAACATTTGAGTAACACCTAATTCAGCCCACGGTTATAAATAATGCTGATGGCTGCTTAAAAACAAAAGTAGGAAAATATTATGGTTATATTATTCCTCAACAGCGCTTCCTACATAGGTGAACTTTATTACAGAGACAACACAAGTGAAAAGAAACGTATAACAACTTTTTATGATATTTTTATGTTATTTTATTTTTTTCGCAGTAAATAAAGTGGTTATGAGGCTCCAAGGAAAACAGCCCAGATGTTAGTGTGTTGTACAAAATTTAGTGGAAACAAGCTGTAAAAAACATAGTCATAAAACAGCCTGTCAATGCCACACATCTGGACAATGCAGCTGTATGTTCCCGCTGCTGTCATCACCCTAAGAAAACTCAATAGCCTTATTTCACCCCAATTAGGCTGCATACCAACAGAATCAGCATTACACAGGGAGGGGGTATATTTTCACCAGGACAGACCCTCTCGAATTCCCTTCAAGATGTTTGTATCTTTCATTCAAGGCTAGTGCCTCAGACGCTAGTCACTTTGTAAATAGTATTCAAAATAATACCATCTGATTCGGTGTCTGTTAAATACATATTAATTTATAATAACTAGTTGCTTAATGTTGTTCCTTTGTTTTTTAAAAATATATATAATTTACAGTGAAAACTGGGTGTCTGTTGACCCTTACATAAATCATAGATGTTTTCTCCCATCTGCTATGTTACAGCATTCATAACTTCATTTGAGGTTTTCGGAAATAAAGAATAGCTATGTATCATACAGATTTGTTGGGGTTTTTTTTTCGAACATGTGGCCATTTTTAGCCACACCTTGTGAAGTAACACCCCATCATTTCTGCGTGTGAAATAAGTCAAATGCAATATTAAAACCATACAAGTAATACTTATTTTTTTCTCTGCAGGTAGTAGAAGTAGCCAAAGCCATTTTGGATAGCGGAGAAGAAATTCCTGTAACACTAACTGGAAAGCTATTGAAATTTCAAATGCTTTGCATTAAACAGAAGGATCTTCAGAGGAGGGACTCTGAAGAGGTACTGCAGTATGCATTAGGGAGATTTCTTAATTAACTTTGTGAAGCTGCTTGAATTCAGGAACTGTTTGCATGAATTCAGCTTTCTCCTCATGCTTAACTTCTTGGAAACATGATTGGGAAAAAAAATGTAAACAGAAATTTATTTAGGTTTTTGGAAGAAGCTCCCAATGCAGCTGAGATAGGGAAAAGAATAGAACTCTTTGCTTGAGGAAGAAGTAGTAATTCAGTATCTCAGGAACAAGAGATGATGGAGCTAGGAACTATGTATCATCACTGTCCTTTTACAGAGTTCCCTGAACTGGCTTCCACATACCTTCTAGGGCTGTCACTACTAGCTCCAAGACTGCCTTAGTCAGCCTGCTTGTTTTATAGCAGGAATTTCAGCAGGCTTGCACAGAATCTCTGTGACATTGAGTGGAAAGGGAAAGGTTCTCAAAAGAGGCTTTTACTTCCTGAAGTACAAAGGACAACTAGTGCTCCTTGTGGGAATCCTGACAAATTCTAATATATTTTTCTGCTTTCTTGAGGCTTAATTACATAAAATTATTCTGGTGCAATGAACAAAGCTGATTGTAGCACTGCGGTCTGATGATCGTGTCACCTGTTTTGATGTGTTAATCAGCTAAGAATTCAAAATCATAATATCAAAACCTTCCAGTTGAAATGTCCAAAGTGGAGGAAATCTGAAAGTAAATAACTAAAACTGATCAGAATCACCATACCACAGCACAAACAATTTTAAGAATCATTGAAGACATTCCTAAGTGATATAAAAAGGGAGTGTGTGATGAAGGGAAGGAAGGGAAAGATCTTTAGCTCTGATTTCAGATTGAACAAAACACATCTGCTGCAGCTGGAAAGCTTGGTTCTTCATCTGGGTGTGGGAAGGGCAGTTGTGTAGAATAAAATGACCTAAATAATCCACATGGAAAGATTTTTTTCATTGATTTAATAGAACTTAAAGTGAAACAAATGGAATGCTAGCAGTAATTAAAGGTTAGTATATTTTTAGTGTATTTAAAAAACCGTACAAAATGAAATGTCATTCTTATATAGTTAGTTCGTAGTTGTGATGCTGGATAGAAATATGGTGATTTCTTGTTCTTATATCGCCTCCCTTTACCTTAATGTATTTGGATTATTTAAGTTTTTTACTTGATCTGAGAACCTTAGGTGTGTTATGTGAGGCTTTGGGTCACTATCACCATCTTTTTTCATTCTTTACTCTTAAATTACTGAGTAAACTTAAATGTTGGGGGTTTTGTTTGAAAATAATGAGAATGGCTAAGTAATATCCTGTGTGAAATGAGCACAAGGCTGTTGGTTCTTGTTTATAGTAGACAGATATTTACATCAAAGACAAAACAGCGCTGGTACTGTTTTACACCTTACTCAAGTGTTAACAGAGATGCTAAAGACTTAACAGAAATTGAATTTTGGTCTGATTTCACTTCAGGCCGAGGAAGGTTTCTTACTGCAAGTACTGTAGTGACAATAAATGAAGGACAGTGATTCTTCACTCATCTTTCTACCGGTATCCATGTTATTAATGTGAACTCTTAACACTGTGATTTGTTGAGAATGTAATAAACTAAATGATGTTTTTAAGAAGAACAAAACAGTGTTCAAGACATCTTCACTACAACATTATGACACTGAAAAGTATTCAGATAAATAAGTTGATTTTACAGCGCTCCGCCCTTTGTTCTTCACAAAGTCTACAATGACAACTTAGTTTCTTTATCTTGTCAGGCTGAAGAAGAACAAAAAAAGGAAAAGAATGGAGGGAAAGGGAAAGGCAAACCTCTTGGCAAGGAGAAACCGCCCAGTGCCAAAACAAATGAGAAAGAAAAAAAAGGAAAAAAGACAGAAGCAGCCCCTCCAGTGCCAGTTACTGTTAAAAAAAATACCCAATTGAAGAGACGAGGAGAAAAGGAAGAGGAATACAAATACATTGGTATGTAAAACTGCAGATATGCTTCTGACAATCTTGCTAGAAAAATTTAAAACTAGCTTGTCATTCAGTCCTTCCTTTCTGTTCTGTGTTGAAAGGTATGTTTGGCAATGTTAAAGCATTTGAAGAGGGCACTGTGCTCTGCTTAGAAGTGCAATAGAGGGTAATATCTAAGAAGAAATACAGATGAGGTATATATGGCATGTTGACATAAAAATGTTTTAACGTGCTTAAGGCAGAACTAAAGTGTATAAAAAAAAGAAAAAAAAGCATGTTTAGAAAAAGATTTCAAAATAACTAAATGCATTTGTCAGTATCCAAAGGCAGCTTTCTCTTTGTATTAATAAAGTAACACAGAGCTGTCCACCACTGTTTGAAGGTGAAGCCAAATTCTATACAAAAGGTAATATGATTTCATTTACTGTAAAAACATGCAGCTGGTACTGAGACCTGAAAAAATCTACTCCAGAAATGAGATTTGTAAGACAAACCATAATTGGTGAGTAAATCTTTGTTCTTAATACATCACACCCATGGTTGCAAATATCACTGGAACAAAAAAACACTGGACAATGTACATACATATCTTCACTAGAACACAGTTATATTTAAGTTGGACTACGGTGCATTTTATCTATGTCAGAAAAAATGGGACCTCTCCCACTGGAGAAGTTGCTCATCTTGGATGTGTAGCCATTGAACCAATGCAGATGTTCCTTCCTCTTTCATCAGACTTTTGTCTACGTTTCTTTTGAGATCAATGGCATTCTTCAATTGTTGGTCCAGATGTTTAGAACAAATCTGAATCTCAGTCAAACTGGCAAAAACACACAAAAATAGAACATTACCTTTCTGTTCATAATCCCTTTTTTCCTCAGATAAGGAATGTCAGTGATAATATTCTTTTGATAAGGTTTTTCAGGGACTCGAAGAGAAGTGTTTGAATAAATGCTTATGCCTGTAAGAATTGAAACTAAAGCGATATAGAGAATTCATGTCATCTTATGTTTTATATGCACAGAATGCACTGTACAAAATGGCTTTAATAAGTATTAATGTGTTTCTCTAGGCCTTGTAGAAACAGTTTTATCAGAACCAGTGGGTTTTTTTTTTATTTCTATTGTGTGGGCAGATGACATCAGAGATTATGTGTAAGATAAGAGATTTTGTTCCCCCATGTCCACCCTTTGCTGCCTTCTTAGTCACAGCTAATAAGATGCCAAAGTAAAAAAATAAAATTGAAAAAATTGAAAAAAAAAATAATCATAAAACTAACCTCCATAAAGAGTGTCCTTGTTAATGTGATTAGTAGCTTCAAGTAATAAACTACTACCACTGTTGTTATTATTTTATTAACTGTGATGGTCTTCCAAGGATATTTACCAAATAGTCGTAGAAATGGTTGCAAATTATGACAAAGGAGAAGTTATCTTGGCATTTTGCACTTGTGAAGACAACACAAGAATAAAAAATAACCTCTCCAAAGGTTTTTGGAATGTCAGAAAGTACCTACTAGTCGAATTTACGCTACAAAAAGTCTTCCTAAATGAGTAGATTTAACAGAAAGGGAGCCATAGTTCCCTAGCAGTAAGCTATATTATTGAGCATAAGAAATATTCTGTTTAGCATTGAGAGCATTGACATTCTAAAACTCTGTTTCACTGTTAGGACAGGATAGACTTTTCTAGTTGTATGTGTTCCATAGTCAGCAAAATGATACAAGAACTTCCATTATCTTAGAGTAAATAACTAACCTAAATGAATTAAATGACCTAATGCCTGTCTGAATACCTGTATTTCTTCATAAGACACAAATGGGATCTACTCAGTAATTAACTTAGACTACAATCAAGTTTCTGGAAGGTTTATTTGCACTTGTCTGATATTATGCTTGACATAATTTGCTTTGGTACAGTGGTACATTGTTGTACATATTACTACGGAAACAAGAAAGCAGGCACTTAATGAAACTTCTCATCTATTCTCTAAAGGGAATTTGGATGAGTCTGGCCAACAATAAGGAGTAATGTGAGCTGGTATTACCAGATGATGAAGGTTTTGACAGGGACTCCATCTAGCAAACATGAACCTGTTGGGCAGGAAGCCAGTGATTAGTCCTCCTTGCAGCTAATCCTTCAGAATTACTACAGCTAGTACCATCTCTCAGCTAAGACACAGTAACTTACTCTGTGTGTGCTCCCTGGCTAGCTTTATGTGGAATGAAACTACCAGTAGAACAACTGAGTATGTCCTAGAACTAAATAGTTTTTCTTTGAGAAAAGCAATTGCAGAAAATGTTTCAGCTACATCTTGCATTGTGGTTATAATAAACTTCTCCAAATAATTTTTTTACTGCAGCTTCTTCAAACAGTTTTTCTTTAGGTGGTCTGCTGCTGAAGACTTCTATCTAAACCTATATAAATTTTAGCAGTTGTTTAGCAGTATGTACAGTTACACCAATAAGGTTATAGAAGAGCTGCTTCTGTGACCTTAATTTGCAATATCCCTATGTACTAACATATATATATATATACATATAATTTTTGTTTAGCTCTTGAATCCCATGCTCCAGCCTCTTTTTATTTTGCTTTGAACAGATGATGAACCAGATGACGGTGCCCATTATTACTTTATAATTTTGGGTTTCCACAACCTTCAGCTACTGCCAGTGATGTCTGAGCTTGGGGTGAATGTTTCAAGTGTAATAAAGATTTCTTCTGAGAATTACGAGCCATTACAGGCATACTTGGAAGCAGCAAGATTTAAAGAAGAATCATTACTTTCACCCGAAGGTAACTTGGTCATAAGAACAACATTTGAGTAGCAAGAATATTGTTTAATATCCAAGTAAATATTGTTCTCCCTATTATCTTTGTACTTCTCTCCTCCTCTGTGCCTTATGTTTATGGATAATACCTGTGAACAGTTATATTTCCATGTGCAAAAATGGTATTTTCATGGGTTCTGTCAAGAAACCAAGGAGTTCGCAGTGCAAAAACTTGCCTTAGATGGACAATGAAAAGAGGGACTGATTAGACAAGCAGTGTTTGCAACCATCATTCTGTGCAGCAGCCACCGTAAAATATTTTATCAGATGTGTACCGTTGTGTGTCATCATCCAGGAAGATTTGTTTCTAAGAAGACTTGGCACGTTTGGTAATTTCAAAGGAAGTGCACAGCTGGTTAGATTGGGACTATGGGTCAAGCTAAAGAACATGTCACAGAATAACATGCCGCCTGAGGACAGCTGAGTAGTGCCTTTGTTGAAAACAACTTGGGATCCTGGTGGACAGCAAGCTAAATGCAAGCCATCATTGAAGGACAGGAATATAGCTGAATCGTTGAGATTTTTAATATTATAGTAGATAAATGTATGTCTGCAGGGATTTATTTAGTCGTGGCTTGTAGCAGGAGTTAAAGTGTGTCCTATTTGAATGGCTTTTGAAACAGTGTAATACATGACGGGTTTTTTGTTTTTGTTTTTTGGGTTTATTTTTTTTGTTGTTGTTGTTGTTTTAAGAAGATGGCAACTTGTAAATACAATCATGTTATAGTGTTTCTGTTGTTGTTCTTGGTATTAGTACTCATAAGCCATGGATTAGGAAACAGCTCTCATGTTCTTTTCTTCCCCTAATGTGTTTACATCCCCTAATGGCTTTCATTTTGTGAAGTTATTAAGTCAAACATTGTTATTACCCTTTTGATACAGTTAGTTTTTTGTTCCTCTAATCACTCTACTAGCTTCACTACTATTATTTCCACTTCTCTTAGAGTTAACATTCAGAACTCTGACCAGTCTCCCATCCTGACAAAATGTAAATTGTTTTTCAGTGTATCTGCTGGAAATGTGTGACCTGACACATCCTAGTAATTTCTGGACTTCTGTTTAAACAGTGATGGTTCAAAATCTCTATGCAATCCATTAGTTTATACTAGATGTTATTATGCCACTGTTATATGATTGTTACAGATTTTTGTTGTAGTTTTTCTGCATTTAGAAGTCACGTAGAGTACTGCTAAATACTGTCTCATTTCTATTACTGAAGACTTCAAGTTAATTCAGTAAGAATGAAGAAGAGAGGCAATATTCAAGGGTAGAGCATCCAATAATTGATACTGACATCCTCTGGTGTTACTTTGTAAGGGGATACCAAAGCATCATAAACTTGTTTGTTTTATCATTAAACTATAGGGTGGAGTTAGTAAAACATTATTATTCCTCTGCTGTAAAAATGGAATTTCTAGTTACAATATTATTATCACTCTGCCGCTCCATTTCCATTCAGGAACATGAAGAGGTCAATCTATGTCTGAACCATCTAGATAGTGTTATATTGACAAAATATATGCTCAAGGAGTACTAGGAGAACTTTGCTACTGGTGAGTTACTGTGTAGAATTAGAGATTATCTTCCATAAACACCTAAAAAAAGAAGGGAAAGGAAGGATGTTCTTTTGACTGAGGTGAGCTTTTAGGAGCACAGAATAGTTAAAATCAAGGGACCATCTAGGCCAGCATTCTATCCACAGAAGTGGTCAAGAACTGATGCCAGTGAAGAGGAAAAGGAGAAGAATAATAGGGAAAGAGCACTGGAAAGGAATAAAAATAACAGGAAAAGGAGAAATGTAATAAGAAAAGCATGGATGTGACTACTTTATATGCACATAACGTAGCATCCATTTACTTCCTAGTCAAGGTATTTTCCTGACCCTGATGTGTCTTTTCAGTAAACCTCAATGGTTTGGTTTTACTTATATTTTTAAAGCCTTGTTCAATCTCTTCTTGAATTCCTGAGGATTTGTTATAACCACAGGATCTTTTGGCAGAGAGTTCCCAGGTCTTCAGTGTTTGGAGCCAGTTAAGGTGCTTACCCATAAAATCATGACAGGACTGTTTTAAAGTCAGTTGACCATCACTTCTGATGGCTGCTACAGAAGGAAGGTATATCTATGAATTCTTTAAGGAGATCAGCATTTTTTTAAGAGTCCACAGCCTCACAGGGCTATTTGGGTTTAAAACCATAGGGCCACTTGGAAGGTACAAGTGTGGTATTTGGCCTTTATACATAGGTCTTAGAAGTGCTGAGCACCTGCTAGTCCAAATGAATGCAAGTCATTGCAGGTTTAATGTCCCCAATTCTCTTAAAATAAGGGTTTGTTTGTTGTTTCTTTTTTTTTCAAACTGTCACGTTTCACTCAGGCATTTTCCTTCTGGAATTTCTAAGCTCAAAGTTGAGTGTCAGATTTTTTTCTGAGGTAATGAGAGTAGGGGTGTTCTAACAGTAATTACAGAAGATTAATAACAATTTGTGCTTTCTAGAGACTGGGGATGTATCATGATTTATTACTTTAAAATTTTAGATGTAGAAGCAGAGAAAATAAAGAAAAATGAATCTATCAAAGATCTGGAAACATTTTGGAAATACCTGGATCCAGTTCTGAACAGTGGACAGCATGGGTCAAGACTCTTTGATGTTGCCAGACTTCATCACCTAGTTAAGAAGAATGCCTTTCCCTCTGATTGGTCTGACAGAGAAATCCTGGTCAGTAGATAATACTTTCACAATTTAGCATCATTTTAGTGATGGCAAGAATTTTAGTTTAGTCTTCCGTGAAACAGAACCAGAGTATGTATTCACAAGGAGTCCTTTGAATAAGAACACCTGACTTGGAGTTTCTTAATATTGTACGCAACAGCGGCCAAGTTGAAAACAATATGAGGTATTAAATTTATTCAATCTTCACAATGACTCAGTTTGGATCTCATTAGAGAGTCAGCTGTCAGCATGAAATAACATAAAAATTACATTTTTTTCCTCCAAATAGCGGATCTGCTTACTCTTTATGAGAAAAGTCACATGAGAACAAATTTAAACTAATGCAAAAAGAGCTTTTTATTATAAATTGTTCTTTTAGCACATGCTGTGCTACTTCTTGTTGTCCTACCCAAAACATGGCTTTGGTTTATCATTTTTCATAGCCGGCTGGGTAAGGGCTATTACTTGGCACTGGGAGGCAAGGTGAACAATTAGAAATTCTTTTCAAACTGAGGATCTCAAATACAGCAAGGTAAAGTGTCCAGTATTTTCCAGTCCACAATGTCAGCAGTAAAAAATATGTGCTAAAACAAAATAAAACAACCTTCTATGATTTATCCTACTGTATTTGTGGTCTATATTATTATGGTTAAATGACAGACTGTATCTCCTTAACACTTATTTATAGTACATTAAATCCTGTATATAAGCAGTCTGGTGAGCTAGGAAGTACCCTTGATCCTAAAGGGATCACAACTGAATTTGACAAAATCCACCATGGTTTCTAAGACATTCACTAAAAACACCTCAGTTGTGAAAATGTGTAGAGTTGCTACTTTATATTATTCACCATTGTATTTTCTTAGTCTGATCTTCACATATGAGGCCAATTTTGGAAAAGAAGTTCTTTAATCCTTTCTATTTTTCCCTTCCCTTCTGGGGGTCCATAAATATCCCTTGAGCAATTATCTTTACTGAAACAAAAGAAAAATTGTTTGTCTCTAGAATTGTTCCAGCAGATTGTAGTCATAATTTCACATTCTTCTTTATCTCAAAATTCATATGAGCTCTAAAGAAGTAATTCTTTAAATAAACAGATGTGAAATATACAAGTAATGAAATCATTGAAAGAGAAAATTTGTCCTGCTAGAATTCCTAGAGAGTCTTTGAGTACCATCTTGCTGCAACTCTGAAGTTCAGGAGCTATCAGAAAGTAACTCCTATGACAAATTGATATGCATTGATGTAAAAATGATAGAGTATTGGATGCAGGAAGTTATCTACATTTCAGATATTTCATGTATTTATAATGGAAAATACTTTCAGAAATATTTTCCTTTTTTGTTTTATAGTAACTGGTGGCTGGACTCAGAGAACGTTTGACAAATGTGTATGTCCTGAAATGAGGAAAATTAGAATCATAGAATAATAGAATGGTTTGGATTGAAGGGGGACTTATTTTCAACCCCCTAAGGCATTTCCCACTAGACCAGAGTGTCTATGACCCCACCCAAATTTCATAGGGGAATGGTTTTAATCTAAGACAGGGAAGATTTAGGTTAGATATTAGAAGGAAGTTTTTCACACAGAGTGTGGTGACGCACTGGAACAGGTTGCCCAAGGAGGTTATGGATGCCCCATTGTTGTAGATGCTAACAAGGCTGAACCTTGTAGTATTCGGAGGGGGGGAGATGTTGTAAACATATAGGCGATAGCGGGGCTTTTCAAGATGTCACGTGACAGTGCCCCCCCCCCCCTGTTTCCGGCTACACCTTGTGAGGTACATTGGCACGCATTTCAAACATGTGCCCTAGGGGGCGTAGACGAAGTAGTAAGGTATATAAGGTGTTGATTACTCCTAATAAACGCCATTTTGCCACGTTTCTTGATGAGTCACGGTGGTCTTTTGGCTCTAGCAAGGGTTTCGCAAGAAGCTGGGAAAAAGGGGGTTTTCCGAGTCATGGCAACACCCATCCCTGGAGGAATTCAGGGCCAAGCTGGATGTGGCTCTGGGCAACCTGGTCTGGTGGTTGGCAACCCTGCACATAGCAGGGGGGTTGCAACTAGGTGATCACTATGGTCTTTTTCAACCCAGGCCATTCTATAATGTTTCAGCTTGGCTTTGAACACTTCCAGGGATGAGGTTTCTACAACTAATCCAGGGAAACTGTTCCAGTGCCTTACCACCCTTGGAGTAAAGAACTTTCTCCTAATATCTTACCTAAATCTCCTCTATTTTAGTTTAAAAAATTACAACTTGTCCTATCACTACACTCTCAGATGAAGAGTCCGTACCCATCTTTCCTGTAGGCCCTCTTTTGGTACTGCAGAGGTCCTTTAAGGTCTCCTCAGAGCCTTCTCTAGGCTGTACAAACCCAGCTCCCTCAGCCTTTCTTTGTAGTAGAGGTACTCCAACCCTCTAATCACCTTCATGGCCCTCATTTGAACCCCCTCCAATAGCTTCATGTCTTTCTTGTGCTGGAGGTCCCAGGTCTGGACACAGTACTGCAGGTGGAGCCTCACAAGGGCAGAGTAGAGGGGGACAATCACATCCCTCAACCTGCTGAATTCTTATTTTGTTTATAAGGCTGAACATGCAAAAAACTCCATTACTTTGATTGAAATTTAGTTAGCCCTAGTGATCTCTTGTAGCATGAATAAAAGGTTTTATAAAAGAGCACTGAATTAGAAAAGGTGTGCAAATTAGTTAGCCCTAGTGATCTCTTGTAGCATGAATAAAAGGTTTTATAAAAGAGCACTGAATTAGAAAAGGTGTGCAAATATTAATTCTGAAAACTGTTTTCACAAACTGAACCTCTAATATTCAAATACTATGAAATCTACAAGTTTTCCACAACTGATGGCTGACCTGAGTGCTTGTTTTGAGGTGACATAAACAGGGCTAGCGTTGGAGAAAGCAGTTGCCTGATATTTCTTAAGAGTCAGTAAATATGTTTACTGTGAGTTACAAAACTGGAAGACAGTTGTGTTTCTTCACCATGGTTCATTTTAGAAAACTTAAGATTGAGATATCCAATTACTTATTTAGGATATAAAGAAGAATATGGCCATTAAAGCCACTGTAACCTGAGCGTGGCATGTGGTCTGAGAGAGGGTTTGGTCTAAAAGTATTTCAAATTTAAGATTACGATTGGTCTCTATTCTGTTTGAAAACTTTTAAACAACTGTAGATCTGCTGGATAGAGAACCGATGACTCGTGGCTGAATTACACACCACATTTGTATGCACGCTTCATCCTTTGTATCTGATTTTCTGTCATAGCTCGCATTCGGCACTGAACTATTTGAAAGCATTGCTTGTTTAATGTATGACTGCCTAGACTGGAGAAGACAGCATTGTAACTACTTGGAAAACACAAAGTTTATTAATGTGCCTGATTTATCAGAAAGCAAATCGACAGAGCCACCCATAGCAACCAAGGCAAGGATTTTCTTTTGCTTCATCTTGTTTATTGTAGAAAATAAGTTCACTAATATAGTTCACTATAGGATAGAATTACTTGCCTTCAATTCTGCAGTAAAAAAAAAAAATAAGCTTGCACCATCACTCCATGTGTAATGTTTTGTAAATGAAGTTGGGGTTTTTGTCTCCAGCATTTAAAATTTCAAAAATGGGAAAAATTATCGGAGAAACAGAAAAATGAATATCTGAAGGATCACATGGATATTGTCATAAACTATCACTGGTTTGAAAATTATTTAACTTATGATGATGGCTTCTTATGCCTGGAAAATCACTGTGTGTGCACAGAGCTACTATGTCTTCTTACAGATCTGCGAACTATCCAAAAATGATGGTTTATTTCTATCCCAGATCGGTCGATTTATTTTGCTCATAGCAGACAAAACAAGTGTGCACAAGAAAGCAGTTTGTTGGGCATGAACTTGTGACTGGATAAAAATAGGATTACTACATCAGCAGAAGCACATCTGAGATCTCCCCTAAAACATTTGTAAAACAACATATCTTGTTCCATTCAGAGTCAGATAGGATTTGCTTCCCATAATTTAAGCCGTGAGAAATTTCAGTATCTAGTCAAAAGTAAGAAGCTAAAACTAAATGAAATTATTTTTCCCACCTATTTGCATCTGACAGTCCTCACTTGTTTCTGTGATTCTGATTATTATTTCTTGGTCTTTATCTTTGTTTTTTTAGACAGAACCAGCATCACAGACTACACCTTCAAAGAAAAAGCAGCAAGCAGAAGTAATTTCCTCACAAGGCATGTCTAAAGGATGAAAGCACTGGTCCTTTAGCTGTTCAGTCTGTCTTATCATTCATTCATCTGTCAGCAGAAATAATTTGCACAGGAAGCAAAATCCGGTTTGATGCTGTGAGAGTAGTTTCATGGTGAATACATTGTGATAGCCTCTGGAAACTGCAGTGGTGATAACTATGTTCTTTACAAAAATCACTTCTTTAACCTCTTCCTAGTCACGTTTGGATTTAAGAGCTATACAATCGTGAACATTATCAGTCCTTTTTAGAAAAATCATCAATAAGTTGAACTGGTCACGAATGCAATAAATCTGTCTTAATGAGTTTTCTTTTTACAGCAGAGGAAGAATTTTCCTTTGTGGCTACTTCTATGGATATGAGATATTACAATGACTTGCTGAATCAGATTCCTGAGGAATGCTTTTCTGTGCCCATAATGCTAAACTGTATGCTGGAACAGGTGGAAATACATATTTTTTCTCTTCCCTTGGCTAATTCTTTCTAGGTTTGGTATAATGAGTTGATCAAAGAACAATAAATCAATCTCTTTCAAACTAAAATAGATTATGCATGGAGGCACTGGCCATGGAGGTTCAGTATTACGGGATCACAAATAAAAAGGGGCCACCTTGTTTTCCTTTCATATTGTGCTTGCTTATCCTGTAAAGACAGTGCTATCCTAATGTTTCATTTTCAAGACTACAGATCCAATATAATCAAATGAGGAAAAAAGTGTAATTTTATAAGAAAGACAGGATTAGTTTTTTTTCACATCTTCTGCAGCAGTATTGAAATTCTACTACTTAGCTCAGTACAAAGGTCTTACGGCAAGCTTAACAATACAAGTGGTATGCATCTATGCTACTAGATAGTACTAGACAGGTCTGATTACTGTTGAGTTCAGGCAAAATCTACACATTAGCAAAGCTCCACAGTATGATATGAAAATCTTTCTTATATTTGAAATGGAATTTCAGCACAATTAGTTTATCCAGAGATAGACTTATGCAAGTATGCTCAGAGTCTAACACCTGATATGCAGACAGAATCTGTGTCCATTACAATTCTTAACATTTCAAGATGTAAATATTTTTCTTCTCATCCTTCCAAAGGCGGAAAATAAGATAATATAAAATATGTATAAAATAATAGGAGAGCATATTTCTGTTTTCCATAACTGTTGCTTGAGGTAGAAACTAACATGCAGAATTGCATTTTTACTTATCACAGAATCTGCTTGGTAGTTTTAATGATGTTAAACAGCAGTAATAATTTAATGAAAACTACAATATATTATGTTCACTAGGTTATTGCAAGTGAAGAAAACCTTACACCACCCAGTCTGGTGGTGCCAGAAGAACGGGCAGATGGGATACATCATAAGATTGCAGATCATATAGCCTCTGTCATTCCTTCACTTCCACTTTCTGAGAGTGAAAAAAAGGTTTGCATTCTCCTTAATTTGTTTCCTACAATGACACGTTTGTGTTATTATTCCAGTTTAATGTATCTTTTTTTTTTTTTTAACAGAATCTGTATGACTACTTTTCTCCAAAATACAGCAAAGAAACTGTAACCCCCAAGTACCCACTCTTATTTAACTACCATGATACTCTAGCTCAACGCTTGCAGCTGCTGAAGGTATAGTGCTTTCAGTCATATATAAATAGTTCTGAAGTCCATAGGCAGTAAATACTCAAGGCATTAGAAACAACTGAGTGAGTGGTGTATTTACAAAAGAGCACATAGTATAGCATAGATTTTTCCTACTGGGATAGACACACTAACACAGCCCTTAATCTGCTTAAGAAGCGATGGATTACTGATGCTGGCTGAGCACACATCAGAACACAGACCATTGTATCAATATCACTGTTTGGATTAATAATAAGAAGGTTTAGTTTTTGATGTAGATGAATGTTGTTACAGAATTCTGTTGATTTACTCTAGTATGTCAAATTTTGTGTGTAGGAAGCACAGGGAAATATCTTCTAACAAAAGTCATATTACTACAGTCTCTGTCATCCTCTTCTTTTTATCTCACTTTTCCTGCTCAAAATATCTGATGCCATGATTCAGTAATGTGCTGTTGGTGTATGACTGCCTTAAACAAACAGTTATGTCTTTTGCTGTAAAATGACTTACTTGTTCTAACATGCTTTTTTATGAGTGCATTGGTGGTAAAGTTTAATTTTAACTCTAGTGCTTTTGTGTTTGTTCCAGATCCAAGGCAACTTAAATCCAAAAAAGATTGAACGTGAAATGATGGATAAACTGCCTCTTAAAGAACTTATCCATTTCACCCTTCATTCAGCTGAAAATGAAAATGAGACTAAACGCTTGGCCAGAGTTCATGAGCTCATGCATTATTGTACCGATGGTGAGTTGATTTTCATTGATATAACTTCCTCGTTTTTCTTCTCACTGGTGATCTTATTAAAAAGTGGGAATTTTAGGATGAGATTTTTCAGCTACCTAGAACCTGTGAGGAATTTCCCATTTTTTATATTCTTGAGTATAACATGGCAAGTAATACAAGCTAAGCTAAGTTTAGACCTCAGTTTCATGGTTATTGGACAAGGGAATATGAGTATTAAGCATTGCAAAACTAAGAGCTGGCAGTATCTCAGAAGTCTCTTGTTTACTTATTTATGTTTAATAACATAGAAATTATTATTATATCAGAGAAAGAAAAAAACAATTGTGAAAATTACTATTTTGATGGTAGCACACAGTGCATTTGGCTAAATAATGACATAAATCATATGTTTATTTACCAGCATCCTTGGGATGGAGGATTTTAGGTAGAAGATTTTTATTACACAATAACTGTTTTTCAAACTATTTTCTCTGTAAGCTGCTGGTGTTAATAATGGACTGTCTTTTACAATAGTCTCTTTAACAAACCAGCAGGATACCTTCACTTCTTCAACCATAATCACTTCTGCAGTTACCTTTTCTTGGAAGGTGCCTACCATCATGACGTACACTGTGAAACAATCCCAAAGACTGCATGAATATTCATAGGCATTTTTGAAAGTTTACTCTACGAATGCTAAGAAATATAAACATCACAATCTCTTTGGTTACATTTATGACATCACATAAGGCTCAGTATTTGGAGGTACTTTCCTGGCTATTCATTCCCAAAATATGTTGGATTAGTTTACACTAGTTGCGTTGTGTCTAGTTGTTGGTATGTTCATCTTAGATGGTGTCTTTTGGTTATTAAGGTGTTCTATATTGCTGTAGCTTGCCACCTAGTGGATATCAATTTTGATGATCTTCACTGGACCGTACTATACTGATAGACTCTCCCAGCTGTGAACTTTGATAGCAGTTTCTTCACTGTTATCAAAAGGATAACTGATACAATCAGGAGGTAATATAAACATTTTCAGGATTTGCAGTGTGCTTGGGTATTTAACTACCACAAGGAGAAACCTTTTGGAACTGAACCAACTTTCCTAAAATTCAATCCTTCTCATAATTACCATCGTTATACAAACGCCCATGCAAACAACCATAAATAGCGTTTATTGTCCTAACACCTTGAATTCTTCCATGCAAAATGTGTGTAAAGTTCTGCTTCAAGGAAAAAAAATAAGTAATTTTTTTTTTAAATTGAGAATTTGCTTGAAAAGTTACTGATAATAAAAAACATTAACGATAATGGAAGCCTTTTCATGAGCTGTAGTTGAAAATAGTTAGTTGTTAACTGGTTTGATAAAGTCTATTCAATATTTTAAAATCAACATAACTTACCTAAAGCTAATGAGCTAGGAGGTCTTCAAATGTAGGAAGCAGTTCATTTAAGATGGATTAACAGTTAGGTATATCATTTTGCAATTTGGAAGCATTCAGCTTTGAATGCAGTGTAGAATGTAGCTGACATAATTTGATCCTTTACCATTAAGGAAATTGTTGTTGGCTTTTGCGGAGTTGCCAAGAACAATATGCTTGCATAGTTTTCTATTTATCTTCTGCTGAGCCACAAGAACATTTTCTGTTAATGATTGTAATTCTTATATAGAACTTCTGAGCTGGGCTGAAGTAGAAAGAGCCTTCAGAGTGTTTACATTTGAAAGCCTGAGGCTGACTGAGCTGAGTGACTCTGGACTCCTGGAGAGCTCTGGATCTCTGGTTGGAGGTGATTCTGAAGCGTCATGTATACCCTGGGATAATCCAGCCAAGTTTGCAAGGCAGCTGAGACAACTCTTCCTTATGGAAAAGAAACTTAATGAGAAATCACCAGGAAGCACTGGTAAAAACCACTCTGTTTATATTACCCCCAAAGAATTTGAATCCACTATTTATTTTACTATATCATTTGTTGTTACAGGCCAGTGATTTTTCTTCATTGTACAAATCACCAAATTTCAAATACTGTGTAGTCTGAACATTGAGTATATACATAAAGCCACAAATTAGCTGATTTTGTATGATGTGACCTTATGCAGTTGAGTTATCAACTTATTATGTACTAGAAAACTATTTAATTGCTAATGACATTAAATATATTTTAAAGGTATAGAATACTGAACATGAGTTTAAATACCTTTCTGAATGCAGGCTCCTGTAAGCTATAATGGCTCCTGAGTCTTTATCACCTTAGTAGCAACCATGGAATTAGATCAAATGTGATGCATAAGGTTAATATGATGATTACTGGTGAATGAGTATTAGGAGTGGAAAAGATGCATACCTTACTCATAAGGACTCTAGATGGTGATGTGAAGAGTTGAAATCTAAAAACAGTCAAACAAACAAACAAACAAAAAACCTGTGCTATGCTTTGTAGTTACACATGCATATATATCTTTTACTTTGTTTTTCTTCTAGGCTTCCTTCTTCTTTCACATACAAGTAAATTAGTATAGATTTTTTACATTCAAAATCTTGGGCCAAATATAGAAGTAACTGGAAAAGAAGAACCATATATATTTGGTGTCAAAGGAAGTGAGACTGGTGAATAAGGTTAACATAGGATAAAACTGAGAAGCCAGTACAGCATGCAGTTTATTTTAAATTAAATGTATGTTCAGATTTATTCTAAAACTTGCTTTTTCAGCAAAGGTATGTGAAAGAATCAACCTCAAAGGGAGAAATTCTACCACAAAAAAAAAAACCAACAAACTCTAAATATAGAATGAGAATGCACTGGTGAGACTTCACCTGGACTACTACATCCAGTTGTGAATCTTCAGTACAGGAGAGATATGGACCTGTTAGAGCATTTCCAGAGGAGTATCACAAAAATGATCCAAGGAATGGAACACCTTCCCTGAGAGGATGATAGGCTGAGAGAGCTGGGGCTGTTCAGCCTAGATAAAGGAGACTCTGAGGAGACCTTATGGAAATACATAAAGGAAGGCTGTAAGAAGGATGGGGACAGACTCTTTAGTAGGATCTGCTGTGGTAGGACAAGGGGAAATAATTTCAAACTAAAAGTGGAGAGATGGAACACAAGGAAAAAGGTTTTTATAGTACAGGTGGTGATACACTAGAACAGGTGGTAGAAGCCCCATCCTTTGAGAATTCAAAATCATACTTGAGCAGGCTCTGAGCAACCTGATCTAGCTGTAGATATCTCTGTTCATTGCAGGGCAGTTGGACTAGATGTCCTTTCCAACTCAAGTATGCTATCTGGCCTAGCTTTATCTCTTTAAATGTGTCTAGCCAAAGCTAATTGTCTAGACGTCTTCTGTGTAAAAGAAAGATCATTTATCCCATGTTTCTTAATGTCTAATTCCACCTCAGCATAGATACCTACAGCAGCTAAACTGACAGGACTTGAATCTATCATCTCTCTCCTGAATCTGCCATTTTTCTGCAATTCTGCTTTTGTTGTAACTGGCAATTCTCAAATCTTAGAATCATACATTCATTAAGGTTGGAAAAGACCTCTAAGATCATCTAGTCCAACCATCAACCCATCAACACCATGCCCACTAAACCACATCCCTAAGAGCCACATCTGAATGCTTCTTGAACATCTCCAGGGACAGTGACTTCACCACCTCCCAGGACAGCCTGTTCCAATGCCTTACCACTCTTTCTGAGAGGTTTTTCCTCATATCCAACCTGAATATCCCCTCTTGTTCTATTGTAAGTTACCTGGGAGGCCACTCCCCACCTCATTACAATTTCCTTTTAGGTAGTTGTAGTGAGTGATAAGGTCTTCCCTTCCTCCAGTCTAGACTATCCTAGTTCCCTTAGCTGCTCCTCATAAGACCTGTGTTCTAGACTGTATGGGAGATTGGTAATCACAGCCTGAACCTCTGATTAATCAGCTGAGGCAAGTATGGGGTCAGCTGTGGGAGCACAGGTGAGAGTGATGTAGCTGTGCTCCCGGAAGGGGTGGAGCTTGACTCCATCCCCTCTGAGACCTCATTTAAGGGCTGACTCCCACTGGAGCAGTATCTCTTGGAGATCGCTCACCAGGGAGGACTGCCTCAGCTGCTTCAGTCAAGGCACCACCGTTGGTGAGTTTTCCCTTTACTCATTCACTTATATACCTTCTGTACATTTTGTTTCCATCTGTACATTTAAAACCAATACATTTGGCGAGCCAGGCAGGAGCCTGCAAATATCGGAAAAAAAAAAAAATGTCTTTCCTATGGAATGTATTTAGCTGGTTCAAGGGGGAGAAGATCACCCCCTTAGGGAAAATCCTCCCTGGACAAATACCAGGGTTTGAGGCGTCCCCATATTTTCAATTAGCGACGATTATCGAACAATGGGGGCCCTTACGGGTAACGGGCAATATGTCCCCTTACCATCTAACTGAATACTTTCAGGGGTTGCAAAAAGATATTTTGACAACCAAAGAAAGGCAAATGGCTGCATCCATGGCTGCTTGGCCTTTATTGAATGCTTTAAATCAGGCAGAGGTTAAATCAGATAAGATTGAACATGAAAATCAATTATTAAAAGCCCGCATTGAAAAATTGGAGGGCGAAATTAATCTATTAACGGGGAAAAATTCATCATTTTTTTCAAACACCCCCCAAATTAGATATATTACAATGGATGATAGTAAGGATCCTGAAACATCGGATCAAACTAAGGTCACTAAATCTGACCTAGAAGAGCCACTTAAGACGGACTTATTAGAAGTCCGTCCTATGATAACTCAAAAAACAAAAAAAGTCCAGGAGCGACCAGCAGGGGTGCCTCCTGATCAATGGACCCCTGCTGACTCCTATTTACACGTAACAGCACGTCCATACACACCCACCGAACTTATGGATCTAGTACAGCGCTTCAGGCAAAGACCGAGGGAAAGTGTCCCAGCCTGGCTGCTACGATTATGGGACTCGGGAGCAGAAAGTGTAATAGTTAACGGCTCCGAGGTATCTAAGCTAGCAACAATAACAGTCCATCCTGCCCTGAGGCAGAGATTGTACTCAGGGTCCCAGTTCCCTGAAGAGAATCATTCGATCGTAGATTGGATAATGGCTGCCTGCCGTATGGTATGGTCAAATAAAACAGACATGCCAATACATACAGGAATGTGGTCTTCTATGGAAGACCTACAAAATTATATCCGGGAACTAGGCATGCGAGAGGCTGTCTATGAAGATGTATCTGTTAGTCCGGACATGGTGAAGTTTTCCGCGGGAATGAGGGACCTAATCTTACAACAGGCTCCCTCACATATGTATGGAACATTGGTTTCTATATTGAATCCTCTAGTGGCCGCAGAGGCAGCAGTCCAGCATGCTGCCCAATTGGTAGCGGACCTGGGGGAAACGGAGCGCCTAAGAACCAAGCGCAATATTAGAGTAATTGAAGATTCTGAAGTTTTTCCAATAGCCCGAGCCAGGAGATCGGCTCCACGAACCCCTCGGGCGGGACCCATTAGGGTGTCCCGAAAACAAATGTTTAATGATCTACTCCGAGCAGGTGTTCAATTTGCCAAAATTGATGGGCAGCCCAATCACGTTCTGCTTCAGTTGTGGAAACAGCTGAAGGATGAACAAAAATTTCAAAACCGCCCCAAAAGACCGGGGATAAGGCTTATAGAACGACGACCAACAACAGTTTGGAATCTAGAAGACTTTATCGTGCCAAATAGGAAAAAGAGGCCACCTCAGGTGCCTCGGGTCACAGTACCAGAGGCATCAGAGGTAAAAGACTTGAATCTGGCCCAGTTTATGGCGTGATGAGGGACGTCAGTCACCCTAGGGCCTCTAGACGGGACCGGAGGCCCTATGTGGAATTGACAATATATTGGTCCCGAGAAAATGTGCAGAAGGTTATGGCCCTCGTTGATACTGGGGCGGAAACATCTATAATATATGGAGACCCGACAAAATTCAGAGGGAACAAAGTAATGATTGGAGGCTTTGGGGGACAGACCGTTCCAGTCACCCAAACTTGGGTAAAATTGGGGGTCGGGCGCCTCCCACCACGGGAGTACAAGGTATCTATTGCTCCAATTCCGGAGTACATATTGGGAATTGATATCTTGTGGGGTCTGGCTCTCCACACAACAGTGGGAGAGTTCCGGTTGCGGCAGAGATGCATTAGTATCCGGGCAATTCAGACAATATTGAGAGGCCATGCAAAACATGAGCCTATTTGTCTGCCCAAGCCACGTCGGATTACTAATGTAAAACAGTACAGACTCCCAGGTGGGCAGGATGAAATAACAAAAACAGTACAGGAATTAGAAAGAGTGGGTATTATAAGGCCTGCACATAGCCCGTACAACTCCCCAATATGGCCAGTGCGAAAATCGGATGGAACATGGAGGATGACAGTGGATTACAGGGAATTAAACAAGGTCACGCCGCCCGTTCATGCAGCCGTACCCAATATTGCCTCCCTAATGGACACACTAAGTAGAGAAATTAAAACGTATCACTGTGTCCTAGACTTAGCGAATGCATTCTTCAGTATTCCGATTAGTGAAGAATCACAAGACCAGTTTGCATTCACATGGGAAGGCAGGCAGTGGACTTTTCAGGTTCTGCCGCAAGGGTACGTGCATTCACCTACTTTTTGTCATAATTTGGTGGCGCGTGATCTGGCTAAGTGGCAGAAGCCACATAATGTAAATTTATATCATTATATTGATGACCTCCTGTTAACATCCGATTCATTAGAGGCGGTGAGACAAGCAGCAGATTTATTGATAGCTTATCTGCAAAAGAGAGGGTGGGCTATAAACCCACAGAAGGTGCAAGGTCCGGGGCTATCTGTAAAATTCCTGGGAGTAATTTGGTCCGGAAAAACCAAAGTACTACCCAGTGCAGTAGTGGATAAAGTCCAAGCGTTCCCAGTCCCTACAACATCAAAACAGCTACAAGAGTTCTTAGGTATATTGGGGTATTGGCGCTCCTTTATACCTCACTTAGCTCAGTTGTTGAGGCCATTGTATAAGCTTACCAAGAAGGGTCAATCGTGGAACTGGGGGAAGGTAGAACAAGATGCTTTCCAACAGGCAAAGCTGGCAGTTAAACAAGCCCAGGCATTGGGTATATTTGATCCGACCCTCCCAGCTGAACTAGACGTTCATGTTACCCAGGATGGTTTTGGCTGGGGCCTGTGGCAACGCCAGAGTTCTGTTCGAACCCCCATTGGATTCTGGTCTCAGGTTTGGCACGGAGCAGAAGAAAGATACAGCATGATTGAAAAACAGTTATTGGCTGCCTATTCAGCGTTACAAGCGGTAGAGCCAATAACGCAAACAGCAGAGGTTATAGTTAAAACTACATTACCGATCCAGGGGTGGGTAAGAGATCTAACTCACCTTCCTAAGACAGGGGTGGCCCAAGCACAGACGGTAGCACGATGGGTCGCCTATCTAAGTCAAAGAAGCAGCCTGTCTTCGTCTCCACTCAAGGAGGAATTACAGAAGATCCTAGGCCCAGTGACATATCGCAGTGATACGCCGAAAGAACCAATGGTCGCTCCACCAGAGAAGAGCCCTGTTCAGGAAGGAAGATATCCTATTCCTGAAGATGCCTGGTATACGGATGGGTCCAGCAGAGGCAACCCGAGCAAGTGGCGAGCTATAGCATACCATCCCTCTACTGAGACAATCTGGTTTGATGAGGGGGATGGTCAGAGCAGCCAATGGGCAGAATTACGAGCCGTGTGGATGGTTATAACTAAAGAACCTGGTGATGGCATCCTGAACATCTGTACGGATAGTTGGGCCGTGTACCGGGGGCTTACTCTGTGGATTACGCAGTGGGCTACCCAGGAATGGACTATCCACGCCCGACCGATCTGGGGGAAAGACATGTGGGTAGACATTTGGAATACAGTCAAACACAGGACGGTATGTGTCTACCATGTCTCTGGTCATCAACCCCTGCAGTCACCAGGAAACGATGAAGCGGACACACTGGCCCGAGTTCGATGGATTGGGAATTCACAATCCGAAAATATTGCCCGATGGTTACATCAGAAGCTACGGCATGCTGGACAAAAGATAATGTGGGCAGCTGCTAAAGCATGGGGGCTGCCTGTACAGCTATCTGATATCGTCCAAGCATGTCAGGACTGTGACGCTTGCTCGAAGATGAGACCAAGACCGTTGCCTGAAACAACATCCCACATTGCTAGAGGATATAGTCCTCTTCAGAGATGGCAGGTTGATTACATTGGGCCCCTCCCTCGGTCTGAGGGGGCGAGATATGCCCTGACCTGCGTTGATACTGTAAGTGGACTGCTGCAAGCCTATCCCGTACCAAAGGCAAATCAAGCATATACAATTAAGGCACTCACTAAACTGATGTCTGCATATGGGACACCTCAAGTCATCGAGAGCGACCAAGGGACTCACTTTACTGGAGCGATGATACAGCGCTGGGCAGAAGAGAACAACATTGAATGGCGATTCCATCTGCCATATAATCCAACAGGGGCAGGCCTTATTGAACGCTACAATGGTATTCTTAAGGCTGCCCTGAAGACAGACTCCCAGTCCCTGCAGGGGTGGACAAAAAGATTATACGAAACCCTGCGGGACTTGAACGAAAGACCTCGGGATGGCAGACCCAGTGCTCTGAAAATGTTACACACTATATGGGCCTCCCCTCTTAGGATTCAAATTACAGGTGCTGATAATGAGGTAAAACCGCAGGTTGGTAATGACAATAATCTTCTGCTCCCTGCCCCTGAGAATCTAAAACCAGGAATCCATAAGATAAATTGGCCCTGGAAGGTGCAAGTAGGACCCAAGTGGTGTGGCCTACTTGCACCTTGGGGGAGACTATTGGAGGTGGGAGGTTCAGTTACCCCCTCGGTGATAGGTACATGGCCTACTGACATCGTGGTCAATACTCCGGTCTTTATTGCTAAAGGGACACCCATCATGTCCCTATGGCAGATCAGGACTCCTCCTCTGGTGCCAGATATAGTTATACAGCCACAGATATCTGGCCAGAGGGTATGGTATCGGAGGCCGGGACATAATCCGGTGCGAGCAGAAGTATTGACCCAAGACAAGAATACGGCCTGTATCTTGCCCTGGAGGGCAGACCTTCCTCTCCTGGTACCCTTGAAACATCTGTATTACTCTCCCTAAGATTCTAAGCCTCTAGGACCATCAGAGAACAATTTGTGTGGACTGATGAAACGCAAATGGACCTGCACCTCGAGATGGCTTGTCTCCAGTAACATCTATCAAGCACTGGCCCACGGAAGATCGTGAATACCCATCCAATCATCATTTGAATAACATCAGCATTCGGTGCGACGGGAAATTGTATCAGCGTCGCGTTGGGTCTCTGTGATAAGGGAAAACTCACCTAATCATTGGTTCACGCTGTGAAGGGGTGGAGTGTATGGGAGATTGGTAATCACAGCCTGAACCTCTGATTAATCAGCTGAGGCAAGTATGGGGTCAGCTGTGGGAGCACAGGTGAGAGTGATGTAGCTGTGCTCCCGGAAGGGGTGGAGCTTGACTCCATCCCCTCTGAGACCTCATTTAAGGGCTGACTCCCACTGGAGCAGTATCTCTTGGAGATCGCTCACCAGGGAGGACTGCCTCAGCTGCTTCAGTCAAGGCACCACCGTTGGTGAGTTTTCCCTTTACTCATTCACTTATATACCTTCTGTACATTTTGTTTCCATCTGTACATTTAAAACCAATACATAGACCCTTCACCAGCTTTGTTCTTTGTTGTTTTTATGTGTTCCAGTGTCCTGTAGTGAGGGGCCCATAACTGAACACAGTATAAAGGTGCAGCCTCACCAGTACCAAGTACAGGGGGACAGTCATTTTCCTAGTCCTGCTGGCTACAAACCAGATTCCTGATCCTGATCCAAACCAGCATGCAATTAGCTTTCTTGACCACCTGGGCACGCTGCTGACTCATGTTCAGCCAGCTGTCAATTAACAGATCCTTTTCCTCTCACGGCTCTCCAGCTGCCCTGCCCCAAGCTTGTAGCATTGTATGGGGTTGTGACCAAAGTGCAGGACTCGACACTTGATCTTGTTAAAACTCATACAATTGGCTTCAACCTATCAATCCAGCCTATTCAAATGCCTCTGTAGGGCCTTCCTACTCTTAAGATCAGCATCTTCTCCCAACTTGGTGTCATCTGCAGACTTACTGTGAGGGCTCACTCAATCCACTCATCCAGATCATCAATAAATGTATTAAACAGGGCTGATCCCAGTACTGACCCCTGAGGAACACCCCTTGTGACCTGCTGGATGTAATTCAGTTCATCCCCACTGTCTGGGCCTGGCCATCCGTCCCGTTGTTGATCCAGTGAGGAGTACACCTGTCTAAGCCATGAGCTGACAGCATCTCCAGGAGAATGCTCTGGAAGGTGGTGTCAAAGGCTTTAGTTACTCTGCTACATAGACTACATCGTGTTGTGAACTGGTTCAAGAAGCCACATTCGAAACAAGCAATTTTTATTTCTTGAGATCTGAGAAAAGTAAAAATCAGATCCGTTTAATATGCTATATCTTTATATTCATCATATTGTCCATTCTCTGCTAATGTAGATTTCTAAGCAACCATTTTAGATAGGATCCATTTGTAAGAAAGTTTGAGCAGACAAAATGAACCTTGCTTATCTGCTTTTTTTCAGAAGCTTGAGAACAGTTTTTTTATGTTAGTTTATTTTACTTTTATGTTAGTCACAATTCTAAATATTGTGTATACGAACTGTCAACATTTCAACACTTTGCAGCACAGAAGAAATATCCAGAAGATAAAGCTGGTGCTTTCAGTTCTCTTTACCTCCTAAAGGCAGCCAGTAAACAGATAAAATTTTCCAGAGAAGCAGAGTCTAAGAATATATGTCTGGAAGCTGAGCTGTTTATGAACCATTTATGAAAAAATAATTTCGGGAGTATTTCTTTGGAGTAGTATTTTTCTTGTATATATGAATTTTAATCAATTATTAGTGACCTCTGCACTATATCAGGGCATTAAGAATTCTATTGAAAGAAAAATATTTTTAAAAGTGAAAGAAAATATGAGAATATAGAAGTGAAAATCTCCATCTGATCCTATTGATGTTGGGTGCCCACTGTAATGATGATGATAGTTTATCAGTGTAATCTGTGCATTGGAATTACTGCTTAGATCCTTGGTAAGTGTAATGTTCTGCCATTAGTTTATAAATCTCTACACATTCAACTAATTAAGTTTAAGGTACATGTTTTCCAAGAATTCTAATATCAAAATAATTTATTTTTTCTTCATGCTATCTCTACAAAGGAATACTTGTTTCTCAGGTAATAAGCTGATAGGTGGTTCTTCACATGTGAATCTTTTGGCCACTTAGAATATCTTTTATCTTTTTGATCAGGCAAGGCCATCACACATCACAGGTCATATAAAGAGGATAGTTTGAGTGGGACTTTCCTTTTTATTTCCTTTTTTTTTCTCTCTCTCTCTTCTGGTTAATGGTCTAGTACTTACTGTCTATGGATTTCAACATGGGTCAGAGGTGATCACACGTTTAGCACACTAGTGTCATAAAAGGAAACTTGAATTTGATGGTAATCTTGTCAAATATGCTAAGGAAATTGCAGCACTGACTTTTGCGTTTAGGGTTGAAATCTCTGGAACAGATTTTAAAATTCAGTTTTCAATTTCTAGGACATGCAGAAACAAATGACAAGGATGAAAGAGATGGTCTGTCTGATTCTGTTTTGAACAAAGAATTGGATCTTTCTACCTCTGATCTGGCAAGTGTAAATGGAGTAAACTGTGCTTTATGGCATTGGACATCAGAAAGTGCTGTTCAGTACTGGGAAATGATAATGCACATTCCTTTGCAGTGCTGCATGCAGATGTTAATTTTGTCACATTTGGGGAATATGGACATGACCGTTCAGCACTATCTATCACTTTCTTTGAATTCTAATGTAATGGGTTTTGGTGAAGTTACTCATGGAAATGCAGGTTTTACTGAATACCAGGAGTCAAATACTTGAATGAGTGTTCAAGAAAAATTGCCAAACTGTTTCAAACTAATAGACTGAGCATTTTGGCTTCTTCAGAAACACCTGCCTGCCATACAGCCCTGGATAAATACAGCAATTTTAAAATTACTTTATAATACCCAACTAAATGGTCATAATTGCTTACAGCACTCAAAAACATATAACATAGTAATAAAAATAGTTGAATTATGTTTGCCATGAAAAGCCAAAAGCAAAAACCTTTGGGAGCAGTTTTTTTTTTTTTTTCTTATTAAATAATGCCATACGGTTCTACATGTGTGCAGCATTATGCAATTAACTGTGAAGTGACATGTGATGCTGTGTATTAAATCAACAGATTACAGTTAGTTTTATACAATTGACACTAAAATGTTGATAATCATTATTTTGTTTAATTGTATTTTGAGGTGAGTCTGGAAAACTATGGCCTGGGACCAAAATTAGAAGAAATAAAAAAGATTCAGCAACGTTGTCTGACAGACTGGAATTTTGCTGAGCATTTTCATCCTGATGTCCTTCTTCAGGTATTTGTGAATAGACAATGTTATAGATTCAGTCACGTCTCAGAATTAGTAGGGGAACACAGGGTATTTCTCCCCTAGATAAATGGTTCTGTTTTATCACTGATGCATTTTCACCAAAAGCCATTATTGCTCAGCTGCTTTAAATCTTGCATGAGAAACTGAAGCTTATAATTGTTTTTTGTTTTGTTGTTTGGCCACACTGCAGCTGTTCTTTTGGGTATGATTCTTTTAACTGTATGTTGAAAAAATAAATAAATAAATAAATAAAAATTTATCTTACACTTACAAGTGACCTTCCCTGATCATTACAAGAGTAATTAGTCCACCATATGCGAAAGCATACTTTATAAATACCTGCACAGCATATCTTTCACAGGCAGAACATTTTGTTCTCATAATTTTTTACCCTTTTAGGGCTACAAGCTTCATTTACAGAAATATTGTGAGCTAAAGACCAAGACTGATTCCTTGCAGAAGGAATAAAAAATGTGAAAGATGAGTTCAGGTGTAGATGGCATAAGGTGTTAGGCATTCTCTCTGGAGAAGGGGATTATAAATTCAGGGCTGTTCTGATCTTCAATGCAGTTCTTTATGATCCTCACACATTCTATACAAGGATGGAGAAATAGCTTTTTCAGCAGTATTTCAGCATCGCTTCATTAGGGTGTAGGTCATAGATTTTAGTACATGGGGAATTCCTACTTATGCAAGGTAAACAGCTAATACAAACTAAACTGTCAGTAATTAGTGTATCTAGCCAAAAGATGCTGATGGAAAACAACTGCAGCAGAAAGCAGCAACATTTTGGTGACAGTATTTCTTTATTTCACATATAAGCACTGTATGGGAACTGCTGAGTCACAGCCTGAACCAATGATTGATCACCTTGGGACAAGTGTGGGTCAGCCCTGGGAGCACAGGTGAAGGCAGTTCAGCTGTGTGACTGGAAGGGGTGGAGCCTGCCTGCACCTCTCCTAGACTCCATTTAAGGGCTGACTGCTGCTGGGGAAGGAACTCTGGTTGGAGATCCTTCCCTTGTGGGGTTTTTCTCTGTGAGCCTAGATCTTTAGAGGTGGGTGAGTATTCTTTCCCTTTTTGTTTCTTTTGCCATTTCATTCTTGTATCGTGTTTTCACCACAATGATCTTTCCAACTGTAGCAAGCACTATTTATACAAACAGCTGATAATAAGTTTTTCAGGTTTAAAGTGAATGCTTGTTGACATGGAATTACTTCCATTTCAATTTGACAGCTTTGTTAAAAACAGTAGTTTGGAATAAAGCTTTCTACTAGATATAGCTATAAAATAAGTTGTCACTTGCAGATAATATAGACTTTGAAAGTGATGGGCAGTACAGAACAGGGTGAAATAATGTATAACAGCAAATGCCAGAGATGTTCAGGTTGCAGTAGAGCAAATTGGATACAAAATGAGCTGAAAAACAGCTTGTTTCTTTTTTTTTCTATCTGCTTTAAGAGAGTGCTCCTTTTACTCATTATGTATTTATTTCAGTACTCATTTTAAAACATTAAAAAAAATCTGAACAATAACTTATCCTTTACCTGAAATTTTTTCATTTATGGTCAGACTCAGAGGTGGGAGACAGTATCTGTTCTCCATGTTGGTAGTGGCAGAGTTTCAGTTTCCACATTCTGGAACACTACAAGTTTCTACAATCCATGTGTTTTGTGTACATTCTGCAGAAAGAGTGAAGTTCTGAAGTACCTGTTGCAAAAAGCTGTGCTGTGTACTATGTGTACGTGCTACTGTATGCAAGGTAAATGTACCTTTCTTCCTTTCCTTTTCAGGTTCTTCATAGTGCAGCCCAGGAATATAGATGTATTGATTCCTATTATCATACGCAAGATAAGTCTTTGCTAATGGTTCTTCACAATCCTGTGGATCAGAATCGTTTGTGCCGAGAGACTTGGGATGTTGCGTTGCACTCTAATGTTGGATTCAGGTAATTAATTTTCTCTCTCCTATCTCATTCACAGTTATTTTCAATTCAAGCCTATATGGTTGTGGCAAATCTTTGAAGTTTTTCCCTGATGGCCATAGCTTTGAAGTTAAAAGACACTATGATGTAGCTACACTTATGAGAAAACAAGGCACACAGGTAGAGAGCAATATTGTATCAAAAGAGTTATGATGAGATAAAAAGTTTCATAGTCAGGAGAACCATACAGTAACTGTGCATGAGTCCTTATCACATGGTGTAAGAATATGATGATACACACATAAAGTCAAAGTACGGATATACGCATCACGAAAATAATGTCGATCTGGAGGAGGTCTACAAGTTTGATTTCTGTGTTTTTCAGCTGTGGTTATATAAATGTGAAATTGTCACACAGATTTTTTTTCTGAGAAAAGCTAGAAGCCCTTTATTAGTATTAGAATCTTTGTTTTGTTTTTCTCACAATAACATGTTCCTCTTAATTGTCATTATCTCTTCACCAGTAAGAAATATTAAAAGTGCTTGATGGTGCATCGGAGCTTTTGCCTTATGGACCTATTTATTTTGGAATACATTTTTGTACTGAAACAGCAGTACAGATGATGATGTGGATCCAACTGCTATTCTAGTTTGTTGATCAAATGTAGAATGTGTCTGTGTACTGACATGTTAAGATGCTATAATGCTACGGAGAGACATCTGATGTAGCTTTAAATACAACACAGTGGATTATTTAAATTTGATTTATCAAACAAAGCTAAAAGTAATTTATCAGTGGAGTAACTTTTTTTTTCCACAAGTCTATCAGCAAGCATCACTATCTGCAGAACCTATTCTATTTATCAGAATATTGGACTTATTTCAGTGTAAATTTTTGTTGATACCTACAGACTTAAACAGGCTTTAAGTAGGTGAAGTGTGCCTTCCTTAAGACATACTTTGTACTGCTTTTGCTCTTAGTCAGGGAAAACTTTGTGAATCTATCTCAGTTTGTTGTGATTAGAAGCGACTTATCCTGAGGACCTACTGTTGTGTTTCCTGTAGGAGCAGATAGGTGGAACCAGACTTCCTTGGGAAGCAATTAGCCTTGAAACAGCTCTTTCTCTCTGAGGTCCAAGAACAGTTTAGCAGCTCGCCTTAATACAGAATTGAAAGAGTCAATTCAAGACCAACTGCAAAATGGGAAGATCTCTTGAAACCTGGAAAGCAAATGATAGTGATTTTTACATCCAAAGAAGGAATAATGCACGCTCTCTGGCAGAAGAACTTTTAATTTAACCGAGGCTGTGCTAGCTATATGTTTACTCATTATTGTTCCAGATACTTTGGAAACAAGACTTGAACATTAAATACAACTTCTTGATGGGGCATGCCAGCTTTGTTCACTGATATTTCTTGGGGTTCAGTTTCAAGACAGAAAGGCATTCCTAAAGATACTAGCATGAAAATTAACTGGAAGGTTTGATTTTACTCTTCTTTGGGGAAATATTCTGGTGCTCTCTGACTGCTACTTCGTATCTGTGAAGAGCTGCGGGCTCCCATTTGATTCTGTTATGTGGCATCCGTACCTGCCTGTTCTCTGCAAAATAATTACCACATTTTCTGACTTTATTCAACCTTTTTGCTGAAGATCACTTCAGATTTCCTAAGTATCACAGACGTTTGCTTAGTGTATGTTTCCAAGCAACCTAACACTTCTTTAGAAGACTGTCTTCATATACCTGGAGTGCTTCAAGCTGTAGCCTGTTTTGGGTTCCAGGTCTTGCTGAGTTGCCACACGCACAGTCAGAAACCGTACTTATTGACATAGTTGATTTGCTTGTGGTACTTTACTTTTCTACAAAACACTGGCTTCTGATGTAACAATGGATTAATCTTCCTTTTAATAAAACTATTGTCATTCTTATTTGGTAGCTATATTTAAGAGTCACGCTTTCACCACAAGGGAGATATTTGACTGCCTCTTTGCTATTGGTTTGTCTCCATGTATGTTTACTTGTTACTTGTGATATCGTAATGACCAGATATCTGCTTTGTAGGGTTGGTTCGTAGTTGCTTTCTGGAGTATAGTTCTGTTACCTGCGTACTTGAGAAATTACTACCAGCCAGTTGCTACAGGTAGTTCCTTTTATGGCAAATTCTCATACAGGAGGGAATTGAATTTTGTGTGTTACAACAGCTTGATTTGGAGTCAGTTTTGCTCCTGGAGATCTCAACTACTTCTTCTTCCATAGCTACAAAGTCCTATAGTTTATGTGAAATAGCCAAAAAAATGCATGAATAGTGTCGTTCAGAGGTCAGGCAGCATGAATCTGACAGTGAAATCCAGTGGATTCTACTGACTAACTGCATCCAAAGGCACATGTACATACAGTAATACATGTATATAAACCCTTTGTTTTTCTTTAGAAGAGACCACTCCACCAGAATGCAGAGTGGATTTCAATGTTATCATAACTATTCTTTTGCTGAAAGTGAATCTTAATGACATTTGTTTACTGTTTCATAGTAAGCACATTGCACAAGTTACTGGAAAAAAATAATTGTTTCTGAGAAATGATTCTGAGTCAGACATTGGCAGTAGTGACATCAGAATACATATTAATAGAATATGTATTTTTGACTTTGAATGACTGTTTCATTGCCCTAAAATACTTTCCACAAGAATAATCTCATTTTTATTTATAACATATATTCATCTTCAAGTTATTCCAGTACTGGCAACTCTCAGCCTAGCCTAGCTTTGCATTTTATTTTCAGCACCTCTGTTTTTCTAACTTGTATTCTTTGCTTCAGATAAAAACAGAGTTGCCTTGTCCTTGCTGAATACATGGCCAACAGTTTGTTTATGCAGGTATCTCAAAGCAGGCTCTACACACACTGCAGGAAGTAGGTCAGACTAGTATATCTTCAAGCTATATATAAGCTTTGTATATATCTAGCCTGCGTAGACAGCTTACATATTAAGTCTCTTCAGCATGCAGTATAATGCTACAGTAAGAAATTTGAAACCATTGTGAGGTCAAAAATTGCTTGTGCCATCTATGTGTTCACAACCAAAATGTGTAGATACCACCATGGCTTTAGATTTTATTGTATTGTCTTGAACAGGAAAAAAAAGTATGAAGCCAAAATGACTTCTGTGCATGTTTCTTTTACTTCTACACATGAAGAATCTTACTTCAAAGAATTATGGTAACACTCCAAGAGATTGAGGGATAACTGCATATACAATTTTTAGCTTTTATCTTTCCTTGAAAGTAGTCATCCGCAGTGAACTGTTTAGTAGTTTCAGATACTATTGGAAGACAAAATAATGCAAGTACAGATGCCCAGCAAACTTTGCATTGATTTATCATTCAGTGCTGACTTTAACTGTTATTTATCAATATTCTTAATTTATGCCAGGCTACAGTGCACTGATTCTGTAATCTGGATTTGGGTCATAATTTCCAAATGCCTTTCCTTGTCATATTACACTAGAAACTAGACAGAAAACACCTCCTTAGCTGCCAAGCAAACAAAGTGTATTCTAAGAGGCAATATAAATCAAGAGCAACAAAGAAAATAAATAGAATTGGTCTCAAGCTTTCTCAAACTGAATGTCTATGTGTATTCTGGATGTCTGGATTTTCACTGATGGCATGTTTTCTTCGGAAGACAGGTTTCTACTATCTCTTTGCAGTCAGGAGAACCCAAATCTCAAACACAAGATATCTTAAGTATCATTCAGGCATGAGTACCAGTGTCTGGGGGGGGAGGGGAAGAGAGCAAAGTTCTGTTAAATACAATCCTTCTCTCAAAGGTTACTACATAATATTTACATAAGAAATTGAGAAGCCAGATTTTTTTTGTTTTTTTGTTTTTTAAATCATCATAGTGAAAATTCTATTATAGTAAATAGATGAATGCTGTGCTTTTCAGGAACTATCTTGAGCTGGTGGCCAATTCAATTGAAGACTGGGTGAAAGAAGAAGAAGTGAAGTATCAAGAAGAAAAGATGTCTAGGGAAATAAATGCTCTTGAGCAGGGAGAAGGTATGACAGAAAGACCATCTGAATTTTCCAACTGTGCTGTCAAAAAGCCTGGCTTATCTATGAAAGCTACAAGTGGGTATAGTTCTGTTTTATCCTAAGAAACTTATTCTTTGTGGTAAGTGCTGAGACCCGAAGCTGTTTATAGTAAAATCCCGTACGTTTTTAACAGGGCAAGCATGTCATCTGTATATACATAAGCATCTTTTGAAATTAAGTATATTTACTTTGCGTTCTCCTTCATTTTGTAAACCTGAGTCCCTTCACATAAATATACATTTTTCGAGACCCGTTTTTAGTTAATGGAGTTATTTGAAAGTTTACATACAACTATGAATCTCTGTTACATGACTGAACATATAAAGATATGAGCGGTTATTGAAGTTGGCAACTTTTTTTTTGGGAGGAGCAGGACAAAAGCTGGAAGTCAGAAGCTGCAGAAACTAAACTGGAATTAACTAAACTGCAAAGCAAACTTTAATTACAAGCAGCATTTTGGCTATTGAAAAATTGTAAGCAGTTTATGCAGTAAACGTTAAGCAGGCAACACAATCTTGAATACCAATACTGACAAAAAAGAGCTTTTGTCCAAATTTTTCCTTTATGTATTTAAATGGAATTAAGAATGATCTGTTATTTAGCCTTTACTCACTTTCTTTGAGAATCTACTTTGGAACCTTCTGGCACTGAAGATTACCATTTACAAAAATCAGATTGCCATTCCTTAACTAACTTAATGCTTCTGATTATAGCTTGAGAATCAAATGGACAGTTATGACTCTAGAATTGTATATTGTGCCCATGTAGCTCTCCTGTTTGGGGCTTAATCAGAGCTAATTTTCTTTGTAGTGTCTGATATGGTGCTGTGTTTTGGATTTAGGAGGAAAATAACATTGACAATATCACAGTGTTTCAGTTGTGCAAGCACTGCTGAGCAAACTGTTTTTCTGCTTCTCACACTACCCTGCTAATGAGGAGGTTGGGAGTGCACATGAAGCAATGAGGGAACACCACAAGGACAGCTGACCCAAACTGACCAAAGGAACATAAGGGCCCCCAGTTATGAATGCCAATTAACACTAGTTGTGAGAGAAATTTCTTCTAATCTGAGTGTCCTATTATATCTTCAAAAATATTCAGCATTGACTTTATTCTGCTTTCATACTTGTATATTTACTGTTTAGTGATGTCTATTTTATTTACTTACACCTTTTTTATTTTCATTTATGACTTTTTTTACATGTATTCAATTTTCACATATTTATGATTACAGTTATTCCTCCTTCTTGTCTCAAAGACAGCACATCAAGACCTGAAAGCACAATGGACACCACTCTAGAATCTCAGTCTATCAATGAAAGAAGTCAGTTTATTAGAGAAGATTCTCTTAAGGTATGGCAAAAATGTATGTTTCTGAAAAGGACTTAATAACACTGATTTGCCAGAAAGGCATACTTTCATTCTTATGTAAACTTATGCATACTTGCACTATCCATTATGCTGTGTAGATCTAGCTTAACTGATACTGCACTTTCCTGGGGTTCTTTTGACTCTTCACAGCCATAGTGTATCAAACTCACCTTTTAACAGTGTGCAGTGCTCTGCACTTTAAGTACTGCCACTGGAATGTAGCTGTGAAATGGTGTTAATCAATTCCTGGGTACTCAGCTTGATCTGACACAGCTCAAGTTAGGCATTAGCCTAACTTGTAATTATGAGTGCTTATTGTTTCTTCCACAATGGTGTTAGTGCTTTGGTGTGCTTAGAACATAAAATGCTAACCTGGAAAATGTCGGATGCCTTATGCTGTCTTCTTGATATAAATTAATAATTCTGGTCTCAATACTTCTTTCTGTAAAAGAATAAAACTATTCTATGTCACATTTTGGGAATGAATTCATGCAGTGATTTGTTCTGATACAGTAATAAACATTATGGAAAAGTGAACTAAAAAAATGAACGATGACTGTGTAAGATAAAAATTATCATCTGATGTATCTCTTTTGGTCAAGAATGATCCTGTGAACTGAATGTCAGTAATTTTGTGCAGAATATAGTATGTAATAGTGTAAAACTGTAGACAAGTTATGAAAGTATTATTAACTTAGAAGACCAAAGGAACCTACGTTATTGAGTTTATTTACTCATACCCTTTTCACATGTGAAATATTGTGGATTAGAAAGTAACTTGAACTCCCAATATATAATTTAGGCTAGTAAAGAGAAACAGAATCAATTACTAGAGGAAGAACGACTTAAGGAAGAGAAAGAAGCAAAAAAAGAAAATTTGAGTGGTAAAATGAAAAGACGGGAGAAAGTAATATGTGAAGAAAGCGAAGGTTCCAATAAGAAATCGTCCAAAGAGAAGCTTAAGGATGAGCCAGCAGAAGTCCCTGAACCTGAGGAGGATCCCAGCATCCCAGAAACACATTCTGAGAAAACTTATAAGGTAAAGAGTTGTATTATTTTACCACATTAGGAAAGTGTCAGCTAGTTATATAAAGCAAAGATTAGCAAAGCTATAGTTCATTATGAAACTGAAATTCAGGACTAATTAATGGTAACTAGGTCTTGTTTAATTCCATCATTTTAGCATCAGATTGATTTCTAAAAGTTTTGAAATGCAGTTTCTGGCATTTAAGGCTATCTTACACAATACTATTTAATTAACTTGGATGATTTTTAAATGTGTATGAAATGAAGATAAATTAATCAGGAACACAAAACTAATGTCAGTGTTTCCATAGGATGAGTTTTGACTGAAGAAGTGTGTCATTCATGGGAGAGAGTAGGAAGAGGGAACATAAAGACCTGTTCCAATTCATTTATTTGGTGACTGCTAGACCTGGCTGAAGTTTTGGCTATCCACATTGGAAATCAAGTAAAAAGAATCCACTGTTTCTTCCATTTCCTGTTTCAAAATTCATGTCCTTGGAGTGCCATAATACAGGCTATTCTGCCTGTTATGCTAACAGAGAGAGATTTCTTACTGGGGGAGCTCTTTATTAATTGTATCCAAATGATTTTTAGGCAGTTTGCACTGGATTATATTTGCAGAATAAGCCTTACGTCCAAGACTGTCGTTCCACGGTTTTCTTCTCCCTATACACCAGGAAACTATAGACTTGAAAAACAAGTATTAGACTAGATATTCCAAAAGCAATATTTTGTTGCAGTACTGGGAAATGACAGTTATGGATAATATCCTACTTCTCCTCAGAGCTTTCTGGATGTCAATCTGTGAAAACAGAAGATTCAGATTCATGGAAGTATTCCCTATTTTCTTTACCTACAACTCTGAAATTTAGAGAATGTAAATAGGGAAGTTAAGAGTTCCTTTTTGGCACAAAATTCCATTTTCTAGATGTAAACAATGGTTATGTACTGCAGATAAAGTGACCTGCCTGTGTCAGTATACTTTAGTCTCAGCTTACTGGAGTCCACACTACAAATTCATAGATATCTAACTTAATAGTCTGAACTTGCTTGAGTTCACTCCATGTCTGAATTCCAAAATCTAGGGCTGGAAATCACCATGCTTATCTGGTTTGGTTTTGACATACATATGTCATGGCATTGTAATTTGTATTTAATCTTTTTGTATTGGGCCAGAACTTTTCCTCTTTCATTTAATAAGCCACCAGACTACTTGCTACTTTTCAGTTCCCATGGTGGCTACATACAACTGAATAACCAGATTCTCCACTCATGTGAAACAAGATACTTCAGTTAGAAAATGAGGTATTACTCAGTATTAGAGTAACATGCCATATTTTTGTAAGAGGTAGTGGGATTGATGCCCTTATTCTCCACCAAAAAAAAAACTGTCATGTGGTTATCTAGATCAGTCTATGTCCATGACAGGGGAGCAGTGGGCCCTAAAAAAAATAAATAAATAAAAATGGGAAGGGAAAGAGGTAGAAAGATGGGAGCTGATCTCAAGGAAACAAACAGAGCAGTGGCAACAATCTAAAGAGGAAAACTTATTTTACTATTATATCTGAGTGCAAGATAACACAATATAATACAATCTAATTGAAATTAAACCTAATAGATCAAGTAAAATAAGAGAGAGGTTTCCAAAACCAAGAAACCTACTTCGAAATTGAAGGCGCCACAGCTTGGAAGCACACCCAAACCCACTGCCAGGCAGTGTGAGAGAGAGCCAGCATCACTTCTGTGATGTATTTCTCTCTCTGACCATGAGGTCCTCTGGCACGTGTAGTTCTTCTTCTCTGCTCCACATGATGTTATGATATGGAATACTGTATAGTCATAATTATAAAGTGAATGGATAGCCAGAGGGTATATAAGAACAGACTTACCAATCTTGAGGCTCACAGTCAAGATGGATGCTCACCACAAAAACTCCTCACAGGAGCAACCTCTAGAAAGAGATGCTACCTTAGTGGTGGTCAGCCCTTAAATGGGATCTAGGAGAGGTGGAGCAAAGCTCCCCCCCTTCTGGGAGCACAGCTGAATTACCTTCACCTGTGCTCCTTGCTTGCCTCAGATGGTTAATCAGAGGTCCAGGCTGTGATCAGTAGTTTCCCATACAAATACCAATAGCAAAAACTACAAAACCATGACAGTATTTTTTCTAAAGTTACAATTAGATTTCTGAGCAAGAAATATTTATCAGAACAATGTTAGTGTGATTATCTGTCCTTTGTCTCCTTTACAACTTTTGCCTTTCTCATTTACCCATAGTCTAAAACTTGTGTTTTTTCAGTTTCTTGGTTACAACACAGGGGAGAGTCTCATTCAAGTATCTGGAATCAATCACTATTTTTTCCCATCTGATGGAGGACAGATTCAAGTGGAAAAGATAGAGTTTGTAAGAGGTGATTCTTTTACTCTTTACACTTTGCTTTGACTCATTTAATAACTCATGGTGAAGTTTCTTTTATCTGTAAAAGCTTTTTCACTTTTCAGTAGTATAAATTTTGTTAAAGATATTGTGACAGTACCATGTAATTCTGTGTTAGATTTTGTTATGACTAAAGTTTAAGTTTTGCTGTAGAAAGTTAACAGTTCATAAAGTATCAAAAAAGAAAAAAAAAAAAAAATCAGTGGTAGCCAATGCAATGTATTACATGAATGCATATCCTAGTCAATTGTCCAGTGTGAGTAACAGGGCTGTTCTGCAGTCTATTGGTTCTAACTGTCCGGAACTTGCTAGTGCAGGCTTTTCTGGGGTACAGAAATCAGTACTGAAGCCTAGTGAAAGCAATAATAGTATTCCATTGCTTCGTAGGACTAACTCTGGTAAAGGTGAAAGTGGTAAAGGACAACCACAATTTCTTCATTCATATCACAGACCCCAGGAAAGACTTAACAGAAACTGAAGTGCATGAAAATAATGAAGAACAGGAAACTGCATCAGGTTAGTGGGTTGACATTGCTGATAAAAAGAATTAATAGTTTGATGTATTTAGTAGTTGGTTGTAAACCTGAACAACTAACATAAAAAGTAAATAAGAGTTTGCATACTGAATTCTCTTTTTAATATCCAGAATAAATTTCTGCTCTGAAAGAGAAGTATTTCTGCCTTGAACTGAGTCTACTTTTGTGGGGCATACAGCTGTAGAATTAGTGCTTCCTCAGGATCTTTGATGTTGAAACATATCCGTTATGCACTTCAGCTGTATCTATTGCTTGTTGGCATGTTTCTGAATGACACTCTGTATTGGTTTTAAATGTACAGATGGAAACAAAATGTACAGAAGGTATATAAGTGAATGAGTAAAGGGAAAACTCACCAACGGTGGTGCCTTGACTGAAGCAGCTGAGGCAGTCCTCCCTGGTGAGCGATCTCCAAGAGATACTGCTCCAGTGGGAGTCAGCCCTTAAATGAGGTTTCAGAGGGGATGGAGTCAAGCTCCACCCCTTCCGGGAGCACAGCTACATCACTCTCACCTGTGCTCCCACAGCTGACCCCATACTTGCCTCAGCTGATTAATCAGAGGTTCAGGCTGTGATTACCAATCTCCCATACACTCCACCCCTTCACAGCGTGAACCAATGATTAGGTGAGTTTTCCCTTATCACAGAGACCCAACGCGACGCTGATACAATTTCCCGTCGCACCGAATGCTGATGTTATTCAAATGATGATTGGATGGGTATTCACGATCTTCCGTGGGCCAGTGCTTGATAGATGTTACTGGAGACAAGCCATCTCGAGGTGCAGGTCCATTTGTGTTTCATCAGTCCACACAAATTGTTCTCTGATGGTCCTAGAGGCTTAGAATCTTAGGGAGAGTAATACAGATGTTTCAAGGGTACCAGGAGAGGAAGGTCTGCCCTCCAGGGCAAGATACAGGCCGTATTCTTGTCTTGGGTCAATACTTCTGCTCGCACCGGATTATGTCCCGGCCTCCGATACCATACCCTCTGGCCAGATATCTGTGGCTGTATAACTATATCTGGCACCAGAGGAGGAGTCCTGATCTGCCATAGGGACATGATGGGTGTCCCTTTAGCAATAAAGACCGGAGTATTGACCACGATGTCAGTAGGCCATGTACCTATCACCGAGGGGGTAACTGAACCTCCCACCTCCAATAGTCTCCCCCAAGGTGCAAGTAGGCCACACCACTTGGGTCCTACTTGCACCTTCCAGGGCCAATTTATCTTATGGATTCCTGGTTTTAGATTCTCAGGGGCAGGGAGCAGAAGATTATTGTCATTACCAACCTGCGGTTTTACCTCATTATCAGCACCTGTAATTTGAATCCTAAGAGGGGAGGCCCATATAGTGTGTAACATTTTCAGAGCACTGGGTCTGCCATCCCGAGGTCTTTCGTTCAAGTCCCGCAGGGTTTCGTATAATCTTTTTGTCCACCCCTGCAGGGACTGGGAGTCTGTCTTCAGGGCAGCCTTAAGAATACCATTGTAGCGTTCAATAAGGCCTGCCCCTGTTGGATTATATGGCAGATGGAATCGCCATTCAATGTTGTTCTCTTCTGCCCAGCGCTGTATCATCGCTCCAGTAAAGTGAGTCCCTTGGTCGCTCTCGATGACTTGAGGTGTCCCATATGCAGACATCAGTTTAGTGAGTGCCTTAATTGTATATGCTTGATTTGCCTTTGGTACGGGATAGGCTTGCAGCAGTCCACTTACAGTATCAACGCAGGTCAGGGCATATCTCGCCCCCTCAGACCGAGGGAGGGGCCCAATGTAATCAACCTGCCATCTCTGAAGAGGACTATATCCTCTAGCAATGTGGGATGTTGTTTCAGGCAACGGTCTTGGTCTCATCTTCGAGCAAGCGTCACAGTCCTGACATGCTTGGACGATATCAGATAGCTGTACAGGCAGCCCCCATGCTTTAGCAGCTGCCCACATTATCTTTTGTCCAGCATGCCGTAGCTTCTGATGTAACCATCGGGCAATATTTTCGGATTGTGAATTCCCAATCCATCGAACTCGGGCCAGTGTGTCCGCTTCATCGTTTCCTGGTGACTGCAGGGGTTGATGACCAGAGACATGGTAGACACATACCGTCCTGTGTTTGACTGTATTCCAAATGTCTACCCACATGTCTTTCCCCCAGATCGGTCGGGCGTGGATAGTCCATTCCTGGGTAGCCCACTGCGTAATCCACAGAGTAAGCCCCCGGTACACGGCCCAACTATCCGTACAGATGTTCAGGATGCCATCACCAGGTTCTTTAGTTATAACCATCCACACGGCTCGTAATTCTGCCCATTGGCTGCTCTGACCATCCCCCTCATCAAACCAGATTGTCTCAGTAGAGGGATGGTATGCTATAGCTCGCCACTTGCTCGGGTTGCCTCTGCTGGACCCATCCGTATACCAGGCATCTTCAGGAATAGGATATCTTCCTTCCTGAACGGGGCTCTTCTCTGGTGGAGCGACCATTGGTTCTTTCGGCGTATCACTGCGATATGTCACTGGGCCTAGGATCTTCTGTAATTCCTCCTTGAGTGGAGACGAAGACAGGCTGCTTCTTTGACTTAGATAGGCGACCCATCGTGCTACCGTCTGTGCTTGGGCCACCCCTGTCTTAGGAAGGTGAGTTAGATCTCTTACCCACCCCTGGATCGGTAATGTAGTTTTAACTATAACCTCTGCTGTTTGCGTTATTGGCTCTACCGCTTGTAACGCTGAATAGGCAGCCAATAACTGTTTTTCAATCATGCTGTATCTTTCTTCTGCTCCGTGCCAAACCTGAGACCAGAATCCAATGGGGGTTCGAACAGAACTCTGGCGTTGCCACAGGCCCCAGCCAAAACCATCCTGGGTAACATGAACGTCTAGTTCAGCTGGGAGGGTCGGATCAAATATACCCAATGCCTGGGCTTGTTTAACTGCCAGCTTTGCCTGTTGGAAAGCATCTTGTTCTACCTTCCCCCAGTTCCACGATTGACCCTTCTTGGTAAGCTTATACAATGGCCTCAACAACTGAGCTAAGTGAGGTATAAAGGAGCGCCAATACCCCAATATACCTAAGAACTCTTGTAGCTGTTTCGATGTTGTAGGGACTGGGAACGCTTGGACTTTATCCACTACTGCACTGGGTAGTACTTTGGTTTTTCCGGACCAAATTACTCCCAGGAATTTTACAGATAGCCCCGGACCTTGCACCTTCTGTGGGTTTATAGCCCACCCTCTCTTCTGCAGATAAGCTATCAATAAATCTGCTGCTTGTCTCACCGCCTCTAATGAATCGGATGTTAACAGGAGGTCATCGATATAATGATATAAATTGACATTATGTGGCTTCTGCCACTTAGCCAGATCACGCGCCACCAAATTATGACAAAAAGTAGGTGAATGCACGTACCCTTGCGGCAGAACCTGAAAAGTCCACTGCCTGCCTTCCCATGTGAATGCAAACTGGTCTTGTGATTCTTCACTAATTGGAATACTGAAGAATGCATTCGCTAAGTCTAGGACACAGTGATACGTTTTAATTTCTCTACTTAGTGTGTCCATTAGGGAGGCAATATTGGGTACGGCTGCATGAACGGGCGGCGTGACCTTGTTTAATTCCCTGTAATCTACTGTCATCCTCCATGTTCCATCCGATTTTCGCACTGGCCATATTGGGGAGTTGTACGGGCTATGTGCAGGCCTTATAATACCCACTCTTTCTAATTCCTGTACTGTTTTTGTTATTTCATCCTGCCCACCTGGGAGTCTGTACTGTTTTACATTAGTAATCCGACGTGGCTTGGGCAGACAAATAGGCTCATGTTTTGCATGGCCTCTCAATATTGTCTGAATTGCCCGGATACTAATGCATCTCTGCCGCAACCGGAACTCTCCCACTGTTGTGTGGAGAGCCAGACCCCACAAGATATCAATTCCCAATATGTACTCCGGAATTGGAGCAATAGATACCTTGTACTCCCGTGGTGGGAGGCGCCCAACCCCCAATTTTACCCAAGTTTGGGTGACTGGAACGGTCTGTCCCCCAAAGCCTCCAATCATTACTTTGTTCCCTCTGAATTTTGTTGGGTCTCCATATATTATAGATGTTTCCGCCCCAGTATCAACGAGGGCCATAACCTTCTGCACATTTTCTCGGGACCAATATATTGTCAATTCCACATAGGGCCTCCGGTCCCGTCTAGAGGCCCTAGGGTGACTGACGTCCCTCATCACGCCATAAACTGGGCCAGATTCAGGTCTTTTACCTCTGATGCCTCTGGTACTGTGACCCGAGGCACCTGAGGTGGCCTCTTTTTCCTATTTGGCACGATAAAGTCTTCTAGATTCCAAACTGTTGTTGGTCGTCGTTCTATAAGCCTTATCCCCGGTCTTTTGGGGCGGTTTTGAAATTTTTGTTCATCCTTCAGCTGTTTCCACAACTGAAGCAGAACGTGATTGGGCTGCCCATCAATTTTGGCAAATTGAACACCTGCTCGGAGTAGATCATTAAACATTTGTTTTCGGGACACCCTAATGGGTCCCGCCCGAGGGGTTCGTGGAGCCGATCTCCTGGCTCGGGCTATTGGAAAAACTTCAGGATCTTCAATTACTCTAATATTGCGCTTGGTTCTTAGGCGCTCCGTTTCCCCCAGGTCCGCTACCAATTGGGCAGCATGCTGGACTGCTGCCTCTGCGGCCACTAGAGGATTCAATATAGAAACCAATGTTCCATACATATGTGAGGGAGCCTGTTGTAAGATTAGGTCCCTCATTCCCGCGGAAAACTTCACCATGTCCGGACTAACAGATACATCTTCATAGACAGCCTCTCGCATGCCTAGTTCCCGGATATAATTTTGTAGGTCTTCCATAGAAGACCACATTCCTGTATGTATTGGCATGTCTGTTTTATTTGACCATACCATACGGCAGGCAGCCATTATCCAATCTACGATCGAATGATTCTCTTCAGGGAACTGGGACCCTGAGTACAATCTCTGCCTCAGGGCAGGATGGACTGTTATAGTTGCTAGTTTAGATACCTCGGAGCCGCTAACTATTACACTTTCTGCTCCCGAGTCCCATAATCGTAACAGCCAGGCTGGGACACTTTCCCTCGGTCTTTGCCTGAAGCGCTGTACTAGATCCATAAGTTCGGTGGGTGTGTATGGACGTGCTGTTACGTGTAAATAGGAGTCAGCAGGGGTCCATTGATCAGGAGGCACCCCTGCTGGTCGCTCCTGGACTTTTTTTGTTTTTTGGGTTACCATAGGACGGACTTCTAATAAGTCCGTCTTAAGTGGCTCTTCTAGGTCAGATTTAGTGACCTTAGTTTGATCCGATGTTTCAGGATCCTTACTATCATCCATTGTAATATATCTAATTTGGGGGGTGTTTGAAAAAAATGATGAATTTTTCCCCGTTAATAGATTAATTTCGCCCTCCAATTTTTCAATGCGGGCTTTTAATAATTGATTTTCATGTTCAATCTTATCTGATTTAACCTCTGCCTGATTTAAAGCATTCAATAAAGGCCAAGCAGCCATGGATGCAGCCATTTGCCTTTCTTTGGTTGTCAAAATATCTTTTTGCAACCCCTGAAAGTATTCAGTTAGATGGTAAGGGGACATATTGCCCGTTACCCGTAAGGGCCCCCATTGTTCGATAATCGTCGCTAATTGAAAATATGGGGACGCCTCAAACCCTGGTATTTGTCCAGGGAGGATTTTCCCTAAGGGGGTGATCTTCTCCCCCTTGAACCAGCTAAACACATTCCACAGGAAAGACATTTTTTTTTTTTTCCGATATTTGCAGGCTCCTGCCTGGCTCGCCAAATGTATTGGTTTTAAATGTACAGATGGAAACAAAATGTACAGAAGGTATATAAGTGAATGAGTAAAGGGAAAACTCACCAACGGTGGTGCCTTGACTGAAGCAGCTGAGGCAGTCCTCCCTGGTGAGCGATCTCCAAGAGATACTGCTCCAGTGGGAGTCAGCCCTTAAATGAGGTTTCAGAGGGGATGGAGTCAAGCTCCACCCCTTCCGGGAGCACAGCTACATCACTCTCACCTGTGCTCCCACAGCTGACCCCATACTTGCCTCAGCTGATTAATCAGAGGTTCAGGCTGTGATTACCAATCTCCCATACACACTCACAGGTACTGAATCCCTGCCCTTTTTGCAACTTGCTGAGGGTGGTTCCAAGAAGGAAGGTGGTCTGTAGTGATTTATGTATTTATTTGCCCTAACACTGTAGGATTGCTTGTGCAGAGCTGGAGAAAGTGTAACTTCAGGTAGGAATGTTAGTTCTTTTACTCTTTAGCATTAGAAAGCATCTTGTTCCTGCTCCTCTCCTTGGCAGTAGCTGCCACCAGTGAAATAATAGAAGGGTAGATGAATAGAAAATCTGTGTCCCTTCCACAGATGAGATATTTCTTGTCTGCCCTTCTGAAAGCTGTCATATGTTATTTGAAGGTCTGTTGGGTGACGCTTCCCATCACAATTTGTTAGCATCTCAAGCCACTTGTACCTATTCAGCACCAAAGGGAGGCTTTTCTCCTATCTAAACAGGAATCCCCTGTGTGATAGAAGTGAGCAGTTCAGCATTATTGTCAGACAGAAAAGGAAACTAAGATCCTAGGCTCCAGTAATTGTTTCATTTGTCGATTAAATTTTCAAAGAACTTTAACTAATTGTCTCTATTAATTCACCTAGCTAATTAAAATACAAATTAAAGACTATAGGACTATATACTGCATACTACCCTGTAAGTGGAATGATAGGCACTACTTTACAGATATCACTCTTGCAAAGTTTTTCTTACTATATTAATTTGTTTCACAGGTTAGTTGTAGCCACATCAATGTGCCACTGTCAAATCAGTCATTGGATTGCAGGTGATGATTCTGCACTGTGTTGCCATCTTAAAATTCTATTTTTTTTTTTTTAAGGAAAAATTAGTAATCAGAAGAAAGCTGTGAGCAAGTTTGGATCTTTTTCGGCTACCTTGGAAAATGGAATCCAGCTGTCCCTGAGTTATTATGGACCTACAGGGAAGACAGCAGGTAAAATAAGCAAATAGAAGAGGATATTTGAGAACCAAAGGGAGATTTTTTTTTCTTTTTTTATCTTTTTTTAGTTTTTTCGTACACCCCTTGGCTCAGTAATTTGTTGCATGCAATTCTGCCTTTCTTAGCAGCTGTTACCACATGGTGGGTAATTTTCAGCAAGACTTGAGATGAGATTACATTTTCAGGAATGTTCAGTGATTCCAATTTCAAAATTGAAGGAGGTCGCCATGCTCTTTTACTTACTATGAAAACAGAGCAGTGGAGAGAGAAAATTGCAAGTATTGTTATTAAGTAGTCCAGCAGAATCAGCAAATTAATTTGAGCCAAAGAAAATGTAATTTGTTGAGGAGTCTTTTTGGTTTTCTAAGAAATAATATTGTTGTAAACTTATATAGGTGATTATGGAATTTTCATTTTATGTTAGGAGTTGGCCTGCAGGTTCTAGATGTGCAGTCATAATGAGGGATTTCTCTCAGCTTTTCAATAAACACATTCACCTACTGGAAGCAATTGCTTCACAAAACCACAGTGAAAATAGCGTCTGCTTTTACCAAGAGCTTTTTGTATCCATTGCATTTGAAAGGCTACTGAAACCATCACACAGATGGAAGTGAAACCCTCTTCAGATCAGAAAATAATCCCAGCATTTTTCAGTTCTTGAAATATGAAAACATTTAATTGAATGCACCTTTGTGTGGACCATGGTAAGGCATTCAATTATATACTCCATTTTAATTATTTAAATACATTTTCCAAGCGATTTTTCTAAAAAATAACAATTTAAAATTGGGCAGAGGTAACATCCACAATGTAGTGGACTGTGAAAACTTCCCTGCTCTGACAGTCCTCTGGAATTTCCCATAATTCTCAAGATTTCTGAAGACACATTCTCTCTGTCACAACATTCCACTCTTGCATTGCTACCTTTGGAGAGTGTCTTTTTTTTTTTTTTTTTTTTTTCTCTCCAGGAAAACCAAGGTATAAAAGTAGATGAAATTTCCTTAGGGAATGAGAGCCTATAACAGCTTTTATTCCTAAATTCAGCACTCTTGAAAGTAGAGTCATCTGAAATTGAGCATGTTCCACTTCTCTGTATGAGTGCTTGATAGCACTGCTCACTGTAGATAAGTGTTTGTTTACACCTAGTTTGCAGTGGTCACATGAGGTTTTTATACTAACTTGGCAGAATGGATCACATTCACTAATGATTTTAAAGGTCAGTTGCCTCAGAGTCCTTCATTTTAGTGATCATGCTTCTCAGTAGAGAATTACCTCTGTCCAACTTTATTCATCAGCTGTTTCTACTCATCAGACACCTGTAGACTGATACTTCTGGTTTATTCCACAGTTGTGTTCTCTATTAAATTTACATCACAGTGGTCCCCATTGAGAAGGTTAAACTTCCCTGTTTTGTATAATTAATTGAGAACTTATCGCTAGCCTATTAGAATTAAAACAGATTTGTTCATCTTTCTTCAAACTCCCACTGAACTGTGGAAGTTGCACATCATAAGTTTCAGTACCTGAGAACAGAGCCACCTAACAAAGTATCAGATTTGTGCACATCAGCCGTGCATCAGCTAATGAAAATGGGGACTTAAAAATCCTCATGGTGATCTAAATTTTCCTGTCAGGCTAAAGGCTATGGATATATTTAGATATTGGTGCATTTCCCTAGTGCTAGCAGCAGCACAGAAGCTGAGATTGAAGAATTAGGTTAAATACTGGAGTGGAAGGCTTGTTTCCTATAAGCTGTTGATTAGATGAACTTCTGGTGATGATGGTTTCTTTCAGTCCTAGATTGTCAAATTTTGTGTCACCTCTGCAGTTCTTGTAAATCCAGAATCATCCATAATACAAATGTTCCTGAGCACACTAACAGCCTTTCTAGTTGATTAGAATCTGATTTTTTGTGGTGTTATAAGCATCTTCTTATCTGCAGGGTAAAAGCATTTAAGTCAAAACTTTCCTGGAAACTGTGTATTTAGTAGATATCAGGCCTACCTTTTATCTTGTTGAGCCAGGTCTACATTACAGAAAATGCAGTGACTTCATGCCAGAATAGTTTTATTAGCGTGCTTCAGTATGTAGTTTTTTTCTCCTTTGTCTAACTGCAAGTTGGCCTTTAATTTGTTGATGAGTTCATTAACTTTTCTTTGCTTAACTTATTAGTTATTCACAATAAAATACATTCTTCATTGTATAAAGCAAAATTAAGAAGTAATTTTACCAAGAAAGGAAAAAAAAGATTTTTTGAAGTCTTCCAGAAGACATTATTGATATGACTGACTTGTCATTAAACCTCATAGTTTTGAAAACTACCAAGCAGATCAAGCTTGCTGTATATATTAATTTTATTTTTTTTAAAAGGTTTCCAAAAGCTGTTTTCTGAGATAATCATGGAGTCATACAATGGCTTGAGTTGGAATAGATCTCAAGGATCATCAAGTTCCCGCCCTGCTACCACAGGCAGGATTGCTAGCCCCCAGATCGAGTACTAAATCAGATTGCCCAGGGACCCATCCAACCTGGCCTTAAAACCACCAGGGACAGGGCATCCACAGCTTCTCTGTGCAACCTGTCTGAACACCTCACCACTTCCCCCCTGACATCTAATCTAAATCTCTCTTCCTTTAGTTTAAAACCATTCCCCCTTGTCCTATCATTACCTGTGTAAAAGTTGTTTTCCCTCATAAACTCCCTCTAAATACTGGAATGCCACATTGAGATCTCCCTGCAGCCTTCTCTTTTCTAGGCTGAACAAGCCCAGTTCCTTTAGCCTATCTTCATAGAAGAGGTGCTCCAGCCCTTGGATCATCTTTGTGACCCTTCTCTGGACCCTCTCTAAAAGCTCCACATCTTTCCTGTATTGGGGGCCCCAGGCTTAGATACAGTACTTCACATGGGGCCTCATGAGAGCAGAATAGAGGGCAACAGTCACCTACCTCACCTGGCTGGCCACCCCATTATGGAACAGAGGATATCACTGGCCTTTCAGGCTGCAAGAACAAGGAGTTCTTCTACCAGTGTTTGTACACATCTGGGATTACATTGACCCAGGTGCAAAATCTCACGTTTTTTTTTGTTGAACCTCATTAGGTTCACAAGGGTGCACCTTTTGAGTTTACCAAGGTCCCTCTGAATGACATCCCTTCCATTTTGCCATATGAACTGCACTGCTCTGCTTGATGTTGTCAGCAAACTTCTGCAGGTGCACTCAATTCTATCACTGATGTCATTGATAAGGATGTTAAAGAGTACCAGACCCAAGACCCAGGCCCCTGGGGGGCACCAGTCATTACCAGCCTCCACTTGGACATAGAGCCATAGCTTCTGGCTTATAATGTTTTGCTCTTTGGTATTTTCAGTACTTTGTATAGCTGTGGTTAGGATCTGGATAGTAAGTTGCTCCATCTGGAGTAACAAATTTTTCAAAACAGACAAGAATTCAACTGCTTGAATTGTCCAGATGGAAGAGAAGGTGCTATTCCATGAATTGTTGTGATGGGAGTAAGGCTGCCAAGCAAGAAGAGGTGATTAAAGAAGTGTGTGAAAAATTTGTTAGCACTGACAGGGTTTTTCTGATTAAAGAGAGTTATTAATTCATTGAAACAAAAAATGTTTTACAGAAGATCTTATTTTACGTTATTTTTAAGTCAGTGTTTTGGAAGGCAATGTGAATACTTAATGTCAAGGTGGATAGCATACTGCTCTAATGCTTGACTTTTAAGAAGGAGAACCTAAGAAACAAAATCTTTCTGAATCACTGTAACAGAATAGAGCTATGATGCCCAAAGTTGCTGGAGTCAGTCCATCCTCCATCCATCTTATCTTAGGCACTAGACTCAAAATTCTTCCATCTGTGTAAGTATTCTGCAGCTAGAACAGAATTGAAAAGTTGTATGTTCTATTTTGAGGCTGATCACAAGCTAAGGGAAACAATAGTTTCAGGATTCCTTTTCAGTTGTCAAGTAGCTCATCTGTGGAAATATTTTCCAAATAATTTAGTATAGTATTTAGTCCATCTATCTGATACCACTGAATTCATTATTTCAAGGGTAAAATCAAGAGTATAAAACCTTGTCAAAACTGAGTGTAACAATCTACATTTATGAATCTTAATTGCATTAAAAATAATGTTTTTCCTTTTTTTTAGATGATGAAACAGATCCCATCTTAGCAGCAATTCTGAATGTCCCTTCTGTTCATATTCTGACTGTTCCTCCTTCCACTGCATCAGCTTCAGGAAAAAAAGACAAGTCAGTTAAACAAAAATCAGGAAAATCTCTGCCATCCACAAAATCAAGCAATAGCAGAATAAGCTCCTCACCACAAGATAACCATGAAAAACAAGGAGTGGTAAGGAAACAGATTTGTCCACTGACTGTAGAAAAGAAACAAAAATTTAAGTATGTACACTTAAGTAACAGACATGTATATTCTTCTCAGAGGATTTTGAGAAGTGTTTTAACAAATTCCTAATAGTTTATCGTGCTTCTATGGATGTGTTTTACTCTCTCCAGTTCTTTAAAATCTGTTTGGATGTGGTGCTCAGGGACATTATTTAGTGGAGGACTGTTAGAGTTAGGGTAGTATGGTTAGGCTGTGGTTGGACTTGGTGATCTTTAAGGTCTTTTCCAACCTGAGTAATTCTATGACTGTGATTCTCAGGTGTAAATATTGGCACCTGTTAATTAAAGTAGCCTTTAAAGCTTTGTAATCTAGAGCAGTGTATCCACATAATTGTGTTTATTTTGGTTTTACAGTTAAATCTGTTACATTCCTATTGATTAGAACTGCTCTAGAGATTAGTTTTTACGTAGCATCACAGAATTACAGAACTGTAGGGGTTAGAAGGGACCTTTAGATCATCTGATCCAACCCTCCTGCTAAAGCAGTTTCCCTACAGTAGGTCACACAGGAAGGTGTCCAAATGGGTTTTGAACATCTCCAGAGAGATATTAAACAGACTGTTGTCAGGACAGTCTGTTCCAGTGTTCCTTCACTGTCACAGTATAGAAATTATTCCCTGTGTTTGTACAGAACTTACATGTTTAAAACTTTTTCTATGGCCACTTCTGTACCCCCTCCTTTCAGGTAGCTTTGGAGAGCAGTGATGTCTCCCCTTGGCTTCCATTTCTCCAAACTAAACAGCCCCAGTTCTCTCAGTATTGTTCCTCATATGTTTTTTAGTCCTCTCACTGGCTGTGCTGGCCATCCCTGAATGTGGTCCAGCAACTCAACGTCCTTCTCACTGTGAGGGGCCCCAAAACTAAATGCAGTATTCAAGGTGTGGTCTCATAATTACCAAATACAGAGGGACAGTCTCTTTTCTAGTCCCTAACTGCACTATTTCTGATACAAGGCATCTGGGCACACTGCTTGCTCATGTTCAACCGGATGTCAACCAATGTTATCAGGCCCTTCACTGCTGGGCAACTTTCCAGCCTCTTTTTCTCAAGCATATACTATGTCCTAGAGTAGTTATGACTTAAGTGCAGCATTCAACGTTTAGCCAAATTGACAAAAACATTTTTGCAAAAGATTGCTTTGCACTTTGATCTTTTGAACAAACCGCTAGCCAGGGTCCAGCAAAAGCTTGCAAAAGCAAGCTGCTTTTGCCTATGGCTAAAGGACTTCTATCCAGGACAGGGCTTTGGAAAGGATGGATGACATTTCAGAAGTAGATTCTGGATTTCTTTTATGGGATGTGTATCACAAACTAAGGCAGAGATTATAGAGCCATGTGCCTCAAAAAGTGATTAGCATTTGATCTTGAGGTTCTTCCACAAAGTTCTGTGAGAAGATTTATTTATTTATTTATTTATTTATTTATTTATTTATTTATTTTGCATGGAAATGTGGGTGAGGGAGAAATGGGTCACAGTAGTCACTTTGGCCATTTATTTCAAAATCAATCCTGCTATGCCCTCTTCAGCAGTTTCTAATATATATTCTTAGCCCTCTTGGCAATGGAGGTTGGTTGAATGGAGACTGTAATTACGTAGAATCTCAGTAAGATAAATAATTGGAATAGATTTGCCTAGGGGAACTAGAAAATATCTATCCCTGGAAATTTTTAGGAGAGGTTACACTATCAGTTTTCTCTAACAATATAGTTATACTTTTTCTACTGTTGGAAAGGGAGAAGTAGAGGACAACTGAGGGTTACTTCCATCCTATTCTGTGATGTCTACCTCACAATTATATGACTGTGATTTTTAGGGTAGTGAATGTAGCCTTAATTACCCTGTAATATAATGTAACATAACCATAAAATGTCCTTCATCTAAAACAACGTGGCAAAGCATCTGCCAATTTTCCTTATTTTTTCCTCTATTTTTGTCCAGAACATAGGGTAATACCAGGAGTGGTTCTCTCTTACCTTCATCTGCAACCCAAAACTGTTTTCATCTTATGATAATTGGTATAGCGTAGTTCATTGTCACATACTTTTCTGCAAGGTTGACATCAAGGGATCCATTGTTGTATTTTTCCTAAGCTTTCTGGAGTCTTCAGACATCCTTTAGGTCATCCTCATCTTTTCTATTCATCAGGACAGTTTCCACTACCCAGTATTAAAGAGAACTAACTTCCATTTGTCAAGCATTCCTTCCTGTGCTCCTCTCAAGTCTGCCATATTTCCAGCAGACTTGAAGTAGTGTTTTCATCTTGTGTTTTTTTAACTGTTAGAGGTAGAATAGCTGATACAAGCTCAGTGCTCTTCTGCTTCATGTTAGCTTGTATTTCATCCTGATGCTGTGCATGAGATAGCTTAATGACTCAGCAGAATGAATACAGTCAAGAATGGTTTTTCATCAAAGGTTAATAAAGATGAACTAAATAACATAGCATCATGAAAGAAAATAAGCTAATGCTTCCACTTCAGATTCCATACACATTCAAAATGCTACAAATCAGTGATAGAGTATACTTTTTTATATGATTTGGTAAAATTGAAATTTAGTATATTTTTTTTCTTAAGTCTTTTTAAATGTGGAGTAAACTTAAGTAATGTTTTGTTACTTCCTGCAGGTGGAAGTAGAAGAACCAGCTTCCCAAACACAAGTGATGTCAGCTGCTCTTGCTTTTCGAAGCCTCAATGTCTCCTGCCCCAATGGACTAGTATTAACTTTCCTTGGTGAAAGTTTTGAAGGCTAGTTTTTTAAATCACTACACAATAAGAACCTTTTAAAGAAGTTAAAATTACAGATAAAGATATTTTTTTGTCTTGATAGATTTAGATGTAACCATATGAAGTCTTTAATATCTCAGATTTCTAATTCTGTCATAATGTCTATTTAATAGTAATCACAACATAAATATTTTAATTCAAATAGAATATTAGCATTCTGTCAGTTTAGAATAAATGTGCTATGATCAATCTGATATAAAGCATGGTAAAAAGGATACGGAGGATCACAAACACGCAATTTGGCAAGGAGCATAAGTTGTAATACTGAATAGCTGAGATGAATAGAGCAATGGCATAAACGTACATGTAGTCTCTTGTCACAAATGTCTCTCAGTACTCAGTAGCACATTCAATACATGTTCATAATTTAACCTAAAACCTTTATTTATTTGGGTAGACAAAGTATCGAAGTTCATTTTCTATTCAATCTCAAACTCGGTGAAACTTGGTAATTTTTTCCTTATTAAGGCCAGCATGGAGGTTCCTCTACCTAATTTCAGTTTTCCAAAAGTTCAGCATCCATACTAAACCCATCTACAATTTCCCTTTTATTTTTTTCCACGTGGGAAAGACAGGCACCTCCATAGGAGGGTGCAGAGTTTCTGAGTAGGTAACTGCTTTGAATTGTTGGAATGTGTGTATTAAGTAATTCAGAATTTGTTTTCAGATTTGGAAGGTGAAGCTACTGCAGCTGAAGCCAAGGAAGGTGAGATCAGAACAGATAAAGTCAGAGAAGAGGAGGATGAGAAAGGGCAGACCAAAGCAGATGGAACTATGGAGGAGAAGGCTGAGAAAGGTGAGGCCGAAGCAGACAAAGCGAAGGAGGAGAAGGCTGTGGAAAGCGAAGAGAAGGAACATGAGATTATAGAATGTGAAATAAAACAAAAAGAAACCAAGAGAGAAAAGGCCAAGCAACCAACTTTGCAAATTCTTGTTAGGCAAAGTTATCCCCAGAAGGTGAAGAACTCTCGTCTGTATGCATCAGAGACAAGTCACATAAAACAGGAGGTATCAAGAGTCATCACCAGTCAAGGAACTGTCATAAGATACATGATGGATGGATCTACCTGGGTATGTTTAGTAGAATTCAATGAAAGTAGCTTGTGTGTAATTATCATTGAACTTGTGCTTCTCAGCTGTCATGAATAAGTATATAGTTTGTCAATGTTGGAATTAAGTAACAGTGAACTTTGCAGCAGTGTCAAGGCTAAAATGCTCTTGGTTTTGTTCAGAATCAGACACCATAACCTGCACAAGGAAATTTCATGTAGATAATTTTAGGCATGTGAACATTTTGGGCAATTTTGGGATTAGAAAACAACTTAATACAGTTTTGAGAACTACATTACTGGACTTAAACATCTGAAATGTACATTAGTTTGCTATTTTTGACAACACAAATGCATCCGTATCTTTTTTCATACAAGGTTGAGAAAAGATATACTTGTCAGTCCTGTAGACACCTTTTGTTGTCCTAAATTTTCATCAGAAAGACTGTATTCCTAAGTACTTTCTTTGTTTATACACAAATTAGGTTGCCCAAAATATTGATACCTTTTAGGTAATATGAGTTAGATACCACTTTTGCACCTACTATAGTAAATTGACAAGCAATTATCTTTTCTAAGTCAAATACTCTGTATTGTAAGTACACGGATTCTAGATGCCTCGTTTGTGTTAATTGAACATCCATGAGTTATAAAAGAATGGAAAACATATAGACAAGCACTCAAAAAGAAAAATAAATGGTTAATTATCTTGCAGGAACTGTAGCTCTTGAGATACAACTGTATATGTTTTCCACATTGTACTGTCTTCTCCACAGAATATGTTCTCTGTAAATGTGTTCAGAGATTAAGTTCTATTCTTTATCTGACTCACAAGGAAAATTGCATATTGAGAGCTAAGTATTATGGACAGTAGATCTCAGAAATCAGCTATAGTAAAATGAATAACCATTAATTCTTTTTGTTAGACTTGATGGCTAGAAAGATTAGCAGCAGTCCCAGACGTGTAATACCTGAATACAGATAAATATGGCGACACAAATACATTACTGCTGTTAGGAAAAGTGGTATTCGCTGAAAGATATCAACCTTTGATCACTTAAGAATTCAAAGCCTTTGTTTTTATAGTACCTGTCTGTACTAAGTAGAATCCCCACTAATTACATATATGAACTGAACTAATCAACAGTCCTGTCTTTTTTTAATGTATTTTTCTTTATTTTTTGCACTTATTCTGTGAGTCTTACATTTCTTCCTTCATCACTTGCTAAATTCTAGTGACTATTGCATTTGTGGCATATTATTTTGAAACTTCTTACTAGTGTTTGAAATTATTTTAACCTCTAATATATCTGATTTCTGTAGATTCTGTTTGCTGACGGCACAGTGAGTAGAAGTCCTGATTCTGGCCCTGTCCTACCACCACCTGTAACTCCAGAAGACATGCAACCATTATCAGAACCAGAGCCTTTGCCTGAGATGGGCACAAAGAGAGGTAACATTTCCAGTGTTTTGGATGTTAGTGGGGCTGATGATGCACAATAAAAGGCATTTTCCTTTGATCTAAAAATTCTGCTGGTGTAAAATGCAATTTATCTGCACACAGCTGCTGTATTCTGCTAATTTGTTATCTTCATAACAGATTAGGACTTGTCATAACATTAACTTATAACTTATTGGAAGTATGTGAATAATAAAAAATGTTGCTAAAGAGAAGCCTTGTCAAAAGAGGTTTTCTGAATCTTCAAGTCCAGTTCTCTGTTCTTAGGAAATATAGAATCATGTTTGAGAACTGACAAACTATCTTATAATTTTCAGTCTCCATATCTGTCACCAGTGTATATCTTTTATTCCTTATCCTTTGTAATGACTTCCTTCCCCTGACCCCACCTTTCCTCTCTGCTAATTAGCCTTGACAAATTTGTGGTGAGAAGTTACACCTTTTTTTGCATTTTTGTTTTCTAGAACTTATAAACAGTAAACTTTTAGACTCCTGCCCAGGCCATGCTATTGTGTTTTGCCCACACTTAGTCTAGTTCTCTTTTTTTAATGTGAGTGATCAGAATTCTCTGTTGTATTCTTGGTAAGATCTCTCCAATGCCTTTCACAGTCTGAACTCCATCTCTTCTGGTGCACCCTAGGTTTGTATTTGCCATTTTTGTCTCTGTACTTTCATGCTGACGATTGTAGTCATTCTATATGGATGCTATATCCAGAGCTTTATCTCGTTCTACTGCTTCAAATATGTCTGAAGCAGAAATCATTTGTCTTAATCCTTTTTGTTTTAACTTATTTCTGTTGGGCTTTATGGAATTCCTGCTACTTTAGTACTCAAGCTACGGGGACAGTTAGAGATGTTTCTTTTTTCCTTTAAGCCATTCAGATTCCCTTCTATATTCATGGTACATTTTAAAGCCATGTCATAATCAGATATCACAGCATCCTATTTACTTCTGTGTTGTTAATGAACATGTTAAATAAAATTAAGTCAAGGAAATACCTTTGAGTAACAGGTCTTGTAATTTCACTCTTACCTGATAATATGATTCTATGATAAGTTACTCTTTCAATTCTGTCAAAGGCAATACTCACAGAAACTCTTCAGTTGATTGATTTTTGCCTTAGACAAGTCTTACACAGAATTTTTTTGTTTCTGCAGGAAAAGGCAGTGACAAAAACACTGTATTGAACCCAAACAAGGAGGAAGTATTTGAAGACATCAATCAGAGTGTGGTTAACCCTGAGCAACCAAAGGAGAATCAAGCAGGAACCTGGATAACAACAACCCCATTGGGCATTCGAGTGGGAACTGAAGGAGGAAGGCAAATGGATCTGGAGCCAATCTTATTCTATCAGGCAACTGACCCAGCTGATGGAACAGTAATGCTATTTTTTGTGTTATCATACCACTAAGCTATGTGATAGGGCTGCCATCATCTGTTGTAGAATGCGTTCTTTCAAAACATCCTACAGATTGTGTTGTTACACCATTACTAATATAATAGTTATAGATGAAGAAAATGTAAATCCTTGATCTTTGTACTAGATAAAGTTGCAAGAGATGAGCTTCTTCAGAATTTCAGTATATAATGCATAATGTTTTGTGTTACTGTTGTTGCTGTTACAGGCATCTCAGTGCTAATGTAAATCCTTGTTCCCATATTATTTCAGGTTATGACTGTACGAGATGATGAAGTGATAATCGTTGAGAAGCCGGATGGCAGCAGAGTAGTAGATCATGCGGATGGTACCAGGATCACAACTTTTTACCAAGACTGTAGAGAACATCTTGTACCTCAGGATAACAAGAAAACAGGTAAAATCAAAAGGGGAATGTTTATCTTTGTTTTACCTCATGGTAGGGATAACTGCCAAGATATATACTTAAAAGGCTTTTGTTCATTCTAATCAAGAAGACTTATGCTACTCATGTTAGTAGCTTAAATTAAAAAAAAAAAATCCAGTAATGCAGTCTAGGCTTGCTTGTATTCTTGGTCTCTCTTTTTTTTTTTTTTTTTTTGCCCATCAGTATTCATTGCAAAAACTACATTGCAGCAAAATTGCAAATCTCGTTGTTTCTACTTACATATTTCTATGACCCACCTTCACTATGAGAACACAATGCTTGACTATTTTATTATCTTCATTGCCCACTCGACACCTTCCCTGTTGTATGTAACAGGTAAGCTGATTGAAGTTTTAACTGAGCATTTGTGGAAAGATCGGGGCATACTCATCTTCCTCAGAGAAACCATGGACTCTCTAGCCTTGGAGATATTCAGAATTTCATTGAATGTGACTTTGGAAAATGCCTTATGTAAATAAGTAAAACTTACATTTGCCTGAAACAAATGAGGTTAATGTCATCCATGCTTACTCTGGCTGGAAGTGTATTCTCTATGCTTTCTTCAGTTGCTAGACAAGTTCTGTTTTATGTAATTAGTATGAAGTGTATGTTTATTGTGTGTCAAAAATGTTATGTTCAAACAAAGCTGGATGCTGTAGTTGTGTATGGAAAGAAAGTTGTTCAGTAAACAGGAAACGTCAATGGCCAAATTAGTATACCAGTAAGATTTGTTTTCTATGACTTGTGCTGCTGTTCATAGGAATAGGAATTTCTTCATATCATAGAGCATGTATCACAGGCAGGAAGCATTTCAGTGATCCAATTTGTATGTAACAAATGTCCAAATCATTGTAATTAGGAACATGGTTGATAAATTAGAATATATTCCCCTGGCCATCTTCAGACAATTTTTTCTATATTCAATACACAGTCCAAAAATTATAAGGTTGCATAGTTTTTACTTAACAAAATTAGGTGATAAAGGATGTTATGAAAAATGTATGGGTCTTTTACTGAGAAGATGAAGGTCAGAGGAAATAAATACAAATTGAATTCAAGGACTTTTCTATGATTCATTTACTCAGGTCCAGTTTTTCTGTATTAATTTGTAGATGAACTCTCAGAAACCATCACGAGGAAAGTGAAATGTATTCAAGTAGAAAATCCTGAATTTGCTATCGTTACAACAAACTGTGAGGATGGTACCTGTTGTGCTGTGTTTGGAGATGGGACATCTATTATAGCAAAGCCACAGGGAACGTATCAGGTAGGAGTTGCTTTTAGTTTGTGACAGTGACATTTATCTCTGTGTCCCAAGTTGCCTGTCAACAGTTTTGTCTTGACTGTTTTAACTCCCTTTTCTATAAATTTCACAAATCCTGTGATTCTCTTGACTTTGTACTCTGCCAATGTTTAAATAGTTCTTCATGATTGTATATTAAATTTAACTCACAATCTTAAATTTTCTGAAGTCAAAATTCCACAGATATTAACATCAGCCTGCCGCCTGCACCTCATCTTCCTTCCCTCTCTCAATCTGTTCCCTCAAAACATTCCCAATTTTTACTGCAATAGGTTTTACCCAACAAGACAGGCTCCCTTTTCATCGATGAGGAGTGCTCAGCAGTCTATACACATGAAGCCTGCAGTTTCACCACCAAGAAAGGGATGCAAGCAGGAAGGTATATTATGAAACACACTTCCAGCACTATTTGTGAGATGATGGATCCTGAAGGAAATCTTTTCAAGGTAAAATACATGGAGATAAACAAGTTTATGCATTTTAAGTAATTTTATCTTATCAACAACTCTCAAAGTCTGTTTGTAGACTTGTAGCACTCAAGCTAGCCATAATTCCTGAATCAGAATCATGTTTTTGAGCTAGGTTAGTACTTAGCTATGAGTTCAGGAAATGTCTCATCTAAGTGTTTGTGACATACATGCTATTTTCTAAATGCAATATCTATTCCAGATTGTATTTATTCATTTATCATCATGTGCTCAGATAAATCTGGTAGAAAGTACGGTAATGAGGATATTGAGTAGTTTCAAACATACAGTTTGGCACTGGACATATGCATTATGATGCAGTTTATATCCTGGTTCCCAAAGCTGGATAAATTGTGCTTATAAAAATATATTTTCTGCCAATCCCTCCTTAATACATTTTTAATTAATCAGTGGAAGGGTAGAAATTTAAAAGGTATCAATTTCCTACAAATTCAGTGTTATTCAAATTGTCGTAGAAGTTGCTTGGCATCAGCATCATCCACCTTTTTCCCAGTTGATAATGTAGAGAACAAAAAACAGAGGTTGAAGAGGCTGTATGTAGGGCAGTTGATGTTATTATGGAAGCGGTGATCACAGGCAACATGGGATGTAGTAAGAAAGGTGAGATGCAATATGAGGAGAAATGAACATGGAAAATATCCAAAGGGTAAAGAAGTTGAATTGATTTTTGACATTAATGGAGTATATTTCAATTACATTTTCCCCATACTATTTTACTCTCGAGACCCCATTTGAGTGTGAGGATAAGAGGAGAATTCATGTGATGGAGCTGGTGTATACAGTAACATTATGACTTTATGAATCTATGTTTAATAGGAAGCATCCAGCTTTAGAGTCCTGTCCAGTGTGTATTTTTGTATAAATTTGCCTATCAAGGCATGCAGATATGTATTTTGCAAATGTAACATAAACATAGATGGCCTCATTTAACAACTAACAATCTCCAAGCATGTCAGCCATACGGTAATGGCATTTCTGAGATGCCATTCCTATATTTCTTCATTTCTTTTTCCCGTTTCAGGTTGCTCAACACGAAATATTATTTTATTTGTGGTCTCTTTCACTGAGCTAGATTATATTTACAGTCCAGCAGCAAGTTACTGTTTTAAATACATCATGCAGCTCAAATCATTTTTATGATTTCTATTATAGGTCATGGCTGATGGCAGCACATCTGTGTTAGTTCAAAGCATTGACTTTGACAATAAGGAGAACGGAAGTTCAGCATCAGTACTCCCAGAAATTAACAAGTCCATCTCTTATGATGAACATGTCCCCAGGTAAACTTCACTAGGTTGATAAGTTTACGCTTTCTTTCATTGCTACACCGTATTTGTACAGGGTTTGTAAACTTGCGCTTTCTTTGTTCATTACTGTGTATTTCCACAGTTGATGTCAATGTCCTGAAATTCTGTTTTCTTATTTTGTCACCACAGAGCTTTTTATTTTTGCCATCTAGATAAGAACACAATTCTTGGATTCGATCAGGGTGGTGGGCTGGCATTTGCCAGCTGCCAGACCTACTCAGCCTCTTTCACTTCCCCTCTTTGACAAGGCAAGGGGAGAAAACAAGATGGAAAAGCTTGTGGATTGCGATGAAGACAGAGAGATCACATACTAATTACTGTAATGGGCAAAAAAGTAATGTAATTATTACCAAGATTTGAATCGTGGGAAAGAAAGACACACATGAAAACACTTTCCCCAATCCCTTCTTTTCACAATCATTTCCCTGATCTTGGTGGCCACAGCCTGTGGACTCAACCTGTTCAGATCCCTCTGCAGAGCTGTACTACCCTTAAACCAATCAATTGTCCCACCTAGGTTGGTATCATGGGCTGCTCTGATACCTGGATCATCTCCTCCTCCTCCTCTGTCCTTTGTGTCTGCAAGGTTGTTCCTCGCACTTTCTTTCTCACCCCTCACTGCCTGTGCAGCATTTTACCCTGTCTTAAACATATTTTCCCTGAAATGCCCCCCCAGCTTGGGCTCAGCTGTGTGGCTGGGGATGGTGCAGCCATCTGGAGCCATCTGTGTCTGGCACAGAGCAGCTCTGGCCTCTCCTCAAAGAGACCACCCCTGCAGCCTTCCCCATTACCAATCCCTCGCTTCCTAAACACAATATAATCAGAGTTCTGTGACTGTCCAGGTTCTTCATCATCCATATGGATGGTTCAGGAACTGAACTCCTGCGGAGCAAGGATGTGGAAGAGTATCTTGCTGAGGTCAGTGGTGATCCAGCTGTTGCAGTCTTGCAGGAACCTGTACAAGAATATCCAGGTAGGAAGACTTGGTTTATTTTCTGACAAACTAGTGACAGAAATAATCCAAAGTGGAGTAAGAAGTTTCAAAGCTCATTTGGACAGGAAATACCAAAATGTTTTCCCTGCATGGGCAGGTGTCCACTCTCCTGGCAGTGAAGCAAAGGCAAGCGGGCTTGTGCAAAAGCTCAGAGAAACAGAATTAACTGGATGACTTTTTGAAAGGCTAAGTAAGTAAACAAACAACTGGCATTATCCACTCTCATACTTAGAAACAAAAGCATTTGCCAGGTGCATAGATTTTGTGTATCTCTATCAAAAACACTGAATATCTTGCAGTCTTCATATAGTAATATAGCTGTCTTTATCAGTGAAGACAGTCGTGATCTGTTGTCCTTAAGTCTGGCTATAGAAAGAGTACAGTACTAAAAAGCTGGAAAAATAGAACTGAAGTGTGGGGTGCCAGTAGTACCTGGCAACAGCCACCTCCTTGTACCAGTGCAATAAGTTATGTCCTGAAATGGGTATTATTGTAAAGTTAATTGGAAGTACTGTGTTTCTGTAAATATATGGTGGCCTAACAGATCTAACAAAATAAATGTGTCTTGAAAATGACAGAAATGAATGTAGAGAGATGAGAACAGTGATAAGTTCCCTTCTATATAAACTGAAAGGAATGATTTTGTCATGGGAATAGAGAAAGAGTGCTAAGGGAGCCAAAAAGGTAAGGGAAGTGGAAATCTCTGGAAGGTGGAGAAGATAAGTACCTGGTGAAAATCCCATCCAAGAAAACCTGCTCACAACCAGCAGTAATTTGTAATGGTGGCACTCCAGTATTCCCCCAGGGTAAATGGCTCTCACTAAAGTATTCTAATCACAGGTTAAGAGTAAGGTAGAGGAACAGTAACAGGTAACAGGCTTTCTTTGGGCAAATACTGCTAGGAAGCTTTTCCAGACTTTGTAGTCTACCTTTCCTACTGCTCTATTTGCCTTGATAACAAGATGTTACAGTTTAGTATTATTGTGACGAAACATCTCAGTGGCAATATCAGTTTTGAAGGCCACCTTTGGGATAGATAATAGTAGATTAAGTAGGCTTTGGGTGTGGGTAAGAAAAAAAAACCATTTTGAAACACTTTAAAATTAATTGTAACAATAAAAAGAGATAATAAATAATTTCCAGTGGAATCATAGTGGTGGTCAGACTGTGATGTATAAAACATGAGGAACTATGTTTGTATGAATGTAATGTACATCTTCTGAAATTAGTATTCCGTAAACACAAGTCATTGTTCTTTCTTCCCTGTTTGGGATATTCCACACAATATACAGTAAGCTGCTTCCTAGTACTTAAAAGAAGTATCATAAGTAGCCAGTTGTTAAATGTAGGCTGAGTAATCCGAAGCTGTCCAGCCATTGTATAATCACCTCAGTGATCCAATATTATCTATAGCCATGAGTATCACATTTTCACGTGGAATTTTACATAAGTTTCTTTATACTTATGTTCTGGAAAATATATATTTTTGGAGGTCTGGGACTCTTGTCCATTGTTTTTGGATTCAAACTGATTCTTACCAAAATATGCTTTTGAACCAGGTGCTGTAAGTATTACCATCCTCTTCCCTTTGTCTGAAGCCTCTCCCTGGGTAATGAAGAAAGAACCAGAGAGTATCGTTCCTCCAAATCTTCAGCCAAGAACATGGAATGCATTTTCTCCTCGTGAGGTATAATCATTTCAAAACTGTCTTCTGCTGCTTAGGCAGTGCCATATGTTTGTCACAGAGGTTATTGGAACTCCAAACAATGCGACAGTGAAATAAGCAATTAAGTTCAGTTTATTAAGCAAACAAAGCAAGGAGTGGGATGTGTCAGGGAAGGTCTAGTCAACTTGGGCTTCTTTTATACTCAGTGAGGTGATTACAGCAGTTTTAGGGATAGCTTGTTTGCCAGATGAAGAGATTGAAGGATCCATAAATTGTGCCCAAGGAGATACACTAACATGATTTCCTAGATCTCCAGTGCTATAAGCACAGTGTGTACTTTTCAGCTGAGAGACATAAATTATTGATATCTACAGTTAGCCAATAATATATGTAGCCTCCTGCTTTTTTTTCCTTGCTCTTGCCTATGTTCAGCAGGAGATCACAGTCAGAACACATAGTTGGAAGGGTCTCTGCATTGGATCCAAGAAGACATGCTTACCAGTACCTGTGCAAAAATGTCCTAAGAAGCTGCAAATCCGCCAGCTGTTCCAGTATGAGCCACTCGGTGATGAACTAAGAGAAAAGCTACATCTTTCTCTCAAGGTAGTACAATCATATTTGCTTCATTTTTACAGTGAGTGTTAAAGAGCAGACAAAATGGGTAATGTGAATTTATATATATCTGAGACAAGAACCATAATTCTTTTGAAGAACAATTAACATTTCATACATAGGCAGATGCCTTCAGAAAAATGTGGTTTTGACGCAGCTTCTCTCTCTTCTCCTGTACCCTTTGGAACCTACTTTTCTGAGCAGATACATGGGGACCAGTCCAGTACACATCAGAGCGTATACTAACAGTTCCCTTTCTCTCAGTGTTGATATGTTACTTTTACTTTGCTTAGGGTTTGTTTTCCTGATCAAAGCCTTGAAAATATCTACACTGTTACATAAGAATGTTGAATCCACTATAAATCTATAGTTAACTTAGTGATGAAGTCACAGGGACAGTAGCCTTTGTTACTGATTAGATAAGATCAGATATATGATTTAGCAGAGGGTTGTAAGAGTTAGGGTACTATGGTTGGGCTGTGGTTCGACTTGATGATCTTTGAAGTCTTTTCCAACCTGGGTAATTCTATGATTCTATGATTGATTAGTTTTTATAGGTCAGTATAGAACACCTCTAGGTTCAAGCCCAAGTTCTGTCTCTCTGTTCTTGTCTAGTAAATAGCTGTGTAGCCTTCTGCAAAAGTGTCTGTCTATCACTCATCAGTGCCTGGTTCATGAAAAGGTACAAGTTGTACCTCCTGTTAAAGTGCTCTGAGATAGAATCTGAAAGTCCTGCTGTCGATCCTTATTAGTAGTTCTAAACTTCACCTTTTAGTTTCAGTAAAAAAAAAACACTGATTTATTTGACTCATACTGTCAAGATGCTCTTAGAACAAATTTTATAGTTAAAAATATTATTTACCAGTCTGGGAATAACAAAATGCACACGTTCTATAATTAAATTCTTAAATGTTTCAGTGGTGGCATTGCAGACTGGATTTCAAAATTAATTACATATAGAATCTGTGATGGTAGTAGTGCATTGTAGCTGGTTAGACTTTTTTTTTCCCCACCTTACATTTCGAGGAAGGCATGTTTGCAATAGGAAAACATTAACAGCAGTTCAGCTTTGGCATAGTTTGAGACGCACTAATCTATCAGAATTAAATTTACTCTTTTGTGTTTGATAAATATGTAGGTTGGTCTGCAAGTAACACCTCCTATTATTTCCATGGAAACTACAACAGATACAAAGAGCACAATAACACTATTTGATAGAGCAAGTTCTTGTCTACAAAACAGTACAACTTAGTCACCACCGTTAGCTGTACATTTTTGCCAGCGATGAACAAGAACCTGCATGCTGCATTCAAAAAATTCTGCACCAGCAGAGGTGACCCACTGTTTCACAGCTGCTGTGATGACATTGTTGCTAGGAAAATGTTGCCCTCACAGTGCATCTTTCATCAGCCCAAGTAGATGAAAGTCAGAAGGCACCAATCCAGACTGTATGATGGGTGTGGTAGGACAGTCCAGCTATGCTTGGCCATGTGCTCCTCAACCTTCAGATTGGTATGGGGCCTGGCACTATTGTGTTGCAAGAGGAAGTCTGTTGTCTTCTCTAACCTGACTCTAAAAATTTGATTCTTCAGCTTAGCTGACATCAAAATGTAGCAGTCAGAGTTGATGGTTTGTCTGATATTCCAGTGTTGCCACCTATTCCAGTCATTTCCAGTGCATTGAAGCCAATATTCAGCTCCATACACAGTTCCCTGGTATTAATCCAGTGATCTGTGTGTATGAGCTGGTCAAGACGCTCCTAATTTTGTAGTGTGACAGATGTGCACGGCCATTTGGAACATGCATTGTGTTTCTTGTCATTATCACCACTGTTAACTGCACCACTCCCCACCTCACTGTTCTCATATCCCTTGGTTGGTCTTCATAAACATTCAGCAAGAGTCAATAAATGCCAATGGAAGCAATTTTTTTCCACACAGAGGAATTCAGCAATACACCTTTGCCTCATCTGCACTTCCGTGTCAGATGCCATTTTGTCAAACAGCCATCTGTCACATGGCAACGAAATTTAACAGAAAATCGGTGGAAGGTTCAACTTCTACTACCATACCATTGCTTTCAGAGCAGCACTCATATATAACACTTATTCTGTAACCTGTATATTCAGTTTTCAAAGGCAAGAGTCTTAAAAAAAAGAATAAAATAAAATGTTCCATGCCAAAATCCCAAATTACATCACTCCATTCACCAGATCTCCTTGGATTTTAGAGGAAGAAGACCACTGTTATGCTGGGAAGGAAGAATTGTAATTATTGGCACTGAGGAGACATTTGTCAATAATTGCATTAATCTGCAGTGAAAAAACCCCTTACTGCTCATATATCAATGTCAAATTAATGGATTTTTCCAGAAACAAATATCTTAAATCTTCAGCCAAATGCTCATTTTTGCAGAACTAAATCAGTATCTAGAGAAAACTGGAACTGGAAGTGAATTACTTCTGCCAACCTTCTCCACGCATAAAACTCAATATTGCATGTGGCTTTCCAGCAGGGTGGTGCTAGGGCAGCTGTCTACAAAAGCCCTTCTTTTTCATCCAGTTGATCATCTAATGCATAAAGAAACGTGTAAAAAGAACATGCCCTTTTCTTTAGCACTCAGTGATTCTGAGAAAGTATACTTATGCCTGAAGCTCTGCTTTTAGACACTTTCTAAGCCTTATTTTTCAGCTATGATACTCTAGATTCCCATTTCCCTAACAGAGATCAAATGGAAAGGAGATAGAGATCACAACCAGTGTTTGTTAGATCACCTTTTATTTGTTAACATCATCTTAGTAATGTAATCAAATCATTGTTATTAAAAACAGATAGCTATTGACTCAACACATTCCTCTATTCACATATATAGTTTAATCAGATGCTTGCACGCTCACTCATTCTTATGTGGCTGATGTAACAGCTGGGAGGCCAGCCCTTACTGCATCCTGAGAAGCATGGGATCATACAAGCACACCAAGGGATTCTAGGTAGCTGATTGCCACCCTGTTGGGCATAGTCCATGTCATATTGCGCATTGTGGGTGTGAATGTATGCATGTGGCCTGGTAGAATTAAGCAGATGCTTTGTGTCCTCAGTTTGTCAGTTCTTGCAGATTCAGTAGTGTTGCTGGTCATCAGAGTTGATTAGACCTTGGCAAGCTTTTGCTCATTCTCAGCACATTCTCCTCTTTCTCAGGCTTTTGTAACTATTTCCCCCTGCAAACCTGTAGATATGGAGTCACACAAATTCTCACAGAAGTGGTCTTTATGACAGTGTAGAATATATTACTTCTACAAAATCTTATATATGTGTCCATTAAGGCACTTCTGCAAAGCATGCTTTCTTTTCTTTTTCTGTTGTCCCCACAAGAAATACATAGAAAACATTTTAAAGCGGGAAGATGAGCTGGAAGAGATGAATTTAAAAGAACCAAGAACAGAAGAGGAAAAAGAGAATGCTGCCAATCTCCTTGATCTGGTTAAGGTGAGAAAAGTTACAATTTAGAACTGCTTGTTTTTTCCAACAAATCCATTGTATTGCAATTGCTAGTGCCACCCTTGAAACTCTATTATAGCATATGTGCCACCACCTTCACAGTAATTTAGTGGTAAAGTAAAGCCACGCTGAGCGTTCAGCTGAAATACTGAATGTCACTACTGCCATCTGGGGAAGGACTGCTGAAAACAGCTTAAGAGTTTGGATTCTTCACAATGATACATTCCCAAACACACAGGCCAAAAAAGACTGAAGTACTTTTGTCCCCCAGCATTGGGATGAGAATGTTTCCAGGCTGTTGTCAGTACAGCAGGGAGGCTTGTCTTTCAGTCAGTACCACCTTTACATCAAGAGTTTAAACTCACTTTTCAAGGTAATCTAAAAACAATCTGGAAGAATACTGTTACTGCTTTGCCTCTGCTTATGTTTTTGTACAATACGCTCTGTTAATTTGCACAGCTGATTAGACTATGAGGAAAAAAAGGGAGGGGAATAGGGAAGGTGTTGAAAAGACGAAGAGAGGCTTGGAATTAGGGACCAGGAAATTGGGAGATGATTAGTGGGAGATGAGTGGTGAAAAACTAAAAGTTCATGCAGCAGACGTGGGTGGGCATGAGGATGAATGAGAGACACTGTTTACACCTTAAGCTAAGAATCATCTCATCTTGCAGCGCGTGTTCTGTTTGCTCTATTTCAGTTCTTTAAATTGTTTGTTTTCTTCGGTGTTCTTTAAATTTGGTGCCTGGCATCAAGTTAATTAACATGCAGGACTTTTAAGTTATTAAACACCGCTTTCTTTTTTCATTAGTGAAAAAACAAGCATATAGTGAATTTAAAGAGACTGAATTCAAAAATCTGGTATTTGGTTTAGCCACATTAGTGTAAATATTCCCTACCAGATCGTCTATCCATTATTTCAGAGGTGTGAGAGTATTCTAGAAAATAAACATCATCTTGGGCTTAGAGTCTACATTTTAAAAACTTGTTTTGATGTGCAAAAACAGCAGCCATTAAATCTTTCCAGTGTTAAACACTGCTGATGTCTTTCTCCTACCTCTCTGCATTTTAAGTTAAAAAAGCAGGAGGGAACTCACAATCCTTCTGGGAAGGGTCATATTGAGAGGTGTTCTCTCAGTAATCTTCCTTTATCCTTTAAGCAGATATTTATGTGCTTTGATGAGAGCCAGGTGCTGAATCTCACGTGCTACTCAGTTCCAATGGACTTTTCTCCTGACTCATCATTGTTGGTTGCCCTAGCTACTATGAGCACCAGGTGAAGGTTTCACATTGGAAAACTGTTTTCTGAGATGTGGAGTCCTACTGTGGACCTGTGACCCAGCGTTATATTCCTCCAAGGTCTCCACCCTTCCCTAGTTCTGTTAAAACATGGACTGTCTGATGACAAGAACTCTGGTTTCCAGCTAACTGCTTCAGGGATGGCATGAAAACAAAGGAAATGGTTTAGTAAAAGAGTCTGTCACCCCTCAAACACTTGCTGTTGAGTGAGCATGAGAGAGCTCCTCAGTAACAAAGCCTGCAATTTCCTGAATGTGTTTCCTATTTGACTCTTTTTGCCTACGAGTTTGAGGTGCGATTTGAATATGAACTGGCTTAGTTGATTTAATAAACAACAACCGTGTCAAATATGAAGCCACATGTGATGTAGACCATCTAGAAGGAAACCTATATGTTTAGGCCAGGGAAATTGTACCTCATTTCTTCTTCCAGCTCATGTTTTCTAACACACTGAAATATCTCCATTCCTGTAGTGGTGATGTCAGGAAACAAGATAACAGTTGTTTAGGATAGAAATCATTTGAAGAGGATACTATTGTTAGATCTGTTTCTCACATAGTCACAGTTACTCTTTTCTTCATTGTAGTCCTTCCCTAACTGGGAGAAAGCATCTGAAGATCTCAGTGCCAAAGGTAATAAAAATTGAATACCTGTCTTTTAGAGTTGTAGAACACTGTAGTAAAGTACAGCCATTCCCACACCCATCTGGCAGTGCTGGGCCTGATGCACCTCAGGGTACAGTTGGCCCTTTGGGCTGCCAGGGCACACTGCTGGCTCAGGTTTAACTTACCATCAGCTAGAAACTCCACGGGCTGCTCTCCAGCCCCTCATCTCCTTGTCTGTACATATAGCCAGTATTGCCCTCTACCTGGTGCTCTTGTGCACTTCATATTTGTTTTCCTTTGTGAATTTCTACTTGAGTTCTCATAAAACAGTTGTTACCATGGAAATTTCTTTTGAACAAAGGAATTTCTTAGAACTCACAGTCCAGATTCAATGCTCAAAAGAAGCAACACAGCTTATAAAAGATGTCCGTAGATGGGGAAACTCTTTATAAAAGCCCTCAAAACAGTCTTATAGGCTGGCTTTTCTCCATTGTGTATATTGCACTCATATTTCCTTCCCTGATAATAGTGATTGTGGCTATGAAGCAGCAGCAATTAAACTACAACCTAAGTCAGCTGAAAGTAATAAAGGTCCCTAGAAGCCCATGCTATTTTCTTCACCTAGAGACAGAGTTGCTCACTAGTTAGAAAGTGTCTGAACATCAGCACTTTTTCCTACTCACAGCTGTTTGATTTGTATCTTGAAAGAACATAAATACAGGAAATACAGAGTGGGGGTATGAACTTTATCTGCTTCTGATTTTAGTTTTTGTGATTTTTTGGGTTGTTTTGTTTTCATTGGATTGAATTAATTTCCTATCAGCTGATGTTCTGAACTTGATGCTGGAAATGAAGTTCTCTACGCCTCTTAACTCACAGTAATAAGGAATCTGTAATATGCCTTTCTCACATAAATATTTATTGCCTGTAAAAAGTAGAAGAACCCAGTTTTCATCTGGCTCTAGAGTATGTTCCTGGCAATTAATCTTTAATGGGATTAAAAGTGATTAATGAGAACTAATTTTATCTTCATTGCTTTTAACCATAGCTTTTCATCAAGTATTAGAAAGATGCGTTAAAAATACATCCTTTCAAGCTTGTTAGATGTAGTGCTTATAAGTGCATAGTGGGACAAATACATTCAGTAGTGCTCTTTACATTGCAGCTCACGTAACTGAGCTGTATGAACATGCAGTGACTTCTCAATGCCAGCTTCGCACAGAGAAAAGTGTCACTGGGCAAACAGCAGACCAGCAGCAGAGCTTCAGGTAGGATATGCCTGTGAGAACTGATGTAAATGTAAATAACACGAAAGAAGGAACTGAGCACACAGGAATGGCATTGTCCTGTCTGCCACAAAGAACCAAGACTTAGATCTCTAGGTACGTATCCTGATGTTTTACTAGCTTTTCCTTTGGTTGTTTTGTCCCTCTGTGCCTCTCCTCATCTGAAAGATACTCAAATGTCTGTTGGAAAAAGATTTTTAGGAATATTTTGGTTGGATTGAGGAATAAAATTGAAGATATGTGTGAACAATTTTGCTGCAAATGATACAAATCCAAGTCAGGAGTCACTAAGTGTTAATACAGCAGACTTCCATAAAGAGCATTTTCTTTCCGGGTCTGTCTTGTGTTTTTGTGCTTATAAAACACTGTGCTGGTTTTCTTGTTTTTACCGTCTTTTTCTTTCCTGATCATTCAGTGCAGAAGAACAAACTCCAGGGTCCAAATGGCAGAGCAAACAACAAGAGCACAGGTAATAGTATTAGTTGGACAGAAAGTTAATTATTTTAAAAGCCAACTTAAGCCTGCATTTGGACAGACTAACTGCCTTCACAAGATCTTGAGTGTTGTGGTCTGCTAGCAAATAAGGGGGTGTTCTCTGCAAATTTAGCAAATGCTGAATGGGTGGTTTACTTCTCATTTTGTCAAAACCTAATGGTGTTTCTGTTAATTTAGCATAATTAAAACAAGGCTGAAGTCAGAAGTCCTGTGTTCTATGGTCTGGTTCTGCCACCACTGTGAAAAATAATATATATTAATATTTTCAGATGCTGATTCTTTAGATTGAGATTCTGGGTGTTTTTGCAAATCCAGGCCAATTTTTCAAGTAGAACCCCAGAATATGTGCTGCATGCATGTGGTGCTGCTTCAAAGCTTCTCAAAGCTGAGCAGTCTCATGTGAAAGATGCTTCAAGCTCTTAATCAACTCTGTGGCCCTTCTCTGGACTCACTCCTGTAAATCCCTGTTTTCTTGCACTAGGAAGCCCAGAACCCAGTGCTCCAGGTTGCTCTCACCAGTGCTGAGAGGAAGGTTTACCTTCCTGAATTTGCTGGCAACACTTCTAACATAGCCCAGGATTCTGCTGGCTGTTGTTGGAATAGCACATTTTTGGTTCATGTTCAACTCAATGTCCACCTGGACTCCTTTTCTAGCCTTGTCCCCTGGTTTGTACTTGTGCATGGGTTAATTCCTCCACAGGTCTCTGACATTGCATTTTCCTTTGTTGAACTTCATGAGGTTCCTCCCTGCCCATTTTTCCAGCCTTTCAAAGCCCATCCAAATGGCAACACACCCACCTGGCGTATTAGACTCTCACCTTCAGAAGTTTGAACAACTTCTTCTGAACATGCACAGAACAATCAAGTTTTTCTCATGAAACACTGAAATTAGATTCATTTTGTATTATAAATTTTAGTAAACTTGATGCATCTGCAATACCAATCCTCAGGTTTAAATGTTTATTGGAAGGTTGGAAAGGCACTATCAGCAGTCACAGATACGTTCCACAAGATTTAGGTAACTGAAGTGTGTTTTAGAGTAAGAGCTCTTTATAGCAGCCAAAGCACAGCGTGTGTGCGTTTTTATCAGCCCTCCATGAATCAGTATCTGCAGAGAACTGTGTTTCTGCAAGCCAGGCCAGCTGGTTCTTGATCTGCCTCTGAGAAAATGGCAAATCACAAGAATATCGTTCAGTGTAATTCAACAGAAAATAAAATGCCACTTGCCTTTATCCCTTCTGTTCTTCAGTGTCTCGGACCTAGCACTGAAAGCAGGATGAACTCAATTATGTTTTTTCCTTTCTTTTCCTTCCCAACAACGATACAATTCCTTAGGAAAGAACTCGATGAAGGAAAGAAAACCTTAATGGCAATAAGAAACAAAACAATTCCTCCCTATTTTGAATCGGAATTGGGCAAGGCATTTCTCTCAAAAAAGGTAACAGAGCTGAAAACTGGGTAAGTTTATGTGAGGCTGGGTAACTTCTGCCATAGTTCCACACCTAAAGTTATGGTTTTACATCAGTCTCAAATTATCTCAAGAAACCATTAGAGGACAGTTGTGGCAGAATTAATACTAAGAATTAGATACTCTTGCCAAAGGAAAAGTATCTTGGAGGTGGCATGTATTTACTGAGGCCAAACTTTGTATATTCCTTAAGTAAACTTTGGACAGTCTGATCCAAAGCATTTACTGAAACTTGGGTCTTTTCACTCAAGCCCTGGAAAGCATCTCTCTGTTAACTTGAAAAGGAATCAGTAAAACCAAACAACCTGCATTAATTGAAGGTGACCTTCAAGAACTTCCTTCTTGTAATCCCACCTGTTCAGTGCTATGAGTATAAAGTATAGTCAGAAACACTTTGGAATCTGCAGCATATTTATGTGCATGAATTCTGTTGTTATCACTTTGGTTCTGCTTGTTATTGTCTCCATTGACCCTTTTTTTCATTGACGAAGTATGCTGATGAGGTTGAATTTTGTGTATTTATTGCTGCAATACCTAAGCCTCCTTTCATCCCTTTCTCTATAGTTTCCTGATGTGGAAGCACTATATAAAAAACTTCCTCCAGTTCCACAGAAAGAAAGTAGGAATCTCCCTCCAGAGACAATGGAAAGCCTCAGGAGAGGTAATTTGGGCTCTACTGCCTGGTAGCATTTTAATATCTTCTCCATTTTTTATTTTTTTACCCAGTTGCCTCATTTCATATTGAAGTTAAATTTAAGAATTAATTTTTTGCCTCTCTGTATTCTCAGACATTTTGATACCTATTGTAGGATATAAAGTACACCCAGCAGCATTCCCTCACGTTGAGGTCTACCAATGGGGAGTAGGCTCATGCTTATGTTAGCAAATTCAGCCTCACAAAGAAGGCAACCTTTTCCCCTGCCAACTTGAGTACCTGACAATGTTTCTGAGGAAACAGATCAATGGAACTGTCAGTATTGTGCCAGGTGTTCAGTAATTTGACCATATAGATAATCATGTCTGAGTACCTTGAAATGTTTCCATTTAATCCACTAGTACAAGTGAGGTCTATGAGACTTCAGTGTTTCATGTGCAGAAGGAGCCTTTACAGACATCACTGGCTTCACATGCAAAGCTGAGGAATTGTACTATGAACATGAGGATGCAAAGTGCTCAAAAAAAAACCCCAAAGTGAGATAAGAATAGTCAGGAATAAATGAGCAAAAAGTGAGGAGGCTGAGTTTGGAAAAGAGACTAGTACAAGTATAGGAAAAAGCTGAGAGACGGTGATAATACTGAAATGAGATGGGGAAGGAGGCAGCTTGGGCCTGGAGCAAAAGGGATATGGAATAGGAAATGCACAGGGTAAGGACAGTTACAGGAGGAAGGCATTTGAAAGAGGAGGAAGCAGTGACTGAGGATAAGCAGTGTAAGAGTGAGCAATCAATTCTGAATTTTAAGCTTAACAATATTGAGGGAAATAATTGTCTGTTTGAAGGCTGGCCAAGGTACTGATATGGTGCAATGAGATGAAAAGTAATACACAGCAAAGATTCATATGAGGAAAGTAGTCCTCCATGGACTTTTACCAGATCCTTGCTGGTTTCCACATTTCCTTATTTTGCAGTTAGTAGAAGGCCTGGGCTGGATTGTACATTAGATCTATCTGATGACTTGATGACTTCTCTGGCCAACTGAGAAATGAATCACAAGATATAAGGGGCTTTTTTGCTGTTTTGTTTTTGCTTTGTTTGGTTGGTTTTGCCTGGTGGAGCAAAGTGTCATGTGCAGAATTAACCTGACTTCTCGTGGTCATGTAGACAGCTTTCAAAGACTGCCTAAATTAAAATACTTTGGGTTTTTTTCCTCATGTGTTTAGGAAAATAAAAGTGGTTGATTGTGAAGAACATTTGTCACAGTATCCCATTATTTTTCCCTTTAGAATCTGAATGTCTTAGTAGCATGAGTGACTCTTCTCCTTCCCCTAGTCTTCTGCTGCAGACTCATTCAATACAAAGCAAAGATTCCAGCAGCACAACAGGTAAAACTGCTTTCCAGAGCATCGTTTGGAGCAGGTTTATTTCTGTCTACTTACAATTTCCGGCTGTCTGCAATAGATATTGTGGTTATTTCTGATCAGCATTCTGAGTATATCTGAGCACAAGACCAACAGAAAGGGAGAGTGCCATAAAAATAATGGGAGAAATTCTCTCCTTTACCATAGCAGACTGCTGTAATTACATGAGCATAATAGTGATGGTAGAACCACAGACACAGGCAGGCTGTAATTCCTCCTCTAAAACATTCCATTTTTATGCTCCTTTTATATATATTATACAGTGGAGTTCAGTTCAAAGACATTGAGTTAGGGGCTTGGTAGATGAAGAAGTACACAGATAATCCACATGAATGAACTGCAGCATTAAAGACAAGAAATTCTGCTCAAAGACAGAGCTTACCAAGCTGGTTGTACTGACAGAACTCTGCTCTGGGACCTGGACTAGAACTTCTCCTGCTTGAATGCACAGATTTGGCTTGACCAGCGTGGGTGTGAGCAATGTGCAGTTGAGGCATTCCTTTGGAACAGTAATGTCCTCAATGATGATTTTGGTGCATGGGGTTTTCTGTAGCTCCTCTCATGTTTTTAATCACTTTCACAGGTGATTATATACCTTCATTGCATATTTCCAGTGTGATGCTTCCCACTAATCAGTTTTACTAATTATAGTACATCATTGCTTATCAGTTCAATTTTAATTACTCGCTAGTGTTAGAGTGAGGTTTTTTTTGTAATGTATTTGTTGACTTCTGAAGTAAAAAGGAGAGCAGTTCAACTGCCCTAGTGCTAATTGAGTGCTTTCATGGAAGCTTGAAGTTTTACCTCAGTAGGAACTTCAGGACTGGGCAAAATTTGATGCCCAGTGGTTTATGCTTTTGAAATCTTTGTTTTCCAGACCTAAGCTCAGCTGCGGAGTCACAAGAGGCACCCTTTCAAGTTCAGGTTCTGAGTTTGCTGGTGAATGCTGCAGGACAGCCAAGAAAAGAGAAAGTGAGATTACCATCATCACTCCTAGGGAGAAAACCAAACTCCATACCACACAGAAAGGTGAAATAGCATCTTTTGTTGTCTCAGTCATCTCTTTTGCATGGAATCTTCATTCTGGAACAATACTGGAGATTGTTTTGAAACTGTTTACTGAAACAACAGAGCTTACAATTTATACAGCAATTTACTGGCAATTCTGTAAGTAGCTTTCCTTTCAACTACTAGGCCTACCTCATGTGCCAGAAGTGCAGTTCTATGCCAGGTGCTCACATGAGAGCACTGATTTCCAAAAGCACAGAGCATGCTCAGTTGCCCTGAAATATCTCAGTATGTCTGAAAACTCAAACCATTACACATTTGCAGATAATACTCAAAGCACTTAGTTTTGCCTTTTCCGTCTTTACTGCATTTACGGTGCCTGTATGTAATTCCTCAGGACGAGTGGACAGAGATCATATACAGGTGAAGTTAGGCTTAGTAAATCTGAATCTAAGTTCATGGAATCATAGAGTCATAAGGTTGGAAGGGACCTACAAGATCATCTAGTCCAACTATCCTCCCATTACCATAGCTACAGCAAACCACTAAACCATATTTCCTAGTTCCCTATCCAGATGCTTATTGAACACTGCCAGGGACAGCAACTCCACCACCTCCCTGGGCAGCCATTCCAGTACCTGACCACTCTCTGTTGGGCCATCTGTTTTCTCTGTTATCTAATATTTTAATTCTGTTTGCTAAGGTCGAAGATCCTGCCTCAGGAAGGGTCAACATATCTTCTCTTGCAACAACAAAACAGGATCTTAGTGGCTTCCATCTCATTCCACCTCAAATGATGTTTGGAGTACTAAAGGAAGGCTGTACCTATGCAGCCACTGTGATTCTGAAGAACGTTGGCATTAATTTCTCAAGGTTAGTTCACGTTCCCAGTAACTTGTTTTTTTAACTGTCAAAATATGCATTGCTCGCTAATTGTCAGCCTTTTCATATGATTAATGTGAGATAACAAAGTGTATGTTTATATTTGGAATCATTTGATAATGACCGACTGGGTTGAGAGAAGATTAATATTAGCAATACTGCAGCATTATTTGCATAATAGTGTTATTAGGAAGACGCAAATCAGTAAGGAACAGCAGGTTCTACATTTATAGTCCTAGCCCATAGCAGATGGTTACTGGTTCTTATGAAGAAGAACCAAACTCTTTCATTGTAACCAGTATTAAGTTTGGCTTCTGGAAGTGCTGCTGGATGCTGTGACTCTGACAACCTAAATGGGCTGAGTTATGTTCAGGCAGCCACATGCCTTGAGCTGCATTTAGAAACAGCTTCAGTGACGACTCCAGAAACAAACAGATGAGGAGGAAATAGAACATTCATTTGAGCACGTTTCTCTCACTTGATGTCATCAGTGCGTGAGATAAGATAGCAGAGCATTGCATTCCATAGGGGTGAGAATAAGTCCAATTCTAAGGCTGCAGGTTGTCTCTTACATGCCTGACAAAGCACTGGAAGTTATCAGATTTATCCAGCTCTCACTTTGGCGGGATTCAGGCAAGCATGCCAATGGCCCCTGTCCTCCCAGATTCCATATGTATTACAGAAAAGTGGCCCAGGCATGTTTCTTACAATCGGTTCACTCAACTGCACTTGCTTTACTGTGCCATATGTTCCCCGCTTTTCAGCTTACAGAAAAGTCTATAACAGTTGTCTTTGAAATCACACTGGTTTGGAGCTTACACCTAGGATTTGTCTATTGAGCAAGTGTCACATGCCTGATGGATGCACCTTCTGGCTGCTGTTTATTCCTTTGGAGCACCATTAACATGAGCAAACATCTGCCACTCTTTCTTCTTCTGGATGCAGGAGACTGACAGCTTGATGGCCTCTTTGAAAAGAGGGTTAAGAGTGCTGTCACAGTGATGCTACCTTAGCAATCAAAGCATCCTTCTACTACAGTACCATGATGCAAGGATGAGGCAAACATGAAGTATTTAAATGTGATATAAATGTAATACTTGTTCTTCTCCCTTGGGTGGCGAATTATCATCAAAACAGGGGTTTACAGGAGATGCACCCAGATGAGTCATCACAGCCTTGTGTGAGTACCCAGGCAATGAGGAGCTTTAAAAGTCTGTTCAAGACCAGCTAAGAGACTTTTGTACAACTTCTTCCATCAGGATGGACAAGATATTATTTTGAGTTGTTTCTTTTAAAGCAGCCTAGTTAGATGTGGCCTCAGAAAGACATTTCGTCTTTAATGCACATTTCAGCATCATGGTACATGCAAACAATAAATCAGTAGGTCATATATCAACATCCTGGAGCTCCAGCTGTTGCACGTTACATTCTTTAGATTCAAACCAGAGCATTCTATATAGACCGTCACAGAAAATACCACCCTCATTCCATTCAATCCAGCTTAAGTCTTTTCTAGCTGCTTTTAAAAGCAAGTGACTAGCTGCTGCATGAGAGCAGAACGTGCTGATGGCAGAGGTATAGGGCAAAGGTGAGCAATTCTGGCCCATACTGAAGCCAAAACTTCTCCAGAGTAGGGTCGGTAGTTAATTACATGCCAAACCATCCACACCATTCCCTGAATGTGCAGGGATGCTTTGACTAAGATGAAGTCCAGTTTCTTTTAACCAGCACTCCAGAAGAATTGCAGGAATTCTTATGGAATTAACAAAGGTCTTATCTGCTCTAATGACTTTGAGAGAACTTGGCAGTGATTGATAGATTTATTTAGCATACTAGTAAGTGGAGCTGCAGGCTGGGGATCGTCCCCTCACAGTGATCTGGGACAAAGGAATTTGCATGCACGTGGCAAAAGGACTGCACAAATGTGAAACAATCAATGAGAAATTAAAATTAACTACTGCCTCACTGGGTACCATGAAACAGAAGAGGCTCATTTACACGTAATTTCTACAAGGATCACGCTTCTGCAGTAGAATCATATCAAATAGCTTCAAAGAAAGGTCATTACGGATTTTCGGGTGTGCAATACACAGGTGGTTGCCAAAGAAGTGCAACTTATAATTCAGCTTCCTTTGTGTAGGTAGGCTTAGACTACAGCTGTTTCACTTCTGTTGCAAGGGCAAGGCAGTATAATGAATGATCTAAAGATTTAGTTTGGCCCATTAAATGGCTGCTTTTGTTTTTGATAGGAGTCTGAGCCTTGGCTAAAAGCCCAGGAATACTGCTATAGCCAGAGCTTGTACCTTGTGATGGGAAGGATGAGCTAAAACATTCTGTTGTTCTTTGCACAAAAAAGGAAAAGCAGACAGGCTGCTTCCTACCCATGTCTTCTGCTTGCCTCAGAGTTTCTAGCAAACTGCCTCTCTTCCCTTTCTGACAGGTTTCGGGTGAAGCAGCCCCCTCCATACACAGGACTGAGCGTGATGTACACACCTGGGCCTGTAAGTAGTACAGAAGGTCTTTTCTATGCTACATTCACATGACTCTCAGGCTATGTAGAGATGCTGTTATAACAGCTGTCTGGGAATAGACCATGAATAGACCATGTAGTTGTAACTTCAAAGTTATTTGAAGTAATGCTGCCTTCTGCCTTCTACCAACTGGAAGCACTTGGTGGAGGGGCTATGGATGGAACGTGCACCTTGCCTGTGGTCAGTCTTCTCTCTCTCTCCCAGGTGGCAGCAGGACTGCAGGTTGAACTGGAGATAGAAGTTTTTGCCATGTCAGTTGGAGGGGAAACTACTGACGGCCTTGAAGAAATTTCCCATGATATCGAAATAATAACAGAAACGGAGACTCTCTTGCTGCCTGTGAGAGCAAATATCCTTTATTGTCTCACTTCTCCCCCTCCGCACACACCTTCCAGCACTGTCACACTGAGGACTGACAACATGGCAGGAACGTTAAGCATCATTTCCTTACGCTTTACTGTCCTTTTTGGAAACACCAGATGGATGTTTTCCAAATCACAAATGAAGAATGTAAGATTCTAACCCCAAAACCAATTTAGATAAAATAAAACAAGATTTAGAAAAACAGAGAAAAGATGAATGGTAAAGCCAGAAAGATGTGGGTGTTAGTTAAGAATAAATAAAAGATTAAGACTCTGTCTTCACTTTCCACTGATGGAAATCTTTTCTGATAGTTTTGAGTCACAGAATCATTTGAGTTGGAAGGGACCCTTAAAGGTCATTAGTCCAACTCCCCTGCAATAAATGGGGACATCCACAGCTAGATCAGATTGCTTGGAGCCCCATCCAGCCTGACCATAAATATCTCTGGGCACAGGGCAGCCACCACCTCTCTGGGCAGCCTCTTCCAGTTTCTCACCGTTCTAACTATAAAAAAACAACAACCCTTTTTTTCTTATCTCCAATCTACATTTGCCTTATTTCAAATTTGAAACCCTTTCCCCTTGTTCTATCACAGCAGACCCTGCTGAACAGTCTCTGTCCCCTTCTTTCTTACAGCCTGCCCTTAAGAGACTATAAGGCTGCTCTCAGGTCTCCCTAGAGCCTTCTCTGCTCTAGGCTGTTCAGCCTGATGTCCTCAGCCTGTTCTTGTTGGGGAGGCATTCCACCCCTTGGAAACAGAACATATGGCAGCATCTGATGGTGCAGCCTCATGCATTAAAAAGGCAAGTGAGAGAATCGCTGTGTCAGCAGTTTTGAACACAGAATTGTATGAGTGCTGCAGGAAATTGGCCCTGTGTGGGCTCAACAGGCTTTGAAGTTGGTTACTACCAAAGAATGGAAGAATTCAGGGTCCTTTGAGATTGACCGGAGTGCTAGTTAATGGCAACTGCATTGAGGTTTTATGTGCCCTGGAAGTTACACTGAAATGCTACTAATGTACTTAATAGTGATATGAGGTCTTTCGGGTGTGGAACTGGGCTAGACAAACCTGGTCACATAGCAGCAAAAAATGGTTTCTACTCACCCAGACTTCAGTCACATGCATGCAGACCACCCTCCAAAACAAGCACCCTCACCCAGTATTTTACTTGGCCAGCAGTTCAGATTCAAGTTGCCTCACAGCTTTACTTCCAGAGTTCCTTCCAGCCTCCACCCATATTCTTTTAGTTATATAAATATACAGAGATGGTTCAATCCTTAGCGTAATATCTCACCTGTGTTAAGAAGTGACGTTTATGAGTGCCGCCCACAAGGATACCCCCAGGGTGGGATGGCAGCAGCAGTCCGGGCAGTTTCTACAAGTCCCAGGCCACGGATCCGGATTACACTCCCCCGAAAGCATTCAAGTTAATGTAAGTATTGCATACAGCACTGCCAGCTGTGAATTAAATGGCAGATGTACCTTCTCTTAGCTTCTGATCCGCATCAATGAACCTGATGCTATTGATAGCAAAGCTGTCACACACACATCACACGCTTGATCTGAGACTAAGAAAAAAGGTGACATTGTTAACAAAAAGATTCACTGTGAGAGATGTACAGATTCCTATGGCTGTCCTGCTCAGTGGAGATATTCACAGTAGAACCTCCCCAGTCCTGTCCCAAATCCTTCGTTTAATTGTCTCCACAGTAAGCAGTAGATTGAGCCTTCTGGCAGCTGGATTTATTTCAGTTAAGCCCTAATAAATCAGCCTCGGTTTAACACTCTTCCTAAAATCACATCTTACTGCTGACCCTTTGACACTGACAACAAGCCCAATAAGGGATGGCAGCCTTACAGACAGACACAACTTGATGTGTTCCAGCACACATCACCCTCTGCACACATTTCATACAGAACATCCCTGTATCCTATAGGAATCAGTGTCCATACACAAACAGTGAACACGTCTTCCCTGCCAACAAGACAGCCTTGCTGGGGAATTTCTCATCAAACCACTGACCAACATGTTAAGCATTGGGCTGGTGTTTCATCTAACCCACATCAATTCAGGTGCTCCACAAGACATAACCAATGGTGACAGTTCATAAACAGAAATCCTATGGGTGTTTCTTCTCTACTCAGCTTAGAGTTCCCATTTGTTATGCTGACATCTTTTTCTTTCAACTTCACCATCTGTAAGCCTGCTATGTTGTCTAACAAGTCAGTAAAGGAATCCCAGCTGTATCTTATTTCCATTCCTCTGGAGGGGAAAAAAAAAGACCACATCAATCAGTTCTCAAAAGGACTTCAGAGAGATGAGCACCTCTGCCTGCTGCATCTGTTCTAGACTTCCCTGATTACTTCAAGTATAGCTTTTTTCCCTGTTTAAGTATCTTCTTACCCTTTCAGTCTGGAATTTTACCGCCGGAGTAACAAACTTTTGTACCTAGAAAGATCAGCAAATTTAACACCTTCCACTATAGCATCTTACAACTCATAGCTCATCAGTTAAGGCAGTTCAGAGAAACCTCTCACTCTGTTTTGAAATGGAAACCTCACCCAGTCTGACACCTCCCTTTCCCAACTCAGCCCACCACAGCCCTGCACCAAAGTACAGCTGTTGGCTCATCCCTGTACACCAGGTGTATAATCTGCTTTTCCCTGCCAAACGTAAGCTCTGGAAATTCTGATCAGTGTCATCTTCCATTAAAAGTTCCAGGTGGTGAGAAATTAACGTGGCATTCATCTCTCACCTGACTATTCCAGATAACTGTGGGGACTTGCTTGCCTCATCGCCATCACCACAGTCGGATCTCCTTCCATTCTAGCAAAGCCTTTGTGTGAAGGGATTGCTAATTCCTACTGATCAGATTAGCCACACCCCACTATCCAGGCAGCTGAACCAAAGCCACTTTGAACGTTCTTCCCCAAAATACTTCCTGGACTCAAAATCCCATCCATCTCCACATCAAAAAACCAGCATTGATTGGGGTCACAAAACACTGACACTTGTAGGTTAAGTCTCCAGTCGCTTTAAACAGTCCTGTTTGGCTTCCCCAGGACAGAAATCAAGTCTTTGCAGAGTTATGTGACAACTTCTTAAGTCTGTATCACGTTTCCCAAGCGATTACTATCACCAGAACCAATATTATTCTTTCCCATTTTACACCTAGAAACTTCCCTTGCCTGGAACTGATCACAGGTTCACCACACCTCCCAGCAGAGGCCAAGAATCAAAGATCACCGATGAAGCAGCACCAGCCCAGGCTCAGGCATTTCTTTCTTTTACGTTTCCTCAAGTTGAAAACATTTCACAAAGATTTCTCTTAATACGCTCAGAATGAAATACTGCAGAGGAAGCTGCCAGTGAATGCCTTCAGTATTCCCAAGCAGACTGCCCAGCTTGAACTCCTGGTCATGAGTTTTTATTCCACTCAATTTACGAAATGAAAACAAACCCTTAATCTAGTTCAAGCCTAGGAGAGAACCCATTTTCGTGTTGTTCCCTTCCAACAGCAACAGTACAGGCCAGTTCTACCAAAGGCAGCCTGACATAATTACGGCGTTTCAACAACCCTACAGAAGTAGACCGTTATTATTATTACTTTACTTTTATTTCCTCTCACGTTAATTTTCTCTCCTCTTTCCCTACAGGTCAAAGTCCTGGAAGAATGATGTATTAAAAAAAAAGAAATCAGCAATATTGAATTACCCAAATTTTAGTCCAACGTTCTGGAAACATTCCCAGCGTAGACTTTGTTCATTTATTCAATCAGATTAACATGAATGACATTTTTTGTCTGTCTCTTATTCACGGGAAAGGCGGTCTGAAAGTTGCAGTGCCGTCTGTGGCTGCCTGAAATGCCAGCAGTTGAAACGATCATTTCAAGCCCAGTGTTTGGCACTCTGCACTGCATGAGTGCCGAGTGCTTCCTGATAGGTTTTAGAAGAGATTTCTGTAGCCACCCTGAAGCACCTGAAACCTCCCCCCCTCCATGAGTAGCTGGCATGCAGCAGGTTTCACTAAGTGCGACTCTTTGAGCAAGTAAATGTAGCAAGTGTTACTGATCCGTTCTGGCCTTCTAATTCCTACCTTTCTGCTTGCTTTCAGTCTGAGGCTCAACTCCCTGCACGCAGACTGCTCACCTACCTTTAATTAGCTACAGACAACAGAGGGGGCTGAGTACACAAAGCTATACTCGAAAGGAATTCTGTTTATATCCACTTGTCTTCAAAAGGTTCATTTTATCGTAGTGCTAGACTAACCCACATAGAGGTGGTATTTTCCCCTTTTTGTTCCTACTTACGCAGTAGTCGCTAAAAGAAATATCTCAGCTTCTTTAGGAGATACCTTACTCTTACTGTTAAGTGCAGTTCTGCATTTTTTTAAGTGCATTTATTTCCAATGGTTTGCTTTCCTCTGCTTCATCCTTTTTCCAGTACCTGAAATTCTAAGAAATAGGAAGTTTTCCCCAGCACGTGCAGATGACTTGTTCTTCCATCACTTCATGGTGACTGAGAAGATCATAACTAGGGATTAAACAGTAGCTTCCACTATTATAGAGAACATAAGTCAGAGACTGGACAGTCAATAACAACTTGGATGCAATTAAAAACTCAGATGAAGTTCACATTAGAAAGAAAACGGGCTTTAAGAACCTGAGTCAGACCTGCCAGTCTAAATGTATTATTATTTTTCAGAACAAAGTGCCCCAGAAGCAGCCCCCACAACAACTACCAAACCCTTCTCATGCTTCATCTGCCAGTTGCTCAGAAGAGCACAGTCCTTCACTGCAGCCCTTTCAATTTCTCCCACAGATGTTACTTTCTGGAAGGAAAAATAAAATTACTTAAGAACCAATAAAACAGAATGAGACAGTCAAGGATTTACTAGAAAAATATCAGGACAAAATTCCATGGACAAAGTTGTTTGATAAAGCATATATAAACGTTATTTAATAGAGCACAGTGTTTCCTCCAATCCACTAAAAAGTTAGTGGTTGGAGATGACTTCTGAAGTCTCAAAGCCTTGCCCCCAGCCTCTGAGCACCTCCACAAGCCATCAGCAGGTGTCAAAGCAGCAGAGGATGTTGCCAGCTGCCTCACAGGGACAGGGCAAAGTCCGACCAGCAGCCTGATTCACCCTGTTCAGTTAGCACACTGCCAGCAGGCTGATCTCTTCTGGAGAAGAAACCAACTTCCAATTCTATCTGCTAGAGGAAAGGCATTGACTTTTCACAGCCACCTCAGGAACAGCTGAAACACATACAGAGCAGAGCACAGACAGCTCATCTCATTGGGCAGATATGATCAACCTGCATTGGCACTGTCCCAGGCAAGGCTGGCTGTCCCACACAGAGAAGGGACCAGCTTTGTTCCAGTCACCAAACATCACAGAGATGTTCAGCTACAAGAATAGGTCCATGGCCAGCACTAAGGTTACATGATGCCATCCAGCTGTCCCGGGCAGCAAATGCTAAACCACTGTGAGAATCATTTTCTCTTTCTTCTTCCTCTTCCTCTTCTTCTCCTCAAAACGGTCTGTAGCATCAGCAAAAAACATGACCTCATCCTTGGCCTCAATCTCCCTCTTGAGGTACTGGAGCCCTGCCATGTTGAATCCCAGCACGTCCTGTTGAAACAGACAAGCACCGCACTGTTGGGCACATCTCCAGCTTGTTAAGAGGAACAAGCTGCCTGGAACAGGTGATACTCTGGCCACTCTCTACTGAGAGATGATGAAAGCAAGACAATCTCCCACAGTTAGTTAAGGCAACAATACTTAAATGTTAATTTCATCTGAGCAGGGGAACAACCTGCACTCTGTTCCCCTCTGTTAAAAATAGCTATAATCCACTATTTCCTGAAAAACAAGTTGATGACAACCATCTGAAGACATTCCTGGGAAGTCTATTTAAAAGATCTGTAGCCCACAAGAAGCCAAATAAAATCAGAGTTAATTTAGTTCCCACCTTTACTGGAGACCCAAAGCACAATTACATGGATCAACAAAAAGCCTAAGTTAAGAAGGGACAAGAAGGAAGAGTGCACGTAGGATCATCACTGCATAGTGTCACATCAGGAGAATGGGCTCTAGACTCCCAGACAGCTTTCCTACTAGACCACAAATGCTTCCAGACATTGACCAATACTGCTGTTCCAGACTCTGGGGAAGGAGAGACAGCAACACTCACCCTGGTCTCACTGACTCTGGAGATGGTGGTTTTCTTCAGATTTTCTATCACTGTCACCAGCATCTGGTTGCTTGTTATCTGCCCAAAATGTATCCTGGGAACAAAGACAGGACCAGCAACTGGCATCAACACAGACATGTCAGCACCCTGCATCCTGTTTAGCCCACTCAGCTGCAGCTGAGGAATGCAACAGTTCCTCATTTCCCACATCTTTATTCCCAAGAGACCTCTTCTTTATTCCCAGGGTGGCTTCCCAGGAGCTTCAGAGCCAGAAACTTAAGAAACAGTCCAATTTTTCCCCACACGCCTTATGCTGCACATGTTCACAGCACATCACATAGTCTTTAGAGATTCAAGAGGAAGAGTATATTCCCCAGCTCTTGTGCTGTCCCAAGGCAGTGCCACACAAGAGCAATGAGCACCTTTCTTTTCACATAAGTGGCACACAGTGAGTTCATGACACACACTATAGAGGGCCCCTGAGGAACAGGCAGACCCACTACTGACCAAAGCCTTCCTTGCATTCAAGATCTGGACAGTAATGACAGCTGAACTTAGACCAGCAGACCTGTGTGGGCAGATCAAAGACTCACTTGAGCAGGAAGAGGAGAGCACGACACAGGAGTTCTATTTCTGCACCCAAGTGAATATGTTCATTGAACAGTCTGAGTAGGTCAGGAACATAGGAGAAGGGTAGCACCAGGAGAGACTCTTCCAGCTCACTAAGAAAAAGCAAAGGGATGGTAACAATAGTCTCAGCTACTGCAGAACTATAGATAAGCAAGAAATGTTTCCATGTGGGAATGTTCTGACGCAAAAACTGTGCTGAATGCTCCCCACTGTTGGTCTGCACCTGCCCACAAAGCACAGGGCAGCAGGCATCTTCTGACACAAAGAGGGGGCAAAGCCTTCCATCCTCAGCATCCCCAAGTTCCTTTTCACATACACATATCTCCAGGCAGCCAACCCCCATACACGAGCTTCACTGAATACTCCTCATGGACAAATTCCCACTCCCCAGTTCCACACATGCTCCATAAAAGGCTGCCAAAGAGTAACCTTCAGACTCTTCAACACCACCCACTCAGCACAGGAGTGCAACACAGGACCCCAATCCAAGTCTTTGGCACAAGCCTGTTCAGCTCTTGGAACTCACCTTGACTTGACCTTCTTGAAAACTTCTAGCACATACTCAGAAGGCTGTAACAGAGGAAAGACACCAGCTCTGCACATCAAGAAACATTCCAAGACAAGACAAACATGTGCCTTAAGGCTCATTTTGGCCAGTTAAAAACAGGCAATCACACCTTGCGAGATGGATAAATCCTTGACACAGTAAATGCTCACCACATAACGGAATGTGTCTTAACTGGTCAGTGTTTTTACCCAGCACCTGGGCATTCCTCAAGAACTTTCTCTATACAAAGCAAAACATTTGCTACTACTAAGCCACAAGATTTCACTCACCCCTGTTAGATCTATTTACTTTGCAGTTCCATATGCCTGTATTTACAAAGGAAGGGGGGAGAATGGTTCTGGTTAAGCGCTTACAGATGTCAAATGGCCAGGGGTGCACAATGACATTGGTTCTCAACTATCCATTCCACTGGAGGCTGGGACATTTTATATCTGATGGCACAGCTCCCCTGAATATGCTATAGCATGGCAACCACAACCTCTTGCCAGAAGCATGCATAGGAAAATCTGAACTAGCTTCCCATAACTTAAGAGGAGCCATAACAACCTGCTCCAACTCTACCTAATAAGGTCAAGGTTACCACTGGGGTTATGTTCGGCTGCTTTACTTTCATTACAAATGCATCAAATAAATACAAGTAAAAATATACACTATGTTCATTTTGCATAAATCCTGTCTTCCCAAAGCAATCCAGTGTTCTTGCTCAGCCAGCAAATCAAACAGCCTCATTCCAGTTGATGACAGCACATGACCCGGGGCCTGGGCTTTCCACTTACTGTAATATTTCCATAGGCACGTAGAATGGGATTGGCAGGAAAGGGAACCTGGAGACACAGAATGAGTTAGGGTGAGGCAGGTTATTCACAGAATGGCCCAGGTTAGAAGGAATCTCAGGGATCATGAATCTCCAACCCCTCTGCCACAGGCAGGGCTGCCAACCTCCACATTTAATACCAGACCAGGCTGCCCAGGTCCCCATGCAACCAGGCCTTGAACACCTCCAGGGATGGGGCACCCACAGCCTCTCTGGGCAGCCTGTACCAGCACCTCATCAATCCCATAGTAAAGAACTTAAACAGTGAAAAACCCATATTCACAGTGGAAAAAAAAAACCACAGTAGAAGACAGCTTTTATGCAATGTCTTCCCTTTTCAGAACCCCACTGAAGGCCTCACTTGCAGTTGCAAGACAACCTAGTTCTCAGACATGTGTGAATAACTCAAAGTATTTACCTATTTTTTTTCCACTTCTTACTGTCACATATATGACAGAGCCTTGTTTAGCAAGAAGTGTTGAGATGAAGGCAAAGAACAGGCAATGGGATGGGAGCATAGTCAGTAGCACAGTTTTCAGGGACAAAACTTACTTCTTACTGTGACTTTGAATATAAAGATCCTCAGAAAGAACACACCACTAGCCATGCCTCAGGGTACAGTGCCATCTGTTCTCTGTATGATCTCAGCAAATCTCTGCTCCTTCCAGCTGTCCTGCCTTTATGTGCATGCTGAACCTTTCCACCAAGATGCTAGAGTTGGAAAGATACACCCACACACCTTGCGAATGGTACTTTGCTCAGTCATTTACCTCTTTTCCAGCAGCTTTACATATGGCTTTGTGCTCCTTCAGTTTTGCCATTTCTTCTCTATACAGCTCGATAGCTTCCATGATCTGCTCAGCCTGTGCAGCACAGGAACAGAACACAAAGCACAGTTCATGTCCAGCTGGACAAATGCAGGAGGAATCAAAGGGGCTGACTTGACGCATCTCAGGACACCCCTCTCAGAAAGTAACTTTTATTCCAAACCATGCTGCTACTTTGAGCACATCAGTCGTGTCCTGAAGGAGTCAAACACCATCCACACTCCCAGCTGCCTAGGTTGCACTCTGCTGCAGCTTCAGCTCTCTCCAGAGGACAGACTGCTCTTGGAGGCAGAGGTGATTCTGCTCCTTCATATCTCACAGAGCAACTCCTCTGATCTTCTTCATTCATGGAATAGCATAGATTACTCAACTTCAGACTGATATTCTGACCCTGTGACACCCCCGCTCTGAGAAACTGATAAGGCACAAAGCAATGCTGGGTGACCCATGCAATCTTACCGCTTTGATGGTTTCAATAGTCTTCTTCCCTGCGAGTCCCGTCTCTCCTTGTGTCTCTCCAGCCACCTACAAAACACAGTTTGCAGTTTTCTCCTGCAGCAGCTGAGAAGCAAATACACACACAGAGGCACCGCTGCATCTTATCCCAAAACATCAGCTCCGTTCCCTAAACTTGCCATTTGTCTGAAGAAACGCAGGCCTTCGAGTGCATAGCTTTTGCTTAGGACCAGAGGCACTGTGCTATCTCAGAGCACTGGGAGGCAAATAAGCACAGTTCTCTGACCAACAGAGGCTGAGTGATCTGCTCAGAGTCAGAACTGTCAACAACACAACCCCAATGTCTGTGCAGGATGGATCAGGCTTTCCCACCCACCCTGCACCACATGGACCTGAAAGCAGCTGTCAGAAGGCAGCCCACTCTCACCCCGGAGCTTGTGTGGATGCAAACAGGGGAGATATTTGGTATCCACAGTCCTGTGTGGCAGTTTGGCCAGCACCACGCACTCCTAAAATCATGTGAGCCAGTATCAGAGTTCTGGGAAATCTTCCTCCATGCAAATTCTCAAAGCAAATGAATCACAAGTCCCCTGGACACTTCTTCTGTGTCTCTTGAAGAAGTTCTAGACTTAGGAAGGAGGTCTGTACAGTCAGACTGACACACTCAGATGGTACAACTCACCACAGGTTGCTCTTCCTTTGCCACACTTTCTTCATATTCAGCTTCTCGTTGCTACAGTGAAGAGAACACAATGTATTAACATTGGTGAGCAGGCAGCTAGTAAGGGTACAAGTTTCTTCCGGACTGGTATTGCAACAAAGTCTGCAGCTTCTTGCAGCCTTGTGCAAAAGCCAGGACCAATGATGAGAGATCAACAACATCAGTGCAATATCTGCTTGCCCCTGGTTCCTACCCCATGGAGAACTTAGGCTGAAAAGACTGAAAAAAATCAGGGTCTCCAAACTAGATGCAAGAACAGCTTGCAGACAGCCCATCAGGCTGGGACTAAGACACCGGCAATTCAGTGCTGGACTTTCTACTTGGCATGAAGCACAAAAGAAACAAGCTCAGGGAATTCACAGGGCTGTCCTAGCTCACAAGAGAAAAGAGCCTCCTTCCCACCATCTCATGTTCATAGGGCTCCATCACTACTAGTATATTCCTGCCCACTTTGTTATTTAAACTTGACCCAGAACATGCTTTTCTTATCTAGAAAAGGAACTCTCTTTCCTGTTAGTACCATCATTTGCAGCATGCCAGTCACTGCATCAAGACACTGCCTATGAGTCACTTTGCAAATAGGCCAGGAAAAGAACAGTCTATTGCACATTTCTTAAACATTCCTGCTCTGCATGTGTGTCCTTCCCTCACTGATGCTTGAGAACTGTAAGAATGGGATACAGAGACAGACTCCTCTGTGGGATACAGTAAGAGTTACAAACTGTCCCAGGCTAATTTTCCAATAGGGGTGTGTAAAAATGCTTCCACTGCCCCAGGCTTGTTGACTATTGCCAACAAAGACATAAAAAATCGTAACCACAGAAGAAAGTCTGGGAAGTGGGACAGAAGCACAGCAGAGAGCAAATTAGTCAGGCATCTGCAATGCAGCACAGGCAGAAGAGCACCACCAATACCTGTGCTGCTGTGTACAGACAGCTCAAGACAACAGTGCAATCATGCAGAAGATGGCAGTCAACCCAGGCATCTCAGCACCAGGCTGTGGTTAGTGATAAGGAAGCCTGCCAAGCGTGGAGCCAGACTCATCCACAGTGAAAAATGAGGAATCTGTCTGATGGGCCAAAAAGAAATCTGGAAGCTGTCTTTGGGATGAAGAATGCAACTCACCATCTCCCTTTCCTCCTCCAAGATAAGAGGTTCCCTTGTTCTCTCCCAGAGGCGCAGGGACTTGTCATGGGATGCTGACACTATATAGTCTCCATTGGGACTGAGTGCCAAGCACCACACCTCCTGGTGATGCCCCTACAAGTAGAGAAAAAATGTAAGACATGAACAACATCTCCCAGCTCCTGAGGAAAGTGCCACTCACACAGCAATAGTGCTTCATTTCAAGAGCCTTCAAAATTTCCTACCTCCAGTGTCTGGATGTGCTCAAATTTATCTGCATCCCACTGCTTAATCTTGTTGTCCTTCCCAGCGGTGAAGAAGAGATGGGATTTGGCCACAAACTGGAGATACATCACACTGGGAAGGTAAAAAAACAGGTGAGAAAGGGACCTCAAAACATACATGTATAGTAGACAGCAGTATATTCCAAAACCCTGTAGCCCTCATCACCACTTACCGCTGGGAAATGCCTTCTGACACCAGCCTACACTACAGTGATCAAATTCTGGCCTGGGACAAACAGCACCAGAGGGCAGGAGCATCCAATGCAGACAGTGAGGTTTGGCACAAGAACCCTGTGATCTCAGCAGTTACCAGACAGCCCTAATCACCTCTGTGCTTGTGTCCCACTGTCTTGGACTCTCTGTGGAAAGCTGAGCTCACAGGTTTGGTGCTAATACAGGGGGGACCTTGCAGCAAAGGTAGCAAAGACTCAAATTCACCCACTTGGGGAACACTTCTGATGGCTTCCCCCCACTGCACAGGACAAAAAGCTCACTGCTGCATCACAGCCCCTCAAACAACAAAGCAGCCCACAACCCAAAGATGCTGTAGTATTTGACCAACCTGTCATCATGGGCAAAGAGAGAACGGTGACAGTCCCCAAAATCCAAGCCCCAAATCTTCACATTCCTGTCGGCAGATCCAGTTGCAATCAGAGCCCCATCCTACAGAGAGATGCAGAGGATGGTGTGTGCAGCTGGCTGGCAGCCCTACCGGGAATCATCAATGGACTAAGCAGTGCCAAGGCACTGTCTCCTGAAATATGCCCTCCTGATCCCTCCATCTCCTCTCTCCTTAGCAAGGCGCACCCCTGTAGTACTGACAGACAGCCCACAGAAAGCACCCTGACTCTGACTGTTTTCTGAACTACCACAGGCACTTAAGATCTTAGCTACAGCTTAATTTTTGCAATCCAAAGAGCTTCACTACAAGGCTACTGTGGCCCAAGGACAAACAGGCAAGATGTTGCTCCATCTCAGCACTGCTTGCTCACTCACTATCAAAGAATTCAGACCCCACAAAGGTAGCTAATAACTTCAGCAGAGTGTGCTGTACTGATTAAGGGAAACACAGCAGCACTTTAGTATCTACTCCTTACATAATGCCCAGTTCAGTTCTGTAATAACCACTACTCCATGACCTTTCCCACTGAGCACAGGACTGCATGATCAGGAGGGGCTTGCTGTGTCTTATCAAGGAACTGCTGACTAAGTCAGGAACAGAGAGGCATCAGGAGAGCATTGCCCCAGAGGCACTGCTGCCAGCAGAGGCTCACACAGTCATTAACACCAGCATAGCCCCACCTCCAGCATATGCACAACCATAATGATACTTACATAGGAGATGTCCATGCACAGCACTGGCAGCTTGTGTCCATACAGAGACAGGAAAAACTGAAGCAAAAAAAGGATGTCTCAGTTAGACATGCTGGGTACATGCATGTGAAAATGCCAGGCTCTGAGCTAGTTCTGCTCTTTCTCAAGAGGACTAAACTTCCAGCACCACTCTTGCCCTGAACACAGGTAGCAGCGATGCCACGTTGGCAGAACTGTGATGAAGATAAAAGAACCCAAGCAAGCTGAACTAACTGGGTTTTGACCAACACCACCCATCGGTTCATCTGTTTCTCTTTGCATATCTCTCACTGCTGGTACATCTTTTGTCATTTCCCTCATGCTCATGTACAAATCACAAAACCACCACGCTGCCTAAAACTGTACAAGGAAGATTTTCCTTCCCTGGTTTTGGCCTGTGCTATGCTCAACTTAAGAGCCACATGCAACACTGATTGACCCCATCCTTTCAGTTCCACATGGCTCTGGCATACCATCCTGCCTGAAGAGTTTGAGTGACCCTGTCAGATGTAGGTTCAGAATCTTTTCCAGCTAAAACATATTTTCTTCCCAGCATGAGCAAGCCACGGTTCTGTTAGTATTATTGGCAAGCACGTGAAGTGGGATGCAAGGTCCCTCTTTGCTTATTATTGGAATCCTACAATAATCAGGTACTTTTCCAACATACTCCTCATCTTCCAGGCTATAATTATCAGTGCCTCACAGTCCATACAGTCGCGTACCTTGAGCGTGTCAGTGTAGAAAACCTTCACGGTGCAATCCAGTAAAGAGACAGCTAGCAGTTTCTGGTTGGGGCTGTACCGCACACACAAAACATCTTCATCCAGCTGCAAGATTCGCACCTGTTTCATGGACAGCCTGGTAACAAGAGGAAAAAAAAATACTCTTACCCCAACAAGTTGAGAAAAGGCATGAATACAATGCCAACGTTGCACTATGGGAAAGCAGGCTAATCCTAACAACAAGCGTCTTGTTCCTTATTAGGATTTGAATGAGACAGGATTGGAAATCAGCATGACACAGCAGGCTAACAGACTTCACTGTTAGAGGTTACACTGTATGCAAGCAGGAGACCACAATGTAAGAAGTTCCCTTCCTCACAGACCTCCACGAAACCCTACACTGACACTCTTCACCACGTGTTCCATGCACACGTCATTGGCACTTCTTGTAGTGCACAGCAAAAGCAAAAGCCTACCTCAAAGAGAACAAATACTGCAGTTGAGTGAAGTCAATGGTTTCTTTTCTCACCTCTTCTGAATGCTGCTCTCATCCTTCACAAGCTCAAAATCCCAGAATTTGACACATTTATCGGCACCTCCTGTCACAAAACCATGCTGCAAGGGAAAACGAAGTTATTATGAAATCAATTCCACTGTAACACAGAAATGCTGCAGACATGAGCTGCCAACACATCAGGTTTTTGAAAAAGGCCTCACATTCCCACAGCTTTTATGATTAGGAGGACACCACCAGGAGCACTTGCTCTGGTTGGAACACTCATTACCAACTGGCTGAGCAAGAACAGTTTCAGGAGCTCTGGCAGGCAGATCTGAGACGAGAACAGCAAATGTAAAGCAAGACGTGGACTACAACTGTGGAACTGAAAGTCATCTCAGCTGTAGGTAATGAAGTGCATTTTGGGAATGAGCTGACACTCACAGTTCTCGAGTCACAAGCACCTCATTATCATCAGAAGCACAGCCTTCTGAAGGGAGAAGAGAGCACTTTTACATTAAAAACAAGGGTAAAACCTGTCCCATATGTTTTAATCTACTGAGTAAATGAATCGCAGGCAGGTTATTACTTGCTATGGCTTTGATTCCACTAAAAGCAACATTGCAGCTTCTAGCTTAAGAAAATGAAGATAAGCATAATAAACAAAGAGAAGAAAAGTGAAAGTTGGTACAAACCAACGTGAACCTGAATTCTAGCAATAGAGAAAAATACTTGAAAAAACAAAACTACACAGACCATTTCCAGAGATGGCTCTAAGTGACATTAAGCAGCAAGGCTCAGAAAGTGTGTAGATTCAGTAAACATTTCTCATCTGTTGTGCTCACGGAAAGGCCATGCACCATAACCACAGTACAAGACTCCAAAAACTCAGGGGACTGTAAAAAGCAGCTACTTGTGCCAGACATTCATAAATCAATGGTTTCACATTCACCAAATCTAAGATTTTCATGAGGCAGAACTAGGTACTCTCTAAATGGTCAATATTCATGCTCAGCAACTTTGGAAATATGAGGGAGGATTCAGGAAGAAGCAGGCAGGCCTATTAATTGTGAGCACACTCAACAGGAGTAACAGGCACTTGCAATTTCATCAAACAAAGGAAGTAAAATTAAAACAATTAAATTCAATTGAAACAAGCTTAGGGAAAAATAACATGATGGGAATTACCCTTTCCCTTAAGAGTAATGCTGTAGTTCATAGAATCACAGCATGGTTGAGTAGGCAGGGTCCTCTGGGTCCACCTGTTTCATCCCTGTGCTCAAGCAGGAACACCCAGAGCAGGGTGCCCAAGACCACTGAACAGTGAGTTGGCTTTTGAAGACCTCCAACAAGGAGACTCCACACACCTCTGGGCAACCTACTCCAGAGCTTTGGCATCAAAACAATGAAGTGCTTACTGATGTTTAGAAAGAACCTTCTGTGTTGCAGTTTGTACTCACTGCCTCTTAGAAGAGCCTGCCTCTGTCCTACGCGCATCCTTCCTTCAGACACTGATATACATGTAGGGAAGCAAGGATTTAAGCTCAACATATACATCTACTGCATCTACTGCAATGCAGTGCCCAAATGGGCTTTAAGGAACATGGTGTACTATTACCTAAAACATTCTCACTGCTGAGAGGTTGTCAAAAGAGCTATCTAAGTCCTTCAAAAGGTGCTAACTTGTGCATTTGGCACTGGTATAACTTCTACTACAACATGCATTGAGATCCTAGGGCCACCAGCACAGAAAAGATTGCAGTACCATAAAGAAGTACAACAAGAATGATTAAGAGCCTAGAAAACTTATCCTGCAGAAACAAACAGGAGATGTCTAGCATAAGAGTCATCAGATAAATGGGTAATATGGCCACTTCAAGAGTGCAACACAGAGGAAAAAACATCACTGTGTTAACAGCAAGTGAACATGCTAGCAAGTCCAGCAGCTGGGAGTTAAAGCTCAGCAAGCTGAAACTACAAAGAAGCAGAAAGTTCTACATGGAGGATAATAGTGAAAAACAACTTTTCTTTATACCCAGTCTAAATCTCTCCTGGTTTGAAACCATTTTCCCTTCTTCTATCACAACAGACCCTACTGAAGAGTCTTCCCCCTCCTTTCTTATAGTCACCCTTTAGATAATCAGCCACCACAGCAGACTACAAAGGGCTGAAGTTCTCCACAGCTGGAACACATCAATAACATGCCCTGCTGCACACACAGACCCTGCTGGGGAAGTTGAATCATACAGAACTCAATCATACAGAAGCCAGGTGAGGCAATGAAGATGGCCCACCTCAACCTGAAGACTCACTGTGATGCCATACAAGACCAGAGAGATATTTCAAACTTCATATATATCCACAGTTCAAGTTCAAGTTCTTAGATGGTACCAGCTGCATCCTTCACCTCCCATGATGACATTCCCATGCTCACACCAGTAGCACAAATACAGCACTATAGGAAGGAGCTACACAAAAAGACATGGAACAGATGATGTTTACAAGGCTGGCTGAGTTACCTGGTCTGGTGAAAGAGCAATGGACCACACAGCCCCATCATGGGCATTAAGCGTCTCCATCAGACTCCCAGAAGCCAGGTCATATAGCTGCAGTTTTCCTGTCTGGGCAGAAAGACACATCAGAGAGGACAAATCAGACCCTCCAACTTCATGATATTCATGATATACCCCAAGAACAACTTACAGAGTATTAATCAGATCTGCAAACAGAGCTGATCCTGACCTCTTTGACAGGTCTCCAAAAATGGCAAATATTAAAACTGTTCAAAGCAGAGTTCAGAGACAAAAGGTCTGAGCTACCAGAGCTGAGGCTCCAGCAGTGACAGAGTAGCAATGTATTAATGGGAAAACAAGTCTCCAAAGGTAGAGGAGAGCTCAGAGCAAATATTCCCTGGCTGCACAACACACAGAGTAGCACCTTAACGGCACCAGAGGAGTTCTTGCTCCATTTAAGCTCTCTGAGCTAGGCAGTCACTTCTGAACAGGCACTGACAGCTCCTAACACATCTGCTACCCAACTCCTGAACAAACAGCTTCCTTACGTGGATAGCCAAACTCCTGATGGAGATCAGGGACTTCCCAAAACTCTCCTCAGCTCCCCAGCTCAAGCCATAGGAGCTACATGAAGGCTCAGGGAACAGAATAGACTAACTGCCACAGGGGTTTTTACATCTAAAACAGAATACTCCAGAAAAATGTAATACATTTTCAGTAAGGCTGCTTTAATGATGTTTTCAGAACATACTCCCAGACTTGGGCTGAGTCAGGAGTGCAGAGGAGACACTATTTACCTTGGTGCCAACGATGACCTGCCGGTCTCCCGGGACAAAGAGTGAGCATAGCGCATACTCACAGTCCATCGTTCGGATACACTGCAAAGTTGATCTGTGGACAAAGAGTTCAAAAGCTCTTTTCACACCAAATCTGGTCTGCTGAGTGAGACGTGTTACAGAACAGCCTCTTCCAACACCTTATTTTTTGGCTGGGACCAGAAGATACTGCATCACCATGCTATTCTGTTTACTCCTTTTACTTAATAAAGGAAGGAATACACTATTTTATATTTTTCTGTCATTCCTTCTTCCTTACCACTGGATCTCCAAACACAGCATCCATAAGTTCCATGAGACAAAAAGGTACAGTACAGAGGGGACTGACACAACTGCACAACATACCTGTTCCAAATCTTTACAGACTCTGCAGCTCCTGAAAGAACAGCAATATTATCAGAGCTAAAAGCTAATGTCCTGACATCACTGCGGTGGCCTCCAATGGTTATCCTGGATGCACGGAAAGCCTGCGGGACCTGCGCTGACAGGTTCAGGGTGTGTAACTCAATGATGTTGTTCTGGAGCAGCAACACAATCTTCAGCTCTTCTTTTGGTGAGATAATCATGTCAAATGACCTGTTTGATAAGGCAGATTAGGTTAGAGCTGTACACAGGGGCCAGGAGACAAAATGCTGGAGGAATCAAGTATCAAAAACAACTGAGAAAGAATATGGACAGAGTGAATGCTATGAACAAGTGCAAGCCACAGAGGACTACAAAAGGGTCACCACTTGGGGCAGAAATGGACTGGCAGATCACGGTAGCCCTCCACTCAGCTCCAAGTTGAACAGATGTTGAAGGGGAAGCTTCTTCCATCTCCTGTGCCCCCAGTGGCGCAGTGGTATAAGCTGCTGCTTGCGGCACCGGAGGGCCTGGGTTCGAATCCCCCCTGTGGCGCAGGGGTAGAAGTGCCACTTCGCTACACAGGAGGCTCGAAACCCGGGAGTTGGACTCGATGATCTCTAAGGTCCCTTCCAACTCGCACGATACTATGATACTATGATACTATGATACTATGATAATGAGTTTTACAGAGCTCTTTCCAAGCAGCTTTACAACCACAGCCCAGCCTTGTCAGCAGGATTTCCGCTTACTTGATTTTAGCAGAAGCTCTGATGTTAGTGACCCGCTGGATCTCCTCCTGTAGGCTCAGCTCCACATTCCCTGTATGCTCATCTTCTTCAGACTTCTGCCTAGAAACATCAAATAATGTCAGGTAACTCAGCACAGACAAGCCAAACTAAGACAGGGACTGAGAAAAGCGCAAGGAAACCACTGAGCTCACTGAAAACAATTGCCCTGTTATCCAGAAGCACTAAATTGTTTTTTAAGAACAGAGTAAGACAGCTAAGTTCAGGCTGTTATGCATGCTAAGGAGACAAATTGTCCCCAGAAAAGGCAGCGTCCTCTGGGATACAGCCAAAGCATTTAACAAGGCATATTACAAAGACGGATAAAAAACAGACAGCATCAACAGTTTGACTGAGATCAGTTTCTGCTCACCTCATACCACTCCCAGAAAGTCCTCATTCATTGCCAAAATCAAATGTATCTATCTGCTCTGTGCTTCACCTTCTACAGTGGAGCCAGAGCTCCCTCAATGGCTCCTGTGAAGCAGTCATTACGTACCAAGATACTCTGAGAGACATTTAACACAAAGAAGCCTTTCATAAAGTTCTGATCTGAATCTCTGCCTGCTGTACAACAGGAGATGAGCTATCAGGGTCACCCTGACTTCTCATATGAAACTCTCATTCCAGTATATCCTATCAGAGGTTTTATTTGACACCATAAGCAGTGCAAATATGAACATCAGGTGGAAGTAAGGAAAAAAAATCCCAAAACATTTTCTGCCCATTTCCTTCCACACATTACCTTTTTTTTGGAGGGGAAATACTCAGAAGGAAAGTCTCTGCTAGTAAATAAACATTGCTTAGACAAGTGACAAAGATTCACAAGAACAGCATCCCTAAAATACAACAGCTGGCACAGACAGAATGACCAGTAGCTTGCAGTTCAGCCATTGTGTCATGCTGCTTGAGGGGATAAGAGTTTTCTGGGCACAGGCAGTACCCTCATACACCCAGAAGATTGCTTACTTGGCTTTTTTCTTTGCTTTCTTCATTTTCTTTTCCAATTTTTTCTTTATTTCCTCTTCAGAAAGGATAGAGAATACTTCTAGAACAGCATCTGTCCCCTAGAGATAGAGCAAACAGTCACATACATGCAAAGCCTTGGCTGGAACTTACAAGGTCCAAGGGCTGTAACTCCATAGCAGAGTTTCCACATTACTTACATGGCAGGCCAAAATCTTGCCCATTTGGTCCGTGGCAAGAGTGACTACTCGATCTCTCCCTTCCCGCATGATGGACCCAGCTTTACTGCACTTCAGGAGACGCTACAGGAAAAGAAAAAGAACCCTGGTCTGGAAGGCCAAGCGATCTCAGGCAAACTGAGAAACCTGCTTCGAGGGGAAGTCAAGAGGAACAGACATGGGAATGAACCTACAAGGTCCTGGTAGAACAGATAGCAAGGATAATCCAGGGACAAAACCTGCGTCTGTGTGAGTTGCAGATTACCTCCTTTATTTTCAAGTAAAATGCAAGAGACACATCACTGACAACCTCAGCAGAAGAATAACTTGCAAATTAAAAAGATTTCACTTGCAAAACAGAGTAATTTAATAAATTAAGCTGAATTTCTATGCTGCAAAGGCAGCAGAGCACAGCTTCTCTGCCAGAAAAATGCAAAGATGACAAAGGACAGGCAAAAGCAAAGGACTCTAAAACTGGGGATTAGAAGAAGAAAGTTATTTTGAGAGAAGCTCTTTAACAAGGCCCACTATCTACTATAACTACAAGCAGTCTGAAGTCAGAGAAAAATCCCAAAAACTTTCCCCAGAAAGACAGACTGAATAAAGTCTCCACCAGCAGCACAAGTGGGAATGGCCTTGAACAATCCCATCTGACATTATGCTGTGATGGTGCCACTCTGACCCCCATGTTTCTATACTTCTACTCACTGACATGCAAAATTAAGCGAGAACACTAAGCTCAGCAGCTGCCAACTAGCTACTATTTCATACCCATGCTGCTTAATGAAAGAGCTTTGTTAGGACTGAGACTTGCTAATCCCTCCTTCCCCAAATTGAGAGCAAAGAAATCAGTATGTGCTTTGACGCAAACACTTCTCATGTTCTACAAGTAGATGAGGGCAGCAACTACTGCTGAAGAAGAAATTACCAAGTGAAACAAGAATTAACACATTTTCCCTAACAGGCTAAATATGACACTTGGTGTAAAAACTCAATACAGACAAGCAACATATCAGCACTTCTCAAACTCTTGTTGGCCCTGCAATCAGCACAATGTGAACAGCATTATATGCACCATCCCAGGCAGCATGAAAAAAAATGAGCTTACCTCCTCAGGACTCTCATCGAGCTCTAGGGCCTCATCCTCTTCATCGTCTTTTTCTGCTCCTGGTGAAGATCCTTTGCTTTTCTTGGATTCTGGCTCATCAGGGTCTTCTAGCTGTTCACAGACAAAAATCCATAAGAAATAACTTAAACCACAAGAACGATGGTGTATCAGTTCCCATCTCTGAATTTATTCATGCTTCATCTCCCTGGAACAACAAGTGATTAGTATATCTAGCAACAACAGTGGCCTACAGTATGCCTGTAAGCACCCAATGCTCCATGTCCTGCCCTCCTCATCCCACAGTACTGTCTTCTCCAGCTGTAATCCAGATGGCCAGAAGATCACGCTCTGGAAAGCTTGTTCTAGAAGTTCTTGCAGCATCGCATGCAAGCTCAAAATACAGAAGACATCAAAAGTCTAGCTCAAGAGCAGCTACTGGACCCTTCAGGCAGCAAAGACACCAGTTCTGTTTCCCAGAACAGCAATCAGATTTAACACACCCCCGACCCATTTTAGTCCAAAGATAAGCACCTAGGCAAGAGTGTGAGGGGCTACAGAGAGAATGTCTTACCTCCTGGATGTAAGTGATATCCCAAACTCTCAGTTCACTGTCAGCAGTCCCAGTGATCAGACGTTTCTCTTTAGATACCAAAGCCATCCCCCAAACCTGTCCAAAAGCACGATGAGAAAAAGTGGTTTATGGCTTCTTTGACTATAATAACAATACCAGAGAATCCTTAATTGATTGATTTAAACGGGAACCTAAAGAAGACTGGATCTAACTGGGAGCTCCTACAGGGATACCTGTATTTGAACCGTCACCCCTGTATGTTGATAACAGTTCTCAGATAGTTTGGAAGTCTCTCATTTGCTCCTCCCTAAAGTTTAATAACTACCAAAAATACATCAGAGTTCCAGTTTACAATCCCTGAGAGCAAAAAAGCACATAAGGTGAGCCATGACCTGCAATGCAAAACCCCTCCATCCCTACGGCTCAATGCACATCCTCTTTACCTCAGTCCGATGTCCGACTAGAGTTTTGAAGCAATGCTGGGTATCCAGGTCCCACCATTTCACCAGTGTGTCTTTGCCACTAGAACAAAAACAAAACCCTCAGGACACGAGCAAAGATTGCTGGAGTGCATGGTATTACATCAGCTGAGAAAAGCTGAAGAAATGCAAAACTTTAAACATGTTGCACTGTATCACCCTACAGCAATTAATACTTTTTTGTATCTCATAACTTTGCTAGAGCCGATTTTCTTGCAAATAAATACAAAATTTGTTTTTCCAAACCATTCTATGATGCAAAACAACCTCATCTCTTTTGAGCAGGTAAAGCACTGAAAAAGCTGTGATTCTAGAAAAAAAAAATACAAAAGGCTACAGCACCAAGAACATAAATATAGCAATTAAAAATGATTATTGTCTTAATTTACTGCCACACTCAGCCTGGCTTACCTGGTGACCAGCAGGTTCTTCTCCTTCAAGAAAAGGACTTGAGTGACAGCATCCTTGTGTCCTTTTAGCCGGTACAAACCACTCTCATTGATGACATCCCACACAATAACATCTGTATCCTGGAACAGATAAAGTGTCCCCAGGGGATCGATATTTCTCCCTACAAAACGTCTACATCTGCTATGAGACTGAAGAAACTACTTGAAAGCAAGCTGTCTCACTCTGAATTGTAATGTTGAAGATGATGAATGCAAATGACAGTCCCTCCCTTGATGAGTGTTTAGACCAATAAATGCACCTCTGTCCTGGTTTGGGTCACTTTTGCTACTACTGACCTCACAATCTTCTTCACTTTCAGCAGCTCTGCTAGTACCCTTCTTCTGCACCCAAAATTCTCCCAGTCTCAAACTCCCTAAGGCTACTATTGTCTCACAGCTTCAAATCCTCTCAGTGCCATCACAGTATCACAGATATCATATTATACAATGTCTTGGGTTGGAACCCCATGGGTTCCAACCTCTCCTTCCATAGGCAGGGCCATCAATCCCAGATCTGGTATTATACCAGGTTGCCCAGGGCCATGCCCTGCTCCTTAAAATGTGAAGCATTTTAGTACAGGTCGACATTCCCTACAGAACATTCCCTTTGTGAGAGGGCTGTCCTCCCAATGTGCAGAGCTCACCTTTGAGCCAGACACCAGCCGGCCCCCCAGCTGGTCATACTGCAGCGCTGTGACCGCAGCCTTGTGTCCATTGAAAGCAATGCTTGCTTCCCCGCTCAGCAGGCTGAAGATACGGATTGAGCCATCTTCATAGCCAACTGCCAAGTTCAGCCCATCAGGAGAGGGGCGGAGGCAACTGACCTCGTGCTTGGAACCCTTAAGGATAAGGACCTGTGATTTTTAGGAGACAAAACACACGAAATATTGGTAAATGGTACGTCAGAGCCATATGCACAAAAGAAAGAACAGAATCAAAAAACATCCCAAGTTGGAAGGGTCTGATAATGGCCTGACAAGGGAATTCAACTGTTGGCTCCACAGAGCATCACCCAAATCCCAAACTCTGTTTGAGAGGGATGTCCAAGCACTCCTCGCACTCTGGTACTGGGGGCCGTGCCCACAGCCCTGTGCATCCCATTCCATGCCCACCGCCCTGTGGTGCAGCCCCTGTCCCTGACCCCCAGCTGCCCCTCCCCTGGCACAGCTCCATGCCGTTCCCTCGGGCCCTGTCGCTGTCACACAGAGCAGAGCTCAGCGCTGCCCCTCCGCTCCCTGTGAGGAGCTGCAGCCGCCATCAGGCCTCCATCAGCTCCTCTGCTCATCTTCAATACCCTACGCCTGAGAGTGGTGTCCAAACGCTCCCAGAAGGCAGGCAGTTCATGGCCGTGCCCGCCGCACCCGCTCACCTTCTCCCCTTTCCGCGCGTCCCACACGAAGACGTGCTCGCATGCCGGCACAGCCACGCAGCGGCCCCGCTCGCCGCGCAGCGTCACGAAGGCGGCGTTGCCCTTGGCGCTGCCCACCAGCCCGAAGACCGCGGCGGGCGCGTAACGCAGGTACTGCCGGGTGAGCCCCATGGCGGCGGAGCCAGAGGATACGGCAGGCCGCACGTGTCCGCGGCGCACGGCCGGCACCGGAGGCGCGTCAGAGCTGGGTGGGGCGAGGGGACGGAAGCGGAAGCGTGGGGCGGCCGCTCCGCTTTCCTGGGTGATGTCGGGGAAGCGGGGCCGGACGGCAGGCTCAGGCCGTGCGGGCGCGGCGGGGCCCGCGGGTGAGTCGGTCGGCGGGGTGCAGCTGAGGGGGCGGTGTGGTTGCCTTGCCTTTGTTGCTTGCAGCCTGAGTTTGGGTTGGTGGTGGGGGTCTGCTTCGATGGGGTGTTTTTTTTGTTGTTGTTTCTTTGGGGTTTTTCTTTCCCTTATGTATTCCCTTATTCCTGTTTCGAAACCGCCGTTGTGCGGCTGCTGTTTTGACAAAGCTGTTATGGATGGAAAATCGAGAATAAGCTGCGTGTTGGGGCGGGTTTAATTCACTAGTGAGGTTCAGCAGCAGCGAGGCAGCCCGGTGTTGTTACCTGCTGGTAGCTGGGCAGGGCTCGGCTCTTCATGTAACAGAGGTCAGATAGCGGAGTTCAGTCTGTTGCAGTATTGGAAGCTCGATGGTCAGCATTCAGATTTAGATCTTCGCTGTCGTTCTCCTGTTTGGGTTTTTGTACCTAATTCCGTGGTAATAAGAACTAAGCGGTGTTTCAGGGCTCATTGAACTCAAGGTACGATTGTACAGCTGGGTTGTAGCACTGGGGTGGACACCTCTCCTGTTTGTTTTTGATAGGGGTTTTTTTAAGGGCATGGTGCTAGGTTTGTTTCTCTTTTTTCTTCTTAGAGGTGATCATAGAAACAATGATCATCTCGTTTCAACCCCCCTGCTATGTGCAGGGTTGCCAACCATCAGACCAGACTGCCCATCCACCCTGGCCTTGAGTGATGGAGGCCACTTCCCTGCCAATAGGCCATACTTTGGCTCTTTCCAGATGCTACTTTCCTCCTGCTTGCCACATAGTCCAAAGTAGTGTTTTCTATGCTTGGGAATTTGCTTTCCATGTTTTCAGGACCAGGTTAACAAAGGAAGTGGATTATTTTTTTTGTGTCATGCATTACTAAAGAAAGTGTTTGCCTTGTCCTTTGTTGTGGGAGTCGGTCAGCTGCACGGTGTCTACGTGACCCTTCTCAGCTAGCCAGTTGTCAATAAGACTCTCCACACTTTGTCATAGAGGTGACAAAACGAGGAAGGAAGAGAAGTTGAGTTGGAGATAATTCCGTATTTCTGTTAGCTGTAGTTGCATTGCAGTCTTGTGTAAGGTCTGGCTCTACGGGAATCGCTTTTTGTTAACAGTTGGTGACCTGGTTTGATTTCCTTCCTTTAAGCACCTGCAAGACTCCATTGAGAAGTGGAGTGTGACAAGTTAACAGGAGAAAAGAAGCTGTTCCATCCGTTCCATGGATCCCTTGGGTGCTCCTTCCCAGTTTGTGGATATTGATGGTCTGCCAGACTGGAGTAATGTCTGTGAGGCTACCCAGGTGGATTCTCACCAAAATCCTGTTGGAAAAGATCAAGTCGATGTTAGGTCACCTTTTCCATACAGGGAAGACCTCAATGCAAAAATCATCTTATGGTAAGTTCCATATGGCTCTGGTGTCTGTCATCACTTCTCCATTTACTGCTTCCTACAACAACTGCTGCTATAGAAAAAAGCCTTCAAGCCTTCCTTTTTTTAAAACTATTTAAAATATATGTGTGTGCTTGTTGTCTGCTTGTTTTTTTTCCTTCCTTTGCTGGCTCTATCAGTAGTTCTTTCTTTTATGTGGTTCTTTTATGTGGCTTGCTCGGCCCATTTTTTGTTTTCCTTCCTCTCTCCATTTTCTGTCTTCCCATCTCCATGTTTTCCTACCAAAATTCATTCACCTTGATGTGCTGAGGAGAACTTACTCCATCAGTTCTTCTTTCCTGTGATCAGATACTCAAACCTACTCTCTAGATGAGTAACTCTGTTAAACAGTATGAAGAGAGGAGGACTTTCCCAGGGTGCAGATTAAGGGATCAGCCTGAACCTCTTACCTGGTTCACGCAGGCAGAAAATAAGGCTGTTTGTGGATTTCCCAAACCTATCAAAGAAAGAAGAACAAAAAGTTAAACATCTACTACGACTTGGGTTTGGGTAAAATAAGCTTGTGCAATTTGAACTGTGATCTGAATCTCTTCTGAATTGTTGTTTCCCTTCCTATGCTCTTGGATTCCAAAATCTGTACTATTTCTGTGACAAAAAGCAGGTCAGAGTTCTGCTGTTCTGTCTTCTTGCATGGATCTCTGTGTTGTTTATCTTCTGCTTGTCTGACTCTTGTTCAGCAGAGTGAACATGATCGAATTGTGAGTTCATAATTTTGGAACAAAAGCAGTGAAGACTTGACTGTCTGCAGTGTCACTTGAGGTCTTCAGTGGTCTGAGGAAGAGCAGCAGTGAGGTGCCCTGGATAATGTTCCTACAGACCAAGAAAAAAGCACACTGAAATATTTGTTAACATTTAGGAAATAAAATGCCATGTGGACTGTTATCTCTAAGATATGAGAGAATATGTCCCATTTTGGAACGTGTTACATTCCATGCTGCCTTTCATGTTCTGATAAATAAACCTCCCTATACACAACTGCAACACTGTTTTATGCATATATCCCTAAGTTACTATTAAAGTTATCAATTCTCAAGGAAATGAAGGGTCCTGTGCAGTCAGTCTCTATCAGTGACAAAGGATGATTCTGCACGGTGAGCACATCAGGGTACAGTACACTCTATGGGAACTGAGATACTGCTAATGCTTTAGCATAACACAGACAAGCAAGGAAATGCTCATTTGAGAATATGCTGCTTAATCTGATGTTTAACCTGCAATAAATTGTTTCCTCAGGAAAGGAGACGTAGCGTTACTGAACTGCACAGCCATAGTGAATACCAGTAATGAGTCTCTCACTGATAAGAATCCAGTATCTGAAAGTATTCTCATGCATGCCGGGCCTGACCTGAAGGATGAACTTCAGAAGCTCAAGGGTAAGTAGCAGAAGATGGCTTTCCTTCTGAAATCTGCTGTCCTTGCTTAGTTTGAAGTATCATTATTTGGACATGAACTAAAAGTTTATCTTTTTTTCCCCAATGCCTGTTATGAAGGCAAAATAAAGAGAGGAAGATAGACTCACAAATACTTCCTCCAGTTTTGTCATTCAGATTACAGATCATTGAAAAGCCTTTGACAGGTGTGCAAGTTGCTGAGCACGTACTTTGTGTTAGAAGAATTCCCACTGTTATTTGAAGCTACTTAGAACAGTGTGCTCGTCTGAGCTTTTGCTGTAGGGACCTGGCTTACGTAGCTTCAGGTTTTGCTCTTGCCCTGCTCAGTGTGCATCCACTTGGTGAGTGGAAGGCATAAATTTAAGTTTGCCATTGCAGGAATTAGGTGTGTTCTGAAGGAGACAGTGTATCCTTTCTCAGCCTGTCTTTCAGGAAGTGATTTATTCTCAATGCCTATTAGATGAAAATGAGCATTTGGGTTTTGTTTTTGTTTTGTGTGAGGAACCAGGAGTTTATAGTTATCCAAGGTCATACCAGAGTCTGATACAGCTTGCAGTTAAGATTACTCATTACAATGGTACTGAGCTGAATTTTGAGACCAGACTGATTCCTGAGCAGTACCGATTACTCTCTTGGAGAGCAGCTATATCTCTTTATCATGTAGTAACAAAGTGGATAGAAGGGGCATAGTATTTCTAATACAAGTGGCTTAAACTGCAATAGAATAGATATCCTGTTCTGCTCTTTCAGCTTTGTTCAGCTGTTAAAGGATGGCAGATTTTAGGTAGGATCCTGAGATATATATCTGTATATAGATATATATATATATATTTTTCACTCTTCTAAGATACATTTGTGCTTCTTTCAGTTCATTGTGAGGTGGGACATTTCAGAGTCCTTAAAATTCAAGATCTTTCACCTCTGTAGGAAGTTTTCCATAAAAATTTGGCTTAGTTCCTTAAATTCCTTTTGCCATCCTGAACCATGTGTGGTTTAGATCCTTCACCCCTGTAATGACAGTGTCTTCACTCTTCAATGCATTCTGCAGATTTATTTCTCTATTTCTGATGGTTTTCCTTCAGTCTTGAGATGGGATCCTTTCAGAAATCAGTTCTTATCTGACAATATACTGACTGGCATGTTGTGTGGGAGAAGAAAGAGGAGCTGTGTTAAAGCTTTGACTTTTATGGACTCGTTAACATGAGTTTAGCAGTAGCAGCAGAAACAGAAGGGGCCTTAGATAAGAAACCATTTAATCGTTCATCAACTCAAATCCCTTTTTGTGCTCTTTTCTCTCTTCCTTTTTTTTTTTTTTGCATAGGAGATTGTTCTTGATGAGAAGTGAAAATGTTTGGGCTTTAGTCTAAAGCTATAGAATAAGTGTAGTGGTGATTTTCAGCTCAGTGATTCCTAATATTCTCTCCCTCCCTTCCTCCCTCCCTCCCTCCCTCTCTCCATGTATATATTTTATACAGTCCAAGGAAAATCATGATTTTTTTTTAAAGCATGTGATATGCTGACTTTTGAAGAACTGTGCTTTCTTTAAGGCTCAGCTAACTTCTGTGTTCCTGGGAATAGCATGTTTTAATTAACAAAGAAATGATACAGCCAAAGGCTCACATAGGAACTGCTGTTGATACATGCTTGCCTATCCACACATGCCTGTTGCAATCTAATTAAGACCTTCTGTAACAGCAAATCCTAGTAATCCAATTCCAAATCCAGTGAGAGTTTTTTCTCCACTGCATTTATATGGAGGACTTTATATGGCTTTATATGGAGGACTCCAACATCCCAAAGTACAAGAGGCTGCTGTAGTGTTTGAAATATCACCAGGTAAACAATAAGTTTTCAGCTTGGTTCCCAGTTTTGCCACAAACCTTGACCTTGTGCAGGTCACTCTACTGGCTCACCTCTTTCCATGTGTTAAAACCGGAATTACTAAGTGTGATGTAAGCACAGTTAGAAATTACTGATTCTGCATCTAGTTGTCTGAATGTATTAGCTTCCATACTGAGTTCAGAGCTATACCTCAGACTTGCTTCATTCTTTTCTAAGAGAGATAATACTTAAAATGATTTTTGTTACAGGTCTTGGGTTGCTCCTTTAGGTTTGCATGACTTCAATGGACCAAAGAGAAGGAAAAGAATCACAGAATATTTTGGGTTGAAAGGGCCCATAAATATGGTCTGATTCCATCCCCCTGCCATGGACAGGGACACCTCTCCCTAGAAAGGGCCTCTTAGAGACCCATCTGGCCTTGAGCACCTCCAAGGATAGCTTCCCTAGGCAGCCTGTTCCAGTGCCTCATCACCCTTGTAGTGAAGAATTTTAGCATAACAACTAACTTATGTCTTTTCTTTTTTAGTTTAAAGCTAATGAATCCTTTTTCCTGTTGCTACACTCCTTGATAGAGTTTCTCTCCAGCTTTCTTGCAGGTACTGAAATGTTTCTGCAAGGTTTCCTTGGAACATTCTTTTCTTCAGGATGAAAAACCACAACTCCCACTTGTTCACATTTCATTCCTTTTCATGGACAATAGCAACCTATAAGATCAGGTTAAGAACTAATCCAGTGAAGAGACTCATTTTCATTTGGCTCTGAAAGCTTAAGTGGCTCAGTACAGCAGTTTAAGTAAAAGAAAGAAGATGGAAAACACTCCTCCTTGACGGCTGGGAAGGAGTTAAATAGGAGTACATAGACTAGTTAAACAGCAGTATAAACCAATGTGAGGTAACGGTGTATGCTAGCTTTCAGTACATGGTCCTAGACTATGTAACTGGCGGGTGCAGGAAATGGAACAATTAAATGTGTGGTTTGAACTTGTTTGCCTTCAAGCCGGACGTCTGGTCTGTCAAGAAAGGTGCGATCTCCTTGAGAATAATACTTGTGCCTTGTGGACACTGAGAAATTAGCAAAACAATGAATGTAACCTTGTTCTGGGAGTGAAATGGGTGAAATGAGTTCTAAGTCTCTTTCTGTTTTCAGGAAGGTTTGTCTGCAGCTATTGAGTTTTCTTTTAGATAAAGAGACTGCAGGGTTCCTTAAAGCAGTCTCTGAAATCTAGATAGTTAAATTCAGAAGAATATTTGTGTATCAGTGTTCTATATGTAGCATAGTAAGCACTAAAGACTGCACTTCCAGCAATTTATAGTTTGTCCTTATGTGTATAGTTTTGAAAACTGGGAGGAATTAGAACAGCTCTTACTTATTCGCTGTGACTGGGTAGTTCTAAGCAGTTGCTTTGAGAGAGAAAGAGAGCACTATCCTTAATATTTGACAGCAAAATTACTGATTTCTTTATATACGAAGGCAAAACTTGTCTGATGCTGGAGGTAGTCAAGAGCTTGAATCCTTTTGCCCTTCTTTTCGTGATGTTGGTACAAATCCTTGTGGCATTTTTGTTGTTGTTTTTTTCCCAGGATGCAGGACAGGAGAAGCTAAACTCACCAAAGGATTTAATTTGGCTGCACGCTTCATCATTCACACAGTTGGACCCAAATACAAGAGTCGTTATCGTACAGCAGCTGAGAGTTCTCTGTACAGCTGTTACCGGAATGTCCTGCAACTTGCAAAGTAAGCATACAGCAGCAGCCATCCGTGGTACATCTTTTCCTCCTTGATGCTTTGGTCTGCACAGAGATCTGATCTGATTCAAGTCTTGAAGCCATGTAGCTGGAGCTGTGCAGTGTTCCTTCATTCTGAGGACGAGCAAATCATTGTGCTGGGCTCCATGCTGGTTTGCAAAAGTTTGGTCAGGCAGCAGCAGCTCGTGTCTTTGTGCAGCCACATGAACATACCTGCAGGCAGATCTGACTGTTGCAACAATGGTCTGTCTGCTTTCATACTGTAGCTGCAGTTCTGTGTCAGGGTGCAGGGTTCTTTCTAAATCAATATTTGCTGCAGATGAGTTTGTAGTTCTTCCTCTCTTTCATCTGTGGTGTTTTCTACTTCCTCTTGCCTAACGGTTCTTCATCATTACAATTTCTAATTTCTGTGTTCTGTCCTTCTCCCATGATGGCTGTTATAATGGTAGCCATCATTTAAAACAACAACAAAAAAACACTGAACAAGTGCAATCTCAGAAAATACAGAAAATATACTTCATATTTATGTAGTGTTGGGAAGATCAGTTCTTCCAAGTCTGAACTGTGTGTTACAGCGCAGTAGTAACTGTTTTGTAATCCAGATTACAGCTAAGGGTTCTAATATAAATTGATTATTGGGTTTTGTTTACTTGTCTTTGCTTCAGAATTAATGAGCAGAGGCAGATCTGGATTTGAACATCTTATAAACAGTGAAGAAATGTTCATAATTTTGCTTACTGATTTGAGTGTCTTTAAATCCTCCTATTCTGTAGAGTGACTTTTGACATTTATGGAATTACTGTCTACCAGCTCTGAGCTTGTTCACAGAATCATCAAGGTTGGAAAAGACCTACAAGATAAGATCATCCAGTCCGACTGTCCCACCCATCACCAATAGTTCTCACTAAACCATGTCCTTCAACACAACATCCAAACGTTCCTTGAGCACCTCCGGGGTCGGTGACTCCACCACTTCCCTGGGCAGCCCATTCCACTGCATGACCACTCTTTTTCCTAACGTCCAGCCTGAACCTCCCCTGGCGCATCTTGAAGCCATTCCCTCCAGTCCTATCACCAGTTACACAAGAGAAGAGACTGACCCCAGCTCACAAAAGCCTCCCTTCAGGTAGTTATAGAGAGCAATAAGGTCTCCCCTGAGCCTCCTCTTTTCCAGAATAAACAATTACAGCTCTCTCAGCTGCTCCTCATATGACCTGTGCTCCAGACCCCTCACCAGCTTTGCTGTCCTTCTTTGAACATGCTCAAACCCCTCTGACTTGGCAGCACCTTTGCTTTCCTTTTCTAATAATGTGGCACTTTCCTGCTCTTGCTTTTCTTAAAGTATATACCTCTCTGTGCCAGTGATCATCTAATCATAGCTGTGACCAAGTAAGCCATTTCAGTCTGAGTCCAGACCACTGACCCCAAAAAAATAAAATAAAGGTTAGGTTGGGGAGTAGTGCATTTGCAGTGCAGAGCACTGGTTTTGTTGTTGGTTTTTCCCTTTCTTTCCCTCATTGTCAATCGTGTGCAGGAAGGAAAGTTTTGGAAAAGATTACAGGGAGGCTGAGAGACGAACTCATTCAGGGTATGAGAAAATGCAGAAACGGTGTAGCTGAGGTAGAACAAGAAATTCTGAGAACACACACAAGGGAAAATGGTGTGGAGTCATTAATGGTGCTCTCAGTTTCTGCTTAATGATGGTAGGTGTGTATCTTTCCAGGTAAAAACTGTCCTGTGCAAACCTAAAGGTTGTTACTACTACCCAGAGGCAGAAGATAAATACTGGTGTTATCTACTAGGCTGGTAAAACTTTGTTCTCATCTGACCGTAGATGATGCTTCTATTCATTCATTCGTCTTTCTGGATTTCAGGGAACAGGCAATGTGCTCCGTAGGATTTTGTGTCATTAACTCACTGAAAAGATGCTACCCCTTGGAAGATGCAACCCACATAGCACTGCGTAAGTCTGTTGGAAAGTGTCATAAATTCATGGGTAGTATTCAACAGATTGCTCATCTCTGCAGACTGGCGTTGATACATGGAAGCTTCTTTTTTTAGAGGACTGTGACGTGTTAGGGGAGGATACAAAGAGGCAAACTTTGCATGGGTGAATAGAAATGGAGGATAAAAAAGCATGGATAAAAAATTTCAAGTTTGGTTTCAAGTATTTCAATATGAAATTGGGAAATGGCAGTTACTAGAAACAAACAGACAAGAAGTCCTTGGCTGAAATAACTTTATGCATTTTTCCATTCTTTGAGAAGAACATTATGTATTTGCTTAGTTCTTACTTCTCTCCTGGCTTTTTGATTTCTGTTGGCCCGCTCCTCCTGTCTGCGTTCCATTTATAACTTTTGTATGCTGCTTTGGCATAGCTGACCCTTGAGTTTTTGTGTGTCTGACTCTTTGTACCAGCTTCTATATGGCTTGCTGTCAAGCTGTTTCTGTGGTAACTGAGGGAACAATGACTTGTTCTTAGGATATTTGGTTTTGGCAACTTGCATAGAACTCAGTAAAGGAAGGATTTGGCTTGGTTTTTGCAGGGTGCTTGGTTCATGTTCAACAAATTCAGGTGTACTTAGTAAGCTAAAACCACAGAGACTCTTAAATTTTCATATCCATCTCTAAAGGGAGAAGCAGGAGAGAATGAGGATGAAACTTGCCATATGCCCAACAACTCATTTCTTGTTAAAGCACCACTTATTCCACGTTTGTGCGCTGCCCATTGAGCTACTTTGTTGAAGAGGGTAGATGTCACTCTCTGTTCTGCACTCCACTGATTCCCGTTTGTGTGGTCACGTGTGTAAATTTCTTCTCCTGTAACTCTAACTACATTCATTCTTATCCTTGCAGGTACAGTTAGAAGGTTCCTGGAGATTCACGGGGAGACTCTGGAGAAGGTTGTGTTTGCAGTCTCTGAGCTTGAAGAGGTATCTTCATGAGGTTCATTCCATCAGAATTCATTGGCATGTGTGATCTTCTCTGCAGCAATATTAACTCCCACACTATAAAGTTGGACCAGGACTCCCTCTACAAACCATCCTGTCTCACTTTAGACTTTTGGTTGTGCAGCGTCCTGTCTCCTACCAGCATAGCATCTTATCCAGTACTTCATATATTTCTAGAAGTCACCATGTTCACAGTCTTTCCATTTCTGGTTTGTCTGTTCCTGAGCTATAAACAGGAGTCAGTATTAGAGTTTATACTATACACTTGTGCTGAATGTGTACCAGCAGCTAGAACACAGTTTTCTTGTTCAAGGCTTGCTCCTTATGCAGTATTTTTGTCTTGTGCTTTTAAAAGATTGCCCTGATTTCCAGTATAACTCACCCACAAATCATGTACAAACACCTTAAACGTTGTTTGCTGGCTTGTTGCAGTAACAGCCTTGATGTTTCTTGACTTGTTTTCAGACAGGTGCTAACACTTTGAATATTGATTTCTCAAGATATATCACACTTGCTAGTGGTTGTTCCTGTGCAGAACGCCAGCACTGTTCATGAGATATTTATTTTCCTCATCCAGAGTAAACAACTTAATGGGGGTTGTAGTGACCCATTTTAATCTAAGCATTCTTTGCTTACGCTGTCACCCATGTAAATTCATTATAAAACTGAATTATCTGCTTTCTACCCGAGTTCTTTAAAGCAGGATCTTCTCAGGGTCACTTGCCAGTCTGGCAAAAAAAAAATAAAAGAAAAAAGAGAAATTAACTTTGATGAAGGCTATGTGCTTCTGTTGCTAAGTAGCATCCAAATTAAGCCATCCAGGGAAGCGGTGCTTTGCCTCCAGACCTCAGAGAAGATCTTGCTACAAGGGCAGGTGTTGTATGTCTGAAGAGCAAGGCTGTGTGGTAGACCTTCACGAGTTTTTCTTGTTTGTAGGCCACTTACCAGAAGTTGATGCCACTGTATTTTCCAAGATCTTTGGAAGAAGAGATACAATCCTTGCCTTACCTCCCTGCAGATATCGGTAATGCTGAAGGGGAGCCTGTAGTACCAGAGCGACAGATCAGGATTACTGAAAAGCCGGGCATTCCAGATGGTGAGGTTTTTAACTGAATTTTGGAATAAGGGCTCTATGCGAAAGTCAGGGAAAAAGAGAAAAGCACATAGCAAGCAAATGTCTTGGGTGAGGTGGCACGGGAAGACAAGCTGTAAGGAATAGAGTTGTCAAGCTGCCTTGTAAGCTTTGCATGTTCCACAGCGAGAACTTCTGCTTTCTGCTTTGCTGTGGAAAGTGACTGGAGGATGTGGTAAATCTGCTGTTTTGTCTTCTTTTTTTAGGGTGGGAGAGATAGGGTGTTCACTACTTCTGCAACTCTCCCAAGTTGGTTAGGACTGTTTTTTCCCCCTCTAGAATTGTACCAGTCCTTGACTGAAATAAGCATTGTTAATAGATTATCACACACTACATCTTGAAATGTCTGCATCTTGGTGTCACTGCAGATACATCAAAATAGTAGGTGCTTAATGAAAATTAGCAGGAACCCGCTAAAAGGTAGAGGAACTGAATAATTCCAGGTGTCTGAGAAATGATTGTCAAAAGCTCAGTGAATGAAATCAAGTTGTAAAGAGGTTGCTTAAGTTTCAGGATTGGGATGTTGAGAGATGAAAGTCAAAATAATGTGAATGGGTATAGCTATACATTCTTCCTTCCCCATTAAATAGTCCTGTGAAAGGTTTGCACTCCAAGTGAGGCCTTAAGCCATGAAAAGCAGAGAATTTGAAGTAAGTTTTAAAGGTTTTCTACTTTTGCATGGCTGGTAGCAATAAGGCTGAGTATGCAAAGAGGATACCAGTAACTTAATTTTTCTGTTTGTGGTACAATAGGTAATGTAGCTACTCCTCCTGTTCAGACTGCAGTTTCTTGTTTGTTTTCTTTTCCCCTGTCTACCTAAACCTCTGGCTAGTGATGTTTGCTCCTTTGACTGATTGCTGTGAGACATTCAACCACTGGCTAACAACTTAATGTTTGGTGTGCCATGTATGCGGACAGATGTGTGTAGTGGAATCTTGAGGCCTTTTCCCATTGTTAGCATAGCATGTCATGTTAGAGATATGAAACTGTGTTCTTATCCAGACTGCCCAGAGAGGCAGTACCAGAAGCCTCAATAGTTTTCCTTGAATATATCAAGTTCAGTAAAGCATTCTCTTACTGTTAGCAGCAAGCAAGCCTGTGCTGTTGTACTTCATCTCACAGCCAGGCAGCAGATAAACAAACTCAGGTTATCAACTCATCTACAGCCTCTGTTACAGCAGTGTCGATACAAAAGGAAGAAGTGAGCCTTTTCTGCAGTGCAGCTTCTAAACTGATTAAAACTGCAGCCCATGTCCCTCTACATGCTTGCTTTTTGTTTTTTTAGCAGTTAAGATGATTGTAAACCTTAAATCACTCTCTCCAGACCTTATTTTTGGAGTCCTTCTGAGAGAGTTAACTGTCATTCCCTTTATTACAGGGGGATAACTAGGACCTGTAAAGTTATTTTACAGACAAATCTTAAGGTTAAGTCTATAGTTCTCAAGTATGTGGTATAGTCATGGTACATTGCGTTCTTTGTGTATCATGATGAATGGGTTGGCTCACTGAGATACAGCAATTTGGAAGCAGCACTGCTGTTTCATACACTGCTTGAACATTTTATGCTACCTTTGTTTCTACAGCAGATGCTTCAGATGAAGAGGGGCTGGAGGCAGATTTGTCTTTCATTGGTTCCCATGCTTTTGCCCGTATGGAGGGAGACGTTGATAAACAGAGACGCCTCATCCTTCAGGGACAGCTATCAGAGGCAGCACTGCAAAAACAACACCAGAGGAAGTGAGAATTTCCTTGTCTGTGTGAATGTTTTGGGTTAGCTAGTTGTTCAGAGAACCAACCTTTGTGTTAATTTCATTACCTGTTAAGACTGATTTCATCTTCAGTCTTGGTAGCTGCTTCTTTGTCCTGAAGGGAATGGGTAGCAAAAGGGAAGCCATAGAATCCACTGGCATGCCCAGTGCACTGGAACAGCTGGATTGTCCTTTTGCCACATGATGTCACTGTTTTGTCACCATTCTGTGTGATGGAGTCACTGCCTTTAGTATTGCCTGCTTGCTTCTGAGGCTGTAGGCAGTTAGCAGTAGTTTATCTCATTGTCTCAAAGTAGAAAGATGAAAAAAGCTGCAGTATCCATTTATTTCTCTTCTTGTTTGTTTGTTGTTTTTTTTTTAATTTTCTTTCTCTTCTGCCATTAACCTTCATGTACCTGACCACTTTCCAAGAAGCCAATCCAGTACTAGAGATTCTTGAGGAATGATGTTTGCCATGCCTGGTCAAATTGCTCACCATTCAAAAACCAAAGTAATACCCATATATGACTCTGGTTGCTGGGTTTCAACTTCTTGAACTTGAACTTAGGTTCAACTTCTAGACTTCTTTTTAAGAATGCTTCTGATTTTTGAAGTGCTGGCACTGTGATGTTTCAGTGGAAAAATTGAAGTGTTTTCAGCCCAATTGCAAAATCACCAGCAGTTCAGTGTCCCAGTAAAACTCATTAGATGAGTCAGTGAGCATTTATTTTTTCCTCCCCAACACTTCCTTAGCAATTTGAAAGAAGCTCCATTGGTCAGAATTTCATGTTAGAGAGATATTGCTCACTGAGTTTGTTTTATCCTTCTCTCTGCATACTACTTCAGGCTTTTAATGCCAAAGTGGGTCTAGATCTGACCAGATGTCTTTATGTTTCTAGTTACAATCGTTGGCTGTGTCAAGCAAGAGCTGAAGACCTCTCTGATATTGCTTCCCTTAAAGCCTTGTACCAGACAGGTAAGTTCAGGGATGACTGATGTATATTGCCTTAGAATAAAAGTACAAAATAAAAATGTAACACTTTCTGTTTGAGTACAACATGTTGTACCATCAAGCAAGGCCAGAACCTCTGTAGTAAAGCAGGTATTCTCTCTTGATGGACTTTAGAACACTGTGTGGTAAACTCCCAGAAGGCTTCTCTTTAACAGGCTGAATGAGGATACTTGTGTGTTCTCAATTTACCTGCAGAATGTAACCGGTAACATTCTGAAAGGAAGAATGGATTCAGTGGGAATGAGAATTCAAACTACAACAAAAAAGAATATTCTGTGGCTAGTTTAGCAACAGTTACAGAGAGTTGCTGTTATGCTTTCTGGTGCTCAAGAGCTTTCTTGCTAAGTAATTAGTACCATTAGATTAAGCCAATGTATAAGGTGTTCTGTGTGAGGTAATTCATTGTCTGGTCTGAATAACCTCTTTTCTTGCAAAGAAATGAATGTTCCTTTCAAGTGATTAATGCAGATAATAAACAGTAACCAAAGCAGTTTTTGATTGAAACCAAGGCAGCAATTTTCCTCAAGAAAGCATCTTGTTCCTTTTACCTTGGTTTGGATTTGAATCACTCTTCCCTGTATCTTCCTTACAGCACTAGTGGCATAGTAACCTGAGAAGTATATCTTACAACCTTGAGTTTGGTAGATATGGGAATTAGGGAGAGAGAATCAACATCCTGATGAGTTTGGTGGAAGGTATTAGCTGCTGGTGTGCACAATTGATGTAAAATTATATTCCTTAGTTATCCTAGAAACGTAAGTTTCTAGATATGATGCAGCTGCCTTTTCTAGACCAGCATAGTGAGAAATAACTCTAGCATCCTTTCTCTGATTTCTGAGATATAAACCAGATGCACTGCAAAAATTGAGTTGTGTTTTCCTGGTTTAAAAAAGGACCAACGTAGGAACCTGATATGACTGGGAGATGTTTCATTGTGTTGTTATTTTTTTTCTTGTAGGTGTGGATAAGTGCGGTCGCACAGTGATGGTAGTTGTTGGAAGAAATATCCCCGTAACATTGATAGACATGGAAAAAGTAAGACTTTGTAAAACTAAAGTTGTGTAGGTTGAATGTGAATGTTCAGGATTCGAGAGTCAGATTATAAGAGTAACTTGGAGTTAATACTAGAAGTGTTATCTGTAGACAGCTTAAAGGAATCATAGAATGTCCCAAGTTGGAAGGGACGCAGGAGGATCATCAAGTCCAACTCCTGGCTCCACACAGAACTGCCCAAAAATCAGACCTTATGTCTGAGATCATCGTCCAGAGGCTTCTTGAACTTTGGGAAGCTCAGTGCCATGACTGCCTTACCTCCCCAGGGGAGCCCATTCCTATGCTTGACCACTCTTTTGGTGAAGAAGCCTTTCCTGATATCTAGCTTGAACCTCACTGTTGCAGGTTCATGTCATTCCCTAGGGTTCTGTCGCTGGTCACCAGAGAGAGTATAGATCAGCGCTTGCCTCTAAAAAGAGGGTGACTAAAAAAATATTTATTTAAACAGATCAAAACTTATTCCCCTGTATAGTTTTGTGTATTTTGGGATGGCTTTTCTGGAGGATGAACTTGACTGTGTTCAGAGAAACATGCCTCACATGGACTCGTTTTTCTTCTAAAAGAGACTCGTCCTGCTTCTGTAACTGGAAAACATAGAAAGTTAAATGTAACAAGTCAAAATAGCTATTATGAAAACAGCAGGAATTTATCTCCATCTGTGAGTCAGGTAGACCAAAAAAGATATCCAAATGACTGCAGTCAAGTTTAAAGACTCGGAATATTCACCTTGCTTTTGTAGCTCAAACAGAATGCCACTCAGACTCATAATTTCTGATCTGTGAGTGAACTGAGAGAAGCGTATCAAAGTATGTGAAGGAATTATTTGCAAAAAAAATAAACTCCATCTTTTTGGTTTTTTTTTCTTACCTCAGGCTCTTCTGTATTTCATCCACGTCATGGATCATATTGCAGTTAAGGAATATGTCCTAGTGTATTTCCATACGCTCACAAATGATTACAATCAACTAGATTCTAATTTCTTGAAGAAACTCTATGATGTTGTTGATGCCAAGTGAGTGTCAATATGAGAATAACCCCCTTTGCACTGTGCGAATGTTTGCCATTCTTTTTATCTGTTTTCCCATTTAGTTGTTGTGCTGGAGCAAAGATCTAAGTAACAAAGGCAAGAAAAAGGAATATTTAATCTTTTCAGCTCAGAAGTGTATTTGAAATTAAGAAGTGCTGTCCTCAGCAATCTCCTATCTGTAGCTTTTACAGAAATAAACATGGGGTTTATTGTCTATCCAGAGGCAGAGACCCTGGAGCCTGACGTTGTTAGATGTTTCTAGTTGTGAGGGAGGAGGCTTGGGTAACATTGGTAGTCACAAGTTGTCTATAACTTTTGCAGTCCATGTAAAAGATGCATTTGGGATTAGTATGTGCCCTTGTTTATACAAGATCTGGCTTCTTAAAATGATTCCACGGGCACTTAAACAAAATGATCTATGTTTTGATACTAATGTCACTTTTAAAGAGCTTTTTTCTTTTTTTAAACCAGGTACAAGAGGAATTTGAAGGCGTTATATTTTGTCCACCCAACATTTCGTTCAAAGGTGAGGTATACAGTAGAAAAGAAAAAAGCATTTTGGATACTGGCAGAGTAGCATGTAAGACTGTAGTGTAAGGAGCATAAGTTCTATAGAAGCTTTCAAAATTAGACAGTGTCTTCTGGCTCCATCAACAGAATTTGAAAGTCATCTTTACTTTTGATCTAGCTGTAGTTTTCCAGCCTCCAATGCAGTGCAGTTGTCTTGTTCCTGTTTTGCTGTGTGTATCCTTAATAGAGAAATGTGTCAAGCAGCACTGAGATTAGTTAGGATTATAGAGTGTGGAGTAGCAAAGGGAAGTGGGAATAATGCTGTTGTCATATGGAGTACTGAAAAATCCTGTTAGTCCTTTAGGGGATGAAAACCTGGTCAAACTGTAAGATACTATCCTTTGCTATGACCTGTGTAAGGCAACAGGAGATGGCGCTCTCTTTCTTCTGTACTTTGCATCTACTCGACTACTTCAGGTGAACTAAGTGTCAGGCAGCAGCCCTTCCTAAAAAGTTTTGTCCTATTAAAAGATTAGAAATACGATCCTCCGCATTCACATCAAATGTATTTGTTCCACTTTTTTCTTTTTTTTTTTTTTTTTGCTGTCATAGATTAAAATGAGATAAAACGATCTGCCTTGAAAAAGTGTTTCTACATGTTCAGCAGGAATTGAAGACTGCTGAATTTTTGAAGATTCTCTTGTTTTCTTGCATGTACAGATGGTACATTGTGAAACTTGGAGCTTCTTGGTTTTATACAGATGAGATTGCAGCCTCCCAGCAGTGTATTTTCCATTTTCTGTCAGGATTGTTATTTGTTTTCCCCCTGTATGTACCTGAAGTCTGAGTGATAGAATTAGAGCTTCGATGCTTCAGAAAATAAAGGAGGAGATAAACAACATTACTAAGGTCACAAGATTGAGGGGAAAAGCTGAAGCTAGGAAATGCTAGTGCTCCAGATTCTCAGCGGTACTTTATCCCCCCCCCCCGTCTTCCTATGCAATTCTATTTGATTGGGAAATGTTTTGTGGTTGGAGGGTGGGAAGCTGTTTTCACCAGTCCATTGCCATTTTTTTTGTCCCTTTGAGCACTGGACAGCACTGGAGCTCAGCATATCTACAGAACAAGCAGATAGTTGGCAGAAAACAGGGAGGATGAGAGACAGAACTCTCTAACTTGCTGGAAATTAATTGGTTTGTACCCAATTCTATCAGCACCGCTGGAGATAAAAGAGGATATGTCAGGGTCATCCTGCCAAGCCTTTTCTTTAACTGAAAGGCAAGGATTGCCGGTGCCTGTTGCAGAAATATAAGCTGGCTGCTTATGAAATATGATGTAGGATATGCAGCAGAAAGTCCTGTTGGAGATGATGGCTGCTAAAAAGCTGTATTGAATGCTGGCACAATAAGCAGCTACCATCTTTTATAGTTGCAGTGTTTATTTCTGTACTAAAAGAGATAAGCGACTCTTGGAAATTCACATATCCCTAGAAAACAAGCATTGTTCTGAATGTAATGTGGTGCCAAATAAGATTATTTGGTTTCTAGATATGAAATGGTTTTTAATTATGTATATCCCAAGGCTGACTGCCTATCTAAGACACGTGGTTTTAAGTATGCAGGGTTTAGCAGTTTCTCAGAAACACAAAGCAGTAGAAGCAGGATGTATCCCTACACAATCAGTTTTTATAGGTTAATTCTGCCTTTTGTTTATATTTTAATGTGAGCATTTTTATGGCCTATGAGGAGTCTGATTCTCTTGTAGTGGTTTTGGAAAGTAATAATTTTTACTATGAAATCACACAACTGGCAACAGTAACAAATGTCATTACAGAAGTTAGGAACTCTTCTAGTTAGATGACAAGTCTATCTTCATGAATGAAGGGAAAATGGATTGGATAGCTTAACAGTACTGGGGGGAAGCGGGGTGTTATTTGTATGTTTGGTTTTTAGGACATCACAATTGTTGCTGAGTAGCAATCTGTGTTAAGACGCCCTTGAAATACCATACGCTTAACTCTTGTACATAAAAGTACTTCTGCCAGTTATTGCTCTAGCTGCCAACATGCAAATAAAGGGCTCCTTAGGGCATCTTTCCTTTGTGAATTCTCTCCCTTCTCCGTTAATCCAAACAAAGCCTTTTAGAATCTGCTATGTTATGAGTGAAGCGTTAGTAGGTGGATATTTGAACAACCTCACCCAGAGAAATTGTTTACATGGGTTTAGCAACTTGGCTGTGATTTTTAGAATGCTTTAAAACTGAAACACACAAATTAATATTTATAATCCTCATCTTCATTTTCATCATGAGCAATTTTTGTCCTTTTTTTTTGTTTTTGTAATAGCCCTTTCTGGAGATCAGCAGCATATAGAAGGGTTGTTGCAGACTACTTGCAGCTTTTTCCTCATGAGATCCTTCCTCATAGAGTAAAACTTTCCTATTGTAATAAGGTTCTCTTTAGGTTATGACCCAACTGAGAGACAGATGGCATATTTTATCTGGGTTATACTGTTTTCTGGAGGAAAAAGAAGAAGAGTTTATGCTTCAACCCTGTGGTTTTCTGCAGTAGAAAATAGGGAACTTAAATTGGCAGCTAGGGAGGAGCTAGCATGGAGTTGGACAGCATTAGCTTTAAAGCTCTAAAGCTTGCTAGAAAACAGTGGTGTGTGCTGTCTGACCCTGTTGTGTTACTGCCATTATATCAGTGCCTCAATATCATATCAAGCCTGTTTTTGAATATTATGTTGAATGGTAAGGTTTTGAAACAGCACCATCTTAATTAGTTTTTGTTTGGGGTTTATCTTCAGGTCTCAACATGGTTTTTCACTACCTTTACTGTCTCAGGGCTAAAGGACAAGATCCACTATGTGGAAAGCCTTCAGCAGTTATTCACAGCCATACCTCCAGAACAGATTGATCTCCCTCCTTTTGTTCTTGAGTATGATGCCAGGGTAAGTGATTTCATGTAGCAAGTATCTGTTTATGCTCCCAAGTGTTCTTATTGTGCACCTCTCGTTCAGCAAAAGCTTTTAAAGGCTTGATTTCCACATCGTACAGATGAGGAAAGGAAAGAGAGAGAGTCTAATTCTGTGTTTTGTACTTAGTCCAAGAGGTGGGCTTGACCAAGAAGCAGACTTTATTCCCAATAGTTTCAGCCTTGTGCGTGCATTTCTTCAGCCAACAACTGCAGCTTAACATGCTAAGAGCCTGCCTACAAGATATAACTGATCATACATGTGCTATATACCTTATACCTGCTATTTTTTTTTTAAAAAAAAAAAAGGTCTTTTTTCTTTCCTTCACCATGTATCAAGTACATGGCAGGGTGAGTGGGGAAGCAACAAGAGTGTAAATCTAGTAGGGAACCTTGCCACTGCATTGGTTCTTCCTCCTTTCTTCCCCATCCCAAGTCTCTACCCAAATGCCTTGCACTGCCCAAGTCAATCCAAAGAGGTTGTGTTCTAACTACAAAGCAACAGCCAGAGCTGCATAGGCAGCTTTGTCCCTAACCGAGTAACTTGTTCTCCTGGCATTTGTGGCTTCCTTGCATCATAGTTGTGGCTGAATTTTTGACCTGCTTATTGTTGTTGTTGTTTGTTTAAAACAAAGACAAAACCAAGGCCTATTTTCGCCTGACCAACAACACAATCCTGTCCTGGGTGAGTTGTGGTCACTGTACTCATGGAAGAAGCAGTCAGGAGTACCTGTCTGTTTTTGTCTCTGTATTAGCATCCATTACACTGATGTGTATCAGAGAAGGTTTTTTGTCCAACTGTTTATTCTATTCTCATTTCAGGAAAACGGGCCTTACTATTCCTCCTACCCTCCATCCCCTGACTTGTGATCTGCAGTCCTGCAATGCTGTTGGTTTCCCATGGATCCAATGACCTGATGTCTGCCAAAACCTGTGCATTTGCCCACAGAATTCAGAGAGAGGGTTTTCCTCCCCCAGCTCTGGTATTTTTTTACTTGATGAGATATTTTCAAGCACTCAAGCAATCAGAACACTTTATGCCACTGTGAACTGTACAACTATTTCAAATATATTTATCCAATGGAAAAGTTGGGTTTTTTTGGGATCAGTATTTTATTTTCTTCTTTTTTGAAGCCATTGCATTTATTCCTGAACATACTTTCTCTTTTCAGGGAGATACATCAAAAGCACTTGATTTTGTTTGTGGCTATTATAATTTTCCACATCCATTTGTAACGCCTGTTTTTGACTGGTTTGTACAAATATTGTGCAGTTCCAGCCTGACGTGTTGCTCATCACATGGTTTCTATGCTTTCACATCTGGTTACTTTCCTTTTTAGTTAGTGCTGATTACTTTGGTTTTGATGCAGCAAAAGTACCTGAAATTGGGAATACCGTGTTTGCAGGCCGAACGGAACGCTGGAGCCAAGCAGAGATTACTGCAGCACTTAGTACCATAAATGCTGACTGAGCTAGGAGCCTGATACAGTCCCAGCCCATCTTCGGTGAATTATGTGACATGTCAGGATGCCACTACCCTCCCAGCAAGAATAAAATTGAAAAGCATTTACACTTCCTTTATACTCTTCTAGAGTTCTTCATGCCTGCTTTGAAATACCAGATGTGTTTCTATGATAAAAGAATACCATCATTTCGAAGTGGTGGAGAGGCCAAATGGTTTCTTAGAGATGTCAGTGTCCTTTTTATTTCTTGATGTACTGTTTTACACACCATAGTGTATGACATCTGCTGATTTTGACAGGCACAGTATATGAGAGTGCAGCAGTGATATTTACAGAATTGGATGTTAAAAGTCTTTTAGCTGCCAACAGAACACTGAAAGAAGAGGAGGGAGGAGACTCCCTTAAAAGATATCATCAGGGATGATGGAATCCATAGTGGGAAGAGTGTCACAGAAGTTCTAAGTGTGAAATGTCATCATGAGATCTAATAAGGTGGTTAGCACTGTAGCTTGTTGGGATGAGTAGGAAAATAATTCTCCCTTGATTTTGATAGTGTGGTTGTGTGTCACAACTTGTTTGCACTCTGAGGGTTTTGGCTTTCTTGTGTTAGGAGTACAGTGGAAGATGGACCATGCTGAGTTTCCATTCTCTCCTGCCTTGGCCTCCCTTTGGCTTGAGGTTGTGTTTATGCTCCATATACCCTCAGCGTGTTGGTATGTCAGTTACAGATGAAAACTTGGCTGGGATTTAATATTCATGTACATACAACTTAATACTGTTTTTTAAGTGGCCCCCAGGATCCATGTGATTCCATTATCAGATTTAAGGTGCTATTGGGTGCTGGAAACTGTAGCACAATGGAAAACTGCCTTGCTATTAATACTTGGGTTACCAGTGCTTCTTTCGGTGCTTCTCTGGTGTTTTTTGAGAGAGGAAAATAGCAGCAGTCAATCTGGAGCAGCTACCACACGTTCCTAACCTCCTCCTTTCACCTAGCTGTTTACCAGCTGCCCTTGTCTCCTGACTGGTTTACAGCCAGCAGTGAATTTTCCATGCCTCTCTAACGATTTGTATAGCTTTCCACCCCCATTAACCAGCTGCTGTTTTTCACACCCATGGCATTTCCACCAGGGCATTTGCAAAATAGCTAGTGTCCACTTAATAGGCAAATTAAAGGTGATTCAAAGTGTATTGCGAAAACAGAGCTCTCTGCTTCATCTGTTGAGGCAGTCCCCGAGCCTTTAGCTCACACATGGCTCAGAGTCATGAGACCTGAACACTTTTCCTTAGGACTCTGTCTGCACGTTTTTCAGACTCGAGCCCAGTCATTTTAAGAAATTACTTGGCTCAATGAAGTGCAAAACCGTCTCTGGAGCATTTGCAAAGTGGAAAAAGGAGATCTTGGCACTGTGCATCTTATTGTGTATATTTTTCCCTTGAAAGACCTTGCTTTAATTTAATTTTTTATTTATTTATTTTTTTTAATGCAAGTCTTGCATATGTGAGTGGCAGGACAGAGCAGCACCGTGCTGTGAAAATCATGCTTTTTTTTCAGTGGCTCTGTGTTCATGGTGATTTACCACTTCTATTTTTCCTGGAGCCTTTTAGAAGTAATGTGCTATAGGGCGGAAGGGGATCGAATCATTGAGGATCTCAGGTTATTCAATATAATTAAAATAATCCTAATATACAGACTGTGTTTTAGGCTGAGATAAACACGGGCATACTGTAATTAAGGGTGGATACAATGTGCTCATCTTAGGCTGAGGAGCACACTCTGTGCACGTCTGAACTCTTAAGTGTTTTAACAACCCTACCCACTGCAGAATTAAAACTCTTGATGAAAGCTTTAGACTATTTCACACCATATGTAGGCACACAGAGGGAGTCACCATAGGGAAGCATATTAGTATAATTATGTGAGTATTGCTCTTGTTGCTGTAACTCCCTGTGATGTTGACATTAGAGTGACATGGTTACTGTCACTGAAACTCAAATGCAGCACTTAGGTACTTGATTGTTATTAGCTACACCTCTTTTGAAAGCGTCACAGGGGCTTCCTTACTTAAGCTGCATTCAGATGTGTTTGGGGCCAGGTTCTGTCAAGCTGATGTCTCACCAGGGGCAGGTGATTCAATCGAAGTCTCTGAATTTTAAAGCAGTTACAAAAGTGGTGAAAGGCAAAACACTTGGTAGCTTCTTCTGTTCCTCCTGTTGTGTTTTCTTCTTAAGCAGCTGCTGTTGGGAATAGGAGGTGGCAAAGAGTTGTAGGCAAAGTCAGAATGTTGGGTTTGTGCGGGAGATTGAGGCAGCATGAATTTGTCACGTATATTTGAAACTGAGCTGCTCTTTTCCCTCATTCTCCTGCTTTCTTAAAATGAAAACAGGGCTGCTGAGTCTTTCTGGCAACTTTGCTTCTCTCATAGTAGCCTAAAACCTTGCTGGGTTTTTTGTTTTGTCATATATGCCTCTGTTGCCTTGTCCTGAATTAGACCTTCTCTTTAGTCTGTTCCTGAGCAGTGCTGCAAAGAATTAGCATCCAGCTGCTGAGACCAGACGCTCCATGTGAAATTAATTCAGATGGCTCTGCTATTCAGTGAGCTGATATCAGCCTTTCTTCTTTGTCAAAGTGAAAAACAAAAGTAAATCCTGTTGTTTTTTTCCCCTTTCCTTGGCCTCTTGGGTATGAATCCTATTACATCTGTGACCAAGCAACAGAAGCAATAGTCCCAATTTGAAACTTGTTTGCACCTCTAAGTATGTTACAGGCATTCCTGAATATGTTGATTCTGGCTAAAGAGTAACTGATCCCAGTGAATTCTGTTACAAGTACAGGCTTGGGAGAGAAAGGCGCTCTATTAAGCTGCATTTGAGGGAATAGATTAGGAAGCGATCTACCTGACACAGCTCAGTGCATGACCCTCCCAGGCCAAGGAAGACAAACCTTACTACATAGCATGTACTCCTAGGGCAACTGTCCCAATGATTTTACTTCAGCCTTCCATGGAAAAGGGATTGGTCCTAAATTAGAGAGATGAGTACCAACAGCCTTTGCAATAAGATCAGATGAGGATATGGATGAGCTAAAGCAGCGGAGCAATGAGCTTTTTGCAGTAGGTTTGCTTGTTTCTATTTCCTTTCTAAGCTGAATAAGAAAAAAAGACAAACAAACAAAAAAGATGATTTATGATTCAGTGCTAGGATACAGAGCCCTCTTAGTTTGTATGCTGTAAACAGAAGCAAAGTATGTGGTGGTGGGCGAGTGTTCTGTCTCATGGAGTTCTTCCTGGAGGAGAAAGGTAGAATGCTTTGCAAAGGTGAAGGATGACAGAGATCAAAATACTACAACCTTTTGCAGCATGGAGTCTGACTCCTTTGACTACCAGGTAGCTTTTTGATATGCATTCAACTATCTGACTCTAGAATCTCTCTAAGATATTTCAAATGACAAAGCCATTCACAACATGTATAAGTGGCAAAATTGCCAAGATTCCTAATACAGTTTAGACATAGCTACGGGGGAGGTGGCTCTGCTTGGAAGGACATTATGTACAAAAATGAGGGGAAGGGGATTGTATCAGATGATCCACATCAGCCTGCCTGCCAGCACAGCATCTGTTTTTAATTGGCTAATCAGATCCTGTTTTAAACCTTCCTCAGCTGTGCTTCCCTTGAAAACCAGATTCCTTATCCAGATGATGCAGGGCTCTCTGCGATTACAGTGCAGCTGAAACAAGAGCAGCACTTTCTTTCACCTACATTTTATGGGAACCCCCTTAATCTAACTGAGACGTAGACAGCAGAATCTCTGCTCTTCCAGTCTATCAGAGAAGTATTCTATGCTTTCTGGGGAGTGAAGAGGAAAAGTAATAAATGCCCATCCCTATGTTGTGAAAGGAGGAACATCTCTGGCACTGTGCAATGTCTTCTAATACTGATGCTTCTGGGTGGGGCTGTCTGTAGGAGTGAGATCTGCTTTGCAACCAAGGACTCACTAATGGTACATGAAGCCTGGGCCAGGTCTTAGAGAGACTGTCTGACCAAGTCTGAGAGGAAAAGGGACTACACCTGGACTGGAGACAGCATTCATGCTCAATCTGCATTGTGTGCACATTTGTAATCACAGTCCTGACTCATCGCTGCCCGCATAGAGCTGCTGTCTGCTTATGTGATATTTGAATCACTGATCAAGTTTGCTGCAGGAAAGTGTGGAGAGTTCAATCTCAGTCCTTTGGGAAGGTCCTGTAGCTCACCGAGATGCTCAAAAGAAAGGGCCAGCATGATCGTTTTGCTCTTGTTAATTTTGTTGTTTTAGGGATTTAGGGATTTATTGATTTATTTATTTATTTTCAGAAAGCAATCAAAAGCAGTTGTTAAAAATGACATACAGTCACTGACCTTTTAATAAAACCCTGGAGTGGTGCACTTAGCATCTCTGCTGGGACTGATCACGTGGCCTGTCATAAAGCTGTATGCTATATGCTTGGCATACCCCTGGCAGCAGACACCCTGCACTGTGCAGCCTTTCCCCACAGCTACATGTGCCTGGCACCTTCAGGAAAAGAGGTTCCTGTGAGACTGGAATGCTGTGGGTGGGAGGGCCTACATAGTTGCCATCAGCCTGTGCAGTCACACGACTGCTTTGATTTCTGTTATGGCGCTGGGAATGGTAACAAACTCATGTACTGTAAAGCAATTCTGCACAAAACGAGATGGATGGATCAGTACAGTGGTACCCTGCACTGGAACTAGGTGCACATCCTGCAGAACACACCAAGCACTGTCCATTTGGTGGACTACACTTATTTACTAGAAAGATCTGGTTTCAAACTTGATTTTACATTCTCATCGGAATATTTACACAATGAGGAGGTTGTAACTTACATGATTTAAAAGGTTAAAAGCAGCAGTTAGCTCATGTAACAACTTGGATGCACTTATGCATTGCTAATACTTTGGCAGAAGAAGTCATCTGAATAGGTTTGCAAGCAAGATGTTACCCTGTCTGCCCAGGAAGGGCATTTCAAAGGTGTCTTTGCGTATTGAAGGCTAACCAACACTATGCAAGAACAGGGAAGGTGCACTGTGGTCCCTTGACTGTATTAGCAGTGTAAGAAAAGCGAATGCTTGCCTGGTATTTGTTAGTTCTATGTATTCCCTGACTCACTGACAAACTTTTCGCTGGCTCTTGCTAAGCTGGGTTTCTGCTGGAGCAGTGAGCTTGTCCAACTGTTTGGCATGCTGGATTGAACACAAGAAATGGTAAAAGTTATATTTGGGGCAGGTAGAGTCATAGTAAATAGATCTTGTTATCTGCTATCAGTAGTAACAGGCTAGGCATAACCAAACGGTACTCTCAGCCTCATACATCCTGTGCAGCCACAAGAGTTCCTAAAAGTCTTTGTGATACATCAGCAAGGGGTGAGGGCCCAGAGACAGTTACAGGCAGATTCCAAGAGACTCACTGAGTAAGCATGGAAGGTGCTGATCCAAGCATAGAAGAGCAGAGGAAAAAGCCTCAGATCTCAGAGTCACTCAACTCTTTTATTATCAGCCAGTGCTGAGACGTGTCCTGTCTGAACAACTTTGTTTGCATTTGAGAATCTTTTTGAATGTAATTCTGATATAGCAGCATAGGACACAGGCATTCTTTGAGGGACTGACCAGGAATTTAAACTAAATAACATTTTAAACCTGGTAATTTACAACCCCAAAAGAAAATACACAGAAATGTTCTGCAGCTTGGCTGGTGCAGTAGCAGCTACCAGTAAGGTCTGCTCACATGCCGACTGGGGACAGATAGGCATAGGGATAGATAGCTGATATGAGAGTTTACTGAGACCCAGAGAAGATGGTGGTGTTTGAGCAGCAAGCAAACTACCCTTCCAGATATTTCTGGAGCCACTGATGCAGTTAGGCAAATTTTCCTCTGCCGAATTGAATTTCAATGTTTCACTCTACATTCTGTGATCATCACTGTTATCATTAGCAAGCAAAACCAGTTCCATAGTCATTACAGAAGGAACAGTGAAGAAATATTTTGCAATTAGTAGAGAGCTTCCAAAGATAAATGTCACTAAAAACAGACTGTGGCTATCTGCTGCAACCTCCCCTCCTGCTCCATTCTCCAGGGGCACTTTTCCAAGGGGCCTCAAAGTGCAGTAGAACAGCTGGGTTGGAAAGGCATTCTTTGGTACTTGCTGTTGAATGCAAGTTATATTACTGAGACAGCAAGCTGTAGAACTAAAAACAGTCTTTAGACCTGTGGAAATAATACACTGGAGAGCCAGCAGCAAGGCTTTCTGATGAGCTTTTGTGAGCCTGGACACAGCCCTGAAGCAATGTTGTTGCATGGAAATGCACTGCAACCCTGGAGCAACCAGCCAATACGGGCAGCAAACCACTGCCATCCCATAGCACATCTTGGTGCAGTTTTAATCCATTATCATTAAGTACATTGACTGTGGATGCTTCTTGAGGCTTAGAGATTGGCCTTGTTTCTGGATTGCTTATTTTTTGTGGGAACAAAGAAAGCTGTTCAGGAGCCCCTGAACTTATCCAGCACTCTCTGATGTGCTACAGGGTCCAAGAGCTGGGTGCATGCCTGCACCACGACACTGTGGGATCAATGAAATCGTGCCATGTTTGTGAGCTCACGCTGTTCCAAGCCCTCCATTTCCAGCTGCCAGCATCCTGCACAGTCTAAACAGCAGCAGGTTTGCTGTGTCTGGCAAATCCCAAGAGAAGAGCAGCTGTGGCAGCTCCAGGACAGTGACAGCATGTGCACACCAAGCCAGAGTGAAACAGCCTTTGCTCTTGGCACTGGAACAAGCCATAACAAGAAGCAGCCCACCCAAACATTCGAAGAACAAATGCATCAGGAGACTCTTCTGCTCTGATCAGCCTCCAACTAGCTTAGCATCTTAGGAGAAATAATAAGCTGGAGAACGAGTAATTTTCAAATGCACAGTTGTGTGCCTGCCAGGAAGGGAGGGCAGAGTCAGTGCTTGGACTGCTCCCCCAGAACCAAGTAGCGCAACATGAAACCTGGGGTGCCCACAGAAGGCCTCCATTCCTTAGGGAAGATGTGGGAGCAGGGCAGGAATGAGGAGACAGAGTGCTCCATTTCCTAGGGTCCCAAAACCTACTTTTAACCTGGTTGCAGGTTAAAACTTTCATGTACTCAGTTTATTGTCATAGTGTACATAGAAGGGTACAGCACCCAGAAGGCTGAAGGTAAGGAGTGCAGCAAGTACAAGTTGGGGGGTCATTTTGGAATCACAGAGTGTCCTGAGTTGGAAAGGACTCACACTCATTTAATTTCCTGGCTCCACGCAGTACCAACCAAAATGTAAACCCTATGACTGAGAACAGTGTCCAGACACTGCTTGAATTCTGGCACCCAGTGCCATGTCCACAGCCCTGTGCAGCCTGTTCCATGACCACCGTCCTGTGGTGCAGACCCTGTCCCTGACCCCCAGCTGCCCCTCCCCCCTCTCCCCAGCCCTCCCTTGCTGGCTGCTCTTTGCCAACCTCAGCTTGTCCCATGAAGTACCCCTGCCTATCCCTGGATGGGTCATGGGCTGCTGCTTGAATCTACTAAGAAAATGAGCTAGAAAGCCCAGGGTCATTACTGCTTTGCCAAGAAATTGTCTCCAATCTGTTTACTTATTGCTCTACAAGGACATCAGTTACAGCGAGCAACAGCACAGTGAATGGGGAGCTGTTGCTAAGCATACAAGGTTCCTGAATTTGACTCTATTCCTATTGGCTAAAGGGCTTTTGTTTTCTGGTCCATAACCAAGAAGAGCCTTATTATTGTGGTATGCTTATTTTTATTTTTAGGGCCTTTTTTCTCACAGATTTGTGTTATGAGACTTGAACTGGGTTCTCTTTCCATGACCCACTTTCCTAATGTTTCAGTCCCTCCACCCTGTTTTCTGCCTGAAGATGGTTAGATAAGGACAGAGATGGAAACTATCCTTTTCTAACCAAAACAGAGAACAAACTTTGAATTTTCACATAAAACACCACCTTCCAACAACTTGTTTGACATCTGGAGGCAAACAGCTGCTAGGAGAAACCAACACAAAACACATATGTTTTGAATAATTACACTGACTGAAACACGTTTGCCTCTTGGTAGCCCTTGTTTTCCCCTTTTGGTTAGGCCATGTCAAATTCGTGCTCTACATGGCTGCTTCTGGACAAAGCCTTCCAGGAAGAAGAGCAATGAGATTAGTTTCCTGTCAAAAACACAAAAAACACAAAAACCCCACAAAAGTGGAAAACAAAGCCAGACAACATCACAAAGTTCCCAAACAAAGCAGTTCTCCCTGCTACCTTTCATAAGCAGGAACAGAAAGCCAGCTCTCTTTTCTGTTTTAATGCTGATTTTAGAGAAATGGGAAGGTTTCGTGTTATAGATGGAGTGAGCTAACTTGAGTCTTTTGAAAGGCTCCTGCTCATCATGCACAGAGCTCTTCCAAAGCACGAGGGCAGAGAACACCTGAAGTTGCTATAGCACAGTCACACCAACAAGCTTTCCATGATGGCTCTCATTAGCTGATGCTGAACTGCTGCTTTACCCCTCCTGGGCATCTCAAGAGCACAGAGGTATGAAGGAGAGAGGAGTAGGAGGATGGGGTCTGAAGCAGCTCACAGAAAAGTGCTCCTGCAGCCCACAGACACCTGGCTTGAACTTTGCAAGCCCAAGCATCCTGAGTGCAGCAGAACACGGCTGGTTTCTCTCTCTTTTTTTCCCCCTCCCCAGTTCAGTATGTCATTGCCACCTGGGATGCTAATAAAGGTTCTGTGTAGGCTGCACCTGGCCTTCTGACTTCATCCCATTTTAGCTTCTGCGTGCTCTTTCAGGGTTGCTGTTCTCAGTCAGAAAGGGCACCGAGAAGAAAGATATTTCTAGCCACCAGCCCTATTCTGCCATCACAGTTCAGAAACAGTCAGCTCTCATCTACACCAGGAAAAATAAATGAATTAAGCTGCTCAGAAAAGGATGAGCTTTGCAGAATGGTGCCTGGCATCCTTTGGCAGCTGACAGTCCCAAAGCACCCCAGCTTCAGCATAACCAGGAGGCCTCTGTTTTTAAATGCTTACCCTTTTGGCTCCAGCTCCTCAAGAGTCCTGGCCTCTCTCTCAGGACAGTGGCATGGCCATATTGATCCTAGCGCCCACCAGCCTAGGCTGCTGTGGTGCTGGTAGGAAAGCCCAGCAGATGCAGTCCTTCAAACAGAAAGGACCTGCAACTCACAGGCATCCCATGAAGTTCAGTGATACAAACAGTAAAGGGGAGAAAATCAAATCAGAGTGGCATGCCGTGTATATGCTGGGACTGTATTCTGAGGCTGCTGATGCTCTGCAGGTCCCTACCCAAACAACAACCATATCCTATATCCAGCCCTGGGAGAGCCCCAAGCCTGCTGCTACCTTCAGACTCTCTTCTCATTTACTCAGGATATATCCACCGCGCCCCAAGCCATGCCCAAGCCTGCAGAGTCCTCTTATTGCAGGGACTCTGCCAGAGGCAACCAGATGTGCCTCCACATGGGGCACTGCATACCTCCATCCCCATACAGCAGCAAGGCTGCCCCTAAAACACTGTTTTCTTGCAGGTCATCTAAATTGGGCCCCTTAACCAGGACCTAATTCATTACTGAGAATCCAAGTTAGGAGGAAGCGAAACCCACAGGGACTGCAACACCTGTTCTGCCTCTGTCTCTTGTCTCTCTCAGGAAACCTTGAGTTTCTAAATTCAAGCACTGATTATGTCCTGTGTTTGCCCTTATCCTTGTTTGTGAAATTTGACTGATTTCACACACTCCTGCTTACACAAAGCATTGCCCAAGGTTATGGGGACAGTTGCACACCTGGCTAGGCTCCCTCCCCATGCCAGAGTACACATTCCTGGGCAGGAGGCCTGCAAGACAGGTGCAGACCCCAGGCTCTGAAACACCAAAATGCAATTACATACTTGAGGCTGGAAAGGAGCTGCTGGAAGCATAGGCTGGACATAAATATGGTACTTGGACCCCAAACTCCTCTGCTCCTGTAAAGGGGTAAGAAGGGAAAGCTGATGGGGGAAGACTTAGAATTGCAAGCAGGGGATGTAAGGGCTGAGTTCTGTGGGAGAGGGTGGAGAAGAATGTCCCCCACCTTCAGTAGCTGAACCCCTTTTCATCTGTTTCTGTTGGGTTGTTTTGTGTTGTGTTTTGTTTTTTGTTTTGTTTTGTTTTGTTTTTTTAACTACTGAAGGGGACCATTGATAACCCCCGCAATCAAAGATCTCTCACAGAATGACTGAGGATGTCAGGGACCTCTGAAGGATATCTGGTTCAGCACCTGGTCAAGCAGGGACACTCTGAGCAGGGTGTTCACTCACACTTGCTTGGACTCCCAAGCCAGCCCAAAGTTCCCTCATTTTTCTCCCCATTCAAGAGGGACACATTGAAGGGATGCAGCCTGGGTAAAAAACTGAGTCCTCTTGAACCAGGTGTACCAGTACGGTAAGGCATGTGTCCCAGATGGAGCTTTTACAAGCAGAAGAAAGGACCACTTTGTGTTGGGCTCCTTCCTCCTATTGACATTTCTGTATCAGGTCAACCTAGTCCTGATTTCACTATCCTTAGTTACACATTCTCCTTTCTGACATTTTCTGTCCTTCACGCTTGAGTATCACACTCTTCAATACAGAGGCCTCTGTAAGAACCCATACTGCATGGTCTGCCTGTTATTTCTACCAAATGTCAAAGGGATTAGGAGCTGCATGTTAAGCTGCTGCCTAAATGCTTCTAACACGTGGTTTCTGGCCCAGAGAGTGTGTAGGCTGAAACAGCATCAGGATCTCCCACACTGACATCGAAAGAGAATAAATTATCTGCTATGCAAGCCCAACAGTTAAGTAAGCATGGCTTTTTACATGTTCTCAACTTTCTGGAAACAACTCCTGGAGATTCAGTAAGGCCAAACACAAGGTGTTGCACTTGGGTCAGAGCAAACCCATATATGCATAAAGACTGGGAAAACAACTCATCGAGAACAGACCTGCCAGAAGGACTTGGGGATCCTGATGGACAGAAATCTGGATATGAGCCAGCAGTGTGCTCTTGCAGCCCAGAAAGCTAACAGTATTCCAGGCTGTGTAAAAAGAGGGGTGGCCTGCAGGACAAGGGAGATGATTATTCTCCTCTACTCTACTTTCATGAGGTCCTACCTGAAGTACTGCAACCAGGTCTGGTACCCTCAGTACAGGAAGAATGTGGAGCTCTTGGAACAGGTTCAGAGGAAGGCCATGAAGATGATCATAGGGCTGCAGCACTTCCCCTATAAAGAAAGGTTGAGGGACCTGGGCTTACTTAGGGTAGAGAAGACACCAAGGAAATCTCATTGTGGCCTTCCAGGACTGAAAAAGGAGTTTATAAATAGGGGGAGGACCAATTTCTTATGTGTTCAGATAGTGATATGTCAATGGAGAAAGGTTTTAAACTAAAAGAGAAGAGGCTTAGGTTAGATATTAGGAGGAAATTTTCTACTCAGAGGGTGCAAGGCACTGGAAGAAGCTGCCTGGAGAGGCTTTGAATACCTCACCCCTGGAGGCATTCAAGGCTAAGTTGGATGGGATCCCAGGCAGCTTGATCTAGTGGGTGGCAACACTGCCTACAGCAGGAGATTGATGGTGGATGGGCTTTAAGGTCCCTTCCAGCCTGGAGCCATTCTATGATATTACAAACTGTCTAGGAGCTGTGGACCAGCACACACTGAGCATCAGGTAGGAGGTGAGGGGATAAGCTGTTCTCATATTTGTCCTGAGTTACCTGTTCTGTGCAGACATCTCCTACAAAGGACTTGCTGTGAGAATTTGTGATTTTTGATAAAGAAGCACAGGAACCCAGGCCAGGCCAAGTTGCAGGGAGGACTGTACTGTAAAGGTGAGCCTGAAGGGATATAACACCATGTGACTGCTTCAGTTATCATCTCTTTCCTTTTGTATACACATACCTGTATACACATACCTGGTACACACATACCACAGCTGCAGGCCAGTCAGTGCACAGTACTTGTACAGGCAACAAGTACTAGAAAGGCCCTGAGAAAGCTGGAAATGAGCTCTCAGCTTGCTTTCATACTCATATAACAGTACTCTTCATAATTATGGGAGGACGTAAGGCACAACCTGCCAGCTCATGAGAACTTTCCTTTCCTTGAACACACTTTGAAAGGCAAGTCTCCAGTTACATTCCTTCCATTGGCTGCGGGCTGGTGCTTACTCAGCAAGCAAAGCACCAGGCTCTGCTGCTGGCTACCTGACCCGCGCTATTCTCAGCTCCGAAGGGAGGCTGCCTTGGGACAGGGAAGTCCCCTGAGGGGACTTCTTAGCAAGATGGCTGCCCCGCGCCGATCCCCCTTTTCCCGCCGCCGCGGAGAGCCTTGTCTGGCGCTGTCCGAGGTGCTGAACGGGCCCTACAGGGTTTGGCCAGAGCGAGGGAAGGTGTTTGGCTCGGCAGAAGGGGAGGTTCAACGTCTCGAGTAAGGAGTAATGAAATCACACGAACTGGACTCTGGAAATCTAGTTTGAGGCATGAAATCACAGAATATCCCAAGCTGGAAAGGACCCACAAGTTGAGTCCAACTCCCGGCTCCATACAGCACCACCCTAAACATAAACTCTATATCTGAGAGCAGCAACCAAATGATCCTTGCACTGTGGCAGCATGGGCCTGTGCCTGCTGCCCCGGGGAGACTGATCCAGGCCCCACCACCCTCTGGTGAAGAACCTTTTCCTAACGCCTAACTCAACCCCTCTATAATCTTCTAAGCCTACCAGTAGAAAACTATTAAAATCCAGTTATCTGCATGCCCCCCAACAGAATACATACTCCAAGCCAAATTCCCTGAACCCCAAATGAGAGAGCTGAATTTCATAAAAGCCAGAAAAGCGTGGGGGAAATTGTACATGCTAAGGAGTTCCACTTCTGTAAGGAACCCACAGATGGTTGGCATTATAGTTTTCAGCAAGTCTACCTCTTCACAGAGGCTGTCTGCAAGAGTTCCTCCCTCCAGGCCCATATCTGACTATTTTCACTTGAAAGTCTGTCCTCCACCAAGATACTTGTGAGGTGTCTCAGATATTATCTCTTCATAGAGAATGATATGTGAGAAGGAATTCCATTCAGTCACATCTGTCAGGGATGGGGATTTTTGTAAGGACACCCACAAAAGGGCCCTACTTTCCCCTGAAAACTGGGTGGTTGGGCTACTGAAGATTCCTACCATATATTGAAGACTAGCAGAGAAAAACAATTCTTTGTCTCCATAAAGGCCTGTTGCACTCAGAGTGTCTCTGAGGAAGGAGACAGAGTCACTGTGAAAGAAAGCCAGTTGTAGCTATTAGACTCCTTATGCTAGTGCCACAAAATGAAAGGGATACCTTGCATTTTTTTCTCCTTGCTCACTTCCAGATTCATGACCAAAAAATAATAATAATAATAATAATAATAATAATAATAATCTTTCAGGGTCAGTACGGTGGTTCCCATTGGACACCACACATATCCTCTCACATCCCAGGACCATATACACAAGGCACTTACTGGACTAACCTTTAGAACTGGAGTCAGAAATGAGGATTTGTGATTCTTCCTAGATTCCTTCTTACAGTACTGGAACAGAAGCCTTTAATTATCATGAAATTTACCCAAGACTGAACATAAGCAAACCAAACTGCCCTCTGGCTAACTCTTATCACAAGTGGCTGGTCTCTCATAATTTTCTCCCACAGCTAATGGGCTCAAGAGTAGTTCATCAGTTTGCCAAAATATTTAATCAGGAAAAAAAAAAAAAATACTAAACACTTCCACTGTTTTTCATATGTATTAGTAGCATTACCTCCAAAAAAGTAAAAAGGTGCATGCCCTAAGAACAGTAAATTTTGCTCTAAGAATTAAACACTTCCTTATAATCTTTCAGGAAAGCACAATAATCAAGCTCCTTGGCTACCTGACATATTATTCCTGAAGAATTTTCACCATTTGAAATCACTTTTTGTCACTAAGTTTTCTTCCCATCATGATTTCCTCTTGTTGACATATTAGACTTCTATTTGATATGTTATAGCATATTTCTAAGCAGCAGGAACACCCCATTTCCAATCTAAAACTTGGAAATGTGTTTCCAGACCATAGAATGGTCTGGGTTGACAAGAACCACTAAGATCATCTTGTTTCAAACACCCTGCTGTGTGCAGAGTCACCTATCACTAGACCAGACTGCCCAGAGCCACATCCAACCTGACCTTGAATGCATCCAGGGATGGGGCATGCGCAACCTCCATGGGCAACCTGCTTAAGTGTACCACCAAACTCTGAGCAAAAAACTTCCTTCCGGTACATATCTTAAATCTTCACTATCTTAGTTTAAAAACATTCTGACTTGTCCTATCACTACCCACCACTATAAACAGGAGGGGGCATGGCTGTTTACATGCTCACTTTAAGTACTGGAAGGCCACAATGAAGTCTCCCTGGAGCCTTCTCCAAGCTAAACAAGCCCAGACTCCTCAACCTTTCTTCATAGCAGAGGTGCTCCAGCCCTATGATCATCTTCATGGCCTTCCTCTGAACCCGTTCCAAGAGCTCCACATCCTTCTTGTACTGAGGGTACCAGACCTGGTTGCAGTACTCCAGATGGGGCTGAGTAGGGGGGGGACAATCACCTCCCTCTCCCTGCTGGCTACACAGTATGCAAACTGTCTGAATCAGCCTTGTTTGCACAGTCACCAGTACTTCCCTGGACTGACGGGTTTTCTCCTGCTGGCTTTGAGATGTTCTGAAGCCATCTTCTCTACCTTGGGAATTAGGGAGACCTTGAAGTTCACTGGACTGACAATGACCAAAGTCAATAGGAGGAAACAGCTAAGAGAATGGGCTGAACACACATGAAAGATAAGAATCTCCTTTGATAAAGTTCTAGTCTCTGAGTTAAAAACTTCATCCCTGAACACTCTGCTCCCATCATCACAGCAGGGCTTCCTGGCACATGTACAGAAGTAGAAGGGAGAAAATAAAAACTACCTCATAAACATAAGAGTTTTAGTCCTTTAAAATGTTTTCAGTAATAGAGTTCTGAGCTTTAAAAACAGTTTTGGGTTGTGGGCTTTTTTTGTTCGTTTTTAAGTTTGTTTGCAATATTTATATGGCATTTACATTTTATTTTTAAGTGCTTCAGTTCTCTGCTGCTCCCTATTGCGAGAATGAAGATTTGGTTAAAATCTAAATGCATTCTGGCATGTCTGGATTCTCAAGAATCCATCTGCATGGAAATAAAAAAGGAAATTAAAGCACTAGAAAAATAAAAGAAGCATGTTAGGTTGCTATGAATCTTGATTAACGAGAGCAAGGAAATTCGGAAGGAAGATTTTACTTTATGCCTAATTTACTTCATTGTGCAGTAGACAAGGCTGGAGAATCAATGGCCCTGTGCCTTCAAGCACCAAGTTCTCTCCAAAAACATCCAAGTATACAGATTCCCTTCTCATTGCTAGCTATCAGCTTCTAGGTAGCACTGGGCACCTGGACCTTTCATAATCTTACAGGTTTAGCCATTCAATTGAGGCTGTGTCAAACATTTACACAGGGCAGCACCATTATACTGCAGCCTCTGTTTTCCTCACAGCAACAGTGAGAGACCCCCTCTAACACAGTCACATCAGAAATTACATGTTATTACTAAGCATGTCTGACACAGCCTCAAGAGCAACCATCATAAGGAAAATGAACTGCTTTTCTGTGATTTTCTTCTGTTCGCATACAGATTGATATAAGGAATGACAGCAGTACTATTACTTTTCAATGAAGTCTCTGATCTGCAGGTTTTGTCAGCAATGGATGGTATGCTCTTTGATAAAAGACAGATTATATAATACAACAAGAAAAGTCAGATCTCTGAAATGACTTGTAGATCCTTTTACTGCTCCTTTGTTTTCAATAAGTAAAATCACTAATCAGGTAGCATGAGCCTACTGAGTCAAAGGAGTCACTCTGGAACTATAAATCATAACTTTGCAAGCAGTTTTGCAGTTAAAGACAAGATCTCTGTCAAATACCATATTGTCCATATTATTTATGAATTATATATACATATATATATTCATATTTTCAATTGATATTTCAGTGAACTTTGATTTTCATTAAACAAAAAACTCAGGCTACGGTCAGCTGGGACTCTTGGTCATACAAGCAATTCTATCCAGATGGCAATCTTATGTCTAACCAGACACCAAAGAGCAGAGAGTACCAGAGCTCAGAGCTGGCACCTTAAATGCTGAGGACAGGCAGGTTTGTAATGTGTGATAAAACAGTAGTGATTAATGTACCATTGTTATACTGTAACTGAGTATCCTATTTCTGAAATGAAACAGATGCCCCAGTACTCCCACTCTTCCCATCCAGTCAATATGTAGAGCTTCCAAAATATTCACTCCCAGCTTTGTCAGCATGTCACTGAGTTACCTAACAGTGCTGCTTTTCCTCAGGGCTTGTTTTTTGATCCATGGAATGGTAGCAAACAGGATTCCTCCTGCCACAGAAGTGCTGTGGTGAAGGAGACTAACAACCCACACAAAGTGCCTATACACTCAGCTAGAACACTGCTCTCTGTTTAGTTTACTTCTATCCCAAACATACAGTGTGTGTATATGTGTATATGTGTATATATATATATATATACACACACACACACACACAGAGATATCCAAACACAGACAGATGACTGTTTGCCTGGATCAACTCCATGAATTTAAGCCCAAAGGCTTCAACCTCATTGGACAGAGCTACAGCAACGCATCCCAGCACAGCCTGTTGGCAAGTCAAGAGCCCTGAACACAGACCTATGAGCAGATCCAACCCCCTTTTTTTTTTGATGACACAAACCTTCTGGTGTCACAGAGAACTGGGACATGGGGTTGGCAGCAGTCTCTCTTCCCAAAAATAGCTTTGCTTTCCTCTGGTCTTGGAAAAAGCTGCCCAGGAGGAGAGAGCAGAAGGCAGCTCATGAGGTCTATAAAGCTCCATCAGTCCTGGCAATTATTCAGCAGTACACAACATCAGGGGAGCCCCACATGAACAGTAAAACAGACAGGCAGATGTTGTGATGACTTACAGATGTAACAGTATTGTAAATGCTCTCAGAGGAAAGGATTGAAGAGCTGCTGTTAAGTACGGTGAGCGAATACAGGCTTTGTCTGCTGTCTGTACCTTGAATCTACAAAGAAAGCCCAAAATAACTTACATCCTGTACCTCTGTGCTGACACTGAAACCTGCAGGTGGGTTGAAAACTAAGTACCCACAGCCACCTACCATATGCAAGAACAATGCAAAATTGTGAGCATTTGCCATTTCTAGCCATCACACAAAAACTTGTCCATCTATTTCGTGTGCACTCAACTGTGGGATTCAGACAAAGTGTTTTTCTAATACTACCAGATGCAAAACACTACATCTGGAAGCCAGGAACACAGACACTGTCAATACCAGATTGAAGAGGCAGCTTTGAGAAGGAGATGGACTCTGAACTCACTGCAAATAACTAAGCTGGCAGAAGCACACAACATGCCACAGAGCTACAGGAAAAATGGTGGGGACATGATGCAGGTGGGAGAGAGAGGTTGTCTGTGGCTACATAGAGCACTTAGTGCAGGAACCAAGTGGCTGGTTCAACAAATACACAGAAACAGAAGTTTCAAGGGAAAAAGGTGCCTAGCTTCCAAACCGAGACAGAATACAGGGCTCCAGGAGCTCATTTTCCTCTATTCATCCAAGAGGTAGAGTTTATCAGATAGTACAGTGCAGTCTGAGACGTCTCATCCTTGTTGAGAAGGATGCAGCATTCTCCATCTCAAAGACTCTCATGAATCCTTGCGACAGATATAATGTAGTTTTAAGTAATAAGACAATAAGGTTCTTGAAGTGTACAATAAGACATAAGGCCACTATCACAAAGACCTCTTCTATGGCACCGAATCACCAGTGACACACTGAAAGAGCTCATTTCTCCAAAGCAGGAGACTTCATGCCCAAGGCCTGACGCTAGTCAGAGGGGATTAGAATTATTTCTAAGAGTGTGCTTCTCTGTTCTCTGAGCAGCAGAGCATCCCAGACACCAGTTTGAGCAATGGGAACTCCTTACAGCATTTTGCTGGATAAGCCAGCCTAGGCAACTAGTTCTTATTGGTGTACTAAAGCCCTTAGTTAATTAATGTGGTAACATCCATAGCAGCCAGTGCAACTTAATTTTCAGAACTGAAGCTGATAGTTCACACCCAGCAGCTGCTTTGCATATGGGTCTTGGCAAGACTATTTTTCCAGCATGATGACTCAACTCCTTCCTACTAGGAAAATTACTAAGGTTTGGCAGGTTGACTACTACTTCCACTGGGCAGCCTCACCTACAGGATACAGGGAGCTTTTCTTAAAACCACTGAGCCAAAGCAGAAGATTACAATAGTGTTGCTATAGCAGAACATAACTGGTGTTTCTAATACCCACACTTAAGTAGCATTTTGCATCCTTCAGTGTATCTCACTTGCTAGTGACTGGATGAACACAAAATATTTTACTGGGGAAGGTAACAGCTACGCATCCTTTATGTATCAGTGCATTAGTACACTAAATATGCTAAAAGCATAGCAGGCAACATTCAAAATAAGCAAGCACACAGCCTTTTACACAAACATCTGATCTGTCTGAAACAGCACACTGAACGCTAACTTCAGACAGAAACTACTAACACAAAAGGAAGGCAAGAAATAATTGTACCTGCCAGAACTGTGGAACAGTTTGGAGTACTGGTCTTCAAATGCCTCACCATCACAAAACTGAGATGATATGCACAGCATAGATAACACTAGGTACTAGATTCTGGCAGAGCAAACAGGAAGGACACTTGGAACTATAGCCATGCAATAGCAAGAGATTAGTACAACTTACATATTTACTCTCACAATTCTCACCTTATAGAGACGACTATCCTGCTGTTTCAGTACCTGACTGCAAATTTAAGTCCAGTATTCTAGAAGCCTAAGGATGGTATTCTGCCACCAAAAAACCCTGAAACACAGAATCATTCTATCACAGAATGAATTGAGGAGCTGAGGTGAGAGTGTTTCAGATGACAAGCTAATGGTCTGTGCCATCCAGCTTTTGTACAGCTGGATTATCAGGTCTCCATTTAAGTCTGGGGAAGAAATTGGAACTACACAAGCTTCGTAACTGTCTTCACAGTACTATAGCACACCCTGCTAGTCTCTGCAGAAGCTTCCACTTACAGCCATTACAAGCTCTTGAAGGCTGGAATTTCTCTAGTGTTACTTTAATAGGGTAGAGGTTGACTGAGCAAAGGCATCGTGTCAAGCGTGCTTTTTATAGAAGATGTATTTTTGAATCTAGAGCAACAAATAGACTGCCACATGCCCCTATCTTTTATTTAGCATCGACCTGTTCAACCCACAGTGACCAAATGTTTCTCTACAAACCATCACTACAAACTAAGTAAAGGATGAATTGCATTCCACTTAACTGACTAATCTTCAGTCAGTCAAGAGATAGATGAATACACGCATGATAAAAAGTCTTCCTTCCTTGAAGAGGGCCTAGAAGGAAAACATTACTGTATAAATTCATTACTATTTCTTCCTCTCACAGTGTATTTACAGGCACATTCTAAGGAACCCACTTAAGCACGGAGTTGAGCTAGAAGGTTTCCAGAGTGCCCTTCCAAACTTTACAGTACTATGAACAGACAATAAGCTCCACAAATATTTCCAGTCAGTGCAACTTAGATGCAAAAAATAACTTCAGGCAAACAGTGTTTCACATAAGTTTATTTGTACAATTATTTCAGAATCATTAAGCTCCAAAACCCAATTTCCAAGGATGACATGTGAACACCACAGTGCAGGACAGTAGGTAATTACAGTAACTAATCTCACAATTGGGCTCATCACAAATTGAAACCTTTCTAGTATCTTATCCTGCCAGCTTAAAGAAACAAAAAATTACTTTTCCAGAACAGGTACAAGATAGATTTTCCTAGAGCTGACTTCTGATAGGAAAAAAAAAGAAAAAGAAAAAGAAAAAAAAAATCCTTTTCATTTCAACAAAAAGTGCGGTTTTAACCAGAAAGAGAGACAAGCCCAATGCAAACACTTCAGTGAGTGGCCTCCACTTCAGGTAAAGAAGGAAAGCTGGAGAGTTCCAACCACTCCCAAAGCTTCTATAACTATATAGCCCAGCAATCCATCTCAGAACAAGTTCCACTGAAATTAAATAGCCCATATGAAATACAGTTTACCATATTTAACAGCTGACAGTAATGGTTTGAGCAACACTTAGATGCAAAGGCTAGAAGTATTACCATCCATTTGGCTCCCAATGCCCAAATCACACATTTGCTACTAACAATGACCAGCTTATTGCTTATTCCTGCATCCAACAACTACGGCACCCAATTCAATTAGTTTTCTATACCTCTCATTAAACGAGCACTATCAGCACGCCAGCAGTTTAAAACTGAAGTAACTTGTTTGGAGAAAGCCTCATAAAATGACTTGGACTTCTCATGTAGTGATAAGCAGAGTTCACTGCCAAAATAATCAGCAGCTATTCTACTAGAATCCCATGATATCTAGGCACAAAACATACCATATGCTCAACCCCATAACTCCAAAAATATGGATATCTATCAGTCCTAATTGAGACCTGGTTTAAGCCTTCTGCTCTGTAGACAGACTACTCAAGGTAAAAGACTGCTTCTGAGTAACCGTTTATCACAATCTCCTGCTTAGTGGCACAGCTAACAAGTTGAAGACAAGCACAGCAAGTTACATCTTGAGTTGAGGGAGCATGAGGTATGCTTTATCTTAGCACTTTTCAGAATGATGGTGGTTAGCACGGGGATCTAATGAAAGTGACTAAAACACACTTTACTGGTAGGTTTCTTTAGTAGCATCTTTATCAAATAAAACAAGATTTAATCTCTTACAGTGAGGAAGTAATATCAATAAACTGTAAGTTAAAGGGAACTTGGTGACAAATATTCACAAACAGATGCTTCAGACTGGCTCAGCCCTGCGGAGTTTAAGCTACAGGAAGACAACTGCTATTTTAAACTAGTCTAGTTTCCTAGAAGCCTAGTCATCAGGAATGATGTGCTGATACAAGTCTTGCAGTCCAGTATTTCTGCAGTTCTGCTATGATGCCCCTGCCTAGAAAGAATGCACTAGGGTAATAGCCTGAAGCTTAGCAGCCTCTCTCAAACTTCTACTTGATACAGAAGCAAGCAGAGAAGAGGTCTGCACCATTTAGCACTTCAGGGAGACTGAATCAAGCAGGCAACCTGAACTTGGCCATGGGTCATTACCTTAGCACTCATTCTCATATTACTCCCAGCTGCAGGGTCCTTATAAACCTGATCGCAAACCAACTAGCACACACCAGATTGAGCTGCTGCCACCTGGGACATCAGGCTGCCAAAACAATTTGAAACCAGAAAGTAGTAGACTGCAAGCAGCACCCTGACAAATCTATTCAATGTTTCAGCTCTGTCTAAACTGCCTAAGTAGGCTTATTTGAAGGCAAAGAGACACAGAATGCTGTCCCAGTAACTTTGTTTATTCTGTTTAGTGCCAATGGAGTAAGTAATAAGCAACTGCAGGCTACAGTTTAACTACTCAAGAACTTAACAACCAGGCTAAAAAGCATTAGTAATTTAATATGCCAGACCCGGTAGCCCTGCAAAGCTTAAACCAAGGGAGTCAGCTGTTTAGAGAGCTAGCATTCTACATAAAGCTTCCTTGGAGGCCTCAGCAACAAGTTACATCACCAAGAGCACAAACATTTATTGCAGGAAGCTAGGTGCCCATAGCTCTGTCTCAGAAGGAACACAGGAGAGCTTTATTCTAGTACTTCTTTTCCCAGTAGACACATCCGGCCTGACACTAAGCAGCCAAGGCATTCAAAGGCTAGTAGGGAAAAAGATTACTTGCTTCAAACTTATAAGGGCTCCTCTTCAGTATTGACTACTACTTCTGCATGAGCTGATACACACAGTTTCTAAAGTCCAGCTATGAGATCCCACAAGACTTGAGTCTAAGCTGGTATTCATATCGAACTCATCCCCCTAGGCAATGGTTTTGGTTGACTTTTGGAACAGGAATAGCTTTAAAAAAAAAAGTCAACTGAAGCTATTTAAGGGATGAAAGCAATTACAAGTTCTTAAACAAAACAACTTCCTCCTAGTGATACTCTGTAATACAGCAAGTAACTCTGCATGCAGAAGTTACTCATTCCACCAGTAAGCTCGCATTACCTTTGACCCACAGGACAACACCAACATCGCATCAGTTTTAAGAAAAGCCTTCCAAGTAGTCAGTATTCCAGGTGAGAAGTGCCTTGCCTGTGAAGTGTATCAAGTCCAAGCCACAACAGCTAGAAAAATCTGAAACTCATCCTTATGTACTTTGACTATTCAAGAGTTTTTAATAATAATAAAAAAGTTTGCTACTGAAGATGCTTACAAGACTGTACAAGATATTAACATAAAGCATGCCTGGCTGCAGACTGCTTTCACAAGCCTATCCCTCTTTGCTTTCCCAAGCTAAGTGAAGCCTGAACAAAAGAAAAGCAGCCTTGCTGCTATACTAAGGTGGCCTTCACGCATTAGTTACAAGAAAGTAGGAGAGCCTGTAACATAACAAGAAGCGTTTGGTCCTACTAAGAACAGGCAGTTTTTCCCACTGCCAAGTAAACGCTGCTCTGCTATTGCTCTTCACATCTAACAGCAACCATATAGTTTTATTTCATCTGCTTTTCTTTCTAGACTTAAATAATTTGTCTGATCCAGCACTTTGGTCTCATACAGTCAGGGAGACAGCAAGAAGACACAGAAGTTAACAATTAAGTATCCTTAACCATTGCACCAGTACATATTAAATAGCTCTAACTTTTGTCTTTCTAGTCTACTTCTCTGATTAAACAAAGAAAACAAAAGCATTTACAGTGTATGAATTTTACTATTGCAATTGAGTGAAAGTTGCCAGTTAAGGTATTACCAGTCAGTTTCTAATACTGCTACATACAGAACCATCCTTATGAAGTACAGAAATGTCAAAGCAGAAAGTTCAGCACACGGAGTTCAGCCCCTTGCACTTCCAAGTGAGTAGATACTCTTTCAGAGGTTATTCTGAAACTAGGGGCAGACTTTCACCACATACAGCATCTGTAGAGAGCTCTGCTTAGAGGTTATACACCTCATCAAGTAAAGTTTGAGACCACAATAGACCAAGAATTTCACCTCCCAAAAAACCACATTACACAGTGACCAAAGGATTATGATAAACTAATAAGCTTGAGCCTTAAGTGAAAGCAAAGGTAAGCCTGCAGGACCTGCCTGAATTTGTACAAAAAAATAATCAAGAAGGCACTTTAGAAGTTCATACTGACAGGAGCACACATCAGCCTACAAATTAGTGCATTTTTTGCTTGCTGTGGACCCACAAGGAAGAAACTTAAAACTTCAGTGTAAGAGCTGCACTATCTCCCCAGCTGTGCCAATAACTGTTTAGAAAGATGTAGTCAAAAAGGCTTTATCTTGAGCCTCTACTTAATAGTATTCTTCCTATCCTATTCAAGCAGTGGTTCCAATTCTATTTAAGGCTTCATTTCCTCATTTCAAGAACTTCACATCAGTAATTGTTTAGATCATGTTTTGCTGCATGCTTAGAGAAGGCAACTTTCAAGTTTTCATACTCCAGAAAAATCTAGCCAACTCGTGCTTTTAGAGACAGGCTCATTAATCCATCCCCAACTTGCAAGAAACCTGAGTCAGGACAACATATGCCCATGCACTACAGGAAACAGCCACTGGGCCCTCTACAAGAGGAACATTATCCATACATTAACCAGTTCCACACAGCCAAAAAATAGAAGCAGCCTAAGCTCTTACACAAGAATTCAATAGAAAGCTGGCCAGAATCTGAACTGAAGATGTATAAAGTAATGAGGTTTGTCAACAAAAAGTTTTGGTTTTAAATCAGCTTCTGCTCTGCACAATATATTTCCCAGTCTTAGCTCTATTAACTAACACAGTTTACCGAATTACTCCACTTAGACGACACGTTAATAGCCACTTCCAAGATGAGTACCTAGTCCTGTAACTATTCCTCTAATATTTGGTTGCTGGTTCTCTTCTCGCAGTGAAGAGGTAATAAGGCTTCTCGGCATTTGTAGAGATGAACCGAAAAAGTTTTTCACAGGTTGCCTGGTTGCATATTCCTACTGCATGCCAGGAAGTAATTAGTCCAACAGTCTTATTAGAAAACCTACAAATGTCCATTATTTGTCTATGTACACTCAGCTTTTAGAAGCCTCCGCTGAAGAACACAAGTGAAGTAATCAATTGCAAGGCAACCAAGTGGGGTAGGACTGGTTATATGGCACTGGAGGATTTGCAAGATAGTAATTGCTGAAGTTTACATCACTAACATAAGGTGCCGGCTGGTAGTAACAGGTAACAGTAGTGGCGTTAGGGATGATGTTCTGTTCTGCCAGCACTTTGAGCGCCAGCAGAGAAATCAAGTTGAGAGTCTGTCTTCGCTCATGTCCCATGAGACACACAGTGCTCTCATTCACCACCCTGCGCAGAATCATGAGGTAGTCATATTTGCTCCTCTCTTCTTTGGAGAAGTGGTTCTGGAGGTAGGTCTCTAGTTTGCGCTGCTGATCCAGGATGTCTGGGAAGTCTATGAAGAACCGGGAGCACATGTAGCGCTCTAATGTTTTGATCTCATTTTTATCCATGGGCCGGAAGTCTCGCACTAAGAGGTTGCTATATTTCAGAAGCCCACCACCTCGGATCTCTTCAGGATTTTTGGTAGCTATCAGCTTGTTCTGGAGGTGATCAAAAGCTGCTTCAAAATCTCCATACATGCTCTCCCCAATCACAGTTGGATGGAAGTGCTCCGACATGGGGTTTTCTGAGCAGCTGTAGTAAAAGAGCAGGGAATCCAGTATGATTTGGAAAGAGTCTACACTGAACTCAAACTGGCGTCTTATGCAGTCTACGAACTTCAGCTCCACATTCCTGCCGTGTTTGTTGGAAAGTGATATCAAACTCCAGCGATCGGACTCTGTGGACACCTTCACCAGCTTCTGGATGTAGGCTTCCTTCAGTGTTACTGGACTGATTTTCAGTTTGCTTACTCCTTCTGGTAAGAAATTCAGGAGGGAACGCAACACCACATCTCGAACCAACTGAAACTCTGCCTCACTTGGAAGAGAAACTTGAAAAATGAGATCCAAGTCTTTGCAGCCCAGACCATTATCTTTGACCAGGACGTGGCCAGCTGCAGAGCCATTCAGACGGACATCATGTACCGCAATGCCTGCTTCATTCAGCTTACTCCGAACGGTCTGAACTATGTCCTTCAGAGTTATCTTCAGTGTTGGGAAGTTACCCCGGCCATGAATTGGAACCACCTCTGTAAGAACTTCATGCAGGCGGCTGACCTGCTCCCAATTCAGCACACTGCATGACATACAATCTGTATTACTTCCTTTGCTTGCCATGTTAAGGTTTTTCTTCTCCAAAGAAACTGTAAGGAAGTGGGGGGGGAGAGGAGGGAAGGAAACAACAAAAAACAAGTCAGACTTTCAGTTTACACTGCCTAGCTTCACTTTCTGTCTACACATATAAACTAGAGAGAAATAACTGTTCATGCTAACGATTATCAGCAAGCCTTCTACCTGAAGTGGCCAGGTATACTGGCCCACAGGTATAGGCTCAAAATTCAGTGGTCAGAGTCCTTTTGTGATGACATACTATTAAGAATTGGATAGAAGTAATTTGTTCCAAAGGAAAGCCCCAACAAATAATGCAAAAACTTCATCCAAGTTTCCATGACCATCTGCAGTACCAGCTGAAGCAAGTGACAATCATAAGCACAGAACACTTCCAAACGTTAACTCTGAACTTATTTCATTATAGCTAAAACTCAAACACCTCTCTCCAAATAACATGACAGTAAAAGAAATTCAGGCACTAGTTTCAAAGCTTAGAGATCCAATCCACTGAAAATACTAATGTGCTCTAGACAAGAGTTCTAAGAGAAGTTTCTTTTCCGTTTCTTAATCACCCAGCACATAGAGCTGACACAATAAGAGCAAAGTCCACCTTGCTCCTGCAAAAACCTAAAGAACTTCAGCATCTGGACAGAATTTCAGCTGTAAATACAGATAATATAGCTTTTCAATGTGCACTTCAGTCTCTAAGCAATCTTTCTTTTTCAGATACATTTCACAAGCAAGCTACCTTTTTGGAAATATTCATACTTGCCCTGTCCTTTTGTTCATTTACGAAGGGAAAACAACTTCATAAGAGCTGGCATGTATTCAGGTGGGATTAAGGCACACTTGTTAACGTTACAATAAGGACTTGAGAACCTCACTGACTAGTTCAAGCTTGAGCACTTGAAGGAGTCTTGTCACAGTTGACCTCTTAATTCCCTTGTGCTTCAATGACTTGTTATGAAGTATGTGGATACTTACGTATATTCTACAGTCATGCAACTCCAAGTTATATTAATACACCCTTCCCTTTTCAAGTGTTCCAGCTTTCTATAACGGCCAGGTGCTCCATAACAGCTGGGAACCGAGGCTTCATGTTCATCCACCTCAAACACTTGTGAAAGCTGTATTTGCAACTGCCAAGGTCAGGCTATTCAGATTTAGCTTACTTAACTCTTGCCTACCTAGAAGTGTTTAGAACTCAATCATGTATTTTCCTAGCATGCATCAGGATAGTGTATGGAACACTTTCTAAGCAAGATACAAACAGTAGCTGTTATTCCTTGCTTGTTGCCTACCAGCTTCAATCTCTGAACAGATCATTTGACCTGTCACCTCCTCTGAGAGGAGAAGAATCCTAGCTCAGACACACAGCAAGGTAGCAAAACCCCCTGGGATGCAATTTCTGTCCCTGAGCACAAGCTGCAGCATTATTAGTTCTGCTGCTGTATCACATCAGCTTCAGTAGGCATCAAACAAACCCATGATTCTTAAGATAACTAGTTCAGGATAAAACAGAAGTTTCTTTAAACTCAACCTTTCAGACACAATCCTAGAGCTATCACAGCTGACAGGAGTTGCCTTCAGAGACTTAATAGTATGCTTTTACCCCAAAAACACCACTTCCATTAAATCTGTCAGATCACTAGAGAACACAAGATTTCCCTGACTTCAAGCTGCAAGTGTCTAAGCTCCTCCTTTCCATTTGTGGGCTCCTTAGCAGCCAAGGCAACACACACAGCACACCAGGCAACCAGAGAGGACTTGAGCAGAGCTTTCCACCCCATCACACACACTTGGTTCAGCTTGAGGATCTTTGCACTGGAGCCCAGTGCACATACTCTCTCTACCAGCACCTGCTGGGAAAGAAGATCAACTATTTCTCCTCCTCCATTCAGGGGAGAGTTTAATTCCTGGGCTGCCAGCTGATGAAGCATCTCACCCTTAAATCACTCATGCGTTGCCTGCTCTGCAAGATTTAAGTTCATGACAGCAGGACCTTAGTGACTAATGCACGTGGAATACTAGCAGCTTGCACGCTTGTGTTTCATTACCACTGTCTTCCATCACAAGGTCAGACACCTGAAGGTGCTCATCCACTGGAAGGATAGCCAGGAGAAGCCCTATTTCTGCTACCCAGCGTCAAGTGTACTATAATGTTAGTTGGATGCAATGCTCAAGTCACAAGCAAGGAAATTTGAAAGTGGGACTCATTTCTGCCACAATGAGGGATCACAGCCCCTGCAACGGCATGTAACAGGACACAACACCTAAAGAACGCAGGTCAGGGCTGCTGCAGACACCTCCGTGACACCACAGCGTCAACTTTAACAGGAACCGAAAGGCCGAAGGACGCAGCTTCCTTCAGAAGGCTCCCAGGGACAGCAGCCAGCCAATTAGATAACCAAGAGCAGCGACTCATACACGGTTCCGAGCGGCTGATCGCCAAAGAAAACTCCTTAACCATCCCACCTCCGACGTTCTCCCTCAGGAGACATCACACCCCCCCGGCCCTCCTCGCCCCGCTCACCTCAGCCACAGCCGCGCACCCCGCGCTGCCGCCTCACCGGCCTCGCTCACGCTCACGCGCACGCCTCCCCACCCCCCCGCTCCCGCCCTTTATGGCCGCTCAGCCGCCCAGCCTCCGCCTCCCCGCTCTGAGGCGACCAACGGGCTCCCCCGCCCCGCCCGGCCTGAGGCGGAGGAGCTGGGGCGGGCTCGGCGAAAAGGGGAGGAAAAGGATCTGGGATATTTAGCAGGAATATGGGCAGGTTTCTTGTGTTTGTTTTTCTCCGCCAGCACGCTGTTGGCATAAAGAAAGAGGAAACAAGGAGAGCTGTTTAACCTAAAGGATAGCGTTGACACGAGAAGATGATCCAAGGCATCTTTTGTCAGATGAGATAGTCATCCCTTCAGAGCACGGCACTGGAGAGCAGTCAGGATTAAACCAACTCATTTCAAGAAGGAGCTAGATAAAATCCATGACGTGGTTGTCTGTGGAGATAAAGAGCTAAACTTGAGGATCCGGGACATCTCTTTTAACAGCCTTTAATTTTTTTCCCAGGTCTTCTGAAACAAGAAATAGAAATGGGGAACTCGAAAAGGAGTAATAGGGGAAATGACAGAGGCAGAACCACCAGTAAGGAAGTGTTGCCCTTGGAGGTTAAAGCAGTGGATGGTCTCCCCTTTTAAAGCGACCATTTCAGCTGCTCTTCTGCCAAAAACTGTTACTGTCTGATGGCAGTAGCTGATCAAATCAATCAATTACATGATACTGGAAAAAACAATGTTTGCAATATCTATTAGATATCGATGAATGCAAAGGGACTTGCAGCACATAGTAGTATTACAGGTGTTAGAATATTACTAAGCGGTTCGCGCTTTATTTGCTTAAAAGTTTCTGTTTCCCAGAACGGTTTGTAAAAACCAAGGGGCACCTCAACTATATCTTAAAGATCGAACACCTGAGATGCTTTCTGCCTGTCCTGCATTGCAGACGTTGGCCACGCTTCAGTGGAAGAGCAGCACTCTGTGTAGTGTGTGTAAATCTGACCGTACACCTGCTCTTGGCAATCGCTGCCCATTGGTCCTACAGAAAGGCCAGAGGGACCAAATCTTGACATGCCATTTAAAACCTGCCAGGTCAGACTTGTGTAGGTAGCAGGCAGAGAGAGGAATGCGCCTTTGAGGAATGGACGCTTAGGAGATTGAGCCCATATACCTGCAGTAAGGAGCCAACCTTCTGCTCTCCATCTGTGTCTGTGTCATGGATTGCTGTGGATGGAAAATGTGGAAACACAGCTCCACTGTTGAGACAAGAGATTAAGGGCAGGGGCAACTGCATGAGCACTGTGGCTGCTGAGGTTCTGTCTCTGTTCCAGGGTACAGCCATGATGTCTAACACTTAGGCAGGGCTGACTTTCTATCTGGAACACACTGCAGGAGTTGATTCAAAAGGGAGGATGGAGAATAAGAGCCAAACAGATCACTGAATGGTACTGTAACAGAGGGAAAGAGTCTGGGACCACCAAAAGAGAGGTAGGTATGAAATGTTATAAACACAGTGCAGCTCATTCATTTTAATCCAGTAAACAGGGCAGCAAATTTGGTGGAAGGAATGCACTTTAAAAACTTCTAGGTCAGTTCAGTGGCCTGGCACTATCAGATTAGTCTTCTTTCAGGTTGCACTGCTGAAGGTCACCATAAATCTTGGTTGCTCCAACTGCTAAAGCCATAAAGTGAAAGAGGAGTTATTAATACATGGTAGTAAGAACTGTCATGCTCTATTCTGTAACTGAGCATCAAATGTGCCACTGAGAAACTCTCCCTTTTGTTTGACATGCAGAGTAACAGCATGTCGGCAGTACTAAGAGCATGGAGACAGATAGAAACATCCCACCCATATGGGGTTATTGAAAAATCCTCTGTTGGAGCTCCAGAGAGGGCTTCTTTCTCAGCTAGTAGCCACCTTTGCAAGTGTTAGAAGTCTCCTGCACGGTGATGCAGCAATCCTTCCTCTTGACATATTAACAAAAATAGACACGTATAGACCATATAGACCCCGCAGGGTCTAATGATGGGAACAGAAATCTGAGATTGTACTTACCTCTAGAAACACAGCAGCGTCCAGAAGGTTCTGTCCAAGGGGTGAGAGGCTACCTTGTAGGACTGTTCAGCTTCCATCAGAATGCTCAGCAAAGAGCTGAGAAGCCCTTCCTCTCCAAAGGGCAAGAAATTCCACTTGGGCCCTTCAAAAAGCGCAAAGAGAGATCTGAGGAGGACACAGAAACTCAGTGTTACTGACTGTTGTGAATAACTCAAGATATCCTCACCTATCAGCCCTTGGAATTATAAAATCATGGAGTCATTAAGGTTGGGAAAGACAACTAAGAGCATCTAGTGCAATCATCAACCAACACCACCGTGCCAACTAAACCACATGCCTCATCCATATATTTCTTTAACACCTCCAGAGATGGTGATTCCAACATTTCCCGGGGCACAGCTTTGCCACGTGTCATCTGCAGGCTGCAGACTCTTCTTCTCGTGAACTAGTTGATGTGTACACAAGGGTTTTTCTTTCCATGAAGCTTCTCCTGCCCAGGTCCTCCCTTGCAGCACATGCTGAGATGGAACATTCTTACTGGAGGGAGTGGGCAGCAGTTCATCCTCCAGTTTGTTTTGCTTTGCACCTGAGCTTGCTTAATTAGTCACACACAGTTTCCCAGAACCCGGGGGAGAACAAACGGTCAGAAATTTCAGTGGCGTAGGAGAAGACAAAAACTGAAGAGGGGGGAGGCAGAGGTGGGTGGAGAAGGTTCAATCAAACCGAAAACAATAGTTACTCTATTTTGAGAGCTGTGAGCAAACTCGGGATCCATCGCCATATGCTCAAGCTACAGGTGGCAAGCACAGCAAAGGGAGGCAAAGAGAAATAGCTACATTGTTTAGGGAGCACAGCCCCAGACACACAAAGCTGCCCCGCGGGCTCTGCCCCACAAATCATGTGCTTTCCCCCACCACAGATTTTCACTTTGAACTTGCAGGTTTTTCATGTTCCCCTACCATCCCCACTCCCTTCTGTGCCTCAACACTGTCTGCCGCTTTTGTCATTGCTAAAACAGTCACAGATGCTACTGTTCACCCCCACAAATTCAGTTTGAAGGCTCACAGACACAATTAACCACCTCTTACTACTCATCCAATCCCTGTACAATACGTCCCTGCCATCAAACTCATAGTCCTTTCACTAACATGTACTCGCCTGCTGACTTTATTCAACCCCTCAGGACTTGAACAACCATAGTAGTTTGCTGCAACTGTTAGTTACATTTGGAGCTAAAGGGCCATATAGAGTTTTACCTGGTTTTAACTTCCACCTATCTTTCATGTCACTATGCTTTTCTTCTTCTTTTTTTTTCCCTGACAGATTACAGGGGCCTTTATTGAAAAGCTATGTGAATTCTTGTAGGATTTTTCAGCAGGCCCTTTATTTCTAGCTGGTGCCAATGGCAACCGGACAAGGAGGTTTCGTATAGATAATGTAGTTGTGTAGTTTCGAATAATCTAAATCAGACCTGTCAGAGTCTCCCTTAACCCATCCTCAGAGGTCAAGTTTATGCCACAGGGCAGTGAAGCAGCTCAGGGAACTGACCCCACTGAAAACTGATCCAGCTACAGAGGTCAAATTCAGCAGGGTTAGCCAGCTGGTAGGGCCTCTGTGCAGTTACATTCCAGCAGCACAAGCACAGAAGGTGAGGCAGAATGACAGCAAACTTCAAGCTGCAGCGGACTTATGCTTTCAGAAGCCTTTACACTTATCTAAAGTACAAAGAGATATCTTGGTCTGCCCCTTGGGCCACTGGGAAGGTGCTGTGTCCCAACACAAGGACGACAGCTTGAAGAGCTGAGCATATGGTAGCATCTTCAGCAGCTCTCTGCTGTGATCTGTGTCCCTCAGCATGACAGCTGCTCCCCAGTGCCCAGCTATGTCCAACTCTTCTGCTGGAAGGGGATAACAATCTTAACACCAGAATTTAGTCTCACGCTGTCAGATCCAAGACCACCATTTCCAGCCCTTTCCCCCCCCATCTCCATGGCCAGACGCCATCCTTCAAGGATCCAGGGGGGCCCTGCAGACTGTTTTTGCCTACTGCTGTCTGGTACAGAGCACTGCAAGAACAGTCCTCTCAGTGACAGATAACTGGGGCTTTCAGGCTCTCTTATCTCATACAGAAGAGGTAGGGTAACGTTACACATCCCATCTGAGAACATTACCATACCTCTTTCAATGCTAATCTTGACATTTTACCTCTGCTCAGAAACTTGCTAAGCAACGCGCAGGCCTTTCTGTCTGTGCTGTGAAAATCTTGCAGCTACATGATAGGGATCGCTTAGGAAAAAGATTTGGGGAGGAAATGAAATGGGATATTTTGAGAGAAGATGGAAAACTTCAGGCTGTAAATGTGTTGCATGGTAATGTTTTGCACGGGTATCCTGCACTGTGTTCTCATCTGTGAGAGTGTCCCATTTTTGGCTGGGATAATTTTCTTCCCAGTAGCTTGTGCTTTGGATTTAGGATGAGAATAGCGTTGATAACACATGTATGTTTTAGTTGTAGCTGAGCAGTGCTGCAGAGAGCCAAGGACATTGCAGCTTCCCACACTGCCCTGCCAGCAAAGGGCTGGATATACACAAGGAGCTGGGAGAGCTGGCCAGGGGCAGCTGCCACTGCTCAGAGGTTGTCTGGGCATCAGTCAGCAGGTGGTGAGGAACTGCACAGTGCATCACTTGTTTAGTGTATTTTTATATCATTGTAAGTATTATTCGACTTCTCTACCCACGAAACTCTCTTTATTTCAATCCAGTTTTGCCTTCCCCCCGCCTCCCCCCCCGGTTCTCTCGCCCATCCCACTGCCAAGGGGGCCAAGTGTAGCAGCTCTTACAAGCAAGCTGATTTTTATTGTGCCTGATTCCACTCGGCTCGGACGAAGAGAGAACCCTACTCGTGAGCTCCACGCTGCCTCTGCTGGCTGTGCGCTGCCATCAAGCACTGAAGCTCCCCCTTCTTGGGACCAGCCGGAAGCCGCCATGTTATGGGCGGGACCGAAGCCGGAGCCGGGGCGGCGGGATGGTGCCGGTGCTGCCGGGCCTTTACGTGGGCGGCGCAGAGTCGTGCTCGTCCTCGAAGGCGCTGGCGGCGGCGGGGGTGATGGCGGTGCTGACGGTCGACGCGGAGGAGCCTCCTCCGGTGCCTGGGGTGCAGGCCTTGTACATCCAGGCGCTGGACGAGCCTGGCTCCGACCTGCTGAGCCGCCTGGATGAGTGCGCCGCCTTCATCGGCGCGGCGCGGGCGGGCGGCGGGGCCGTCCTCGTGCGGTGGTGAGGGCCGGGGTCGGTGGTGTGGCGAGGCAGGCCGCCCCGAGCCGCTCTAAGCATCGCTTCGTCTCGCCTTTCGCCCGCAGCCAGGCCGGAGTGAGCCGCAGCGTGGCCGTGGTGACCGCGTACCTGATGAAGACCCAGGGGCTCGGCTGGGAGGAGGCCTACGCCGCCGTCAGGGCTGCCAAACCCGACGCCGAGTGAGTGCCCGTCCCCCGGCACCCCCGGCCGGACGGGCCCGGTCTCAGCCTGCTCTCTTCTCCCGTACCGCAGGGTGAACCCGGGCTTCCAGAGGCAGCTGAAGCTATACGAGGCCATGGGCTGTGTCGTGGACAGCAGCAGTGCCCTGTACAAGCAGCATCGCCTGCAGGTGCTCACGGAGAGGTTCTCCGGTGAGTGGGGCAGCCTTGGGGCCGGGGGGATGCCTCGTCCAAAAGTCACACCGTGTTACTGAACCCTGAGCTTGGGATGAGTCAGGTTGCCCAGAGAGGTGGTGGGTGCCCCATCCTTAGAGATGTTCGAGATCATGGAGCAGGTCTGAGCAACATGATTGAACTGCAGATGTCCCTGTGCACTGCGGGGGGGTAGGACTGGATGTTATTCAAAGGCAGATCTCTTGTGTCTGGTGTGCTGCGTGAGGACAGCATGGGACCACAGCAGTGAGTTGTGGTTCAGAGATTGTTTAAACAAAGGAACAAAACCACAGGAGACTCACTGTAGAGCTTGTTTACTGTATCTCTGCACAGACAGCAAATCGGTGAATGTCCTTCCGTACCCAGACATCTCAGATGGGACAAATGTGATGCATTCTTAAATGCTAAGAAGCATGTCAGAGGGATATTGTCAAAGAGAGCTTGCTTTTGCTGACTTGGGTTGCTGTCCTCAAAGTAGCTGAGCCCTGAATTGGCCAGACAGATGTTCACATCATATCTCTAATAGTGTCTTTGAGGCATATCTAAGAAACAAATCTGTGATTAACTGTTTTCTTTATCAAGATGCAGTGCCTAGCAAGCTAAGCCTATCTTTCCCCAAACAGAGCAAAAAGGAACTATTTACCTTTCTTCAGGCTAAATCCTAGATTCCTTTTCATTGTGTTACATGAATCCCTGTTCTATGTGTGGTGGGATGAGGCTATTTTGCTTTGAACTCGCCTAATGGAATGGGTGAGGTCTTTCCTCATCTGGTTTTTGGATTTATTTTGCCAAGGCAAAAGAAGTGAAGAAGGTGGCTTTTGCAATATGGTGACCAGGGCAGAATGCTGTCTTCTCCCACTGGAATGTATCATTGCCTTTATCAGTCTGACTTAACTCAGTACTGTCTCCTCTGCAGAACTTCAAGACTTACCCCAAGAAGTCTTTGCTGTTGATCCGACCAATGCACATCAGACTCCAAACACAGAAGTTCTCTATAGATGCAGGAAATGCAGGTACTGAACCTTTTGCATTTCCCACAAAATGTCATTTTGAAAAGATCTTGACAGGAAAATAGCCTGTGTCAATCAGAGGCCGTGTCCTTATTTCTGAAACAGGGATAAGATCTTGTGTAAGTTTCCCTACAACGCGTGTCACAGCAATTAAACAAGCACAAATACATTACGAAATACAAAACTCGAAGTTGTGCAGCACTTGTGCACCCTAACTTGCCACATGAAGCAGGCAGGTGTAGTTTCGCTTGAATGCATATAGCTGCTTGCTCTGCAGTCGTATCTTCTAGCATACAGTGGTGAAGCAGAGCCCAAGACTACAGAAATTGTAAGATTTGTTAAGATGCAGCCCTAAATGGAGTCAGTGCCTGCCTACGAAAAGACAAGGTCTTTGTCCCTGTGCTCTCTAAGCTTCACCAATAAAAGTGTTTCCCCCTTCTTCCCCCTCTTGTCACGGAGAACAGGCGCGCTTTGTTCCGAAGCTCCAGCATTTTGTCCCATGTGGAAGGAAGTGGACCAACAGCCTTTGCTCACAAAAGAATAACGGAGTCTATGCATCTTCGTGGCAGTGGCCCTGATAAGTGCACCTCTTACTTCATTGAGCCTGTGCAGTGGATGGAGCCAGCACTGCTAGGAGTAACGGAAGGACAGGTGAATGCATTTTTTGGATATCTTAGCCAAGGTAAAACAAACCGTTGCTGTTCCTTGATGCGAAGGCCCCCGTGCAACATCCTAGGTCTCTCAGCCTCTCTTGCATCAGCTTTGCAGTTTATGAACAGGTTCTCAAATGTTAGAATAACCCTGTATAAGAAAGTGAGCTGGTGATCTTGTTGGATTGAGTACGCTGGGATGGATATTTGACAGGTTTTGGTTGTTTTTAGTATATTAAGAGTTTACGAGACATATAAAAATCCATTGTGGTCTTATGCTGACCAAGGCTTTCTGATGTCTGAGATTGGCAAATGTCCTGGAACCACACCAGCTGCATTTCCATGTCTTCCCTTCTGCTAGCACAGCTGCCTGTCATACACCAGGGCATGGCAAGCTCCAGCTGTGTCTATACAGCTGTTGTTTTTTGGTGTTTTTTTTTTGGCCTGGCTTTAGTGCAGGTTGCCATAACTTAATGTACCATGGAATACATCTGCATGCATCTTACAATGGATTATTTGTTTTTCTTGCAGCTTTTGTGTCCCAAATGCACATCTAAGCTGGGTTCCTTTAGCTGGTGGGGTGAGCAGTGTTCTTGTGGCCACTGGGTGACCCCTGCCTTCCAGATACACAAAAGTCGAGTGGATGAAGCGAGAACTCTATCAGTTGGTAACTTCAACCTGAACTCATAGCCTCTATCAATGGAGCTCTAAATGACCACAGAGAAATCCCAGCTACCCTGGGTTTGCCAGGAAAGAGCTTGAGACTTTCATCCCTTTGTAAGCAGAGGAATTACTTGAGAACCTGATCTATTTTTGCTTACAGTGCATCTGAAATACAGGATGTATGCATTCATACATATATATATATGCACATTTAAATATAACATAAATGCATGTATATAAGGACAGTAAAGCATGTCCTTCGAAGATGTGTTGAACAGTGGTCAAAGATGTACAAGAATGCCCGAACATGATGTTTATAGCAACAGACCGAATAAAAATGTTATTTACAAATTCTAATCCTTATTTATAAAAAAATAAATAAATAAATATGCTATCGTGTTAGTTTTAAATTGTGGACAACAGTACTGTCTGCCTTCTGCTAGGGAAGTTTAGGTGGTATACAGGGCAGGGAAAGATTGTAAGGTTCAGTGAAGGGCCATAACGCCCTTGTTGGACTAGTAGCACTGAAAAGTGAGATTCTTTTAAAACTTTAGTGTAAGAGAAATATAAATATCTATTCCAAGAGCATATCCTACAGTATAATTCTCTTCACCTAATGCCTGAGGAGATTGTATAAGCTGTACTGAAATGGGGGACCTGAGGTTAAATAGCCTGTTAAGTTGCCCACCTCAATTTAAAGAGATCCCAAAATGATGAATTAAGTTTTCAAGCAACAGCAGTTAGCTTTGCCCCCGCTGGTCTATGTATGTCATTGTAACACAGCTTTGGTTTGACATCAGAAAAGAGGACAGGTAAGATCTACGTTAAATCCATTTTATTCTCATTGACTCCCAACAGTTTTTTAAATGTTTTTTTTTTTTTCTGTTTTTTTTTTACACAATCTCCAGCAACATACATTATGAAATATACAAGAAAGTAGGTGGTTGGGTTCTGCCCATCTTTTCATTCCTCCCACAGCTGTGGAGGGAAGACTTGCAGCACACAGTGAACATCAGAATCTCAACACTGAAAACTGAGACACAAAACAAAAAAAGACAAAAATATATAGGAAACTGTTTGAACTGGTCACACTTCAGGGCCAGGTACAGCACAATAAATATTAGAACTGTATTATCTTAGACATCTTCTGTAAAGTTTATAACATCCTCTATTTAAAGAGATAAGAACATCTGTTTTCTAGCATGAAATGCTACATAGTACAGTGGTGAAGGGTACAAACAATGAGGAATCCAGCAAGGGCTCAAATGGTGACTACTCATTCACACATGCTCATTGTTAAGTAAGCAGCATACACTGAAAGTTTGGTGAACTGTAAACTTAACTGTTCACTACCAGAATATCAGCTGGAATAGTAGTTTATTTTGGGAGAGCTAAACATGGTAAAACCACTTAAGTGTCAACTGAGCTCTCCATGGCAAACAGCGAGTTGATATCATCATGGAAGTGGCAGCATTTGGTCCTTAGCGCCGAGATACCCTTTCACCATTGCCGTTCAAAGCTGGCAGCTGGAGGAAAAAACACTTCAGTGTGAAATTAATGCAAAGCCCCACCACTACCAGTGGCATCTCCAACTGTTACCGTTTCATGACCATAACAAGTCTAGATGTCAGCTGGCACCCAACTGGGCCTTACAGTGTTGCACAACAAAGAAGTATTAGATGTCATCTGATACAGGAGTTAAAGACCAAGGAGTACGCCAGCATCTTCATCTCTCTCTGCAGCAATGATAGGAGTGCTGGAACTTGAATTTTGACAGAAAAGCTGCTCTACACTCATTTCTCATCTCATACTAGTCATGCCAACAAGCCCAAGACACAGCAGAGTTTCAGTTGCTTGGCAGACTGTGTGCTTCCAGAGCATGGTGCAGAAGTCGCTAGCTTCTCTTGCATCATAATCAAGAAGGCAGAAGTAAATACATTTTGTACTGTCAATCTTTCCCATCTTTAACCCCCCACCCCCAGAAGTTTAGCATCTCAGAATCTTTTCTACGCAAGAAATGAGGACCATCTGTGCCACTGCCAAACAGGCACAATGAACACAGGTGGAGCAGGAAGATTAAGCACATACTTATTCCTTCCTAAACACCACCTGGACATTGCACTGGTAGGCAAGAGTTGGTAGAGAGCACCACCTAGGAAAGATTATGTTCCTGGTCCACACGTGTGGAATCTTGTTACGTGTCACAGTAGAAAGCAGCAGTAACAAGCTTCACAAACTAAAGCAGCTGAGTGTTGTGGAACATTATGGGGTGAGTGGGAGGCAAGAAGGCAAAAATATTCTGGAAGTTGAGCACCTATGGCTTCGATTTTAGCTGGTGCTCCATCCAACAGTCCTATCTGTATTAAGTAGGAAAATAAAATTCTATTTCTCCAGTGTACAAAAGCATACTGGCTACTTGCACATGCTCATCTTCTAGTCAGTCCTTTCTTGCAGAGATCCAGATCTACCACATTTCAATACCAACAGACTCAGCCAAGGGCTGCAGAAGGGACGTAGCAGGGAAGAACTTTGGTTATATCAACGTGTCAGAATATGGTCAGAAATTCTGTTTCATGATAGTCACTCAGCAAAGTGCTACACCTAGATGCCCTTACCACTGCCAGCTCAGAATGTACCGCGTGACTGCATTAAGATCTACACCTCCTCTGCCAGTACAGGTCAGTTGGTTGTGCTACCAAATGATCTGAGGGAGGGCAAGGTGAATTTTTTCCCACCCTAGAAGCGTACAACAGCATTTCTTCACTCAGCCAGGCCCACTCGCACATCACTCACTATTTCAGACACACAAAGCAATGCCAAACACAAAGTAAGGAATGTTTTGTAAAGACACTGAGTATGAACAGGGAAACATAGGGCTATTTATCAACTCAAGTACTGTTGCATCATTCTTGTAAGGTAGGGAAGCAGAGGAGCTGAGATGAGGAATTCAGAGGACAAACCAGAGTGGTCACAGAGGTTCAGTCTAGTCTTCCAGACTGCGAAATGCATTCTGCATATCCTCAAACAGTTGAGCATAGTCTGCCTTGATTTTTGTTTCACCATCTTTGACGGGGTCCTGAAAAACAATACATTGAATGTACAGATCAGTCTCGGAAAGCTCTTGTCCTTAAGACAACCCTGTTTTGCCACAGCTATATTTTCTTGACCTGAGGATTAACACCTGCTACACAGGCCAAATGTACTTACACGTGTGGATTACACTACTTCTCATCACCTTGCCAAAGTACACAGACTACAGAACACCTACATTCTTATGCTTCTTAGCCTGTAACCCAGGAAAGATCATTTTCATAACTATTACTGTGTTAGAGGGCCACCTCTACTTAACATGCATTCATTCTTTGGTTTCCATTTTTCAGCCAAGCTGTCCACTGCTATGCCAAAGTGCTAAGTGTCTTCTCATGGCCAGGGTTTGTAAATGAAAGGATTACTTCCCTATCTCTACATAACCAGCTCTCAAGCAAGCTTATGTGCCCAGATGTATCTTGTTCTGTTCTTGCTGTTTGAGTAGTATACGCCAGGGATCTACCTGTTGCAGAAACAAGCCAGCCCCCTGCGGGAGTAGAAGATACTGGCACCCAAGGACACCTGCTTTTACGTGCGGTATCTCATGGTATTTGTTCCTGAAAGACTGGTGATAGAAGCAATGGCTTAAAAGAGTTTTCACAAAATAACCATTGTACTTGATGCTCCTTAGCTATTTCAACATCAGATTGCATCACAGGTTACTGTCCTAGCAGTAAATGCTAAAACCAGAGCGTGCTGGTATAAGTAGTATAGGAGTAGGAAAGCTGTGCTCTACAAAGATGGGTGACCTACGTGCACAGAAATGTATCTATGGCAACTGATAACCACTTTTAAGTTACGGCCACTCAGAGGCACTGAGTAACCCAAGCTGGTTCCTTATGAACATACCTTGAATTTCATGGAGGTAAGTCTATAGAGGATTTCACTCATGTTCTCTCGGATGATGGACCACGTGATCTTGTTGTCACTCTGGGCTGTGGTTTCTACAGCACGGCGTGCCATGTCGTAAAATGCAATCATATTGGAAAGCATTCCCACTGTTTTGTAGAAAGGGCAGAATCTGATGAAACAGAAAAGGATCCGTCAGGAATCTCAGAGCAATTAACAGGACTGCCCTCTGATCCTTCCTGCCTTTGCAGCAACTCTGAATTCTCACCTGAAATAAAGCATTAGTCTTCTTCATGTCAAAGGAGACAGACAGCCTATGATTGACCTATCTAAAAACGTGGGGCCGTCCTGAAGCAAGGTTTCTGAAGCAGCAACCAAACACTGGACCAAATGAGACAGAGCAGTAACCACTGCTATACAAGTCTGTCATCTCAATCTGTGCCAATGCTAACGAGAAAGGGAAAACACTAGAGCAGTCAGCAAAATTCCTCCTTCCTGTTTTGACCATTATGGGAGCAGGCTTCCTGCAAGCAGGAGAGAACCTGACAGCTCTGCAAGTTTCTTTGCTCACAGGAGAGGAAGCTTTTCCATGATTTTTAAATGGATAGGTGACTGTGATGGAAGGGACCTCTCTATTATCTATCTATACAGCATATCATGACACTTCCTGTGCTTCCCTATCACATAAAAGCACACCTTCCCCTAATAACATAATTAAAAGCACACACCATACAGGATGATGCACGTCTAAGTTTTTTGAGATTAAATACTTCCAAACCTCCTGAGTTACCTGGGCTGGGGAGTGAGCAGAAGTTCAAAGCTCCCTTTGGCAGGCTGTTAAAAATGAAAGGCTAGTGTGGCAAGAAGTAATAGTAGAAGAAGATGATAAACACTGCAATAGGGGGGGAAAAATCCAGCAAGTTTTTAAACAGATCATAATTCTCAGTTACTTGCAATCATTCATTTGCTGCTAGAACAAACAGGAAGACTATGGGTGTTGCCTGTGAAAACAAAGCGGCCGTCTCCTCCTGAGGACATGCTATTGCAAAAACTAACTGAACTCTATTCATTTCAATGCTTGAAGGCTGAAGAAACTCAGAGTGCAGCTGCATTCAGAAATGGGCTGCATGCCTTGGGGTAAAACAATATGAATACTTTGTTCAGTGGCTTCTGTTCTGCCATTCGTTTATGGCAAGTAAAATTCACTTCTGTGCTGATTAGCTTCCAAATAAAATAGCTGTGGAAATCCAGACTACACATGAACGAGGCAGCACTGTAGCCTTACCTGTCATAAGGTGTATAACCATTCTGTTGCAAGAAGTCATCTTTTATCAGCTTGGCAACCTCCAGGGTAATTTTGTCTGTTTCTGCCAAAGAAGCCTAGAAAGGTAAGGTCCACTGTTAGTTCAGCACTTATGTCCATGAAATCACAGAATCACAGAATGGTGGGGCTGGAAGGGACATAAAAAGACCATCCAGTTCCAACCCCTGGCCATAGGCAGGGACACCTCCCTCTACACTAAGTTACCCAGAACCTCATTCAGTCTGGCCTTTAATGCCTCCAGGGATGGGGCATCCACAGCTTCTCTGGGCAGCTTGTTCTCATCTCACCACTGTCTTAGTGAGTAATTCCTTCATAATACCTAGTCTAAACCTACTCTCTTAGTTTAAAACGTGTTATGTCCTAGTGAAGAACCATTAAGAGAAAGAACACCGGAAGTTAACGTAGCTTCCAGCAGAATTCTGTCTTTTGGTTATTTCTCACACCCTGCTATCAAACAGCCAATTTACTACATAGACTTATGAAGATGAACAAAAACTCAATAAATCTACATTAGGTCTATCTGGTTACAAACAGTGAGAAGGAAGTTTCCATTGAGAAAGTAACGTGCCACCAGACACAGAAAACACACCTGGTGCTGGCATGAGGTATGTTGAAACATCATCTTCCTACCTAAAGTAAAATAATCCTTCCCTTTCATAAAGTTCTTACGTCCAGGGAAGAAAAACTGGATTTCAGCATTTTAGATCAATAAGTAACATTAAGGATTTGATACAAATGTGCACAACTGCTACCAATGGATTTTTTGGCATTCAAGAAAAATGAAGGGAGCTGGTGACAATGGTATGTCGTACTGTGCAGGACAAAGATCACCCTGCTATTATTGATACCATCAGTCACTCCTTTCTACCAGTCCCAGGACTTCCTTGGTGGGAATAATGCCTACAGTCAAACACTGGACTATAAAGGAACTGAATTTAACCTGCTCTGTAAATGAGTATTTTAAAACACACTTTGGTAAATAAGAAACTGCAGATGGCCCTAGGATCACATCTCCTTCTCTTCTAAGGCTCATCTAAAGAACAGGGTTCTGTGAACAGGGACAGCAGCGGAACAGAACTTTCCCCAAACAACAGCAGTTACAACACGTTACCATGAATTACTGCCACCTTGTAAACCAGCAGAGCTCATCTAAGCTCTGTGAAATTCAATCATTCTCTAGCACTATGTAGCTGTAAACCACCATATTACGCTAGAACAGTTTTCATGGAATCCCACGCTTTCTCACAGCCTGTTACCTTCCCTACGAGCTGCACAATCTCCGCAAGGTCCTCCTCTTCCTGCAGGATCTCTTTGGCCTTTGTCCTGAGAGGGACAAACTCAGTAAAATGCTTGTCGTAGTATTCATCCAGGGCACGGGTATATTTGCTGTAACTGATCAGCCAGTTGACAGAGGGGAAGTGTTTGCGTTGTGCCAGCTTCTTATCCAGGCCCCAGAAAACCTGCCAGAAGCCAGTGAGTTCAGCCAGTGTTCCAAATCAAGAACAAAATAAATGAAAGCAAAACGAACCACAATCAATCAATCAATCCAACCCCCAATATGACAAGCAGGTCTGAGCAAACAACGCAGCAAAGGCTACCACAAATGTAACAAAAGCCTGACAAAGAAAACCTGCCTTTTACTAACTTGACTGTAGCAGTGACTTTCAAATATGAAACATCAAATGAGTCATAGAATGGATTGAGCTGGAAGTTGAATTTAGGTTCATTCAGCTTGAGATTCCTCCTAAGTGAGGAGTCACCAGTAGCAATGAATCAATACACAGGTCTAATTAAGTAAAGCCCCATTCAATACAGCTCATTCTACCAAAGAAGGGATGGGCAATCATTTGCAAGCTATCCTTCTCCCAGTCATCTCCGAGGATTTTTGCACGGTTTCAATGCACCTACCAAGGCTGGTTTACTTTCCACCCTATCTTAGAGAGTGGCCATACTTAAACTGCAGCACAAAAGGCTGGAATCAAGAAGCAAATGAATATTCCTGAGCAGTCACTGCTGGAAGGAATTACCACCTTTTCTTCCTTTTCCAAACACGTTTGTTCAGAGATCTCACAAGAGATTTCACATCCTACACTGTTATAATACACCCCTCAAAGCTGTCTGTGTAAAACTAAAGCTCTCACACCATATCCAGTGGCACTAATGTGCTGAATTACAACCACTAGGTCTGGTAGCTTAGACAAAAGGGCTGCAGCATCCTACCTGAACAATGCCCAAAGTAGCCGATGTTACAGGATCTGAGAAGTCACCTCCTGGGGGAGAGACACTGAGCAGAAAGATATAGAAGGAAAAGTAAATCAGAATCACTGCCACAGTTTAATCTGAATGTATGACCACACAGGCCTGTGATCACAGAAACAAGAAAGGCCAACATTCATTTGGGCTTGACATGCTAACACCTGTTTCCCCAAACAGGTAAAAGCTTCCCAAACTCAAACAATTGCATTTGTTGTGGACAACAGAACTAAGAACAAATAATGAACTCTGGGAGAAGTTGCAGGTGCCAGAAGCTCTGCTAAAAACTTAATGGGGGAACAGCCATTTTACATATAGTGTGTTAGACAAATCAATACAGCCTACAAGAAAGCATCTGCCTTCTTGTGTAAGTTTTCAGTTTGCACTACTGCAAGACATCTGTCATTACATCTACAAGGAAAGCAGTAATGCTGAGTTTTCTCTTATACCGAAAGTTTCAAGTGCCTTTGCTTTCCTTCCTTTTGGTCACTCTTTCAATACGATGAGAAGGAACTCAGTACTGTCACCACAGCTACACAGGAATGCTTTTAACAAAGTTCTCATCTATCGCATTAGCTGAAAAATTCCACACGATTTGTCTGGGCACCACATGCTTTTCACAGCCTGCTGCAGTTTGAGATATCCTGTTCCTGTTCCCTGTAATTCCATTATTTAGCAAGAGAATCAGAATACATTATGCTCCCACACTGTTGCTCCACCTGCCCCCTCCTTCCCATTCAGAGCATGGTTTGACATACTTTTCAGTGACAGTGCTAATGGCTTTCTTTCTCGAGCTCCTTTCTCAGGCTGCTGTGACTGTGGTTTTACACCACACAGAACTACCAATCATATTCATTCGCTCTGCTCCTGTGCACAGTTTAGCAACAGTCGAGGGTGATCAGAGATTACATATCTACGCACATGACATGTTCCTAGCTCTGCAGCTGCACACAGCAACAAAACCCTCTTGTCTGAAGGCATCTGGACACACAAAAAGGTAGAGGAAGAAATGCAACACTCACGCTCCAACAATGCTGACACTGCCTTCCCTTTCAGGATTTCCCAGACACTTCACTCTGCCAGCTCGCTCATAGAAAGAGGCTAAACGGGCACCAAGGTAGGCTGGATAACCACTGTCTGCAAGTATCAACACACAGAAACTGAGTCAAAAAGCTCTGAGTTTAAAGGATGTCTTTACAAGTCTGGATGAAGAAAATAACAACTCACCAGCTGGCATTTCAGCCAGTCGTCCCGAAATTTCTCTGAGGGCCTCAGCCCATCGGGAAGTAGAATCTGCCATCATACTGACATGGTAGCCCATGTCTCGGAAATACTCCGACAGGGTGATTCCTGGAACAAATACAACAGCACAATGCAGGAAAGCACTGAAAAAGGAATTCTACCCTCACATGATGTCATTAAGAGGCAAACAAGATGCGTGCTCATGAAGAACACAAGATTACATAATTAATACACGGGGCAAAACTACAGGAAACCCAGTGTGGGAAGTTTAATTTATAAGCAAGAATTTATTCAGCATGCGGAGATCATAGTTGCATATAAGAAAGCCAAATCCATTTGTGATACTAAGACCTCATGCAGGCATTGCCTGAAAGGGTTGATTTATGTAATTAAGCAGGGATCTTGGTCTGACCATCCTAGGAACTGAAAATACCAGAATGCCTTTCTCTGTACATGCAGCCTTGTCCTCCTGTAAATCTTACCAGTATAGATAGAGGCCTCTCTGGCAGCCACAGGCATATTGGAGGTATTTGCTACCAGAGCTGTTCTCTTCATGATGCTTTCTACCTTGCCATCAACTTCCATTGTTAACTATAATGCAATGAAAAAGACACAACAAAAACTGTAAAGATTCCCACAAATTTAGTGATTTATTTATTTAAACTCTATTACCTTATATAAGGATAGTCTCCTCTCAGCTATTCTACCAAAGCAGTATTTAGATTAAAGATTTCAGGATTCTATACTGTTTTTTCCTTCCAGAATGAGTTGTACATGTGCCTCAGTCTCATCTCATCTTCTGCTAATGGCAATTCCTATTAATCCCATTGCTCACCACAAATAAATGACAACAAATCTACTCCATCAGGAAGAACATTACCCTCTTTCAGCCTCACTTTACTAGGCTGAGCCAAAAAATCTTATGCTTCCCTCTTAAATTCACTAGGAAACAGTGAGCTTTTTTCCCCACCTGTACTCATCTGAGTTCATTTTCAACAACTGGATGTAAGCCCACGTACATAACTCAGATGATCTCTCACATGCACATGAACAGCAGAAGGCACATCCTGATATCTGTGTAGCATTCTACATAAGAACATCCTTTTGCCTTTAGATTTACTTTTGTCCATAGCGACTGCAGTAACAGCACGCATCATCACCTTGCACCTTGTAAATACAGGTGCCACATCTGGTATGTGTGATTAACCTAGAAAAGTTAGACATAACAACAATGAAAAGTAACATCCTTGTAACTGTGCTAAATTACACCCAGGCATTCATTTTGGGTTTGTTTCAAACAAGTTGAAAGGTATGCCCCAACACTAGTCCAGATGTTTCTTGAGAGGCCACTGAAGTCATGCTTGTATGATCCAAAAGCGATTTCTGTTACTACAGTCAGAACTTACAGCCAATAAGACTTTTTCAAGTCGCTATACCAATAAGGTATTTTATTCAGTTGCTAAACTACTATAACAGCAAGTCTTTCCAAGAAGGTTTACTCTCCATTAATTTTTCCATACTAACCTCGGGAAAATCTCTCAGTACTTCAGACATTTCATTTCCTCGTTCTCCACAGCCTACGTAAATGATGACATCACTGTTGGAGTATTTTGAGAGAGACTGAGAGATCACAGTCTTTCCACAACCGAACGCCCCGGGAATTGCTGTTGTACCCCCTTGTACACACCTGAGTAAAGAAAAGGGATTCTGGTTGGCAAGGAACTCAAGAACAGCTCTCTTCCATTTCAAAGTATGTTTTCTAGTAAGGAAACAACTGCATAATTAAAAGCAGAACAACAGGAGTCACATTAACTAGAATAAACTATCCTTTCTTTCTACTGCCTTTGAAATACGTGAGATAGGCTGGTACAATAACTACGCTTTCAAGCTTGAGATACAGTCCACACAGCTGGAAGCACCACTGGAAAGCAAATGTTAAGAAAAGAACATCAGAGCTACTTAAATGTGCATTATAAGAATGGGCAGAACAATATTTTTAGGATGAAAAATTACTGAATTCTGTGCCTTGGAATTCAGCCACTTAAATGAGAAGTTTGAGTTACAATTAAGCGTGACAGTTTCTACTTCAGACTCATTGCAAACTGCACATCCTTAAGAACATGAATAGAGATCCTACTTGCGTGCTCAAACGCAGATATCTAAGCTTGGAAGTTCTAGCTTTTCTGAAGGTTTGGTGCAATTAAATTATTTTTACATTTGTCATTTATTTCCCTAATTAATGTAAAAGAACCATCCTGTTAAATCCCCTTTTTACTTTTCCATTCATGGGTTCCTGTGTCAGATAGGTATAGAAATATTAGCAACTCAGCTAGATGACTTTTTTTGAGATTAAGCTGTGCTACACAGTGAATGTCTGGGATCTGTTCACCCTCGAAGAAATTAACACCATCCTTCCTCCCAAAACAGATTTCTTACATACAAGCAGGCAGAATATTACTTACGGGAAGAGGGCATCCAGCACCCGTTGGCCAGTTAACAAAGGATGATTCGCTGGTAACTTTTCAGTCACAGGACGGACTTGACGTACAGGCCAGACTTGGACCATAGTGAACTTCTCCTTCACGCCTTCAAACTCCAGCTCTAGGACAACATCCTAACAAAAAGCACAAGGAAAAGAAACACATAATCCCTGCTGGCAAGGCAGCATAAGTGATCACCTCTAACATCCTGTTGTACAAAAGGCTCTGAAGGTGGCATCCCACAGAAGAGAAAGGGTCCTGCAACCTTATGAAAGAAACATGGAATACCCCGGTAACTGATATGTGGGAGACTTACTGAAGTGTCATAGTTTCCCGGTGGAGCAATGTATGTAACTGTACCCCTGTTCCTCGGAGGCAGCATGATTTTGTGTTTGATAAGTGAGTTTTCATTCACCACACCATAAATGTCTCCACCAGTGATGTGGCTGCCGACCTGAAATCAGAAAGCGCCTATTAGCCATAAACAAGAATTTCAGTTATAAAAAAGAATGCTGGCAAAGAGTCGTATAAGATAACAATAACTATCAAGTCTAGCACCATTACAACTTCCTTTGCAAATGCATTGTTACAGCACAGTAGCCCATTTACATAATTCATTATTCTAACAGCACATTGCTAGCAATACTAAATGCGCTCAGGAGCATTTCAAGGCTCAGGCTGTAGCACTTACTGATTGATGCAAGGAATTCTCCTAGTTTCTTTCATACCTCTCAGCTTAATGTGCTAAGTAGAGAACGTGCTAACCTGCAGGACTGGAAAAGAAAGAAGATGCCAAGGGCTAAAGCTATGATTTTTTTCTAGCTCTAAAACTATCCTCATTGTATTCTGTTGTTATTCATTTTGCCAAGGTAACACCTATTCCTGCTAGTGGAACTGTACTAGGCACTAAATTCTTTATGGCACTGCAAACACATTAGAACTTTGCAAGTTTCTAATACATGGCAACACAGTGAGTCACATGGACCAAGTTTTGGTGAAGCCCGACTAGTTCCCACTCTAATATATCCTTAAAACACCCTAGCACCTCTTCGTGAGCTTGATTATTTGTAACCACTGTTCCTAGCAGTCAAAGCCTTGGTGCTCTGAGAAGGAAGGAGAGAGGGGAGGACAGGCTCAGCAAGACCTACCCGCAAGCTTTTGGATGGCGTGAAGTCCCATTTGACATCTCGGCTCAAAGCTGACACATTGACACCTCTAGGGATATAGATACTTTTGGTCAGGGTGCTGATGTCTGACAGCGGCCTCTGGATACCATCAAAAATAGCTCCCATAATGCCAGGCCCCAGTTCCACTGAGAGGGGTTTGCCAGTACGGAGCACAGGATCTCCTACGGATACACCAGCTAAAGATTCGCTGAGGAAAAGTTCATCCAGAGAAATGACAGGGTAGAGGGCATCACAATCACATCATCATCCTCTTACAGCACCTTTCTGATTTTAATGTGATCTTTTTGTTAATATATTACATACCGTCATTGGAGGAGCATGTAGACATTATACTAAACTCCAGCCAAAAATGCTAAAGCAACGAAGCTGTTTATCCTCTGGAAAGGTAAAGCAAGGAGTACATGTTCTGAGTTACAAACATTAGTTCAAGTCAGCCATATGCATAAATTTCTTGCTGTGCAAGACAGCACGATGGCAAAACATCAAGCATTTCTTAAATCTTCAAACATGTTTTCTAGGTTTACTGTTAAAATCAGACAGTAGCATGAAAAGATGTAATTTTTTCTCTGCTTTATAGTTTGCTAGAAACAAACAACACAACAGTTTTAACCTTGAGCTTTGCAGAGCTTTTTTGACAGGAGTCTAATTGTAAAGAAAGTTTGTCATAGACTAGCACCTCCCTTCTCTCCAACATTGAGCCTTCTCTCTTAGGCACCACCTGAGCTCCAGAGATGCTCAAATGGGCCTTTCTGCAAAGGGACAGTAGTTTAGCAGAAGGCCCTGTTAGAATACAGGAGACACTCTAAAAGCATATGTATGACTCAAAGAGAGATTAAATACAAGTTGCATCCAGAAAGCTCTTGCCATCCTCTTATCAGGAATCTAAGAGTAAACCGTACCTAAGTGCTAGACTTGTTTAATGTATTGATGGAAGGCTACTAAATGTAACAATGACGAGCCAAATAAAATATGAATTTAATAGGTACAGACACAGCCCAGTGACCAGTTTACTATTCAGCTCCCCAAAACAAAACACTGGGAGTCAGCACAGGCTTCTTCCCAACATCTACATGTAGGCAAAAGCAACTCTTAAGTTAAGAAGATTATGAGGGAAAAAAGCTACCTTTAAGTTTAACGAATTGCTCTTATGACATTCACTATTATGCTTTCAACAGAAAATACACTTTACATTGACTAGATTTTAAATAGATCCTGTCTATCTCTCATCTGGATGAAGATTCTGCAATCACAATGTAGAAACAAAGAAGGAACAGATCATATCTGTTAGAACAGTCTATCCAGAAGAAGGAATCCTGCTTACTTTACATTTCCTAGAGAAGCATTCCAAAGGCAGAGTTTTCAAAAGCAAAGAAAAAAAAATACAGCACACTGCTTGGTAGCTTTACCGTTCATAGCTGACATCTGTCAACATTCTTATCAAGGAGCTGTAATATTACAAAGCAAGTGAACCTAAACACATTGCTTGGTTTCCAGGTAAAATAACAAAGAAGTTTCCTTCTTATACAGCCAAACAATATAAGGTTTACCTCAAAAACCATCAGAATTTACAAAAGATGTACAGAATGGATGCTGAATGTTGGCACTGGAAGAAACAACTGCTGGTCCCAGTCAATTTTGTTCATCATCTTTACCATAACCAGCACCGTGCTCTGCCTGGTCCAAAGGGATCAAGTGGAAAGGATACATGTTTCTTCATACACCTGAACAGTTGCCAAATCACCTTCCAGTCGGATAATTTCCCCTACCAGTTCACTGTGGCCTACTCGTACCAGCTCATACATAGCAGCACCTGCCATGTTGCAAGCAGTGACCACTGTAGAAGACAAGACACACATAGATGAGTATGTTTTCCCGTAGCTAAACAAGTTTTTGCATCAGAAGCTACTAAAATCTGGACAGAGTAAGACTAGTATTCACTCAGATCAGGAGTACATTTCTGATTTAGCACAGGGGTAATTTGGCTGCCAAAAGTCCTGGTATTTTCAGGATATTTTACGATTCCATTTCCATTCTCCATTCAGAGGGAAAGATCAAACTGACTGGGAGTCACGAGACTGTTCTCTCCTTTTCCTTCTCACCTCTGCAGTGTGTGCTCCCTAGCCACCTAGCCTAGTTGTTTATCAAGTTGTTTATAAACTTCTATTTATCTTCATTGTATTTAATGCTAACATAAAGTACCAGTGAACCAATCAACTCAAGGTATTTCCAAAAGGCAACATATATATTTAAATCTAAAGTGGTAGGCATCTATACAGGCCTTAAGGAAACGCTGTTTTGGTGTTTTATTTTGTATAAAAGTCATTAATTACTTAAATGTCTTAAGTTAAACTTCTACAAATGAAGATGACAATACATTTTGGGCTTGAAGCCTGCTACCATTTTGACTTAAATATCAGCAGGTTATATGTAGACTGCTACTTACATGCGGCCCTGTTGCTTTAGAAGGAAATTTACCACATATTATATCATCCTTTTTACATAAAGGTTTTGTGTCTTTACAAAAAAAAAGTTACATTTCCCACATCTTAAGAAACCTGTATCAGTTTTAAGTTGCATTCAATCATCATCTCTGCAGTTAAGAAACCGGCTTTTTCTTTAGGTAGCCTCTAGCCAAAGTAGCTTCTTGTTCATCATAGAATCCCTATGAAAAAGATGTACACTCTTCTTCTGTTCTCACACTGCCATGCTCTCCTACAACTCATGAGGGGAAAGGAAAAATCCAGTACAGTCTGCTTTTAAGCAGATGAAACAGGAGGAGCAGTCCTCCTGCTATATGCACTACCACCTTTCTTGACCCTTGCAGCAAACCTTCAGCCAATGGTGCAGTAATACAGAGCAGGCTGACACTGGCAAAGGACTGGGCATTCCAGATAGCAAAGGTTCAAACAGAATCTCAATGAGAACAGACCAAGCATCACACATCCTCATTGAGAAGCCTAATGCAGATTCCTAATGCTTTATGTCAACCAGAATGCTTGCAAATTTATTATTATTTTTAATTACTATTCCTCAATCTTATTAAAAGATATAATGAACAGTAAGCAAACTAATCAGCATTAATACCACATTAGTAAATACATTTGACATTCATATATCTTTTGTATAAGCCAGCAGCTGTTTTTGAAACAAGCCCAAAAAACCCTACCTACAACTTAGCATACTTACATACATACATGTTCACTTATCCAAGTGTACATCAGGGTTCATAATACATTAGATGAAACAGAACTCATGATTTCCCTTACAAAATACCCACCAGGTCCTGAGACTCCGTGGACATAGCCAACAAAAGCTTCTCTGTCCTCATCACGGATTTTTGGTAGCTTGGAGAAGTCCATTTTGCCTGTTCAACTGTACAGAAGAAAAAAGAGAGGAAGAAGTCACATCTGAAGAATACATGCACATGTAGTTTGTTCCTCCCCTCCTGCCTTCTGCTCTTTTCCTTTCATTAGAAACAACACTGAAGAATCCTGAACTAACCGCTTGGATCTTAAAGCTATGTCATGTTAAAAAATAACTTGCTTAAGCAAACTAGAACTAACATTCCTCCCTCCAGGGAGAGGGCTGGAACTTTACTCCCTAATATGCTCCACACAACAGTTACACTCCAAAAATACCCTAACCCTACCAGTCTAATTTCAAGCCAAATAACAGGCTGTTTAAACAATGGAGAACATCTTCTGCCTTCTACATCCCACCTAGGGGTCTTCAAAACACAGTCTTTCAAGATTCTGAGCAGTTCATAGACACCTGCATGTAGAACAATACAGGGCTGCTTAACAGCCACTGTTCTCTAAAAAGCAATACTACAAAGAGAACTTCCACAATTACTATTTTTGCCACCTCAAATCGATGGATCAGCATTTAAATAGAAAGCACATATTTTAATAACGCATGCACTCAAAACTGCTCTACGTGCCTCACAGTTAGCAAAAGGGATCATGCAGTCATTGCTCTAAGTGAAACCTGTAGAACGTCAGAGAAGAATAACAGCTAAAAAACTCAACTCATTAAACAATAGACTGATACCTCCTGACAGCCACTGAATGGAAAAGCTGAACAATCATCACAGAAAAAGCTGTTCAGGGATCTGTGTTAGCCCTGTAATTGGCAGTTGGGCTGTCCTGCTTCTGGTGCAGATAAGAGCATGTAAGGGTTTTGTCGGCCCTTATCATGCTTTGCGTTGCCTTGGAAACGAGTTAGAGAGCGGTAAGGCAAATGCTTACCCACTCCCACTTTATTGGCACATTTATCATACAATGCTGGTGGAAGGTGCAGCGTGGTAGCCCCTGTATACAACATGCTCTGCGTACCAACAGGGCCTATCTTACCTAGCAAAAGCATGCCATTCAACAACACAAACCTTGTGTAACACAGCTTCCATTGACTCCTTTCCCAGCTGCTCCCAACCCCAACAGTTGATTGTGACTCAGTCGCTATCAGCCTGGTGTCGAACTGGTAAGCTGGAGCTCAAGGCCTCTAAGTCGGGTATCTGATAGATGCCCTCTACTCCCTACAATGACAGTTTATCCTTTAAGCTGCCTCCTGTTTAGGCCTAGAAGATGATTTTCATTTCACTGCTTATTTTTCATAATCCCCTTCTGACGAGTGGCAGAGGGAGGGCCTCACAAAACAGTTCCTGAGCAACTGGTAAGAGCTCATTCTGGTTGGGCTTTGACTGTCTCCTCTTTTTCATTGTTGAGGATTAAAATATCGCAAAACTTAAGCACAACTGCTTTTCGCACTGGAAAATGCAGCTAGTCCTATGAATCCACCCAAACGCAGAACGCAAAACAACCTCTGGAGTCCTACTGCCAAACCTCCTGGAGGACTATAAACAAGAAAGCACTAGACACAACTCTCTAAGTGAATTAATGGCACTGTTTGGCAGCCATATGGCAAAGGGTCTCAAAGGAAAGACAAGCTACCAAGGCAAACAAAAGCAGGTTTCAAGTTAAATTAACATTTCTTCATATCCAAGCCAAAACCCAAAGGTCAGGTAGAGTAAGGAATCCTTCCTCACCTTTGCTCCATCTCCTATGCACAACACAGGCAGGATAAAAACACCATCACTCACCCAGCCAAGCTGACTCCTTCTCTAAGGGGCTGCACATCTTTTAACCTTGAGTGCAAAGTAAGAAATGCTATGCTGCCTCTGGACAGTTTTCTTGTGCTTGCATATCAGCATTACAGATTTAGATGAAAAATTCACAGAAAGCAGAAATGCTGCCTTATGTACCTGTACTGTTACACGTCTGCCTCATTAGCACTCAAAACAAAATGCCCTAAAGCATGTTGGGATATGCTAAGCATTGCTTTGTCCATGTACAAACCCAGACAGCACAGCAGCTAGCCATTCTGAAAGCCAACTGGTTCTTAGAGCCCCTCAAGGGCCTCTTATCAACACAGGATATGCAATTCACCCTGACAAAGTCCACTAGCGTACAAACACAGGGTATTAGCTCAATTTTAATTCCCACATTATAAACAAAGATGATTCTAGCATCCCATAATACTTACAAATAGGAATCTTCCTTGCCTCGAACTGCTCAACTACTAATTTAAGAGAGGCTTTTAAGCTCTAACATGGTTAGAATGTGAACAGCGCCAGAAATATTACTATCAGCAGAAACATCTCCGACTGAAAGATGATATATTAAAGTAATCCTGCAGTCATCATTTAATAAATAAATAAATAAGAAATCTAAGATTGCTGTCGTTTTTAATCTTGATTTCTCCCCCAGCACAGTAATTTGACCACTCGGTAACCCCCAATGGAAGTATCCTGCTCTCAATGCTGAAGAAACCTGTTTTCTGCTACAGCTTTAGTTCTGCTTCATCTATTTGATCAGTCCCCCAGGTTACCCAATGATCTGCTTTACCACATCAACCTCTTCAAATTAAGCTTTTTCTAGTGAGATTTTTAGAAGGAGCCTTCTTACAGCACTTAAGGAAATCCACGACTATTTCATAACATAAACACAGATTCTTACCTTGTTTTGCAAAATCGGGAGGGACAAAAATCCCCGCAAATGAAGCAAAGCCAGAATTCAGCAGTTAAGCAGCACCACTTCCTAAATAACTGTCCTTCTAATGCCCCCGTACACAGGGATGAGAAAGCCTGCTGCAGAAGGGAAAGAAATTTCTGACACACAGCAGAGGCACAACCACCTGACTTGATGAGTCATCAGTCTCTCTCCCACCAGCACCAGGGAATGCCGCAATAGCAAACCAAGCAACCTAAAGCCCAGCAGAACTCCCATCTACGCCTTCCTTGTGGCACAGCACCAGACATAATAAAAGCAGCACTCGCCATTCATAGTAAGGACCTCCTACAAAGCCGATGACCTCAATGTCCCAAATGCCCCAAGTGCTGCATGTTAACACATGAAAAATCCTTGAGAGACAGCGTGCTTGCTGCTGGAATCAGTTTGCCTACCAGTGCTCCAGTGTCATATATCTGTGCCAGTGAACACTGTTCCCCAACAGCTTAACAGACAACTGTTTAATAACAGGCTACATAGGCAGGCGCTGAAGGCACTACAGTTCTAATTGCTTGAGTATTTAAAATGCGTATTGATTCTCATCAAAACAGTCTCATCAGGGCTTACCTCTGTAACATAAACCCCTCTGCCTTGCTGGCAAAAGCATTGGTGTGTAACACCCAACACCTTAGTTGCGCAGACTGATGCTACACCTTTTGTGACAGCCATTAGCACCTGCTGTCACAGGCTGGTGGCCACTGACATGTCCTGCATACTGCACAAAAGACAAGCAGCTGCATGTTTTCTCCTCCCAAGAAGCTGCACAATCCCAAGGGCTCCCTGCAGCCACCACAAATCTATCTTAATAGGTTCTAGGATAAGCAACACATCAAATTAGCACAAAAGCCTAAATACACCAGTCAAAGCTGCATTAAATAGCACAAGACTGGCAAATCAGAGACAGAAGCACCATGTTGGAGTAAGCCAACAACTCTAACTGGCTCAAATGGCATGCAGGGCCATGCTTGAGTCAAGTTTTAGAATCATGGCTGTCAATGTTTGCTGTGTTCTCCTGCACAGCTTTTGGTACAGGATGTAAATCCCGCTATCCGGATGTATGAGGAAGTGTTGCATGGATCCCATAAATAATATGGTAATCACTGACACAGATTTACTGTAAGTTGGACAGTTTATACTTCCCCTTCTAACAGATGATATTTTTTTAAGAGGAAGTACTAAAAAAAAAACAATAAAATACAGTGCCTAACGTTAGTAGACAAAAGCAGAAGTTAGGCAGCATTTTGAGAATCTAAGCTATTTTCTCATAATGAACAGCACGACCAGAACTCTGGCACAGGTATGTTGGAACTGATGACAAATAGCATCAGCGGGACATTCATTCCTTCCAAATACACAGTTGTGATTTTACCACAGCAGAGATAATTATTCCAGGTTTCTCAGTCACCAACAGAATTTCTGGGTTGAAGGGCACCACAATCGATGAATATCATGCAGGGTTCACCACCTGTGCTCAACAATGTGCCTTACTTTTCTGCTTATAAAAAGCATCATAGAGTCAAGACAGTAGCTGTACCTACCTCTTAGCTCAGAGCTGGAGCCATCACTGCTTCTTACACTCAACAATACAGACAGCCTTTCATTTAAATACCCCATACCGTTCCACATGCCACGGGACACACAGAGGTTGCCTCTGTTTGGCAGGTTGGGAATTTGCATCAGTAATGCTCACCTACATGCTATGCAACCACGTAAGGCAATGCAATTTATCCTTTGTGTAACTTTCCCTTGGGTGCTATAAAGCCACTTCCCCTCACATGAGGCTTGCTACTTAATACATGTACAGGTAAATTCAGGTGCATTCAAGATCGAGACAGGCTGCCACTGCCAGCATACTACACTTGTCCTGAAGCCTAATGCCTTAAGGAAAGCCAATGCTGTGCAACATGGTAATTCATGACTCCCAACACAAGCTCCTACTACTTTCTCAAACACATGGGGGCTTAAACGCCAATACATACAAGCTCAATACTTTAAGCAAATGTCATACCTTGCAAATTAGCCAAACACACATGAAGTACATGAATTTTTGTAACAAATACATATATAAAACATAACAGATCCTCATCAACTACAAAATGCAGCTATGAAACCTACCCAAGCAAGCACCATTTAAGTATCCAAGCTTTTAGCAGAAGCTTGGAAGATTCCACAGAATCATAACATTGCAGGGCTTGGAAAGGACCTCAAGAGATGATCAAGTCCAACCCTTCAGCTAAAGCAGGTTCCCTACAATGGGTAGCACAGATAGGCATCCACACAGTTCTTGAATATCTCCATAGAAGGAGGCTGCACAACCACTCTGGGCAGCCTGTGCCAGTGCTCTGCCAGCCTTACCATGAAGCAATTCTCCCGCACATTTGTATGGAACTTCCTATGTTCAAGTTTTAGGCCATTACTCCTTGTCCTTTTGCTAATTCTGGCTTCATCCATTCACCTCCCAGCTCCCTTCAGATACTTATGAACATTAACTAGATCCCCCTCAGTCTTCTTTTTCCCAGGCTAAACAGACCCAGGTTACTTAGCCTTCACTAATACAGGAGATGCTCCAGGTCCTTTATTAACTTTGTGGCTCTCTGCTGAACTCCTTCTAGGAGATTCCTCTTTAACTGGGGAGCCCATTTCTTCCGTTAGACTAAAAAAGGACTAGAAAAACAGTGTTTGATCTCGATCAAGAAGTTCACAGCAGCAATAACTCCAGACAGAAAGGCAGCCAAGTCTTTCACCCTATTAACTGCTGTGACCCACTGAAGATCTGACCAGCTTAGTAGATTACCAGCCTTCTGACTTCAAATGAATTGGTCATTCAATACCTAGAATTGGTAAGGATACTCATTTTATCAACTAAAACACTCCTGTTTTGAGAGGAGCTCCTTTGTCCATCTAAATAGATCATCATCATCATCTGATTGGTTAAAAGCCATAGTATTTCATAACACGTTTTTCTAACACTGATCCTTACCTCGCAGCTCAGAAGGCTTCTCCAGAAGAGCTTATGAAGTTGAAATGGATGAGCCTCCCCTTCTTTCTAGTTGTTACACTGCTTCACAAGTTTCCAAGTGTAAACAACCTGACATTCCTTTCAGGCTGTAAAGCCTCCTGACCCTTCTTTGACTTGATAAGCTTTCATACAAAAGAAACATCTAATGCAACAGAGACCCAGTCTGTAACAGACAATATTAATATTCATTTCGGAGTCTAACAGTGACCTCTTTTCTTTTCCTGATCCTGTCAACTGCTATGGCTAAGTTCTCTAGCCATCTGCTCTGCACAATGCTCAGTCATTTCCCCTAGATGAGCAATAGTTTCATTAACCTCACTAACACTACTGCAAAGCTGAAGCATCTACCCTTACTTTTATTAAACAAAACAGTCACTCTGCTTTTAGGTGCATTTGGTTTTGTCACTTGAAATATTTCTTGTTACTCTAACCTTTAAGATTACAGACATCAAAATGAGATGAATGCAAAGCTGTAAGCAACTGCAGAAGCTTCACCGCAGCTCAGTGGAATAACTTCTGAAGGGTCAAAGATTCTTAGTTTATGGAACAAAAAGTGTAAAATCTCACAAAGCAACTATCGCTGGGCTTACAGTCAGGGTCAAAGAGCTGAACCAGGAATGGTTTTGTATGAAAGCCTTTAAGAAAGATCCAGTACACCGAGCAGATAGAAGTACTCTTTTATAGCACTTCGGTATAATGAAACACCTAGCTGGAATCACAACACAAATAGGTATGGGACTCCAGTCAAAGGAAATTAAATTGAGGTTGACTTTTCCTGTAATGGAAAACTTCATTTTTATAAGGAGTAGTCCTTGAGAGCAGCTCGGCAGAGAAGGACCTGGGGGTCCTGATGGACGAGAGACTCAACATGAGCCAGCAATGCGCTCTGGCGGCTTGGAAGGCAAATGGGATCCTGGGCTCCATCAGGAGAGGGGTGGTAAGCAGGGATAGGGAGGTGATTGTCCCTCTCTACTTGGCTCTTGTGAGGCCCCATCTGGAGTACTGTGTCCAGGTGTGGAGCCCTCAGTACAAGAAGGACATAGAGCTGTTGGAAAGGGTCCAAAGGAGGGCCACGAAGATGATCAGGGGCCTGGAGCACCTCCCCTATGAGGACAGGCTGAAGGAGTTAGGCTTGTTCAACCTGGAGAAAAGAAGGCTGCGGGGTGACCTCATTGCAGCCTTTCAATACCTGAAGGGAACCTACACCTAGGAGGGGAGTAAACTCTTTGAAAGGGCTGACAATAGCAGGACTAGGGGAAATGGATCCAAGTTGAAGGAGGGTAGATTTAGGTTGGATGTTAGGGGGAAGTTCTTTACTAGTAGAGTGGTTAGGCCCTGGAACAGGCTGCCCAGGGAGGTTGTGGATGCCCCGTCCTTGGAAGTGTTCAAGGCCAGGTTGGACGGGGCCCTGGGCAACCTGATCTAGTAAAGGTGTATGTTTGGTGGCCCTGCCAGGCAGGGGGGTTGGAACTACATGATCCTTGAGGTCCCTTCCAACCCGGGTCATTCTATGATTCTATACTTAAAGGCAAGTTAAGCCACATTTGGAGATTTCATGTTCCATTACCTGAAGCATTTACAGTTTCTTCAGACTAGCCACAGCCCCTCCAATGTAAACTATGTATTGCAGCAGCTGTCTGAGTATCTACTAGTTGGTTCAGATTTATCCCATGATAATAAAACCTGCAAGATCTCGTGGAGCTAGAGAAAATTCAGAACTAACAGGGAAAACAGCAGAACTAACTTCTACAGTAAATGCTGCTTATCAATTCTACCTGCATTTAGTCAGGAAAAAAACATTTTAGTCTTGCTGTGAAGAATACACAGACATAGTTATTTCTAAGGTAGTGCCTTCACAGTAAGAAAGGGAATGATGATATAACGATGAGAAAGAGCAAATGTTTGTCTCGTTAATTGAGCTTTTTGGAAGGAGCATTTACTAGATTAAAATATGTAATTAAAAAAAAAATCAAGTAATTCATCAGGCTCTTAAAGGAAACTTGTACACTTGAAAGTTTTCATCCAGCTATAATAAACTACTTTAACAAAGGAACAATTCTCTATCTACAAAACTAATACCTTTATTTATAACTTTTCCATTGCTCCTGGAGTTGAACCATCACAACCACAGAGTTCTGTGGTACATGTTTAGGGCACAGAATGCTGGCCAGTGTCAAGAGATATACAGACTAACTGTCTTTTATGCAGTAAACGGTAGCAGCAACTCCTTTGAGCAAGCCAGCAGAGCTTACAGCATGTTAAAGGTGCAATACAGCCAGTGGAACATGGCGTCTTCAGAGTGCACGTGATGCAGGCTGTCAGGAAGAGACAGTTGAACTAAATGGTTCACTGGAACTCATCAGCACACCAAAACTTCAACTAGGCCTCAAGAATCTGCAGATCATGTGTGATCTTCAACTGGTTAACAAGCTCAAAGAATTTCACATCACAGAGATGCCTTTCAGGAACACAGCTGTCCCTTAAGAGCTTGCATCTCCAACAGGGGTACATTCAGCATAAATTTTAATCGACTTAACAGTTTAGAAGGAAAAATCTCAGTTGTTAACAGATGTAGAATGGCCTTCAAGACTATTCTTCTCACAAATGCAAATGCAAAAAGCCCAGTGTTACAGATACATGGCCATGACGGCTGCTTTCATTCTAGTTTTAGTACTCCCTGACAATAATATTTTAGGAAATCCACAGCAGACCTTCCAAAATTCTGTAAACCAGGACAGAAGAAACTGTCAACAGCTACCACGAATGCATTAGATCACTGTCAGACAAAATACTTCTGGAGAGCGGTCTGGAACTCTGAAACTCACTGCTAGATAAGCTCAGGGTAGTAAATAAGCTGATGAGCTTGAGAAATAAACTGAGCAGCTAAGACTGATCTTTGCGTGTCATTTGGTTAAGTAATAGTAAATAAGGTCTGATAGACAATGATTTTCAGGATTTAACCATATGTATCTATTTGTATCTTAGTTTTCAGAATAAGCATGCCATTTCAGTAAAGAAATGATGCTGCAGAAGAACAACTAGATTACATACATTAGTCTAAAAAGATAGAGGCAAATGGTCTTTTTTTAAGAAGTGAGGGGTGACAGAACAACAACTTGACAGAAACAAGAGACATAAATGTACAGATTATATAAGGTAACCAAACAAAAAACACTCGATGCGGGTAGTAGAATTACTGCCATGAGGTACAGCCAAATCCATTAACTTAATATAAGCTTAGCTTTCCATTTCCAAAAGGAGGGGAACAACAAAAGCACTTATTCTGATCATAAAGGTTGCGCTCATGGCATCCAGAAGATACAAATTAAGCCAGTTCTGCACACTGGATCTACAGGCAACAACCTACTGCAAAACTAGCTTAGCCTCTGCAAAAACACATCAAGTTGAATCATTCAGCTTCGTGTGTTGGACTACATCCCCATTCCTCTCCATCCTGTTGGAAGGCTGAAGAAGTCACGCGCCTGAGGACAGTGAGTAATAGTGAACGAGCATAATATTCCAACTGAGAACATCATCTGCTGTCTTTGATAGTGTTCCATCCTAAAAAAAAAATTAATCATGTGGATGACATTCTCAATGTTTCCCACACTTTTCTTTGTGTTAATGTTACAAGTGGCAGGGAAAGAGAATCTATTTCAGTTCTCTGCGATAACTGCTACATAAGTGCTAACACTTTCCCAGGCAACGTAGTTAAAAACAAATAAATAATGAAGAGCAGCTATTACTGACAAGCAATAGCGTCAAATGCTACGTTAAAGAGGTAGAATCATGGTATCAGAACACAAGAAGTGAAGCACAGAGCATCTGAATACATCTCCAGGGGAATCATCTATTAACCTGCTGGTGTGCAGCTGCTTTGGATGACAATATGTAATACGAGTGCCCACGTACATCTGGAAGATAAACACACAAAGTAATACTGGGAAAAAAATAAGACATGGAAGCACAGTGAAGCCTACAAGCTGTGCAAGTCTGGATGAATTAGGTATAAAACAGTCAAGATATATTTAGATCAGAGTAAAAGCTACATTTAAGCTAACACTGAATGAAAATTAAGCTCATTGCTCGTGGGTGAGCCCTAATAGTTGCAGTATCTGTAGAAAACAGATATAGAAAATGGAAATACTGTACTTACAGGAAACTAAGATCTTGTGTTACTGTTGCAACACGAGACTTCAACCCCCATATGAAGAGTCAGCTGATGCTGGCAGACATTTTCCAGTCTTGTCTTAATTTTCCTTCCCTATGCTCTCAAACTAACACCAGCATTTATCATCAACGCCAGGGTTTGTCCCTCATTATAGCTAGCTTTTTCCACCATACATAACGTTATACTGAAAAACAGCTTTCAAGAAGATTTGACATAACATACTGAAAAGCACAGCGATAATAACCTGCAACATTTTTGGTCATACAAAGACCTATTCATGCTGATCTCAACTAACATATTCATAAGTAGAAAGTAATAAAGTGCAGATATTTAATATTAATGCTTGATTGCAAACACTTTTAAAACCATAGCGTAGAGAAGCCAAGCATTCATCTACTGTGAATCTGCAGTATCAAAGTCAGCACAAACACATCAACTTACAAGAGGTGTGAAGGATCTGCCTCGCAGTTACCTGACCCTGCCGGTGCCAACCTACACTTGCCACATCCTCACTCAGGTGCTACAGATGGGTGGGTCAATAAACCACCTCTAGTATGTTGTCAGTGAGTTTTCCTTCACTTCCTCAAGCAGTATTTGCATTTGAAATACCGTGCTGGATCAAATAGCCTGGATAATTTGCTAGAGTATCACATGGCAGTGAATGAAAGTATCACCAACTTGCTTTTATTCCCACCTAAAGCGCAAATTCACTATGAGCCTAGTAAAAAACATAGGAGAAAATCACTTCGGGCAACTGCAGTGAATGGATAGAACCTGAAACACGTATGTCACATGCTGACACATATGCCAACAACATTACCCAGAATCCAGCCACTCAAACTCACATAACGACATGAAAGGTCTTAAGGGTGACAACTGGAACATCTCACTTAAACTCAGGTTTCACTGTCACCGACGGGAATAGGAAACACAAGGGATTTGTCACAGCACCTTCAGCTGGATCGCTGTCACTGGCTGCCAGCAGCAGCACCAGCGGGAGCGCCATGCCTGTCCCATAACCCTCCGTTCGCCGCAGGGCCCAAGCACGGCAAGGATCAGCTTCGCCCATCCAAAACAGCGGGCGTTCTACACACAGAAACCGGGAAGCGTTTGTGGTAGAGCACGGAGATACCCCGCTAGGCCTCTCCAGAGAGCTCAGGAGGCTCCTCGTTACAAAACCCGGCGTTCCCCACGAGAAAACCTACCGCACGAGGAAGGAGAGCTGGAGACGCGCTGCCGTGGCCCGGCAGCCCCAGCTGCCATCATGCTGCAAGCAGGCGGGGCGGCAGCTGAAGGTCAAGGCGCGGAGGCCTCTCCCACGGACAGACCCCATCCCGCGGGCGAACGGCGAGGGCAAAGCGCAGCACGGCGGCGGCTGAGGGCCGCACGCAGCCCTCAATGGGGAGGACGGCGTTCCCTCCCTACCGCGCCCGTTAACGACCGCTGGAGGGAACGAGGTGACCCCCTTAATGGCCGCCCGATCCCTCACAACCTACCGAGGGGGAACGAGCAGCGGCACCGACCCCGTAAGCGAGATGGGGAAGCAATGGGTCTCTCTCGGCGGCCGGCTTACCGAAGCGGCGCTCCGTTCCAGCGCCGGCGGCCGCGGATCAGCTGATGGTGACCCAGCGCGCACGCGCCGTCCCCTCTCTCCGCGCGGCACACCCACGTGACGGAAAGCCCCGCCCCCTCCCCCCCCACCGCCTTTCGCGCCCCGACCCCGCCGCGCACGCGCCGGAAGGCGCGGCGCGTGCGCGGAGGGGGCGGGGTGCGCGCGCGCCAACGGCGTGAGGTGAGGGGTCGTGAGGGCGGGCGGCGGTTGAAGGAGGTGGAGGCGGCGGCCCATGTGGAGCGGTCCCGGGAGCAGGAGGCTGAGCCGCTCGTGCTGCCCGGCCCGAGGAGCCGGTGGAGGAAGGGAAGGCCCAAGTCGTGCCGCCGGGCCCTGCGTGCTGCTAGCGGGAACGCTGGGAACGGGCAGGCCGCGCCATGAAGGGGTGAGTATGGGGCCCGGCCGGGCGGTGGGTGCGGGGCCTGCCTAGGCCGCGTCGCTTGGCGGCTTCTTTACCATATGAGGGTACCTTTCCGTGTTCCCGAGGAGATTGGGGAGGCCCTGAGTTATGCGCTGCGCCTTGGTGCTGGTCCGACAGAGTAAAGAGCCCTCGTGGTTCTGCGGGTCTTTTTATTTTATCGTAGTTGACCACGTTTGTTTGGTTGTAGCGTGGGTTGAAGTCTTGAAGCGATGGTTTCTCTGGATGGGTGGAAGGAGTAGCGCTGAGGCCGTCTTTCCTCTTCGGTAGTTCCAGAAGATCGTGCCAGGTGTGGCTGATGGGGGCACCCTGCCTGCTGCCACCGCTAGGGAGCGAGATGTGAGCGCTGAGCTGGGGGCCCTCAGGTTGGGTTCGGGGCCAGGTGACCCGCTTGACCTTGTGTAGGTTGCTTTAAGGCAGTTGTCTCAGCCTCTTAGATTACTCGGTGCTCCTTGGTTCAGGGTCATACGCATTCCACAGAATGCGGGCCTTCCTCCCCCTGCCTCAGTTTCTTCTTGTATGTGAAGGAGGTTTTCCGCAGCTGTTTCTCAAAGCAGTAATAAACCAGTCCTCATGAAACTTGTGTTACGCAAGGCTGAGTATTACTATTCCAGTTTCACAGCTTAAGGCGGGGTGAATGGAAGCTGAAGCACTTAAGCTTTTGCTAAGAAATGGTAAGGGGTTTAGCTTATTAGCAATTGGGGTGAGGTCACACAGGAAGGCTGCACGATAACAGGTACTTAGCCATTTCTTACAGCTTGTAAGCCGCTTCCTGCATTGTGGGGGGCTGACAAGTATCTGTGGGAAAGAGGTTCACTGGTGATTACAATTAAAAATGAATCAATTCATAACTAACGCTAGGTAGGTGCATTAGTAGGTAGGTACATTAGGGTCTTGAACAATCTTCTGGAATGCTGTTGGTGAAATGGGGCACTTAGTGAGGACAGGGTGCTAAATGGCTTGGTCTTTGCTCAGTCCTAATTTGAGGACTGTTTCCTTCCACCCTCTACTGGCCCAAATAAGTGACTGAGCTGTGGTGTTTGGCTGTGCTGCCTGGAGCCCTGTTGGTGGGAGCCTGATGGTCCTGGGATAGATTGCAGCCTGAGCTGCCTGCTCTGCTGCTATGCTCTGTCAAGGGCTGGGCCCCAGCTTTGCTTGTGGGCAAAAATTCTTCCAGGGAGCTTTTCTAACTTCTTTTTATTTAAAAAAAAAAAAATAAATAAAAAGCAAAACCAATACAGCAATGCTTCTTTTGCTTTCAGAGCACCAGGCTTTACTTATATTTCTTTGCTTTGCTTAAAGGTAGCTTTATCACTGATGTGGCTTGAGAATGAATGCCTTCAGGTTTTCTGCTGCCATATTTCTGCTTTTCTGGTATTTCTTCATCTTTTTGAAGAGCATCATGTGCTTGTCTCATCAAAACACAGCACCACACAGCAAATTCTTGTGCTGGATAAAATCTTCATATTGAATCCAGGTGTTCCCTTAAAATTCACAGAGGCAAATGGGATGCCAGAATTAAAACAAAAATCCAGTTTAAATTCAATCAGAGATCGAAAGGACTAGATTAACACATCAGAAGGAAAACATTAAATTACATTGGGTTACTCCAGAACAAAAGCAAATTGTTTGTCAAGCTCCAAAGATCAGAGTGCTTTCAGAAGATAGGTCCCAAAATAGATCTAAAGCTTCAGCTCTGGCATATAGAAAGTATTGCCTTGTTTGAAGGGATTGCTTCTGTCTTCTGTATTTAATTCAGAATTGTGGACCAGTTCTTTGGGACAAACTGACTCCATCTGATTGTCTTCTTTCTGGGAGCATGTGTGTTTGCATAGTAACACGCACACCATGAAACATAGAGAGCATTTTGGGAGCACAAAGAGACGAAACATCAGCTGTAATTGTAAACATTCTACTTTGGCACAGGAGGAATTAAAAAAAGCAACTGGCAGGTTGACTGACATTTTGAAATCTCAGATAGTGAAGTCTGGGTTCTCAGCACGCTGCCTGCAGCCCTCTATGTTAGCTCTCTGAATTCCACGTAACGTGTAATGTGTTAACAACACTTGGATTAGTGTTTCTGTCATCAAAGTATGTTATGTTAGGTGACCTCTTTTACAGAGGACCTCTTAGTTCAGGGAAAGTGATTTAATTTTTTGTAATGTGCTTAAAATTGTGTTGTGTTTTTAATTTGATGGCTTAAATACCAGCTTTTGACTTCGGAATTGCTATCATCTCCCACCTGCTTTTGTGTTGCTTAGCATTATGTTCAATCTTCCCTTGTCTCCTGAATGGTTTTAGTAATTTAGAAACCCATTATGTCCTCCCCGTTCCCTCCCCCCTTTTTTTTCCCCTTAAACATGATCAGAAAAACTAAGGTAATTCCTTGTTCTCTCAGTGAACTTTGTGAATCTCTAGAGGGCTGCTTTTTTTCATTTATTGCATTCATAATTGTTGTTATTGTTAGTTCTGGAATTTGAAAATCTATTTTAGACTGTGTTTGCTTGAGGAAAAATAGCAATGGGAAGGACTCAAGTAGTGTTGTCTGTAGCAAAATGACTCTTTTGTAGAGCTGATGTAAATAATTCCCCCTGTCCTTTATTGCCTTCACAGTGCCAATTCACTTGTTGCTGAGTAGCTTTGAATTTTGGTTACAGATTTTCTGATGGTTTTTTAAGGACACAAAACAGAAAATCTTGCACTGATTCTTGAGCATTTGCTGGTGACAGTCTATGGCGTCTTGAGGCTTTGCAGTACAGGTGTTTTCCTGATCTGTTTTAGTTCAGAAGAAGCCTGTGAGAAGTCCAACTTTTTCCCACTGCTCTTATCTCAAAGTCACATTACCCAGGGGATGCAGTGTGTGTGCTCTATCACGTGCTCTACCCTCTGTGCAAGTGGGAGCATCACACTGCATGCACTGTTTTATGAGCTGTGTTGTGAGCAAGGCTCTGCACCTGTGATCCTGTGCAAGTGTGTTGTTTTGTGCTGTGGACCAGAGACCACTCTGGCCTTGCTGGTGGTATTATGTGGCAGCAAACCTTGGCCACATGATGAAAAATAGCTCAAAGTAGAGAATTTTGTCATGTATGGTACCACTGTCTTAAAAAGTCATGCTTAGTTTTTTTTCTTTATATATACTCTGTATATATATGTATATCAGAAGCCTGCCTCCAAGCTTCTGTGTGTTGCAGTTCAGTACACCTTACAGTCTCTAGGGGTTCCACTCGCTGGCTACAAAACCTCCAGATCAGCCCCATGCAGAAGCAATTGTTGTAATGGAATGGCATGGTGTTGGGTAGCGCTACTTTAGTTGGCTCTGTGTAAATGGCACCACAGCTGGAAAATGTTGAATGTAACAGCGAAGTGCCAGTTCAGCATATTTAAATGCAATGAATAGTTATAGGTAAGGTCTCATACCTCTAACTGCTTCACAGAATTGTGAAGCAAGCCTTTAGTGGCCGTGTAGCTGTATTTGCTTCTCACAAGAATAGGGACTAACTTGGGAAGGAGTGGAGAGAAGAATAGTGTTACAGAGCTTAGGTAGATCTGTTGATTTGTTTGCCTTTACACAGATTAAGATGCATTGTGAGGTAGGAAGGACTGGCAGAAAAGGAAAACCGGGCAAGGACTGTAGCTGTTTTGTGATAGCATCCTACAGCCTAATCTGTGTGGTGCTTAACTATTCAGTTACTTTTTATGGGCTTGCAAGTTTGAAACATGCCAGCTTGGGTGATACTTCTGTGGAAAAATGTAGTATCTTTAGTTAATCACCACATGCCATGGGTTCTGCTGCTGTCTCCTGAAGACAAGAGAAATTATGCATCTTCCTTTTCCACTAAAATGGCAAATAATGGGCAATGGTTGAGCCAGATAAATACTTTTATACAAGTGGGAATGATTCAGAACTTGAAAAGCCTGCCCATTTGGCAAATAGTAGAATTGTGCAGACCAATAATCTGAGACGAGAAGGCACTAGACCCTTTTTTTTCCTGGAAGAGGAGGAGGGAAGGACAAGAGAAGTCAGATGGCTTTACTTGTGTGAGAACTGATGTGGAAGCGTGTTGGTCCCTTGCATCCCTTCTTCTCTAGGTAGGGCAGGCAATTTCAGGATTCCTTTCTGTTCCCTGTTAAAAGAGGGTGAGGGATAAAGTGACCCATGTGTTCTTCCTGGGAGCTTTAGAAGTGCAGAAGTTTTCCAGGAGGGAGACTTGAGGTGGGGATGATAAGAGAAGTCTGTAAAGACGGCTTGCTCGTTGTTTGAAGACTCCTGTACTTGAAGACCTGAGAATGGAGGAGCACGGCATTGAAATGGGGTAACTGTGTCTTTGTATCAAAGAAAGTGTTATTCAATTAATTCATTTAAGAAGGGAAATGAAATGAGGCTTTATAGAAAATAGAAACAAACCCACTTTCATAATGCTGTCACTAGGGCACTAAAACAGAGGTATTTCAGTTTTCCTGAGGGTGGAGTTACTGTGTTAGGGAAGAGAATGAGAGCAGCAGAAGAGTGCCATGCAGCACAGTTAGTTCTCAATGTATGAAATGCTTCCTGAGCTCACATAACCTCCTTCTTCCCATTATTTCATGGACTTTGTTTCATTTTTGGTTCTTAGCAGGTTTCAGTCTTGATTCCTGAAAACCCTTCCCATTTCCACCATCTTAGCATTGTACTACATTCTCAACTATATGGGGGAGACCTAGGGCAACAACTTAGGGCAATCTTCTCTACATGGTGCTTGGAGTTTCTGCCAGTAAAGATTATGAGTTATGCTGAAATTCGCAGTTAAAGAATCCTTGTTTGTTTTTAATAAGTAGCCCTTTAGCACAAACTTTTCAGTTGAGAACAACTCATTCTTGGAAACTAGGAAAGGGAGAGGGGGGCAGCTTTCTATGCTTTGTTAGTTAGGAGCTTGCAGTGATTGTTGCCTAGAAGGTACTGAAGGTAAGCACATAAAATAGATAGCATGTTCTTGTAATTTATTCATGTAATACATAATTTGAACATCTTATAAGTAAACCTGGGATTAAAATGTTAAGTACGGGTGCTTGCTCTGTTTTCTTTACTAACCAAATGAACACAAGCATTTTTGAGGAAAGTTGTTTCCATGGCATATATAAGTAGTTTGTATCAGACAGGTAAATGCCTGTCTCCTGCAAGTCAGTTCTATATGGAGAGGTTAACTATTATATGTACAAGAAATGTCTTTCAGCCATTCAGATTTGTGTAAATAAGGCACTCGGTGAACCCAGGATCACTTCTGATTTGAATTTGAAGGTAAACCTCTGCTGTTACCTGAAGATCATTAAGTACTTTATGAATGTTAATTAGTGAAGATTTGTAATTTCCTAGGAGGCAAATAAGGATTGTAATTTTCATATTCAGGAACACTGAGGGTATGGAAGGGGGCTGTAATTTGTAAGCATTCCAGGAGTTTTGGTTGTGGAGCCACAAAAAATTTGGAGTTATTTCAAACTGTTGAAGTATTCCTGCTTTGACTGGAATTGTGGCTCTAAATCTGAATGTGCTCGTGAGCTCACCTGGCTAATAAGGAGAAGTGGTTAGACTAACAGTGGGGAGTTAGGATTTCTGGCAGCTCTTTATCTGCTATATGATCGCAGACAAGTTGTTTCCTCTTTCGCTGTACGTGGGACAGGCAAATGTAATACAATTGGCCTTTAGCTCATGAAATGCTTTGAAAAAGCAGCATTGTGAGCTACTCAGTGATGTTACGTATGGCTGCTTTTCTCTTCTAGACCAGCAATAACTTATTTCTGTTAGTTTTGAGTTCAGATTTGTCAGCTGCATGTGGTGATTTCTGTTCATTGTATCCAACTACAAAATGATGTCTCAATTTTCTCAAGAAAGCTTATTTTTTTTGACACTTTTTGAAATGATCTCACTGTCTTCCTCTTGCACTTGCATAACCAAGCAGCTGAGACTCTTCACGATAGCACTGCTGCTGTAACTTTAGGGTTGTTATTTGTGTGGTCGTTTGGTATGCTGTATGATGGTCCAGTCTTCTAGGTTGAAGAACAAATTGTCCAGATATAATGAAGATGCCTGGACTGTAATGTACCATGTACTTTCTGTTGTAAAGGAGAGGGGGCTGCTATTGTCTGAACTATGTTTTGTGGAATTAGATTGGGTGCCAGCAAAACCTCTTTGCATCTAGATCCCTTTGAACTGTGCATCTTGGGAGAAGTCTTCTGTTAATTCTGTTTCTGAAACTACCTGGATTTTTTTGAGCACATCACTGTGCTTTTCTATAATCCAGCACAGCTGGGGATAACTTGCAGCAGGATATCAGGTGTTGTGTGTGTACGTGCTCAGCAATAAGTCAGAGTAAAGAAGGCTGGGGCTCAGCAACATATTAGACTTGCACTCATCCTTCTGACTTTTTTGACCATTAAAGCAGAGCAGATTTATAGCCGGCAGATCTTCTAGATAATTGGAAACATGCCAGTCTGCCCACAAGACCTAGACTATCTTGTGTGCCTAGCAGGACAGCTCATCTTTTTAAAAAATAATAACTTATATTAAGAAAAAAATCTAGAGAGGCTCTTTTGGCTTTGGAGCTGAATCTAAGTAAAGCCACACCCTTCAGGTCTATAGCTTTCCTAGCTCTGGTTTGGTTTTATTTTATGGGAGTGGATTATCCTGTCTAGACTCCTTCTTTGACTTGGAAGCCAAAATAGAAGCAATAAAGCAAGCTGGCTGCGTAATGGGGTGACAGACCTTCTCTGAAGTCCTTTCATTTGTTCAGGCAGTCTTCTTCCCCCTGCTCCCTCTCCTACCTCTTCCACTGTACCTCAGTACATTTTGCAAGTTGCAGATACAGTTCAGCTAAATTTAGAGCACCAGATGCTTTAAATAAGCCTGGGCCCAGCTATCGGTTACAAAGAGATCTGTTTCAGTCAGGCACATCCCTCTGGGGAGGGACTCATGCTGCTTAAAGTCAAATGAGGCTGAGATTCTTACAGCATTAAGAAATTTGGAATTTCCCCTTTTTTCTCTCTGTCTGCTCTAAACTGGTGTACAATGCTGGCTGTTCGTGTGACGGAATTAGTTTTACTGCTGAACTCTAACTCTGGAACTCAGCTTCTTATGAGCTTCTTTATAGCAGCTCTGCTTTAGTATGTATCAAAAAGCAAAGTACAGCCTTAACAGCAAAAGCAAATGCTGTTCTCTCACGTAACTCCAGTTACTCCCACCAGTCTGAATTTAAGCCATTACAGGAAAAGTAACTCAACTGTTATTGTAGCTCTGTTGGTAGGCTGCAGGTGGAGGAATGCAGTTGCAACATAATTAATAGGATTGCATTTGTTCCTGTGGAAGGTGTGTACTTTTTGTGTTTCCTGCAAGTGCTTAAAGGACTTCAGGGCAGTGCCTGCAAGAGCCAGAGTATTAATGTTGATGTTCTGGGCATGCATCCAGTTTCAGTAACTTCTCCATGGCACCTCTGTAAATTCCCATTTCCATCAGGATTTTGTGAATCACACTTCACTCAGCTCTGAGCAGCATTGCTGTGCGCCTTGTGGACCAGAAACCACCTCTGAGTGTGGTTTTTCTCAGTAACTGAGTCATATTATGTTGCTGAAATGGAGATGTAGTCCTAGGTTATGTCAGGAAAATGATTCCAGTAGAGATGATAAAAAGCTGTTGCTGTTGTGCAGGGTTTAGAGTGCTGTAAGCAGCTTTGGTCAATTGTGTTTAAGGAAAATTAATGTGAAGGAGTGCAAAGAAGAGCTAGTGTGACAGCAGCAGGAATTAAGAGCCAGTGTTAAAGAAGGAGGCTGGGATCTTTAGATAGAGTGAAAGCTGAATGGCATGGTAGCTCTCTAAAGATATAGGCTGTGGGTAAGGAGTATGGCTCTCATCAACTACTGAAAGGGCACATGGTTAGAACTTGAATTAATTTGGGTGGAAATCAAAAGAATGCATAACTATGAGAACAGTGATGGCTTGGCAGCCTTGCAGTGATGCTGTCTGAGTGGCTCCAGTTGACTGGTACTCCATCTAGGTAAGGCACTGCGTGTAATAAGAGGCCTGATATGATGAGCCAGGAGTCCCTGGTTCCTCCATATGAAGGAGGAACTTCATATGTTCCTCCTTTTGGTCACAACAACCTCAGGCAACCATATAGGCTTGGGGAAGAGTGGCTGGAAAGCTGCCTGACAGAAAGGGACGTTATACTGATGGACGGTTGGCTGAATATGAGCCAGCAGTGTGCCCAGGTGGCCAAGAAGGCTAGTGGCATCCTGGCTTGTATCAGGAACAGTGTGGTGAGCAGACCTAGGGAAGGAATCCTGCCCCTCAGCACTGGTAAGGCCTCACCTTAAGTGCTGCGTTCAGTGTTGGGCACCTCAGTACAGAAAGGACACTGAGGTGCTGGAGCAGGTCCAAAAAAGGTCAACAAGGCTTGTGAAGGGCTTGGAGAATCTGCCCTATGAGGAGCAACTGAAGGAACTGGGGCTGTTTAGTCTGGGGATGAGGAGGCTGAGGGGAGACCTTCTTGCTCTCTTCCAATACCTGAAAGGTGCTTACAGCGAGAGTGGGGTTGATCTCTTCTCACTAGTGACAGGACTGGGGGAAATGACCTCAAGTTGCACCAGGGTGAGTTTAGGTTGGATATCAGGAAACACTTCTTTACTGAAAGAATTGTTAAGCACTGGAATAGGCTCCCCAGGGAGGTGGTTGAGTCACCATCCCTGAATGTATGTAGAAACCATTTGGATGAGGTGCTCAGAGATGTGGTTTAGTGGAAGGTTGTTAGAGTTAGGGTAGTAGGGTTAGATTGTGGTTGGACTCAATGATCTTTAAGGTCTTTTCCAACCGGAGCGATTCTGTGGTTAATTTCTGTGGAAAATGAATTACTTGTGTTGGGTGACTTGGGAAGCTGCATCTCTGTTGTACCCGAAACTTTGATCCCTACAATGAATACAATTGACTGCTACCTCCAAGGGATGCTATTTGGAATGCCAGTAGTAACTGTGTATCTTCTGAAGAACGTGAATGGAATAATGGAATAAAATCTGTTAAGGAATGACATCTGAGTGCTTCAGGTGTTCTTATATGCTAATTTGAGTTTGTGATTTAATTTTTGTCTTTGCTGCACTGAAGATTAGGTATTTCTGTTACAGCCTCTGCTGAGCCGGAATACGCAGCTGGTCCTACGGGACCTCAGCTGATACAGTAAATATATGTTATTGTTTTAGCTAAGAAGTAACTAGTAATTCTGTCTACTTGTAACTAGCTTTTAAATAAATAAATAAAGTAACTGCCTTTACTCCAGGGGAAAGGAAGGGATGACCATCTGGTGTACTTCCTTCTAGGCACTTTGTCTTGGATATTTTGTGGCTGGGGTGGTTTTAAGCCCTTATGTTTGAAGTGCGCACTGTGAGGTTGAGTGTGAAGTGAATACCGAATGATCCCTGTGCTTCTCTTGTATGCTTCTTCCAGAAGCAGTTTAACATGGAGTAAGCTGGCACTTCTGCTCAAGAAGCAGTTCTGCCTCTGGCAGCTTTTTTTCTCCCCCTCTTTGTTGACAGAAGATTTTGTGTGGTAAACCCAATCAAGGGACCAATGTGGGTTAAAACTAAACTTTTTTTTTTTTTTTTTTTTTTTTTTTTTTTTTTTTTTTTTGGCAAAGTTGTAATTGAGGTTGGTTTATCACTTTTGTGCCAGCAGGAGCATGGAAATGAGTGGCTCAGGGTTAAGTGTGCTTCTTCCAGCAGTAGTGCCAGCTTTACCTTGTTTCTACTGGAGGCTCTAGTGGCACTTTTGCTGTGCTGTATTCAGGCAAAGTGAACTCCCATGGTGTATGTCTCCCTTCCTGTGGGCTCATTTAGTTTGCCTCAAATGCTTGAGTGCAATAGATGTGGTGCTGATTTAATCAGCTAGTGCTGTACATTAAAGTAAGTTATGGTTTGAATATGTATTCAAACAGGCAAACTTAGGAAACATAAAATCAATTTGCAGTAGTGGTTCTTAAATTTCTTTCATACTGTCCTCCAGGGTATCCCTGCTGTAATTCTCACCCTAGGAAGAAACAGCTAGTAGCAGAGCACAGGAGATGGGCAGAAGGAGATGTAGGAGACAGCTATTAATGTAGCAAGTGGTGGTGAGAGCTGGGGAGCCCAGGGGCTCAGACAAATTAGTCAGCAGTACCTTTCAGCTGTGCACTACTTGGAACAGTTTCTCTCAGCAGGTCCTGTTGCCTGAGAGGTGGTGTCTTGGTTCAGTAGCTATATATAGCTTTATGTGCTCTGCTTCTCTGTTTTTCCTGTCTGGAACCTGCCTGATGAAGGCCAGTCTTCTGGCCGTGTCTCCTCAACCATACCTTCTGTATTTATTGGAAGTGTGCAGTTCACTGTCTTCTAATGCCTTACTTTTCACTTCATCAAAGCCTAAAATATTAGAAAGCATGTAATCCCTGATAATAGTCTGGGGATTTTTGTTAGAGCAACTTCTCCTTTACACATTAACAAGTTGGCCATAAGCTCGTCATAAAGGTTCAGGCTAGCATTACTGATCTACTGAGGCTGAAACCTACTGATTAAAAATAAAAAGGTATCACCAAGGTTAGAATACTGTTAAATAATTTTGGACAAGAGGTCTAAGCTGTCAGGGGAGAAAGTGAGAGGATTTTCTCTTTCTTTATTGACCTTCTCTTTTGCAGCTAATCTGATCTAACTGGGCAGATGAGGCCTGCTCCCTTTGGTTTCTACTTGATGCAGAAAAAGAAGTCTTCTAGTGCTACTGAGGTGCTTTACTCAGTTTGTCTGGGAACCCAATGCACTGTGGTCTTATTCCTGCTCCTTGTGAGAGAAAGTAGCAATGCTGCTGACTGGGATGAGGAAATGACTTGTTGCCATTTGTGTGCCTAAAGAAGGCCAGCTGTGCTAGGTTGAACAGCTGCACTAAGCTGATCCTAGAACAAGCATTAGTTACCTCACTGTCTAATAACTATCCTTTAATAGCATGCTTGTTTACAGTGCAGTACTACTGTGGTGTGTACAGGTCCTCTGTTACTAGCTCGGTAGTAGTTTAGTGCAGTACTGGTGTTTCAAACTAGTGTTTCTGCTCTCAGTCAACAGGAAGAATGACTTCAATGATGATCATAATTGATGCACATATCACCCTGGCAGGGGCACTCTTGCATATTAATAGGCTTAACATGGGTTTTCTGCTGCACACATTATTATTGTGTTGTGGACATAGATGTATGGCAACATGGCACTCATGTCTAAGTCTAAACTTCATTCATTCCTTAATTCTGCCACCTGTCAGTACAAAGTGCATTTTCTTGGTCTCTTGTAGCCTCTTCAATCACTTCATAAAGCAGCACATTTAATATGTATGTCAGTGTATAAGTGTGGCCTCAAACTTCTGTCTATATAGCACTGATTTATATTGTATTTTTGCAGTTAAAGCAGACACTGATGACAGTTAATTTTGTGGGTTGAATGCTGCAGTTCAAATATGTATTGAACTGATCATTGTGTTCTCTAAATATAAAGTAACTAATTTTTGGTGTCCATAGAAATTTTGGAGTGTGTCAATGTTAAGCATATTTTGATTTGTTCCAGTAGCCGGATCGAGCTGGGAGACGTGACACCCCACAACATTAAACAGCTGAAGAGGCTAAACCAAGTCATCTTTCCTGTCAGCTACAACGACAAGTTCTACAAGGACGTACTGGAGGTTGGCGAACTAGCCAAATTAGGTACATATGTTCTTGCCAGCAATCGTGGGCTGTGATGTGCCATCCTTAATGCTTTTGAGGTGCAGATTCTTCTATTTTGTTGCTTAATGTAATGACAAATAAGCTGCTGTCTTAACATCAAAGGGTTTATGTTATAAATAGCTTGCATTTTACTATAGAGAGGTATGTTTTCTGTTACAGCAGAAAACTTCATAGATGTGTGCTACCAACTTACCTCCTAAGGTCATTTGAGTATTACAGTTAAGAATAAGTAACATATACTGTGTTAGAGAACCCTGGTAATTTGCTTTGGTGTTAGTCCCAATGTATGATTTTATCTGGGTCAGGGAGTTAACAGCCGGGAAGGGATTTGCAGTGTTTAAACAAAGGAGTTGCATGTGTAGTTTGAGATGTATGACTGATAACTCTTTGCTTCACTCCCTGACAGCCTACTTCAATGATATTGCAGTGGGAGCAGTGTGCTGTAGGGTGGATCACTCCCAGAACCAAAAGAGGCTGTATATCATGACACTTGGATGCCTGGCACCCTACCGACGGCTAGGAATAGGTGAGGAGGTGGTTCTTTTGTGTCTTGAGTCATCAAACAAACAAGAACGTCTGGCCAGCCTTTTAAATTGCCTTGTAGAGTTTTTGCTACTTTAACCAAGATAGCTCAAGGTGTACTTTTAGAGCAGTAATTGCTTTGGGGAAAGAGTGACTTATAAAATGCTCTTGCTGTCCCATCTTTCAGAATATATTTATTTTTAGAACTTTATTGTTCAGGATTTCAAATTCTTTTAGTCACATTGTTTTATTTCTGTGATGTAAACACTCACCTTCTGTAGATACAAAATTGAAGCAGAGAGAATATTCTAAAATAGTTTGTCTGAAGTATGGAGCCTGCATTCAGTTCATGTGGGATAGTTCACTTGGAAGAGAGCACCTGTGTGCTCTCTTCAAGGCTAACAAGAAGTTAAAGCATGTTGATGAGGGCTTTGTCCAAATGTCTCTTAATGCTGACAGGCATGGCTAATGAGCCACCTCTCTAGGAAGCCTGTTCCAGTGTTTTAACACCCTCAAGGTAAAGAAATGTTTCCTAATATCCAGCCTGAACGCACCACCCCCACTACCCTGTGCAGTCTTGTGCCTGTCTTGTCCTGCCATCAGTTCTCAGTAGCATGGCTGGGCATCTTATTCTGTTTCCCTACCTCAGGGAGTTACAGAGAGGAGTGAGTTTGCCTCTCGGCCTCTTCTTACTTCCAATGTTTTACTTTCAAGGACTTAAATATCCTTTTTATGTTGTGGAGCCCAGAAATGCATCTGTGTTACTTCTTCATTTTTGTAAATTGTATGTCTTTAATTTCTAATTGTTACTGCTCAGGGGTAGTACTCCTTTACTATCCATACAGCAATGAGTTATTCTCTCTGTTGCAGATCTGTGGGGCAAGTTAATCAAAAGCTCATGGCATTTGCTATTTGCTTTGGAAAGATAACTTAAAATATTTTTTAATAGGTTTTTGTCATTTAAAAATTACAACTAGTCTATACCGTGCTTTGACCATATTTTAACTACGTTATAGATCTAGAGTTCAGTATTTTGATAAGGTTATTTATAAATATGCTTCTGAGCAGTTCTCCAAAGGAACAATGAAATTGTGAGCTGAGTTTTGTGTGCAGAAGGATGAAGTACTCATATGCTGTATATTATTGCCTGTTCTAGTGGCTTTTCCCCAAATGCAGCAGTAGAGGAAAAATCACAGGCTATTGGAGATCCTTCTGTGAGAGGTTTTGCAAACAAAACTGTTTTAAGTATCTTTTCTTAATAATGATAAGGGTATCTTGTTCACAGTGAAAATTTTTGGAGCACATATTTCTTACTGGCTGAGCTTCAATGCTCACAGATGACATCTTTGTATTGATTTATATTTTATGATTTTTAGAACTTTGTGCCAATGTCATCAGCACGTGGTCTGTCATTTTATCCTACTTTGGTTAACTGCTCATGAAAGTGGTTGGCAAACTAAGTACAGGATTGATTGTGTGCTTCTGATTTTAAGTTTTTCTTTAACTTCTGACAGGAACTAAAATGCTGAATCATGTCTTAAACATCTGTGAGAAAGATGGCACTTTTGACAACATCTATCTGTAAGTAAGAGTTACACCCATACTTTTATGGAGAGTGAGAGATGTACATGGGATCAAACGGAGGGAAATCCAGAAGTGTTCTGTAGTCTCTAAGTTGGATTATGAGACAACTTTCCTCATAAATATCTAGCAAAAAACATCAGAAGGAAGGATGTGTTGTCTTCTGGGTTTGTTGTGTGATACAAAGAAAACCTAAAGCTTGCTTGCTTAATTTTAAAATTGTTTTAAAGTGGTGATCTATAGCAGAATTGCATTGCATTGTTTGAAGTAAAAGGTGGAATTTATTTATTTATTTATTATTACTATCCAGCATTGTCCCCTAATAGAAAACACTGCAAGACCTGCACACAGCTTGAAGTTATTTGCTGTCTGTTGTCACTTACGACACTAACGTGTATATTAGAACATCACCCCAGAGGTGCTTAACAGTTGATCTGTATATGCATTCAGTAGCAAGGCCTGACTGCTTACTCCAGTTCTCGCAGTGTGCCAGGTCACCTGTTTGTGCAGCAGCACAGTAAACTAGGTCAGTTATTTGACACAGCTGGGGAAAACTTCTCTTAATGTTTTGTTTCTAGGGTTGGTTGGTTTTGTCTGTTTCCAAAATATCAGCAACGTCTGTGTAAGGACTTGGCATGATACTGACATGTGAACAAGCAGTGGGGTAGAGGACAGGGGTACTTGAAAGGGTTGTCTTAATAGTTCCCTACAGAACAGTTTTGGCCAAAATCACTTCAGAGCCAGCTCCCTCCTTGGCCACAACTTCCTGGCTATACTGGCACAATCACAGGGTGCTATGAGGATAGTCCTACAGCATCTGTGGGTTGTTTTCACTTAGGAGGCATTTCCACAGCAGCCTGAACTCTTGCCAGGACTTTTGGAGATGTGTAGTGAAGAGTGTTTTGGACACTGGTATAACTGACAATTGAATAACTCTCTCTGCCAAGAAAGTGTAAATTCTTCCAAATCCACTACTACTGTATCTTTGTGCCTGCTCTGTAAGAGCAGCAGGTATTTTAAAGAGGAGTTTGGTTAAAGCTGCTTTTGGTTTGTATTCCTGCTCTCATCTCTCAGAGGAAATAGTAATGAATCGTCTCTTAGATGCCTTCTAACATGCACAGACTTCCTTTTTATTGCTTTGGGGTTGTTTTGCATATGGCTGTCTGCACTGTTTGCTGGTTTTAGTGCAATAAAACAAAACCTTTGTAATCCTTGTAGCTTAGTGGAGTAGGATTCTGAGAATAGTAAATAGGTCTCACAGTCGGGCTTGACCATTGGTTTTATTGCTCTGTTGCTTGTGCAGCTCTGTTGCTTGTGCACAAGCAGAACGTGCAGCTTTGTCCCCTAGTTTGATATCATTGTCTAAAGTTGTTATTATTTTGAAGTTCTCATTTACATATTTGGTGTTCATTGGGTTTAGCACATTTTTTTGTATTGCTCTGCTATAGCTTCTGGAGTTGCTTTATGTTTATGGTTGTGCAGCCTGGTGTTTGACAAAGTGATTCATGAGTTTGTGCAGTGCCCACTGGATTTTGGAAGCACTTAATGAATGCCTTTTGCTGAGCCAGACTGGGTTTTTTTAATCTAACTTTTGCAAATAAATGCACTGGCTGCTTAGGATGAAGAACTAAAGGCCTTCAAATTGTAGGAATACACTGGAGCAAGATCTGTAAAACTTGGGGGGTGAAAGAGAAAGGACTATTGTAAGTCTGCAGGACTACTTTACGCTGCCTTAGCTTTCTGTGAGGAGAGGAGGGTGGTTAGCAACGAGTAAAGAGTTAAAATCCTATTCTGTGTCGCATCAATGTCATCATCAGTTTTGTATTAGAGCTGTCTGAGTGACGAACCCTGCACATTGCTTTGGGTCATCTAAGAAGTGTTTCTGAAGGAAGTGTAAAAACAGTTAAACTTTCACTTTAGAGCCTTAAATGATATATAACTTCGTTATATATTTCCAAAAAATATCCATCACTTCAAAATGAAGAGAAGTTGAAATTACTGAGCTATCGATATTTAACACTCGGCTATTTGTATTCCTTAGAATAGTTTTCCTGAAGGGAAGTATTTGCCATTTCTCACATTTGTCACAGATTATCCAGGAACTGTGTTATCTCAGGATAACCTGTGGGAAGGCCAAAACTGCGAGTCTTGGACTACAGTCATTCCTCTCTGGATAGATAGTTCCTTTCATTATCTTGCTTGTGTTCTTTATTATCCTTTATTCACAGCACAAATGCACAACTTTATACCGTGGAGTGTTCTGAAACCTGTCTCTTTATCCTTGTTTCTGTACTAGACATGTCCAGATCAGCAATGAGTCAGCAATCGACTTCTACAGGAAGTTTGGCTTTGAGATCATTGAGACGAAGAAGAACTACTACAAGAGGATAGAGCCCGCAGATGCTCACGTGCTGCAGAAAAACCTCAAAGCCCCTTGTCTTGGCCAGAATGCAGATGTGCAAAAGACCGACAACTGAACAAAACAAAACCCCAATGAACATTTTCTTGCACTTGCTTGTCGCCAAATAAGGAAAGAGAGGCCTATTTTTTTTTTTTTAAATTACACACCTTCATCGTCATCCTCTTTTTTTTTTTTTCATTTTTATTTTTTAATCTTGACCTCTCTCCAACAAAATGTAATGCTTCTTCCAAGGATTGTCAGATCATTTTTGGGGTTGTTTTTTTGTTTTTTTGTTTTTTTTAATGGTCTTTTTCTTTTGTTCTGATTGAAGTGGGAAGAGGTGTGCAGATCTCTTTAGTTTGAGGTGTGGAGGGCTTGAGCAGGTTGTCCTGATGACAGGTTTCCTTCAGAAAATTCTCTTGGTAAGCAGAATGTAAATCTGAGGGGGGAGGAAAGGAAAAGCAATATCTTGTTCTTTGACTTCTGTATTATCTTATTTTTTTTATAACCTACAGGGTACTTTTACTCCCCCAACCTTTGAATGTTATTTCAGTACTTCCCACTCTTCTTCCCAATTCCCCCCCCCCCACCTTAAGAAAGTATGTAGTTCTTCCCAATATTTTTGAGTATGGCTTTTTCCTCCATCATTTGCTGAGAAGGGCAGGCTACTTTACCATACCTTTTCACTCTGCCTAGGCTGATATTTTTGAATGTTGTTTTTTTTTTTTTTCTTTAAAAAAAAAAAAATCTCACCCAAGCTGGTGCTACATTTCTTAACTGACTGAGAGGAGGGTTCAGAGTGGACTTTGTTTTTCCTTATCTCCATTTATCAAAATCTCAGCAGATGACTGACAGTGAGAGCTAGAGCTAATGTTGGTATGAGTAAACGTATATTTAAAACAAAAAATCTTGAGGCAAAATCCTTGCTTTAAAAATGGGTAAGATGCTGTAGGGCTCGCTGAGACTTTTATCTGTGCTGTTGGAATGGGAAAAGTGATTGTGACCACCTTACCCATTGTTGATCATGTAAGGCAAACGCCTGTCTCCAGATAAATTTGCTACAGGTGAAAAACCTGTGGTGACGAATCTGAGATGAGTCAAGGGTTGAAGAAACCAGGCAGCAAGGCTGAGAAGGCAAACAAGAAACTGACCCCAGACACATTGCTTTGCAGGAGTGTCCTGGATTTTCTTGGGATTTGCTTGGCTTGCTGTGTTTATGTGCTTCTTCAGAAAGAGGTGGTTAAAAACAGTATGTTTTGCTCTTTTGAAGATTCTTTTCCCTTCAGCCATAATAATGCAGTTCTCCTCTCTTGAGAGGGTATTTGTGGAGCACTGGGGAAAGCAGTGTATAGTAGACCAGTTTATGGGTTTGGAAAATAGGCTGAGTGGCTTCTTCCTGGTACTCTAACCTCAGAAAAGCTACAGCAAACTGAGCTCTGCTTTGCATCCTTTAGTGCTTTCTTTGCATGAATCAGTGCTCCTTTCTATGCACTGTTGCCAGCAATTCTGTGTATGCCAATACAGATACCAGCTTAAGCTTGGATTTTTCTCCAGGCATCTGGGAAAGTGCACTGAGCTGTGACAACACCACCCTGGCCCATCTCCCAAGTAGTTATTGAGCTACATTCTTTTCCTGTTTGTTTTATTTTCAAGTTTGAACCTGCATCTTGAATTCATCTGCTTTGAAAGCCTCCCAACCTATAGTGCGCATTGCAGCGTACATCTTGTTAGCAGGTGCTGTCCAGTTGTTTGAAGGTGAGTTGGGAACCAAGGATTTCGAGATGAGAGTTGTGAAGACGCAAGGGATGGTACTCCCCATTGCACACTATATGGTCCATTATTACCTGGAGGGGTGACTATACAAGCTGCTCCAGAATTACTGCTACTTTCCCGGAGGTGTGTAGTGTTACTGGAATGCATCTTGACAGACCTATGCTGGAAAATAGCTACTCTGTTTGCTAGGTTTGCACTAATTGAGTCTTGGTGGTGGGCAGGTCTCTAACAACAAAAGCCCCTCTGCATGGCCTGAGCACCTGTGTTTGCAACACTTGGTAGCAGACTCTGGCTGGGAAGGAAAGTTTCTTTGTCCAGAAGCAACCTAGTTTTGACAAAAGCTTATTTTTAGTACTGCCAGGACCTGCTTGCACTGGTTATGTTGGCAGTTCTAGTATCTGTCTTGAGGGGGGAATGTATAGAAGCACAATTAGCTTGTCATATGCCAACATAGTTTCCCTGGCCATCTGTAGACCAAACCAAGCGAAGTATGTGGTGGGAGAGAGATAGTATTGTACTTGAGGATGTTCATGCAGCACAGCTGTAACTTAGACCATAGCTGCCTCTGGTGCCAAGCAAAGTGCTCTTCATTCTTCTAGAACTAAGTGGTAAGTGTTTGGGTTGGGTAGATGGGTGTGGGGATATGAATTCTTAGGATTTGCTGTTGTCGTAGGCTTCCACAAATCAGTGTGTTTTGCAGACAGTTTTTCTTCAGGTTTAAAAGTACAAGTCTGATGTCTGAACTTACTTGGAGTAACCTTTGTTTCTGTCTCTCTTTGCTTTGGGCTGCCATCATTCTATGAATGTATCCCTGAAAACAATTCTTAGAGCTCCTATTCCACAGCGAACCTGCCTCATTGTAACTTCTGATTAAGTGTGTTGTAAGAGGTGGAAGTGAAAGTGACCATGCATGTAAGACTCCTTTTCCCAGGCTATTAATCCTGGAAAACGGTTGTTGAATACGAAGTTTAATCTCAGTCTCTTAGAAAGCTGTGTTCCCTGTACATGGATGAGGGAGGAGAGCGCGGATCAGTAGTTCTGAACACCAAACAGTTGTATTTGTATATTGGCCAAGTTGGCCGTAGTAAGAGAATGCTGCATCTTTGTACTGTTATCCAGAGTCACTGAAACTCTGAAGCGTGAGCTTACTGCAGAGAATGTCAGTTACTTCATATTTTGCTGCAGCAGGATCGCTTTTTAACTTGAAAATAACTGCTTGTGAACAAGTAAACTTCCTTCTGAAGTTGGGTGAGAGTTTCAGTGGAGAAAAGAAAAAAACACGCCAGCACTTCTGGATGAGGATCTAGCAAGGAAAAGGTATATGCAACTAGCAGCTTTAGAGAGTTAATTGTGTGTTACGCATATTATTCTTGAATCTCTGCAACTGGTTTTGTCATACGTGGATTGAAGCATGATATCTACAGAGAGACTCCTACTAGAGGACGCCATGGTACAGGGGAAAAAGATTCATCCAGGAGAGATGTCCCTCTTTTTTGGGAGGGGGAGGGGAGAGAATTTATTTTGTGTATGCAGAAACTGGCCGAGTTTACATGATGCAGCTAATGGTTAAACTTGCCAACTAAATATGACTTACTGTTACAATTGAAACAAACTTCTGTGATATTTTGTTACTTCTTGATGGTGCCCTGTGATGTCTAGTAAAAAAAAAAATCCATCTCCTAAACATCCGTTGTTCCGTTCTCCCCCATGTTGTAATCCAGGGTCAGCTGCTATGCATAAAGTCTGTGTTTCTGTAACGTGTTTGCTGACTTGGATGTTTCTTTTGAATCTGCAACTGCTTTCTGATTAATCTGGCTAAAGACCACCCCTGGTCTCTTGAGTTGGAACTGAGTTAGAGGTATGCCGTTTGCGGTTTACAATTGCATTCTCAGCGTTACAAATTAAGTTGCAGGGGGAGCAAATTCTTTACCAATGAGTTGGTCCGTTATTAATCTCTATCATTGCCCTCGTACATCAGAAGCATGTTTTTGTTTTGTTTTGTTTTTTTCTCGGACTCTTTAGAAATACTGTTCAGAATAAACGTGCACTATTTGAGTTATGTCACTTACGACTTGTCACGCGCATTTCTTGCAGCCCAGCTGTTTCCTTCTGAAATCAGATACAGAATACTCCACGAAGACAAACAGTGAGCATTCCAAACAGGAGCTGAGAGTGGGGCTGCTATATGATGAATGCCACCTGTGTCTGATGGCAGAGGAAAGCGGGGGTGGGTTGGCTGTGTTCCCTGTAATCATGAGCCTTTCTGTGCCAGCTATTTCAGCACAGTCTTGAAGATCAGGCATGAGGAACTCGGTGCTTTATAGTTTAATTACAAACGATAAGTAAATTAATCTACTATTTGTATTTTACATCCAATTTAAAGAATCGGGTTGTATGGGCTAAATACATAGTGCTGAAGTGAGTGGCCAGCTGTCTCCATGTTAGGCAAGCTAGGGTTTGTACCTGCTTTGTAGTACAGTGTGAGGTGACTGTTAATCATATCAGTAGCTTCAGTCTGTGCACTCGTTAGGATACCGTGCAAAAGTGAAGCTCAGTGGACTTGGCTGTGCTGGGCTGCTGCTAGCAGCTGCCTTCCCTGACCTCTGCTGGAGAGCCTGGGAGGCACAGCTGGAGCTGCCCTCTGTCCGTGCTGCCCTCGGCAGCCGGGACGGGGGTTGGGGGGAGAAGCAACCAGAGGTTGTATGATCACCTGTAAGCTGTATGGGGCTGAGTTGTCCCATTAACGTGGCCGGAGGGGCGTGGAGCCTGCTGCTGGGCTCATAGAACCATGGAATGGCCTGGGTTGAAAAGGACCATAATGACCGTCTAGTTTCAAACACCCTGCCACGGGCAGGATCGCCAACCAGCAGACCTGGCTGCCCAGAGCCACATCCAGCCTGGCCTCGGGATGCCTGCAGGCATCCACAGCCTCCTTGGGCAACCTGTTCCAGTGTGCCGCCGCCAGGGGCGGGGCTTCATGCAGGCTCCTTTCCCTTTAAGACTTTTTACCCGCCCCCAGCCTCTCTTCTCGCTTTCTCATTGGACAGCCGCGATGCCGCTCTACGACAGTTCCTGTTTCGGCCACCTTAACTTGTTGACGGTCCTCACGCCACTCTCAATCTCTTTGGCCGCTGATTGGGCATTGCTCACGGTGTTTGGGGCGGCGATTGGCCTCACGTCTTCTCCTCCCCGCCCACTCGTGTCGAGGGACGCCTTCCTGGTTTCACGCTCGTTGATTGGCCCGCAGGACTGAACCCGCGCCGTCCGATTGGCTATCGTGGGCCGCGCGTGTTAACAGCAGGGTAGGCTGCGCGGGAGGGCAAGAGAGCGGAGGCAGCGGCGGCGCGCTGGCACTGGGCGGCCGCCCGGAGGATGGTCCCCGCCGTGGGGGCGCCGCCGCCCAGCCCGCCCAGTCCCCCCGTGAGTGCGGGCCGCGGAAGGGGGGGGCGGTGCTCGGGGAAGGGCGAAGGAGAGCGGGTCGGGGCTGAGGGTGCCGCCGGTGGCCGCCCCTCCCCCTTCGCCGACCGTTGCCCGTGAGGGAGGCGGCGGTTGGCCGAGGGCGCGCGCCGCGCTTGGGCCCGTCGCCATGGCGACGGCGGGGCTGCGAGCCCACTCGGGATCCGCGTCCGGCCGGGCCGGCTGCGTCCCGTCGGCCTCACGCCGCCCTCCGCCTTCGGGGCGCCCCGGGACGTAGGGGGCGACCGCAGCCCCTTTGTCTGATGGGCCGGCATCGCTGCGATGTGAGGAGGGGGTGAGACGGCGGTGGGCCGCTGCCGGCCGAGGCGGGGGAAACGTGCAGGTATCGGCACTGCCGAAATAGGGGTCGTTGCTGGGAGGTCCTGGAGGTCCGAGGTGCTGAGCCGTCATCCGGCGCTCAGGAAGTTGTAACTTCGGAGACAGGGAGAAGCAGGCGCTGTCTGTCACTTGTGATATCTGACACCTGCAACGTGTCTGCGGTGTCATCCAGGGAGCGTGTCATGCATCTTGTTTGTGCTTGTGTTGTGGGAGAGCTCGGGCTCGAAGTGTGCTGGCTTCACAGTGCGATGCAAAAGTCCACCTCCCTCTTCACAGCTTTTCTTCTGCCTCGCTAACTAAAATTTTCCTGTTGGGTGTGTTTCCAGATTGATTTCCTAAGGAAAGAAAGCTCGGGGACATTCTCCATCCATTCCTTTTCCCCCATGTCATGTTAGCTCATTGGCGAACTTAATGGAAATTGGACAGTAATGGAGATTGAAGCCCTTATTCTATGGAAACCATCACCTTGCAAATACAGAAGCTCAGGAGCTGGGGCCACATTGAGCGTGGGGCACCTAGAAGGCAGCTTCCTCTGACAGCACCTGCGACAGTACTGCACGTGCACAGCTGGGTGCAGCCACAGCTCACAGTGCCGCTCCTGCAGGGCTGTTGGTAAGGAAGAGAAGAAAGTAAGAAGAAAAAGAGATGTGAGGGAATGTTGTGTCACTGCTCACAACCATGCAGAGAATCTCCTCTTTTGTTTTTTGCCTTATATTTATCTTTCACATAACATCCTGGATTTCTGTTAAATGCAGCCAGACACACAGCTATTGAAAACGTTAACCAAAGATAACTGATTGTTGCGCATTAAGGATTCAGAAGTCAGGTGATGTAAAGGCTTGCTTTGAAAGCACGACTTCAGCTTTATTTCCCTCCATGTACAGCTCATTGGGGCAGTCTTAGTTACGTTGATTATCTTATATGTCTCCTTAAGAAGCTGCAGAGTGCTATTTGTCACATGTGAGTTGCGTGCAGTAGTCGGACAAACAGGAAGGAATAAATTATGGGTGAATGGTTATTGTTATTACGAGGTGTTAGAGGCTTAATTCTGTCTTTCAATTAATGCAGTAGTAGTGACCCGTAAGTACACTTTGGGATGAAGTGCTCGTCAGTTTATGGGAACTAAACTTAGAAAATGATTGTGTTCCAAGCATGGTTTGAAGATGTGTCTAAAATAACATCAGCCACATGAGATGAACTGTTTGGATATGAGCCCCTTAGAGAAGATTTGAAGAGAGTGGAAGGAGAAAGGGTGGTGAAGCCTGGAGGAGTCTGATAGCCATGAGGTGGGAATTAGGCTGTGGGTGCCAGGTGGTAGCTTTGCTGCTTCGGTTCCTTTTGTTCCAAGCAGTCTGTATGCCTAGGAGCTGAGCAGGGCTGGACTGAACTGACTGTCACCTATATGGCATTGTGATATGTGGCTGGCTTGTCCCTGCTGTGTGCATTGCGGAGGCAGTAGCTGAGAGTTAGCTTTAGTTTGAAATCCAAAAGAGAACGTGAACCAGGTGTCAAAAATGCAGTGTCGGTGTTCTGCTGACACTACTGGCCAAGTTGCTCCAGCTTTCTCATCTTGCCTCTTGGATGAATGTAGAAGGGCTCCCGAATTCACTAAAGAGAGGAATTAAAGAGCTTCTGTTATGTGTTGCACGTTTGTTAATTTTTTGTCAGTGTGCTGAAATCATAAGAACACCTCAGGCTTCCAGGTATGGAACAAAGTGGTCCACAGAAGGATTTGGAATAGAGCTCTGTTCAAAATGCACTTCTGCTTTGCAAAGCAGGTTGGCATGGGGTATGTGGCATTGTAACCAGGCACAGCCAGTTTTTAGGTAAATTAAATAGTGTGTGGATTTAAGTTTGGTACCAAACTGGGTAGAGGTAACCAACAAATACATATGGAGGATGAGAGCAAGGACGTGCTGGATTTGACAATAACCAGCTGACAGTTTACTTTTGTATACTAGTGTTCGTGTTTTTATAATAACTGTTTGGATCCGAGGTGCACTTAAGAATAACTGTAAATGACACATGCCTGTGGGGAGGTAGAAGTTGTATTTGGTGTGAAGGGAGCCTCAATTAAGAGGATATTTATTTTAATAAGGCTGTTTGCATCTTAAATTGTAAATGCATATAATAGTTAACTTGTAAACATACCCACTGCACCACTTAGAAGGATAGGAAGTATTGCAGCACAGCCTTTCAGCTGAGACTCTGCTCTAGGCTGCCTGGAGGGGCTGTGGATGCCCTGACCCTGGAGGTGTTCAAGGCCAGGCTGGGCAACCTGGTCTAGTATTAACTGTAGAGGTTGGTGGCCCTGCCTGTGGCAGGGGATTGGAACTCAAGGATCCTTGGGGTCCCTTCCAGCACAAGCCATTCTATGATTCCATTAAGTAATATAATACTGAGCGCTGCCCGTGAATTTCAGAATGGCAGTGGAAATGTGCCTGGCTGTGTGTACACACAAGGTGTTCTTATGAAAGTGGTTGTACAGCATGTGTATAGGAATGGCATCTGACAACGTTAATGTTTCTGATAGACCCATAATTCATTGAGTTACAGCTCTCAGGCTTTTGAAGATGCATTCTGCTCGTCTCCAGCTTTAAGGACTGCTCACTTGCAGTCACTTTGTAACTTGTTTCCTGTGCTGGCGTTTTTCATCTCTGTCCTATTTGTGACTCTTGTATTCAAGTTCAGTCCCTTGGGAACACCTTTTCCTATTCTGAAGGGCACTGGTCATAACATGATTCTGGAAAGTTGAGTGAGAACACCTCAGCTTGAACAGAAGGTTCCTTTTTGCCTGACTGCAATAAAACATGCAGAGATCGTAACTCCCTGGTTAAGAAACACTGTGCATTGCCACACCTATCTAATGGTAGCCTAACTTGCTGGTTATAATGAAATTCCAGCTTTTATATGTGTGTTTTGTGTATCTAAAGCGTGCTTTGTTGCAACTTTGCAAGCGTAGAACTGTTGTCATGCTCTGAGTGAGCACAAAAGGGATCTGTGGTGTGCACAGGATGGACAGATCTTGTGTAACCGGAGTTTGTTTCCTGTATGAAGTGTTGTGGCATTAACCTTCTGAGATGAATGGGCTACTTCAGCAACTGTGACACTTGATAGCATCTGTTACATCAGCCAAGCTGTATGCCATTGTGATGCAGAAAAGAAAGCAGCAGACTCAAAAATGTTCCCTGCTTCCCTTTAACAATTGCTTTTGCCGCCCTGTTGCCTGTACTTGTACTTTTGTCTGTTTACTTGACCAAAAGGAGATCAATTCCACCTAAATGCACACCTCAGTCTTGCTGGTACTCATATCAATGTCAGTTCTTTGTGGGCCATCCCTAGTGAGGATGGAGAGTTCCAAGTTTGGGTTTGCTAGCTCAGAAGTCTGAGCACAGACTTCTCGGGTCCTGTGATCTGGAAGTCAGTGGCATGGAAGATAGTTGAAAATCTTGTTCTTTACTAGGCTGCTGGCGCTATTAAGTCAGCATGAAGGTATGGGAAAAGGAGAGCTCAACTTTATCTGTAGTGTAAAGCGAAACAAATGTTGGCAGTTTGGGATGCATGCTGCATCTGTAGTCTGTAAGAAGTGGTTGCCTTGTGGTAGGACGGTTATTTCATGCCAGCTCTCACTCTTTGGTGTAGTTGAATACTGAGCTGCTTCACTCTTCAGTGAAGTTAGCTAGAAACTGAAGTCTTAGGTTAGAATTAAATCAGTTTTAAATCATGTTTCTTGTTTGATTGTATAGGAGGATCTTTAATACTTAAGAGATCGTGTTTAAATATTATGTACACACAGTGTAAATGCTTGCTTCTTCTACATAAGTCTCACTTGTTCTAAATTCAGAGACTTGTGGGGCCATTTGAGAAGTCTAAGCACTGCCTGTGAAGGTGGGGAGAGGCAATATCGTGTAATTCTGGAGTAGTTAGGGCCTCCCTGCACATCTTCCTATTGCTGTAAGGACAGTTTATTAACTAAGGAAACTTAGCTCACTAGTTTAGCGTGTTGCAGTGTAAGTCATGAACTCTGCCAGTATCCAGCTGATGATGAAAATAATTAAGAAAAGCTACATTTTTTTGTTGCTACATACCAGGCTTGAACTATTAGTTGTCTTTCATATCTCTGCATTGGCTACATCTCTCTGTAATACTCTTAAGTGACTTCAGAAGCACACATAAACTCTCAGAAGCATGCATAACTTAAAAGAGGTATGAGCCTATACTCTTAAATGTGGGTAAACTAATATATTCAAGCTATCCCTTGCTGAAGAACACAATAGAGATCTCCATCTTTTGGTTTCCTTTCAACATATTGTTGCCAAATCAGTCTCAGGTGGCAACTACAATGTGATTTCAGACCAATATAGAGAAAGCAGGTGGAGGTAAAGCATTTTTAGAGAAGGCTTTTCTAATGACCTAAGACTTGCATAATCATGATATCGGTCTCTTTGTTGTTCTTCAGGTTTCCTATGGATTTGGATCTTGTGCCATTTTATAAACAGGAAGGGAAGCAGCTGTTTACATGGGTGGATAGTGATAGGACAAGGGGGAATGGTTTTAAACTGAGACAGAGGAGGTTTAGGTTAGAGATTAGGAGGGAGTTTTTCACACTGAAGGTGGTGACGCACTGGAACAGGTTGCCCAAGGAGGTTGTGGACGCCCCATCCCTGGAGGCATTCAAGGCCAGGCTGGATGTGGCTCTGGGCAGCCTGGTCTGGTGGTTGGTGACCCTACACGTAGCAGGGGGGTTGAAACTACGTGGTCTTTGTGGTCCTTTTCAACCCAGGTCATTCTATGATTCTGATATATAGCATATACTGATTGTGATTTTAAATTTCTTCTTTAAGATGTGGTTGTTAAGAAAGTGTCTGTGTTTCACACCTATTCCCAGGTATCTTTAATTGACTTCTGTTAAATCAAACCAAAATAATTTGCAGCTTTATCCGTGCCAGTAAGATGCAAAACTGTCTGTCAGACATCCAGATCATAAGGTGAGCCTCTTATTTCTGAAACTAGGAGTTAGGCCCGCTTTATCTAGAAAAAACCTGTGAAGAGTAAAGGAGAGAAATAGCCCTCTTCCATCTACTAACGCCTTTTGCTAGGAGCCTGCAATGAAAAGTGCACTGCAAAACTGTGGGGGTCTTGTTCATTTTTGTCAGGTATAGGGTAGTGGCATTTGTTTTTAAAGCTTATTGTGGCTGATAATAGTGAAAGCACCATTTCAGGAATACTGTGCTGACCTTTCCTGAAGGGCGCGGCAGTAGGTTGCCTTAATAAGTGCTTTGGAAGTGCTTTCAGACAGCAGCAGAAGTACTGTTTCACTGTACTTTGCCTACTTTTGCCCTTAAGATTCATTGGGAAGAACCTTTACACAGAAAGATCACAGTAACCAAATCTGATGATGGATTTCTTCTGTGTGTTGTAAGGGAGCTTTGTAGTTGAGACAGGAAGCACAACTATATGAGTCTTAAGATCACATGTTAAATTCTTAGTTTGTGTCTTATTTCTCAGACCTTAACCTACAAAATATTAAGAACTTTGCTGTGTGATCCTTTGGAGTTAATGACTTACCTGAAAAGATGTATAAAAAAAGTTTACATAAACTCTCCTGTGCATTTCTGTTCTTGGGCATTTTCTACTACTTGTTAAAGTGCTTGCATGTCCAGTATGGCTGTATGAGAACACTCTTATGGCTAATTTGATACTTCCTTAAGATCTCACACAGTTTTATAAACAGACTTCGTGAGGATCATTTGTGGTTGCACAGCAGCTAAAAGCTTAGATCAAAACCTAAAAATGAATTGAGTCTTAGCCAGAATGTTTGTTTGGATTTTTCATTGAACATGAAACCTGGTTACTAAGTAGTGATCTTTGAATAGCGATTTCATTTAGATATAAGGGCATATTATAAAGCAGAATTAGGTTAGCTGTTGCTGGCTCTGGAACTTCTAATTTATTCCACCAGTCTTTGGTGTTTCAGGCAGAGCTTTTCTGTGTAAGGCATCCTCAATTATAAATAATTATCTGGGTTCCAGGAGTCAGAGACCATGAAGACTTACGTTATGGCTTTTTCAGGAAGAAATCACTTGTTCTTTAGGCAGCATGCTGCCAGAAAGAGTTGGCTCACCACTAGATACTGTTACATGGAAGTAGAAATGTGCTTACAGCCTGTACAGGACACTTCTGTTGTCTACTGCAGGAAGATGTGCTGTCACAGAAAGAAGCTGTCCGCAAGCCGCTTGGCACCCATTCAGCCTTACCTACCAAAGCAGAGTCTCGGATGGCTTTGTCAAGTGTGACATAATTAGATGTGTCTTCAGTTTGAAACTAATCTTCCGTTTTGGAGTGAACAGTGGATTGCTGAAAACCATGGAAATGAGCACTGCAATGCAGCTTAAATGCTTCCTTCTTTCTTGCTTCCTTTGTGAAATTGGTACATGGTGACTCATAAATCTTAACCAAGTGTCTATGGAGCACGGTGTCCTGAGAATTTCCATGGTCTTTTTTGTTGTGGTGGTTTTTTTCCCCTGATTTCCCAAATAAGAATTCTAGTCCCCTTATTTTGGTCTAAAATGGCTGAAGACCTTCCTTAGGGTGACATCTTCAGTCTCTGTGATTTTTAGCTTGTGTACCAATTGTGTAATTGTTGCTCGTTACCCTCAAATACCTTTTTCCATATAACAGTTTCCCCTGGATCATGGGGGACGGTTTGTGTTGGCATTTTCTTTGCTAGCGCACCGCATGTCACTTTGGTCTGTCCATCATCCTTTGATCATCCAGAGTGGGTGGAGGTGGTAGCAGCTCACAGCTGGGTGCAGAGGTCCAGAGATGCCTCTCCTGAAGCAGCTTTCAGAACATCAGCAGCAGGTACGGGGCTTTATTCAGTAAAGTGATATTCTTGTCTGTGCCTCCTCTGAGGTTTAAGTGAATGAGGTACTACACTTGGAGGAGTAAAGGGACAGCAATGCCAGAGCAAGAGTAATGAAAAATAAGCTAAGAACTTCTTCAGAAGTCACAAGCAACCGTGACTTTATTATTATGAAATTTGTAAGCAAAAATGAATTTGGTGGCACATCACTTGCATGATAAGCCTGCTTCTTCCCACAGTATTGTTAAAAAAATTAGAGAGAGAGAGAGAGAGAGGGAGAGGGAGAAAGCTTGCTTTCCAGTTCTGTTACATGATCTTTTATAATAGCCTTAGTGAAACTTAATTGCTTTAAGTCAGTGGGAGGAAAAATAGTCTTTGAGGTTAGATAGTTCAAACAAAAGGAGTAAGAAATTGTAAAAGCAGTGAAGCTTTTATCCCCATCTGTTGTTGTTGTTGTCAGACACTTTAAAAAATTAAGTGGGTTGAATAGCATGCTGTAATTTGTTGGTATTGGTTCTCTGTCACTAATTCTTGCAGAAGCTCAAGAGGTAACCTAGTTGCCATAGGAAGCAATCAGCTGGTATGGATTGAGAACGTGTATTCTGTGAAAAGTCAAGATAACTCTTGCCTGCCTTTCAATCCCTCCTAGATTTAATAAAAATCCCTTCCTAGATTTCATAAATAATTAAATAAATAAAGAGTACGTGTGGTGGTCTGGCTGACCTGAACTGTTCAGCCAGCATGCACGTGCTGATCATAGAGGAACATCCATTCACTCACCTTCTCTGTCAGTGCCGACCTTACCCATTCTTCTCTGCCCCACACTCAATTTTTATGACCATCTGGGAATGCCATGTCTTTGAGGGATTTTGTTTAGTTTCATCACTGGGCCTAGTGGGAGGATGAGTAGACACAGTGTAGTAACAAAAAAACATTGGATTCCTCAGAAGCAAAACTAAAAAATACCAAATGGATTTTCACTGCTTTGAGTAGGACTTTTTCTCCCTCAATTTTCGTATCCAGTAGTTTTAACAGGTTACTTTTATAAGCAAAATTAGTTGGTATGTTGGTAACAACTGCAAAGGTAAAACTTCAAGTTTTGTTTCCTGCTATCATTTTGTTAGCTAACTGCAAAATGACAATAGTGGCGTCTCAAGGGGGGGATAAAGCAAAGGCAGTGATGATTTTTGTCTCAAGGGTGCCTTGCTTGTGATTAGAAGCATGAATTAAGTCTCTGGTTGAAGCTAGCCTTGTAGTAAAACATACATCAAGACTGGAGTAGAGCGTTCCAACAGTAAGTTGAATAAAGAGGTCTGTATCTTATAGGAAAAGATAGCATTTGTGTAGAAGTTACCTATGCCATCCATAAATCATGACTGAAAGTGTGTGAAACTAATAAGAACTGTAAAACCATAGCACTGATTAAATTACGTTAAACTTAAATCTCCAGAAGACAGAGAATGTAATTTCTGGGGATGACGTTGCGTTTAAACTAAAACTGGTATTTCAAACTAACATTGTGAGAGCCATAAGCTACACAAAACTTGAGAATAAATAACCATAAATGGCCAATTGCATCCTCGATGTGTCTGAAGAATTAGGGATTTGCATCATTATTTCTGCAGACTATATTCAGCTGAGTTGAGTGAGTGTATTGCATGAGTGAGTTAAAATGTATTTGCCCCTAAGATTATAAGCAAATGCTTTTCTTCTGCTGCAGCAAATCAGAAAATGAATCTCTCCTGAAATTTTCACTTGGTCCAAAGTAAAGAGAAACAAATGAAGCACTGGTGGGGCAATGGCTGCTTGGGAAAAAAAGAGGGTAAACATTATTCAGCAGGCCACAGAAGTTTCTACCTGGGCAGCTATTTAAAATTTTCAGACCTGTGTGTTCAGGAACTCTTTCAGGCACCACCTCCCTACTGGTACCTGCTCTGTTTTGAGGTTTATCAAATAAAATATAAAGGTGTTCACCCCACCCCTGGAGGCATTCAAGGGATGTGGCTCTAGGCAACCTTGTCTGGTCCATGGTGACCCTGCATATAGCAGGGGGGTTGAAACTATGTGGTCTTTGTGGTCCTTTTCAACCCAGGCCATTCTTTGTGTTTATGTGCTGTGTTATTACAGAATAAGAATAGGAAAAAAATATTCAGTTCCTCATCTTTCTTAAGTTACAACTTCAAAGTAGGTGCTCAAGTGTTGTAAATAAGAGCTATTTAATACACATAACTGCTTCTTTTTGTGGAGGAAACTGGAGCTTGAAATAAACCAACTCCTCATTTAGATAATGGGTATGGTCTTGTTTATTCTTACCACCCCTACAGAACTGTTTTGAAACGTTGTTTGAATTGTATGAGCATCAATAAACTCTGGCTTGGAGTAATCCCACAGTAAAGCAAAATTAAAATGATATTAATTGCACTTGAACACCCTGTTGCTTCTGCAGGAAGTGGGCTGTGAATCCCAGCAGAACTGAAGCATATGAAATGCAAACTTCATTGTTTATTTCACTGTTTACATGTGACAGTTAGGGAGGCTGGTACCCAATGTGGTGGCATCTGGCAGGGAACAGCATCCCTTGGAAGAAACCCATTGACTGGAGAGTTTGGCTGCACCTCCTCCCACTGATAAATAAATAAATAACGTTCTATTTTTCCTTTTTCCTTTCTTACAATAGTTGAGGTTATAATTGTTTTTTTAACCCGAGGAAATGGAAACCAGTTCTTCATAGACAGAAGAGGTTCAGAAGGCATCAGTGCCAGTGTACTTCATTTGTAATGGTCACATGACCAGCCTATCTACAGATAGGTGATGGACTTCTGCACACATTGTAGTAATGTAATGATTGTACCAACGTGTTGCAGTATATATTTCTATATGTCTTGGATTGTCTTACAGTATACTTTGTAATGTGTCTTGCCATGTCTTTCACAATATTTTGCAAAATTTACTGAAGTAATCATGGTGGTAAGCCACAAGGAACTGAGGCAACACATACATAGGGAATTAAAGAATAACAACTAAACATAGACAGTCAAATCTATAGCCAAACAAAACATGCCAACTGGCATCCAATCCGTTTGTACCAAATAGTTTGTAGCAGTGAATCATTAGTGCTTATTCAACTTCAAAGTGTATGTAAGTTGAAGACGTGTTGTGCTGAGTGTGCCTGCTAAGTGAGGTTATCCCTTGTGCACCCAGTGCCACAATAAAGCATGCCTGCTTCTTAATGCTCAGTTCATTTTAAGGAGTTTTCTTTCAGATTGGTGTTCTGTCTGGTGACAAAAAGGCCATCTCCTTGCTGTCAAAGGCAAAATGATGTCATGTGCAAAGAATCCAGAAGATTGCAGTTGTTAATTCTTTCTGTGATTTTCTTCAGGTTCTCTTCTCTGAAACCATGCCAGAGATGACAGAGAATGACACCCCTACTAAGAAGCAACATCGGTGAGTTTCTGTGAAAAAATGATTTTTGCAGTTCTGTAGTCTGTGGTCGTACTGCAATGACAATATTTCTAGTTATAAATTTATTAATAAGGTTATTAAGAAGTTCTGAGGATTGACCAGGATTGATGTAAAAGTCTGGGAACTATGGCTGTAAAACTCCCCTTCTCTCTTCTATCCATGCTAAATTTAGGTCAAGGATATATCTACCTTGACCACCAAGGCAAAAGAGATTCCTTATCACATGGACTACTCAGATGCTTGTGGCTGCACCACTACTTAGGTTAGAGTGAAGCCTGTATTTACTAGGGGTTAGTAGGTATGGTAAAGGGAGGACGGTTGGACTAGATGATCTTGTAATTTTGTGATTCTATGATTCTTGTTTGGAGTGGTGTGTATTGTTTAATATTTCTAGCTGTAATTGAAATAATAAAATAAAATTGTTTGTGTGCAGTTGTTGGTTTTTTTTTCCTTCTGTTTCACATCACTGTTTTCTCTTTATCCTTAACAGAAAGAAAAATCGGGAGACACATAATGCAGGTGGGAAAATTATTTTTGTTGTTTCTTCTATGAAAAAGCACAGATTCTTCAATAACTTATTTTGCCTGGAGAAGGTCCCTCTATAATAGTTTCTAACATTAAAGAAAAAACTATATCCTACCAGACATCTCTCTGTGGTCCTGCTTAGAATACCTATGCACAAATCGCTCCCTTTGCACCCAGCAAATCTGTGTATCATCTGTATGCTGTGGAACTTATATCCCTTGTGCAGTATGCAGCCTTTTCTCTCTTACTTTTAACATCATTTGATAACTGTCAGCAGAACTGTCAGGCTTCAGAAGTGTTTGAAGGTTTTGGCCTTGTTTATCTACATAGATACAGCATACTAAACTCTTGAGTCTAGTTCCCCATTGAACAGTGCAAATGTGTGTTCTCTGCAACCTGAACTGGAGAAAAAAAAATACCCAGTAGTTTCCACGTGTCCAGGATGTGGCCAATTTCCTAAAGACTAGGAAGTGTTGGGAAATAATCTTAACAAGTTAATTTTAAGATGGCTGGACTCATTCTAATTCTTGGTTCCTGTTTCACTTGCTGATAGCTTTGAAAGTCTTCCTCTAATGGGCTGATCTTTGCAGGATGTGGGGACAAGCTCCCTCCAGCCCTGTTGCTTGCTTAGTCATTAATGTCTGGACAAACTGAGTGGAAGATACTATCAACACAAAGGAATAGTGCTTCACAACCACTGTGGTATCTTCATGTATTAGCAACAGTAAGATATTTAAAAAATAAACCCCAAGGATGACGTATTTTAATGTTTGTACAGATGCTCTTATGTGACTGACCACTAGGAACACTGGTGAAACTGGCATCAGTGATGAGTTTTTAAACTCGCGTGATTTAGTCAGATAAAGTGATGTAAAAGTTACAGACTCTTCAGAGCAATTACATTGTTTTAGAAGATAGATAGGCTGCAGGACTTCTTTAAAAGATGTACACGAACCTCTGCCTTGCCTATAAATGACAATATGGAATGCAGCTTTAGTTCAGAGTAACTATTTTGCTTAGTTTTTATTTCTTTAACAATTCTGTTCTTCATTTGCTGTAAATGAGCATTGCCTTTTGTTGAAGTCATGCTAGACCCAGGGAGGAGTCCAAAGATGTTCACACATTGCCTGTGCCTTAGGCCCGGCAAATTACATAGTCCCCAGATCAGAGCAGGTACCTTGGGGGGATACTTTAAATGAGATGTATGCATTGTTCTCATGCTGGATTCACTGATCTAAGTGGAGACTTTAAACAATGCTTGGGGGTTTGGGATGGTTGTTTGGTTGGTTTTGGTGTGCTTTTATCCTCATAAATTTCATGCAGAAGAGACTTTATTTTGCTGTGTTAGAATAGTACTTAATGTATCTAGGCCTGTCTCTGGGAACACTGCCTTCCTGTCCTGAAATGCAAAAATTACTGCACTTGTTAGAGAAATGTAAATTGAAGTGAGAGACTACTGAAACAAAACTATTTAAAATAAATAACTATATCCTCTTTAGAGGAGCATGATGGAAGTAAAGCATCGTTTTGCTTGTAGAAAATATGCTCAGTCTGTGGGTTACTGTTTTTCTCCATGTACCAAAAGCAGCCCTGCTGCACAAAACAAAAGTCACAATGAATGACACATTGATTTGAATCTTGACAGTGCCATGACAGAACTTTATTCAGAATTCCAAGACATTTCAGCATCTGACTTTGTTCAAAATAGGTAATTCACTGGCAATATTGTTCATTAAAATATTCTTTTAGTTCCAGTCATAATAAGATCTTCCACAACAGTTAGAGCTTTCAGCATAAAAATGAGTAAATAATAGCCTATATAGCTTGAACCAGCTAGAAATATGATAGCTCTGCTTTTCCATAAAGGCATCCTGAAAATTCTCACCTTTTAAAGTTATTGCTTCTTACGTTACAGCTGTTAATTTCACTGAGTGTTAATTCAGTAACTGAAGTTTACTTCAGAGGAGATTTTTTATCCTACTATATTATTCGTGTTTCCGGTAACTCGGGAAATAATGTGTTTATGAGCCCTTACATTGGTAGTAGTTGTCTTGTTGTGTTGACTTGCCTAACTAGATGACATAGTGCATGTTATTTTTGCTTAGTGGAGAGGCATCGAAAGAAAAAGATTAATGCTGGGATAAACAGAATTGGAGAACTCATTCCCTGCTCTCCAGCACTTAAACAGGTAAGTGTTCACTGTAAAATGTTTGTGTTTCCTTGTCTATAGTAGACAAGAGTATTTGAATTAACATGCTTGAAATTTTACTAGTTATTAGTAGGATCTTAAAAAGTATTTATAACAGAATTTCTTTTTAGAAATACAAAGCCATGCTAATATATTCATGCAGATTTTTGAGCTTCATGTCTGGAGGTGTTATATATGACTGCTGAAGGAATGAACAGTATGAGTTGGTCATGCGACTTTCTCCTCTGTTCACATGTGCAGTGTTTCTGAGGAGAAACATTTGTCCATAGCCATCTAATCATCTTGGTGATGTCTGCTTGTCCATTCACAACTTTCCCACATAGTTCTCATTAAACATGCATGCGTGTTTATTTCTCTAATCTTTGGCATAATGAAAGCAAGTCTGAAAATCAGATATTAAAAGTAAGGAAAGATAGTATTCTCGTGTGAGGTGAAAAGACAAAACAACAAAAAATGTTCAAAAAAAAGCTTTCTGTTCAGCACTTGTTTAAAATGAAGACTCTTGGATTGAGTGCAAGATCTATCAGATCTATCATTGATAGATCCAATAATGGTGAGATTTGTTTCTAATTTCATGTGTTTGGTTTTCCTTTAAAGAGCAAGAACATGATTCTGGATCAGGCCTTTAAGTACATAACAGAAATGAAAAGACAGAATGATGAACTTCTGTTAAATGGAGGGAACAATGAACAAGGTAAGTACAGATTCCACTGGAAGCTCTAGAATTTATCACTCCTTTCTACTGCATGTTTGTTAGTAATAAGAACAAAGCCAGGGATTCCCTGCATCAACAGATTTAAGGAATCCTAAGATATATGCATGCAAAAAGAAATCTGCTTTAGAATAAACTCAAAAAAGAAACAAAGAAAATGCCCAAGTGCATGTTCTAGCTATGAGATTTGAAGTGATATAAGATCACACAGGTAATGCAGGATCATCTAGTAGATTCCATCGTTATTTTTTTATACTGCAATATGCTGAAAAAATTCTGATAAAATTCAGGATTCGATTTTCTTCATTGGAAAGATGGGTCTTTCTTCAACCTACCTTATAAAAATACAATGCCTTGTTTAAATTCTACTCTAACAGAGGTATACACATGCAGTGGTGGAGATATGACAGAAATAATCTCAGAGCTAATGTTTTAGTTTGTGATTTCTATTTCTCCACAAAGAGTGGAATGCTCTTAAATAGTTTATGTTGTTGATGTGATTGGTTTTGAAAATCCTAGGTGATTTTTCTATTAGATGAACTCTCTCCAATTCCACTGTTGGGTTTTGTGGCTTCACATAGATGCATTCTATTTAGTTTTGCATGTCATTTTTATATGCAGTGAAACTGGAAAACCACAAGGTTATAGATTACATCAATATCAATTAAGATATTTGCTTTTCATTCATTAATTAAAGAAGTTGATTAGTGTTTAGTTTCATGTGATTTATTTTTATATGTTTTTAGCTAATTAATTAGACATATCTGAATACTGGGAGTGGAGTAGTTTGTGGGGGTTTATTACCTTCCTGCCCAGTAGAAAGGTTTATCAGGATAGTCTTCATTTATGTTGTTATGTTATTGAAGAAAGCATACAGTATTAATAGCCTATTTCAGTATTACATATAACTTATTCTCCAAACCACTTGGAAGTGTTACTTAGTATTTGCACTGATGCTCGTGTCATGTGTTGTTCTGTTTTCTAGCTGAAGAGATTAAAAAGCTGCGGAAACAACTGGATGAACTCCAAAAGGAAAATGGGAGATACATTGAACTACTGAAAGCCAATGATATTTGCCTGTATGATGATCCTACGATCCACTGGAAGGGGAATCTCAAAAATGCAAAGGTCTCAGTTGTTATTCCTAGCGATCAAGTTCAAAAGAACATTATTGTCTATTCAAATGGGAGTCAACCCAATGGAAATAACCAGGGAGCATCTGTCCAGGGAATAACGTTTAATGTTGGTCATAATTTACAAAAGCAAACAGCCAATGTTGTTCCGGTCCAGAGAACTTGCAACCTAGTGACTCCTGTGACAATTTCTGGTATTTACCCTGCGGAAAACAAACCACGGTCTCAGAGTACAGTTTCTCCACTGGCACCCACTCAGGTGGTACCAGCAGGAAACACTCTTGAACTTTCCATCCCAGAGAATGAGCAAGGTGTGCATGCTACTGCTAGCTCACAGAATGCTTCTCAATCCGGAACAGAACAGGGCCTACAGGGTTCTTCAGATAATGCACTGCAGAATGGTCAAAGTCTCCCCAAAAGTAACAATGATGAAGGTGGCTCGAAGTCAACAAAGAAAACAGTCATGCAGGGAATCAGCCTTCCTTCCAGTGCCTGTGTGGAAGCTGAGAAAGTTCAACATATGAATGCAACCAGCTCAAAACCACCTAATTCTAGGAACGAATTTCAGGAAAGCTCTGTAATTTCAACTACTGGCACAGCTGTTGTGCCATCTGTGAGACTGTCTGCTGCAGACAGTTTTCCCTCTGTAAATGTTCTCAAAAGTACAAACTTAATAAGTAGTGCTGACATGCCTGTGACTTCTGCTGCAGAAGGAATGAAGGCTGTAACGGTAATAAGCACTCTGCCTGCCAGTCCCCTAGAGAACTGCTGGTCTTTTTCAGGCTCTACAGGTGTTGTTCCTTCAGACTTGAAAAATATGAGTAGCCTTACACGGATGCCTTCAGCTGGAAACACACAGACCACATGGACAACTTTGCAGCTAGCAGGAAATACTGTCCAGCCACTAAGCCAAACACCATCCAGTATAATGACTGCGCTGCTAAGTGAGCCAGTTAATGGGGCTAGTACTGTATCTGCTGCTCACAGCAGGCCTTTGACGACGAGCATTAGCTTGAATACTTCTCTGCCTATAGATGGGCAGGCAGCTGAACAGATTGTAGTTACTTTGCCCTCTTGCCCATCCCTACCTATGCAGCCATTAATCAGCCAACCACAGGTTAAAACTCAGGCTGCAGGAAGTATCCTTCCATTAAATTCAACTATGCAGGTAATTCAAATGGCTCAACCAGTTGCGTCAGCTGTGACAGGAGCACCAGCGAACCAGAATGTCATCATTCTCCAGCCTCCAAACACTGCTCCGTGTCCTCCAATTGTGAGAGCAGAAGTTCCTGGCCAAAATGTCAGTCAACAAATTGTAATTATTCAAGCTGCTAGTCAGAATCCTCTTCCTCTGCTCTCTGCCCAGCCTTCTGCTTCTGTCAGAGTTCCTGTGAATGGGCCTGTGGCAGTTGCAAACTCCAGCAGCTCTGTACAAAATGCCCATCTTCCACAGACCTTTGGTGGAAAACACCTTGTCCATATATTACCAAGGCCATCTTCTTTGCCATCTTCTAGCTCTACACAAACATTTTCAGTTACAATGTCAAATCAACAGCATCCCCAAACAATCTCATTAAATGGGCAGCTTTTTGCATTGCAACCTGTGATGTCTTCATCCGGAGCTTCAAATCAAGCCCCTATGCAAATTATTCAACCCACCACCAGCGAAGATCCAAATACCAATGTTGCTCTCAATACATTTGGTGCTTTAGCTAACCTCAATCAGAGCATATCACAAATGGCTGGACAAAGCTGCTTACATTTATCTCTCAGCCACCCCACCAATCCCACAACTGTCCATAACCAAATCACCACAGTTAACTGTGTGTCATTGCCAGCTTCGGTGCTACCCTCAGTGCCTCTGGAGGGTTCAGTATTAACTAGTGCATCTAATTCAACAAATGTTTCCCCCAAAAAAGCTGCTGCTGGTTTTCTGTCTAATACAAAATCAAAAAGGACAAACAAAAAACAGAGTACAAAAAAGCACCTAGCTGCCAACATTGAAGTTTCCTGTCCAGCAATTCCTTGTAAAGATGCAGGTAAGGCAGACAGTGTTCCTGTAGAAGCTGTGGCAAAGAATTCAAAGGGTGAGGGGTTGCCTGAGAATATTCCAGTGACGTCACAAGCTTTAGCCACGTTGCAGGTGAGTGGCGCAAGTATTTCTCCTTCCAAAGAAGCTGAGTGCTCAGAGCAAGCAGTGGGATCCTGCCCTGCACCAGAGACAGCTTTGGCAGAGCTGCCGGCCCCCTCGTCGGTGCAACTTGCAGTGTCCGAACGGTTGGCACTGGTCCCACCAACTGCAAGGGATGCTGCTCCTCTCCTGCCAGTGCATCAGCCTCAGAGCAACCCACTGACCAGCTCAGCATCATCAGAGTCTTCCTCCCGCTGTGAGCCCCCTGGCACCTTAACATCCTCTCAAACTGAAGCACGTGGGACAAGTTCTCAGGTTTCTGGGGCATCTGCAGTGGAAAGTAGCACGGCAGGCCAGACTTCCACTGCAGGAACAACTTCAGAATCCTGCAGTGTTCCACAGAGTTCTTCAGTTGCCATGCAAGATGTGGACTTGTTGGAAGGGCAAGGTCTGACCAACATGCTATCTGATCTTACGAAAGAAAGAACAGTTGTGGAAAAAAACTCTTCTTTTGCTGTTCAAGGGGAGCATTCTAATTTTCCCATGGAAAACTCTAAATCAGTGGAATCAAATGTCGATTTGCCTGAGAAGCAGGAACTCTTGTTAATGAACACAGAAGGCGATGCACTCTCCCAGCATCACACCTGTGTTTCTGATCAGGAAGTAGTTAGTGCTGCCCTCATCGCCAGCAGGCAGGCAGACTCCCCGATGTCAACCAGTTCTGGTAGCAGCCGAGGCTTCTCTGTGGCTTCGATGTTACCAGATACCACCAGAGAAGATGTTACTAGCAACACATCAACCAGTACATGCAACAACTGCACATTTTCAGAACAACCCGACATCGTTGCTCTTGCAGCAAGAGCTATTTTTGACCAGGAAAGCCTTGAGAAAAGTGGAGGAGGAATGCAAGTTAACATGAGGGATGCCATATCTAAGTCAACTGAGGCTGTGACTCTGGAGAGAGAGCAGCAGACTTTTAAACCTGTACCAGTGAAAGAAAGCAATGCAGGGCCATTAGAAACAGCATCAAACAAATTCAGTGCTCAGGATACGGTACAAACAAATGTTGATAGACAAGTTGAAAAACCAAGCTGTTCTGTAGGAGGTGTGGAAACCTCCAACTCTTCCTTGCAGATTTCAGCTTCCCAGTCAACGAGCATAACCAGTTTAAGTGTGAATAACCTGATACACCAGAGCCGCATTGTCCATCCCCTCGTGAGTTGCTCAAGTTTACCTCAGCCTCCAGAGCCACCAAGCATTCCTGCAACTGTGGGTCTATCTCTTCCATCTAGTTCATATGTCAACCCATCTCCAAGACCAGCTATGATGAGTGAGTATGCTCAGGAACAACTGAATGCTATTAGGGCAAACTCCATGCAAGCTCCTCAGCTGCAGGAATCACGCTTAAAGCAGCAAAATCAGGAAGGTCGCAAAGATTCTGCCAAGCGGGCTGTTCAGGACGACCTTTTGCTTTCTACAGCAAAGAGACAGAAGCAGTGTCAGACAGCACCTCTAAGGCTTGAAGGGATGGCACTGATGAATCGAACACCAGAGAGTATTGCTGATCAAACACAGATGCTGGTCAGTCAAATGCCTTCTAATTCATCAAATTCAGTGGCATCCTTGAGCAGTCAGGGGCACACAGATGGCCTCAGCAGGCTATTCCCATCAAACAGCAACTTTGTAACGCCAGCTTTGAGACAAACTGAAGTTCAGTGCAACTCTCAGCCATCAATTTCAGAGCAACCAGGTACAGCAGGGCAGCATTTGCAGCCAATTCAGCATGTTCCTGCTCAAGGCATATCTCACCTTCACAACAATCATCCCTATTTGAAGCAGCAGCAGGCTGGACAATTAAGAGAAAGGCACCACTTGTATCAGCTGCAGCACCATGTCACTCATGGGGAAAACTCAGTCCACTCTCAACCCCATGGTGTCCATCAGCAGCGAACAATACAGCAGGAAGTGCAAATGCAAAAGAAACGAAATCTCATCCAGGGAACGCAGGCCCCACAACTTTCTTTACAGCAGAAACACCATGGAAGTGATCAGACACGGCAGAAAGGTGGTCAGCCTCATCCTCACCACCAGCAAATGCAGCAGCAGATGCAGCAGCACTTTGGAGCTTCCCAGCCTGAAAAGAATTGTGAAAATCCCACAACAAGCAGAAACCATCATAACCACCCTCAGAGCCATATAAATCAGGACATTATGCATCAACAGCAGCAAGATGTTAGCAGCAGGCAGCAGGGTTCAACTTCTGAGCACGTATCAGGGCACAATCCCATGCAGAGGCTGATGACCTCCAGGGGCTTAGAGCCGCAAATGGTATCCCAGGCAAGTATTGTAACCAGGCCGTCAGACATGACCTGCACCCCTCATAGGCAGGAGAGAAACAGAGTTTCCAGCTACTCTGCTGAGGCACTTATTGGGAAGACACCCTCTAATTCAGAGCAGAGAATCGGAATTTCTCTTCAAGGCCCTAGAGTTTCTGACCAGCTTGAAATGAGAAGCTACATTGATGCTTCTAGAAACAAAGGGTTGGTTATTCACAATATGCAGGGCCGGATAGCCATTGATCATACGGTTGGCTCAGATGTACAACGGCTTTCTGATTGCCAGACATTTAAGCCAGCAGGACCCAACCAACAACCTGCAGGCAATTTCGATGTGCAGGCCTCAAGAAACAGTGAAATTGGTAATTCTGTGTCATCCCTCAGGGGCATGCAATCACAAGCTTTTCGAATAGGTCAGAATACTGGGCCACCCATAGAAAGACAAAAGAGACTGCCTTACCAGCCAGTACAAGGTATTCCAACAGGAAATTCCCTTCCATCAAGGGAAAATGAAAACACGTGCCACCAGAGTTTTATGCAGAGTTTACTTGCCCCTAACCTTGGAGATCAAGTCAGTGGAAGCCAGCGATCGATCCCAGAACATCCAAGGAATACGCAGTGCGGTGCATCCTCCACCATTGAGTACAGCTGTCCCCCAGCACGGGAGAGTGTCCACATCCGGAGAGATGGCGATGGTCAGAACAGGGAAAGCTGTGACATGTCTATCAGTACAATTAACACCAGGAACAGCTCTTTAACTATTCCCTTCTCAACTTCATCTTCCTCGGGAGATATTCAAGGTCGAAATACAAGCCCAAACATTTCAGTACAGAAGTCCAATCCCATGAGGATGACAGACAGTCATGGAACAAAGAGCCACATGAATACACCTGTCTCCAGCAACATGCATGGGGTTGTGAGGCCAACTCACCCTCACCCTGCAGTTTCTCATGGAAATGGCGAACAAGGGCAGCCTTCTGTTCGTCAGCCAAATTCTTCAGTTACTCAGCGCTCGAGGCATCCTCTACAAGATAACAACGGCTCTAAAATACGGCAGCCTGAAAGGAATCGATCTGGAAATCAAAGACACGGGAATGTCTTTGACCCTAGTCTTCCCCACCTGCCCCTGTCTACCAGCAGCAGTATGATCCTTGGGCGCCAGCAGTCTGCTATAGAAAAGAGAGGAAGCATTGTCCGCTTCATGTCTGATGGCCCTCAAGTGTCCAACGACAATGCAGCCTCTGACCAACATACTCTTTCTCAGAACTTTGGATTCCCTTTTATCCCAGAGGGTGGCATGAATCCACCCATAAATGCCAACACGTCCTTCATTCCCCCTGTTACTCAACCCAGCGCCACTCGAACACCAGCCCTAATCCCCGTCGATCCCCAAAACACGCTGCCATCCTTCTACCCGCCTTACTCTCCTGCCCACCCCACTCTTTCCAATGACATTTCTATCCCTTACTTTCCCAACCAAATGTTTCCTAATCCGACCACAGAGAAGCCGAGTAGTGGAGGTTTGAACAATCGATTTGGATCTATCTTGTCTCCTCCCCGGCCTGTTGGTTTTGCTCAGCCAAGTTTTCCTTTGCTTCCAGATATGCCACCAATGCACATGACCAATACGTCACACTTATCCAATTTTAACTTGACGTCTTTGTTTCCAGAAATAGCCACTGCTCTTCCTCCAGATGGTTCAGCAATGTCGCCTTTGCTTTCCATTGCAAACACATCTGCTTCCGATTCTTCCAAGCAGCCCTCAAACCGACCCGCCCACAATATAAGCCATATTCTAGGTCATGACTGCAGTTCAGCTGTATGAAGACTGGCACACTGACTTTCAGTCTGATGAGTTGTTTATATATTTAAGAAAAAGAAAATGGATCTTACCGGCATCCCTGAAGAGACCAGTCATAGCATCACTGTTTATTTGCCTAAATGTATGTATATGGGTACCTTCCGTATTTATATACACACTCTCTATCCACCTTACTAACTTTAAAGTACCAGTGCCTATAGCAATGCTTACTTGCAAGTAAACAGTAAGAATGCAACTTTAGAGCTGTGCAAATAATGATTGTTGATTTTACAACAATCAAGCCTGATGTCTGATTGCCACTCTCAGTAGCACTTGGATGTAAAGAAAGAGGTGGGAATATCCAAACAGGACACGGGAAAACAAGTGCTACAGGTTTCATTTTATTTATGACGTGTTTACCTGAAACTAAAGGTGAACTTCAAGTGGCTTAGGTTTTTCTTTTTCCTTTGTAAAATATTTTGGGAGCCTCATAACAAGACAAGTCTCCGCTAATATGGTGTTGATTGATAAAGGCATTTGTTGTGCAGCTTTTGTCTGTTTGAAGCTTGTTGCATCCACTTGACTTAAGGCTGACTTGACCTGGCAAAAATTGCCATGAGTTTCCGTGGCCAGAAATTAAAAATACTGTTTCAGAAAATTGAAATTTCCTTAACGCATGAATTTCTATTTTGAAGAATTTGTTTGGATCTTGTTTAATGATGGCATCTGTTGCTGCTGAACTTGGCCAACATTTTAATGTAACTCAGTACTCCTACTGGAGTACCATGGGGACAGCAGTCCCGTTTGTTGCCATTTCATTGCTCATATGCTGCAAGTTACCTCAGGGTGGTTTTGTACCTTGTTTAGCACCTTCTTAATGTCTTCTTTTTCTTTTTTTTTCCCCCCTTTTCTTTGGCCCATGCTCAGCCACCAGCTTACTGGTTTCTGTGAGTGACAGCCCCCTGTTGTAATGGTCAGCACACAGGAGCAGCACTGAGCCCATGGCATCCCACAGAATCCATGGGGATTGTGGGCATGGTGTCTGCTTACTGTTGCTGGCAGCTTTGGGAGCTAATATAATATCAGTACTTTGCACTTGAATGCACCTTTTGTCTAAACCCACGTGGTTGTGGGTGAAGGGAGAATGTGAATGTGTCAGGACTGAAAAGTTGTATGCCAGGAGGATGTGAAGTGAGCATCACAAGGAAGGGGGACTTTCTGTGTGTGTGAGGGACAGAACGAGTGTGTGTACTAGCTGAGACCCCAGCATGCTTTCACAGATTTTGATCCCATTTCTTTTGAAGGAAAGGGAAGAAATAGCTAATTTTTATTTATTTAATGGCTCCATGGTATGATTTTTTTTAGACAGAAATATGTCTTCTAATTTAAGTTATTGGAAATACCATTCCAGATTATATTCTCCAAATAACAGTTTTCTTGTAAGCAATCCTTCTGTACCCAGCTGGCACAGCTGCAAGGGTGTGTAAGCTCCAAAAACTTTGGTATCTCTGCATCATGCTAGCACTCCTGGGACCTCTGGCAGCGTAATTCTCAGTGTCCCTGCTCTTGTGTGAGATGGGGCAGGGGCAGGTTCCCTGGTTTGTTGCTGCTATTGTTGTTGTTGTTTTCAGTGATTGTTTTATTTTGGTTTCCTGAAGGGCAGAAAGGAGGATGCTCCTTCATCTTGAATCATAGAATCATAGAACAGCTCAGGTTGGAAAAGACTTTAAAGATCATCGAGTCCAACCACAATCTAACCCTACTACCCTAACTCTAACAACCCTCTGCTAAATCATGTCCCTGAGCACCACATCCAAATGGCTTTTAAACACATCCAGGGATGGTGACTCAACCACCTCCCCGGGGAGCCTATTCCAGTGCTTAACAACCATTTCTGTAAAGAAGTTTTTCCTGATATTCAGCCTAAACCTCTCCTGGTACAACTTGAGGCCTTTTTCCCTTGTCCTGTCACCTGTCACCAGTGAGAAGATACCAACCCCACTCTCACTGTAAGAACCTCTCAGATATTGGAAGAGAGCAATAAGGTCTCTTCTCAGCCTCCTCATCCCCAGACTAAACAGCCCCAGTTCCTTCAGTCGCTCCTCATAGGACAGATCCTCCAAGCCTCTTCTTCACAGGCCTTGTTGCCCTTCTTTGGACCTGCTCCAGCACCTCAGTGTCCTTTCTGTACTGAGATGCCCAAAGCTGAACACAGTACTCGAGATGAGGCTTCACCAGGGCCGAGGACAGGGGCAGGATGACTCCCCTAGTCCTGCTCACCACACCGTTCCTGATATAATCCAGGATGCCGCTGTCCTTCTTGGTCACCTGGGCGCACTGCTGGCTCATATTCAATTCTCATAATACTCATGTTGAAGAATAGGAGCCCCAAAGAGGTAGCTGGAAGTTTTTTCATAGCTGGAATGTTGAGGGCCCATTTTTGCCAAGTCCTTTTTATATACTGCTTCATGGAAGTAAAGAAGCTTTAGCATAAAACAGAATTGGGCTGTCTGTAGTTATCTGATCACGTCCCCATTCTTGTAACGTGGGGTTTGGTGTTTTCTCACAACGCCAATTAAAATGGTTCTGTTTCAAATGGGATATCACCATCTCTTTGGGACACTAAATGTAAGTGGTGCTTCAGGGTGGTTTTTTTTTGTGTATGGTGCAAATATTTGATGGGATATTTATTTCATTTCAAAGCAAGCCTACTTTTCTTCACTTGCCTCCAAACAGCAGTGATTGCAGTTGCATTAGCAATGACCAGCAGTCCTTTGCTCTGAACAAACTGTGGCTCTGAGTTTTGTCTGGTCAGACTCTTGGGCAGCCACGTTGGTCTCCTTGATGCTGTAAATCCCAAATGGGGTGCCATAAGGGAGAGTGAGGAGTACCTTAATGCTGAATGGCTCCAGGGGTTATGAATGATTGTGGAGGATAGAACCAGTGGTTGCATCGTGTGTTGTGTGGTCTTCTGCACAGAGGAACGTACAAGAGCCATTCTTACTCCTCACTCATTGTTACTTGCACTGGTTTCCTATTCTGGGAAGGCTCCAGCACTTTGGGTTGTTTGTCAGAGCTGCAGGGAGCCTATAAGCTTGCATGGGTATATTTATTCCTTCAGATTGGTTTCACTATAAATTTCACTGGTGTTGTATTAAGGTAAATGCGATCCTGAGTATTCACATCAGAACATGTTGGAAGTGTTGGCTTTTTGTATTTCTTTTTTTATGTATGCTGTCAATCAAGTTTTGAACAGGCTGTAAGTTTTATATTCTCCTTTTCTGTTTACAAAGATGACCAAAAAGCAATTGTACTCATAGGATAGCTGTAGCGCAGGCAGTTACCATACAGTCGTGTCAGTGATGCAAAGACTGTGTGATTTTGCAGGAACTGCACAGTTTTGTAGCGCATGGCTCAAAATTCATTACCACGTGACCATTCTCCTCCAGAGGATTTATACCTTGCGTTGCTTTTATGGGGTGTGGTGGCTCCTATGTAATCACCATGCCTCTCTGGATTTCTTGTGGAAACAACCAAGACCAGAATGGAGACCACTTCATTGCCCCAACTGAATAGGACAATTCCTGCTGAAGTTCAACCACAGGCCAATGGGAGTCTTTTTATATGCCATAAAAGATACTAAAAGAAGTGTTCTCCATGGCATTTGTTTGGGATAAAAGAAAATGTAGGAAGACTTAGCTGCAAGAGATTCACATAAAGGCATCCAAATTCTATTATTTATTCCCCATTCTATTATCATTGCTGACTGGCGTTTAAATCAATTAATTAAAAGAAAGAAAAATTGACTCTAGGATGTAGTCTGTCTCATGGCATCGTTTGCAGTTGAAGCTTGTCTTCGCTGAGCCTGGCCAGGTGCCCCGGTTTGGGGTGGCTGTGTTTTCCCCAGATTGTTTCTCATATGTCGGTGCTCATGAACAGCTGATGGAATGGGCATTTTGCATTAAAAGACGTGAGACGTCAGGTACTTCCTGTGGGGTTTTAATTGCTTCTGAAATTGCTTCTGTTTTCCTCTTCACTGTAAGTTAATTACACCCTCCTCTTTGTTCTACTAGTAAAATCACATTTTCTTTTGGCAAAACTCTGTAATTCCAACAAGAATTTCTCATCAATTTAAAGTTCTCTCGTTTTTAAAGATATGTTTGGAAAAGATTTAATTGCAGTTTATTATCCTGAGAGTGGAATTTTCTCTTCCATAGCAGTTTGCTTTGTGTTTGAAGAGGGGAAGAATGTTCCATGCTGCCTCATTTAGCAAAAGAAGTAGCGAAAGGGAGTGGTGCAGAACTACCTCTGGGGTGGGACTGCTGCAGTCAATGAGCACTGGGAAGCTATGGCCTCCAGCTCATCCTAAATGTGTTCAACCAACAACAGCAAACGGCCTAGGGATGAACTGCATGTATTTCAATGTCATTAAATTAATCAATTAATCCCTTGAGAAAACGAGGACAATATGAGCAGAAGCAAGCATCATTTTGTTACCTCTCAACTCCCATCTGTTTACTGTACTCAGAGGTACTCACACAGCCCTGCTCACAAACCTGAGCTGCCCTCTGCTTCTGGATGGCCAAACGCAGTCAGGTGCATTGAGAGCTTGCCCTACTTCCCACACAACTTCAGTGCTCATGACTTCAATACTAACCCACCTTGTCTTGGAAAGAAAGAGTTGTATTGAATTTATTCATACCGTAATGATCAAATTTGTGTTGTTGGGGTTTTTGTGCGTTTGCTTTTGAATAGAGCGGTGTAAGCAGTTCCATCCATTTTCATCAGCCAGTCTGCATTTACTTCTGCTCCTTTTCCCTTCTGCCCAGTCCAGCAGTGCTGGCAGCTCCACAGCTGAGCACACGTGTGTGGAGGATGGCACTGTCAGCCTCATGCCGCCTCTGCTGTCCTTACAGTGCAGCTGAGAGTTAAAGCACCCACACTTTCCCTCCACGTGTTGTGTACTGATAGCGAATTATTCAGTGAATGGTGAAAGACTTACAGAAATGTTTGGTCATGCTGATAGCAAGAACCATCTTCCCTTTGCTGACAGTCCTCACTCGGTTACACAAAAGCCATTCTTTAGTTGTAAGAGAATCTCTGGAGAACAGCGTATTCTTCTTTAAAGCCGCTGACCCTTTCCCTTAGCAGCAAACTTTATATTACAAACAGCATTTCCCGCTTTCTCATCAAACTGCATTTTCACAAGCAGGTTTCAAGTCTGCAATCTGCTTTGTTGCTTCAGCAGTCACAAAACAAGACAGCAATGGGCCGTCCCCACGTTCCTGCCTGCTCACTGTGAGAAGGAAAGCAGAGATGGATTTTGCCACAGGAGATTATTCAGAGATGCTGTTGCCCTCCCCAATGTAAATTATTGACATTCAGCCCAGAATTATCTGCTGTGCTCCTGTTTTATACAGCTGTAAATTACTCGGATGCAGCCCCAGCAGAAAGCCCTTCTTATTTTGTAATGGAGAAAGGAAATCTGCAGTAGAAGAATATAAGGAACGAGGAGGAACATCGTCTCGCAATTGTAAATAAGATCTTGTTGTGTTTATTTTGACATCTTTTTACAAATGTGTGGTATCCAGGTGTAAATATCTCAACCCACGATCTCGTTCAGAGCTCTGAGATTTCTACTGTTATATGTAATACTTTGTTTAATAGTTGTAATAATTATTTGTATAGATATGAACACGATAGTATTTTATTAAAAAAAAAGGAAAACGTTCTTCAAAGCCTGTGTTCTTTTCCCCTGTGTAAAAGAAAAGAGGCGTGGGGCTCTCAAGATAAATAAAACAAGAATCATAGAATGGGCCAGGTTGGAAAGGACCTCAAGGATCATGAACCTCCAACCCCTCTGCCACAGGCAGGGCCACCAACCTCCACATTTAATATCAGACCAGGCTGCCCTGGGCCCCATCCAGCCTGGCCTTGCACAGCTCCAGGGCTGGGACCTCCTGCCACTTTTGAGAGGAGAAATCACAGCTTCTCAGAGGCTGAGAAACACCACTCTGCAGCCTGCACCGCACCGCTCTTGCAGATCTCAGTTCCAGCACAGCAACATGGTGCTGAGGCTGCTGTCATGTGGTGCCACCAGGCAGGGGACACATGAGCAATGCAACATCTGTCAGCAGAAACACCCGTATCCATTGCTAACAGATGTTATATTTGTAATATGAACACAAATGAAGCTGGTCCCCAACACTGAGGAAGGAGGTGTAAAAACACCAGTTAGATTAAGCCCGGTGTTAGTAGCACTTCTGCTTATAAAAAGCAGCAAGCACAGCTCTCAGCACCTGGGAAATAACTGCAAGTATTTAAGTGACCAATTGCTGAAACTGGTCTCTGTGCACACAGGGTTTCCACACCATACAAAGGGCAGCTTGCTCCTGCTTCCATTGTGCTCCTCAGCCCCCAGTGAGCCACATAAGCTCACAGAGGGAGAAAATAGATAGGAAAGGATGCAGCAGGAAACTGAACTGTTTGTTCCCCTTTACAGGAGCAGGTTGTACTGAATGTAGGAGGGATGGGCACGTGCTGAGGAAGCAGGGACCGGTGCCACCAGCCCACTACGGCCAAGCCAGAGGTACCTCTGCCAGCACCCGACTGGACTGAGCACTGCAGTGCCAACAGAAACCAGGCAGGTCAAAGCCAAGAGGAAATCTTCAACACTGCTGCATGAGCAGGAGGCTCAAAAGCAGCAAGATGGTGATTCCAGCTCTGCCTCCTCATTTAATTCTCTCACATGTTTTTCTGCTTGTTCTGTGCCAGTCTCCCACCCCACTAGTGCTGTGCTGTGCCATGCACATGCTGTGCAGTTCTGCCCAGCACAGCGAGTCCATCTGCTGCTCTCCCACCTCCTACACTGCCCCTGCCTGCTGCTGCTCAACATTACCGCTCCTTCTCACATTCACATACAGAGAAGATCTCCAGCTTTCTCTGTTAGAAACAAATACAGGCTTGGAACAAGCTCCAGGAGTACAGTGGACATGGGGAGAAGGAATATTGTTCACTGAAACACTGAATAGCTGTAACAAAACCAGGCAAAGCAGGAGACGCGCAAGGTCTGCTTCAGTCAGGCAAGTAAACAATACCACCGGTACTTCCTGATGCATCCTTGACTTCTGCACAAGGAAGAGGAGCTGCTGCTTTCTCCATAGCCACATACAGGTTAAGGGCAGCCCTGCAAGGTAAAAGCCCATCTTGTACCAGGCTGAGCAGGACTGAAGGCAGCACAGTAAGCAAACAGGGCTTTGGATCAAAACCTACAAACTCCAGGATCCTGACAGCTTGCTGAGAGCAACAGGTTTGTAAAGGGACGTTGCTCCCTTTGCCACTTCTGCAGCTCACAGTCTGTGGGAGGCAGCATCTGCCAGTTCTTGTGACTGCACCTAGCAGGAACAGGCCTAGCAAGGCCCCTGGTGAGGGCTCCATTAGAAGCTTTCTCCTCTCCTGCTGCTGCTGCCTCTCCAGCCCTGTCCCCAGAGGACTGCACAACTTGCTCTCTAGCTCACTCCACCACTAAGTGACACAACTGTCACCCAACCAACAGATCTCACCTTGCAGCTCTCACACAGCCCTCAGGTACCTCCACGAAGCCCTGTCTCAGCCTTCCGCTCCTGCTTTCCGGAACAGTAACATAGGCAGAGAGAAGAGAGAGCAGATGGTGCTGGCAGCAGGACTACCTGAGCATCCCTGCATGACCTCACAGGTGAGCTCCACACCTCAGCCTCCTGCGTGGCACAGACATTACTGCAGTGTGTGGTTTCACTGATCACATAATTGCAAGTACAGTGTTTGAGCTCCTACAGCAGCCCTCACTTTTGCAGGTGGGGGGCAGGGGACAGGAAAGCACATAATGCATGCTGCAGAAGACCATGCATGTACTAAATTCCACAAGGCTCCACCTGCACAGCAAGCCATCAGGCAAGGCAGAACTCTGCAGCCCCACTGGGAGGCTCTGATCAGGACAGCTTTGCCTCACCGCACTCAGCAACAAGGATTTGGAGGTTCTGCACCTCAGGCTTTCCTGCAGACTCTCCCTTTGGGAAGAATAAAGAAGCTGCAGGCATGCCTGCATCATTGGTATTGGATCCTGTCACTTTAGGGAGACCAAGAACAGATGGCAGGTGTACGGGGGGCAGAACAGAACATGGGTTCTCTTCAGCCTGATCCTCCTCTCCTGCTTCAGATAAAACCAATCATCCTCTTCTTCCCTGCAGCCCATGGCGGCATCTCTAAGGAAGACCGACCCATGCTTAGCAACGTGTCTGAGAGACCTGCCCTGCTCCTAGCGCACTGACAGCTCTCAGCTCTACTTGCACAACAACCCTGCAAGTCAAGCCTAAAGCACATAACCCAACCCAGCACAACAGGACCACCACCGCCTTCTGTATGCCCTGCCCAAAATATAGCCATGCCTCACGTAGCTCTATGAGGAGGAACAGAACCTTGGCTAGCAGCCTCTTGTGCCGTTCCTCCTCCAGCCCTCTGCCAAACAGGAGCTTCTGTTTTGGCTGGACTGAAACCAATAGAACAAGCAGGCCACTGGTACCTGCACTCTGGAACAGCCTGCAAGAGTCACAGGTTGCCCCCAGTGAAACATAAGGACTGGGGTGACTGGCAAATACGACCATACAGCCCTTCTCCAGAGACCTCTCCACACCGCTGCTCAGAGCTGTAGCAGGAAGAGCTACAGAGCAGGGAACCGGAAACATTCCTTTTATTGACCATCTTGATAAACTTCATCTTGGGGGAAAAAAAAGTAAAGTAAGAGCTTACTTGTGTGCCACGGTGGTGCAGTGGTAGAATTGCTGCTTGCAACGCCGGTGGCCCGGGGTTCGAATCCCCCCTGTGGCACAGGGGGTAGAAGTGCCGCTTCACTACACAGAGGGCTCGAAACCCAGGAGTTGGACTCGATGATCTCTAAGGTCCCTTCCAACTCGCACGATACTGTGATACTGTGATACTGTGATACTTACTGCAAAACCTTCCTGGGAAATGCAGACTTCTCAGAGTAGAAAGTTACCGGCGTACTACTTTGGTAAACACAAGTGGCACGGAGCCTCACTGCAACACTGGATACATGCGCACGCATTAAGGGAACAACGGTCAGAGAACAAAAACAGGGACAGCAGGCCTCAAAGAATATTTTTTTTTTTAATTCAAAATTAGCAAAACAGGTCACACTGTAGATGCAACACCTGCAATAATTCACACCTCATTCTTGTCTGTTTTTTAAATAACTGAGAACTCAGAAAGAATGCAAAGACATTTAAAAACTTCAGATGCAGAAAATTTGAAGAGGTGGGGGGAGAAGTTCTGTCCACGTCTCCGAAGAGCTCAACCCCATCACTCCCAAGACCTCCTTCTGCACCCCCCATCCAAAGTAAACTCGTGGGAGGACAAAGTCAGGGGCTGCTGGACAGCTCCCCTACTCTCCAAACCTTCGACGAGGCTCCCAGACTGGGGCACACTGCAGGAGCCAAGGAGGTGCTCAGCACGTGAGACTGAGGCCTCATCATCTCTCTTATGGTCTCAGCGCTTCTGGTGCTGTAAAGGAGAACTCTACACTGACAAGCAGCTGCACAGGAGCTGCTGGAGAGAAGTGGGGGGCTGTTAAGTTTGTGCCAGTGAGAGGGGCTGCAATAGCAATGCAAGAGGCTCTGCAGCTCTAGTCCCCATCTCCATGCAACACTGCACCCCCTTGGAATGTTTCTGCAGCTCCTCACCAGTTACAGGAGGAGCTTCTGCACCAAAAGAACACAGAACCCCACTACCACCTCTGCCTGGAGCCTTTTGCTCACTCAGTAGCCGTTCTGCACTCTGGGATTGTGGTGGGACAGAAACCAAACGCTCCCCCCCATGCTGCCCAAGGGGCTCTCCAAGGGCAGCAGCCCGCAGGGTCTGGGCACCAGCTGACGCAGGAAGAACTGCAATGCATTCTCAAACCCACTCACTAGAGAGGAAGCAGAGCACGTCAGCCTGGAGAAAGGGAAGCAAAGGTCTCCCTACCTCTTCACCAGCTCCAGCACCCACTGTCCCCACAAGCCAGAGGGCTGCAAATGCTAGGTCATGCCTACCCCAGGGGGTGTGGTGGCAGGGGAGCCAATGTCATCTTCCCTTCTGGTCCTGCTCCAGTTACTGCAGCACCCAGTCATGTTCACTGTGGGATCCAGCTCCCCACAGGGCTACAGGCCACCGAAGCAGGCTCATTCCCATGGACACTGGTAGCCTGGTGCCTTCAGCCAAGTGGCTTGGCACAAACCCATGCTTCCGTCCACCAGGGGCTTAGAACACTGGGATCTTGTCCCTGCGCACTGTGTCCAGATCATCGTCCAAGGTCAGCAGAACCTGGAGAGAAGCTCAAGGTTGCACATCTCACTGGTCACCTCACGGCTAAGGAAAACAAGGAAGAGAAGGAGAGGCTGAGGCTGCACAGAAGAGCAGGACTCACCAGAAAGGAGAAGAACAAAGCAGCTGCAGAAAGGAAGTGCCAGACATCATGGTCATCAAAGAAGCCCAGCAGGATGCATGGCCGGTTCTTCTCTCGGGACTCTGCCGGAGTCTCCTAGGAGAGAGAGCAGGTGGTCAGGACTCAACACCAGCACACAAAGCACCCTGTCCACCTACATGAAACCCCCTGAAGGATTTCCTGCCTAAACCCTCCATGAGGATGCCAAGAAAAAACACGGACATGAGACAAGGACATGGCAGGGATGCAATACAATACTGCACAGCTGAGAGTGGGTCTGAGACCATGGCACACAGCTCAGGGGGACCCTCCCTCTGGTCTCTGCATCTGACATGCAGCAGAGCACAAGCTGCACAACCTCCACTGGATACCCCTGCAGCAAGCAACTCACTGTCATGGCGATTGAGAAGTCATCCAGTCCAAATTTAAGAGCCTCCAAGGTCACAGGGATTCCTCACAGCCCATATTATTTCCCATTACTCATTCCTCCAGGGAGAAGTCTGCCAGCTACTGTTGGTCAGGATCTGCCCCATTGTCTTAAGATCACCAGGTCACCCTGTCTCCCCTAAAGGCATGGTGGTGATGGGTTGACATTAGGACCTGATGACCTTAGAGGTTTTTGTCAACCTTTATGATACTATGCATGCAGTTATTTTGGCTTCAGCACAGCTTCCTGCACTCCCTTTCTGCTGTGGGAAAGCAGACCAAGGCTTTCCCCTACATATTGTTTTTGCAGAACAACAACAGGAAGAGAAGACAAGAGAGAGACATGGATAGAAGGATGGCAAAAGAGAAACGTTACCTCCCAGCTGCTGAGGGTCTGGAAGAAGAAGTAGAGCGCAGCCGCCCACACCACCGCTGTGGCCACAATACAGAACAAGGGGATAGGCAGGAGCTTCTCAGAGCTGCGGATCTGCAGGGAGAAATGCAGCCTCACAACAAGTGCTTCCCAGGGGCCAGAGCCATGCACAATGGCACATCAACCCGGCCTGCCCACCTTCATGGAGTGTTGCCCACCCCAGGAAGATGCAGTCCAGCCACCAAGATGATCACTGCACTGCATCCCCTCCCCAACTACCAGTGCTTCATCTCACCACAAGTCCCACAACGGACTCTCCGTACCCCTCTATGAGAACCCAGATTGCAGCCAAAAGGAGGCTCGTACCCTCCCCTTCAGAGATGGACAGGCACATGGCAGCTACAGCTGCCTCTTTTACCTTCATGATGATGTAGAAAGCCAGGTACAGCAACAGGTTACAGATAAAGATGCCCAGTATGTAGGAGGCAAAGTCTCTGGGCCGATACACCAGCCCAAAGATAGCACTGAGGGTAGAGAGAGAAGAGACGTTAGACAACCTCTTTCTCTGGGGACAGGATACATCCCCAAACTGACAAACACCCGCTGCTCCCCTCAGACCACAGGACATGGCAACACTGCTGCAGCCTCCCAGTTTCCTGAAGGACATATAGTGTTCACCTCAGCTCCTTGCTAAGAAACAAAACAAAGCAAAACAGACTCAGACCCACTCATCCACTGAGAGCAACCCGAGATGCCAGAAGGGTAAAGGGGGGCAGGAAGGCTCGACACTCTTTAAAAAGGAAATCTTGAAGGCACAGAATCAAACAGTCACCAACTGCTGTAAGATGAGCCAGCAGGAAGAAGACTGGCATGAATGAACAGGGAGCTTTTTCCTGAGGCTCCAAGAAAAAGAGAATCTACCTCCTGTGAAAGAAGGGATGGGCAGCTTGGGAGAAAGTACAAGTTGGGAGGAAGTGTTGATCTGCCTGGGGGTAGGAAGGTGCTGCAGAGGGATCTGGACAGGCTGGACAGCGTGGCTGAGGCCAGTGGTACAATGTTCAACAAGACCAAGTGTTGGGTCCTGTACTTTAGCCACAACAACCCCAACACTACAGGCTTGGGGTGGAGTGGTTGGAAGACTGTGTAGAGGGAACAGACCTAGGGGTATTGATTGATGCTCGGCTGAACATGAGCCAGCAGTGTGCCCAGGTGGCCAAGAAGGCCAGTGGGCATTGTGTCTGGTATCAGGAATAGCATAGCCAGCAGGAGCAAAGGAAGCGAACACACTTCTGTACTCAGCCCAGGTCAGGCCACACCTCAAGTACTGTGTTCAGTTTTGGGCCCCTCACTACAAGAAAGAAACTGAGACCCTGAAGTGTGCTGAGAGAAGGGCAATGAAGCTGGTGAGGGATCTGGAGAACAAATCTTATAGGAGAAGCTGAAGGAACTGGGATTGTTCTGTCTGGGGAAGAGACTCATGGGAGACCTCACCACTCTCTACAACTCCCTGAAAAGAGGTTTTGGTGAGGTGGGGGTTGGCCTCTTCTCCCATGTCTCTAGAGACGGGACCAGAGGGAATGGCCTCAAACTGTGTCAGGTGAGATTTAGATTGGACTTTAGGGAAAAATATTCTCTGAAAAAGCAGTTAGGTGCTGAACAGGTTACTTAGGGAGGTAGTGGAGTCATCATTCCTGGAGGAGTTCAAGAAACATTTACATGTTGTACTAAGGGCCATGGCATAGTGTGGAAATATTGGTGGTAGGTGGATGGTTGGAGCAGATGATCTTGGAGGTCTTTCCCAACCTTGTTGATTCTATGATTCTATTCTATGGACAGGAGCATTGCATTGCTTCCACCCCATGGTCAAACACATCTCACACAGTAGGGCCTTTGTATTTAGTAGAAGGCACATCCTTGAGAAGCAGCTTTTGAGAAAAGCAGGAGTTAAGGGCAGTCAGTTTAGTCTCATCCAAGAGCTTGTCACTCCAACCACACAGCTATTGCTGGGCTCTGCAACTGTGACAAATGTCTCTGTCAAGTCTCCTGCAACTAAGCTGGGTTGGAGTTCCCAGCCAGGGAGGATGTGTTTGCATAGCGCAACATAGCAACGTTGTGCCAGGTCAGCCCTGGGCAAGCTTGGTCAGACAAGCCACTAGACAGCACCAGCAAAACACCCCGGAAGGTGCCCTCAGGTACCTCTGGAACACACTGTAACCCAAATTATCTCAAGAGCCCCAGCACAGAGCAATCACACAGACACTGCTGCATTTCTTCCCCACCCCAGGCCACCTGTATCAACATTGAAGCTCATGTATGCAAGTAGGCAAAACACCACACTCCACTACTTACAAGGACCAGTTGACTAGGTTTCCAACAATGAGCAGCACCATCCTGTCCTGAAAAAAAGACCAACGATCACATGAAAGCAGAAGGAAACACAAGTGGACTTTGCCTCAGAAATTCAGGCATTGTCTGAGGCTTTGGAGTCTGGTTCCTGTAACTGCACATGCACCTGCCTCTTGTGTTTGTTCCACGTGAAGGAGTGTTTGTGGACAGATGCTGCTCTGGCCCTCACAGATTTGAAGAGAACATTACATAGCAGGGATTAAGTATCTAAATAGAAGAGTCAACCCCTCAAGAATCATTCTCAAAAGACTCGCTTGCCTGCACTTCCTTTCCACATAAAAACATACTGCATAGAAAAATGGCATGTTTGAAAGAGGACACAGAGTGCTTTGGACAGCCTCCTGCACATATCCATGGAGCTCCTCCCTTTCTTTATTTTTAAAAACCAGTTTCATCATTAACAAGGTAAGAACTCCAACTACAGATGGTAAAACAGATACATCTGTGGTCCTTATGGTAAATCAGATACATCTGTGGTCCTTACGTATTTGTGCTTACATAGCTACTTTCATGAAGCAGCTATTTGAGGCCAGTCAGGCTTACTTTATGCCTGAGTGCATCAACTTTGCTTGCAAAATTCAGTCTGATTCTTACCATGAAACTGGAGAATAAAAATGATGAAATAGAATTCATAAATAAAGATCTAATTTGGCTTTCTGGTGAAAGTAAAAAAAGCCCCAACAGAGATCTATAACTGTGAGAGTTAGGGGGAGAGAAGGGAAGCAGGCAGCATCACTTTTTTCAAATAGCCACAACTGTCTCTTCTGCACACTGCCGAGAAAGCAAACAAATGCTGAAGGAGATGCAGAAAAGTGAGAAATCACCTACCATGTACATTGGTCGACTGCACTGCTGGATACAGTCCGTGTACAGCACCATTGCAGCCCGTCGAAATATCCCCAGGTCTACCAAAGAAGAGGACAGAAGTCAGTATAATTAGACTGAGCTCCATAACACCTGCTGGGGAAAGATGCAGGCACATGCTGGCTAAGTGAGGACCCAGGCTATGAAGGTCAGGGTGTGCACAGATTCATTTTTTGCCCTCTGGGAGTTGTCCATGCTGAGCAGAAGGACAGCAGGTAGACAGTGTTCGGTCAGAACAACAGGTTAAAAACCAAACATTCTTGATGCTGGTGCTGCCCAGAGGTCAGAAGGACCCTGTCTGAATGCAAATATGCTGGCTTTGCAGCCACTCCTCTTTAGGGGAGATGTTCGTGGAAGAAGGGAAAAAGTGCTTTTCGTGAAACAGTGTGGAGGGAAACACAGGAGACTCTCATCTCTGTTGAGCGTGGTCTTATGAGGCAGAACACACAATGCCCCTGCTACAGAAAACAATAATCACTGCAGAACCTTCTCCAGAGAGCCATCAGTTGCAGTGAAGACAAACAGACATGCATGCATGCAAAGGTCCTTCTTTAGTCACAAACGCAGAGCCCAAAAAGACTCCTGTGTTGAGATATCAGGGCTTTTCTGTGCTATACCATCCCCTTCCTGGAAAGGAGCAGGCCCTAGCAGAGCTGCTGGCAAACAAACTTCAATTCTCAAGAGCCAACCCTAGGGTGGCACACGAGCCCACTTTCCACACACATCCATGCACCCCCCAGCTTCTCCAGCACTGCTCAATCATTTCAAAGAATGGAAGCTGCCACCAGTTACCTGAGTCAGGACCATCTGAGGCAGACAGGAGCAGAAGAGGAAGGAGAAACACGTTTGTAAGCAGAGTATGTGAGCCAGGCTCCCCACCAGACCTTCTCTTCCCTCACCCCATCTAGCTCACCCTTCTGGACCACAGCACAAGAGACAGCAAAAGGATCCTGCTGATTCCCATTGTCTGGGAAGCAGCAGCAGGAAGATTTCAGAGTCCAGGAAAAGCCTCAGGTGAGGGAAAGGATAACCCCAAACACAAGTGCAGGCCACAGGACTGGCCTTACAATTCTACCAACAGCTACAGAGGTGACTTGCAAAGGTTCAAGCAAGAAGCACCCATAACATGGTTTGGTTGTGGCACTTACCCATCTTGAAGCGGCCCATGTAGTAGATCTGAGTGCTGAGAGCCAGTGAGGCCAAAACATGGATCAATGAGAAAATGACCCAAAACCACATATCGTTTTTCCCAAACACCTGAAAACAGAGACATATTGGAGGGGAAAAAAAAGAAAAGAAAGAAAGAAAAAAGGAAAAACCCTGGGCCCTGTTAACCAGCAGACTGCTCCTTTTCTTTCCTGGATCACCACACAGCATTAGACAACCCCAGTGAATGTGGAAGAGAAACCCCTATTATCTTCCAAGTCAAAACCAAATCCAAACAGAGACCAGGAAAGCAAGAAGAGCTCAGCACTTCTGGAGAACAAGCCATTACTTCTGAATGCCCCTTCAGACTAGGCTGATGGCCTTGAAGGACTGAAGCTGGCTCAGGGAGCAGAAACACCGAGCCAAATAAGCTCTCCCTGCAGAGCTATGCAGCAGCCCCTCTGGCCAGGAGAGAAATTTTACAAAGGCAACTAGGAAACCAACCCTTGCTTTAGCAAGTGCACTGTGGCAAAACAAAAAGTACAAAGTGTTCCTACTACAAGACTAGAAGTGATTTACCAATCCAAGTTAATGCTGTGTTAAAACTTTAATATTTCCATTACACGCTGAAAAGTTCAGAAACTCTAGTCTGCTGACAGGCTACAACTACACGCTCCCCTCCCCTGGGGCCACAGAGGGCGCTTGAGTCCACCTAGTTCCAATCCCCTGCTGACAGCAGTGCTGCCACACACTACATCAAGATGCCCACAGGCCCATCCAGCCTGGCCTTGAACACATTCAGAGATTGGAGGTGCCCATCAAGCAGAGTATCAAGAGATTCTTGGGAATTCTCAAGTTTACCAGCTATCCCTTCATGCCTTATCCCACAGACAGTCTCCTACCTGCAAAAGATCAACTGTTATTCTGTGCTACTGCAGGACAGAGAAGGGCTAACAGTCTGCTGAGGCCCAGCCAGTAGTTCAAAGTAAGAATTCAATGGATTCTGCCTGGTTACTGCTGAATGAAACAGTCCTCCAACTGGAGAGAAGCAAACAGTAGAAAGAGGTGCAAGCAACCAGGCTGTGAGGACAGTTGTTTTGGAAAAGAGGAGGAAAAAGAAATAATAAGAGCACTAGGAACGCAAGTACAAGTAGCTGCTTAACAGTCTTCTTGAGCTCTGATGCTTTCCCTGATCCTTTGGCTACTTAAGCCACACTCCCAGCCACACATCTCCTCCCCAGAGAAAAAGGCAGATAAGAGGGAGCCATACCACTCCAAGGACAGCAAGACAGATGACCACAGCAAACGAGGCATAGGCAGAGTAGGCACTAGCATTGATGTCTGGATGGCGGGTCTGGTAGAGCTTAAGCATGCAAAGTCCTGCGATCATGTACATGAAGGAGGTGTCTGTGGAGGGAGCACAACACAAATAGTGAAAACAGGTGCCAGCAGGCTGAGACAGCTGCTCAAAGCACATACAGTGAAGTGTGGCAGCAGAGCCAAACACAAAACCAGCTGGCATTAATCTCTGATGCTTTACTACCCTGTACAGCAGCTTGTGTTTTGCTACCTTGCAGTACATCTACTATGCTCTTGGGCAACAAAAAAAAAGGCATCAGGGCACAGAAACAGGCAGGAAATCACAGAATGGTTGAGACTGGGTGGGACCAATCTCTGCCCATCCTTCTAGCTAAAAGAAAAAGCATTCTTCTTCTGTCTTTGAAAGAAGCTTCCTTTTTTTCCATCCAAAGATTCACTGTCTTCTGACCAAGCCTGGAAGCTTCGCGAGAGTAGAGAGGTAAAAAAAATACTTGTGACTCCGGAAGATATACAGATGGCAAATTCTTTTCCAAGCACAAAAAGAAGGCAACTTGGCTTACCAAACTGAAAATTAGAGTAATTGGGACAGACATGGTAGCAGGCACTGAGCACCCCTTCCATCATCAGAGCAATGCCCATAGCATAAAAGAGACCAAAATGCTTTGGGATCCCATAGTCCTAGAAAAGAACAGAGACAGAAGGCACTCTCACTGTTCTGATCACAAGAGAGTTTTCTACTCTTCATTACCTCAACCCTCCTAACCCCCAACACTTGTCCTTCAGCCCACATGTAATTGTAGCCACAATGTAATTACAGAGAAACTTCTGGTCTGAAGACCATAGTGTCTTGGTACTGATGCTCTGAGACCAAAATCCCACTGCAACATCACATTTAAAAGCATGTTAACTAACTTTTCACAAGCCCCATTAGAAACATCTGTCTAGCTCTTAGTTCGATTGAGCCTCCTCCTCTTTAGAAAGCAGATGCCCCTCTCCACTGCTTGTTTCATTGTCACAAGACAAAGCAAGGATCCAGATGTGCTCCCATCCAGCTCCTCATCTGCCCCAGTTTTCCCACAGTGAACACTGGAAGAAGAGCCACGGGAGTCATCCCTCAGATCATCTCCCTATCTTTGTCAGTCCAGGCTGCGCAACAACAGCAACACAGACATATCACAAGCAGCAAAGTAGCAGAGCAGCCAAGAATGTGTTCTACCTCCATCTTTTGTCAGGAGAAGAAAAAGAGGATTCCATCCTCCAGCAAGGAATACAAATTGAAAACAACCCCAGCTGTTTTCACCCTGCCCTCCCTCCCAACCACTAGCCCCATGCAACCATGTACCCACTAGGGTATAGACATCTTTCATCTCCATGGCCCGACGGTGGAGAATGTTTCTGCGCAACACAATGAGGAGAAAGAGAAAGCCCAGCAGCATGTGGCCCACATTGCTGAGGATGTTGTTGAAAGCGCTGCAGGGAAAAAGAGGGTTTAAGACAAGGGCATCACAGAGGCAGGAAGGTGAACCCCAGGTCACAATAAACTGAATTCATCTAGTTCCCCACCACCACCACCCTCCACCTCAGCAGCTGGCCAGTTTTTACACAATGGAGGACAATTTCAGGTTGCGTACTTCATCTGCCTCAACAGATTTAACACTTTCTCTGTGAAATTCCCAACTCTGGGTTCTCTTTGCACTCCAATGTTAGGGTAGAGAAATGATGCACTGAAAGGGCTGTTCTGAATTGCTTTTCAGAGCTGCTTCTCTTTGAAGACATGTGAAAGCATCCAAAAGAGCACATAAGCCCATCATTAGTGGCAAGCAGTTTTGCTGGGGTAAACCTGGTATGACACAGACCTGGGCACACGTCTCACTGCAACACAAAGCCACTGCTGAGCTCAACAGAAAGCTCAGGGAAACTCTGCTCAGAGCTCTAAAATCTCAGTGTTCTTTTCACTGTGATTGCTGTGAACCTGGTAAGGAAAAAGCCCTGCCTGGGCACAGCATAAGGCACAAGGCAACAATGCAGTGACTGCAGGACTCACCTCAGCACCCCAAGTGGATGAGCACACAGAAAGTTGTAGTAGCAGATGTCCTGATTGCCTGTCACGTTCACTACCTGGACAGAGCAGAGGTGGGAGAGCTGATGTTAGCAAATCCTTTCTGTTTGGATGCCTTTGCATCGTGCATGCACTGTGTTTACACAGGTCTGATGTGCCATAGTGCAGATACAGCACCTGGGAGCTGTGACTCTGTAACTACTACACCCTGCAAACAGCTTTTCAGAAACCACTGCAGCTCAGAGCCCACAAGGTCTTGAAAAGCAGTGAAGCTAGTGACAGCAGCTTAGGGTGCTTCAAACAGGACTAGTGGCTGAACCCTTGACTGCTACGAAACTCAGATGGTCTTTTTTGTTCTCTTTGCCTTGTTTCAGTGCTTGGAGCAAAGCAGGGACCACATGCCACTGTTTCAGAAGAAAGTCACTATGTAGAAGTGAAATCAGTTTGGTAGGATGTCAAGATATATGGAGACCTGGAGGCAGCCCAGCAGTAGCACTGCCATAAGGGAGTACTGACATCTGAAAGTGAAGCTTTTGTGAATAGTAGTTAAGATGTTGCCACAGGCCACAGACCTGACAGCAGTCCTTAGAGAAAATATACTTTTTGCTTGCACCCTGCAACACAAAACAAGGGTGAAAAGTAGATCTTCTTGCAAATCTCTGAGTAACAGCAGGATAAAAAGGGATATGGAAAACAATACAGAAAATAACACTCATATCATAGCCAAATGCATTTGCTTTCAGCGGTCTTCCAGAGAGGACAGCAGGTTTCTCCTAACAGTAAAATGAAAACAGGCCCCAAATGAGATTAGGAAAAGAAGAGCAGGGATCTGCAGTCTCTAGTTTCCAGGCAGAAGCTCAGCAAGGTGAGCCAAGCTAGCAGCAATAACCAGAATCTGGTACAGACAGCAGCTAAAGTAATCTGCCCTTCAGAGAGACAGCAGGATCCCCAGGCCAACCCAATTTTACTTCAGCTGCCATCCTTGCACCACATAGCCATAGTGTAGGTTCAAAGGCAGGCAAGATGACACCAAATGCTGGTGACAGCCACAGATTGACTCACCGTCTGGTAGGTGATGACAAGCTGGATGACTGGCAGGGCATAAAACACTGCAATGGTGATGATGTTCCTGCAGAGAGAAGACAGAAGCAGCAGTTACAGAACACACCCATCATGGAGCCTTACAGTGCAGGTGGAAAAGTTTGTACACCCTAGTGCCTAAGGGCATACACCCTTCTCTCCCAGACATAGCTTTATAGCAGCTCAGATTATGATTCTTCTTGTGAAGAAGAAAAATGCGCTAATGCAAACAGGAGGCAAATAGCAAGAACACGAGAAGAGTCAGGATGCTAACCACAAGCTTTTATATTTGAGTAGCTAATAAAGAAAATGATTTGTGTTGGAAGGACCTTAAAGATAACCTCATTCCATACCCCTCACCAGAGGCAGGGACATCTCCCTCTAGATGAGGCTGCCCAAGGCCCCATCCATCCTGGCCTTGAACACCTCCAGAGATGGGGCACCCACAGCTTCTCCGGGCTGCCTGTGTTAGTGCCTCATCACCCCGAGTTAAGAGCTTATACCCAATGTCTAATCTAAACTTAAATCTAAAACTAAATCTAAACTAAAAACACCTTAAGACAAAAGGTAACTGTTTTAAACTATCACTACATTCCTGATAGAGTCTCTCTCCAGCTTTTCTGTAGTCCTCCTTTAGGCACTAGGAGGCCACAAGGTCTCCCTGGGCTCTTCCCTTTTCTTCACTGAACACCAATCTCTTGCTTCAGCCCTCTGATCACCCTCATGGCCCTTCTCTGGACCAACTCAAACCAAACACTCATCTCCTGTGCTGGGACGCCCTCCCTGCAGTACTCCAGGTGTGGTATCACAAGAGCAGAGTACAGGAGGACAATCATCTCCCTCAAACTGCTGCCCATAACTTAAATTCCTCTTTCCCCAGTATGTTTCAGCACATTGCTTATTACCACACTTTAAAACGCTAACGAAAACCAGTAACCATTGCCAGGATCACATATGAACCAGCCCACAAATATCCTCATTTGAGGTATGAAGGATCTGCATTGACTTCTTAGAACAGAGCGTAACAGCTGAAAGAACACCCTTGGAACTAAGCTGTGGTTCAAAAGAAGAGCATGTGTACATAGCTGGAGAGCTTACAACTAGAGACTAGGTCCCAAGATCAGGCCTTACCGGTTTGTCTTCTTACCAAAAATAGATTTTGTATTTTTTGCTGACAATTCTTCGGTCCTTCCTAGACAAGTCTGACAGATAGAGGAACACCTAAAATATCAATGGGAAAAGAAAGAGGGAAGAAAACAAACAAACAACAACAACCACCACCACCAGATGAGAACTAGTGAAAAAGCCAGTAGAAAAATCTCAGTGTATTTGAAAAACATGCATCTTGAGTCATTACTCCTACTAAATATCCAGTTAGCATTGCACATTATTTTCACCCTGTGCTGTCACCCCTCCTTGTACTTCCATGGACACACTGGGATTCCTTCTCCTTTCTCATTTGTTCCCAACACATCCCGATTTTCCACATTAAGTCACTCATTTCAGCAGTACGCTGAGCACATCAGGAAAACTTAGACTCTGAAAGAACACTAAGAAGCACATTCGTCTCTATTAGATGAAATCCAGCAGAGGTAGGTGGAAACTTAAAACCCTTGGAGAGTGACTGGTGCTGGTCCTGGCCACGTACCAGGCGTACCTTTGTGCGGATGACATTTTTATCACTTTCGATCTCTGGCATGGTGTCAAAGTCGCTTTCTTCCTCCACAGAGCTGTCTGTGTCAGAGCCTGCTGGTGGCCCATGCTCAGGGGAAGACAACTGCCGTCCACCACTGGAGCTAGACTCATCTGGAGCAGAGCAGGAAGGAAGAAAAAAAACCAGGCAGGATAAAGGCTAAATCGCTCCAAATACAATGAGAAGGTGACCAGATATCAGCAACAATTCACTGGGAAAAGCTGATATGGTCACTTCAAGGAAGAAGATTCTTCATAGTTACAAACCTTCCTTGAAATCTCAGATATCAGCCAGGAGCACTTTCAAGGACCATCTCTATTTGCTCTTCTCCTCACCAGTATTTTCTTCTGCCTGCCCAACCCCCTCCACACACACACTTCTACTCTACTCCTTTTCATCTCTAACATTCTCTACTCTTTACTAGCCTGGGCTCTGAAAACTCTGAAGTCTGAGACCAGCCATACAGCTCTAGAAAAAGCAGCAGGCTGTTCAGGAATCAAGAACACACTGACCTAGCTGACCTCCAGATTTTGCATAAGCTTTAGGCCTCAGCCTTTCTAACAATACTGTAGAGCAAGGACAGAAAGGAAGAAAGTTGGATTTTCACAGGAAGCAGAGCACCAGCTTTACTCCCACTGCACACACAGTATTGGTCACCTGCAGGCCAGAGGGATCTGCCCACATCTCTAACTCACTGGCTGAGTTCCCAGCCACTTCCTACCCAGACTATCACGAGCAGAACACAATCTTCATCCTCATCTCCCAAATGCTTTTAAAGTATTTCAGGGGTTGAGGGAAGATAAAAATAACCCTCAACTCTTTTCCATGGCTTAGTTCACAACTGTTCAATATCAGTCCCTCCACAGTAGCAGAAACAGTTCCAAGGAGACTAAGAAAAAAAGGAAAGGATTTAGTATCATCCCAGATTAACAGGGATTTTTATTTCCCCCATCTTCTGCCATTGCACAGTTCACCTGTTGAACAGCATGACATTATCTCTCTGCCAATGAAAATGTTGGCCTGCAAGAAACTCTTGTCACTGCCCTTTCTGCACTCGAGCACTAAGCCTTCCAGTGAAGAAGCATGCTTTGGTCTAAACATAGGCTCCACGACTTCATAACCAGCTCTGAGAAGCTTGGTTGGAAGAGAACTTCTGTACATCCCTAGTCAACATGCCTGAAGCAGGACTATCACACCAACGTCTGCCTGATGGCTGCGCTTTGTCTAGCTGAGTCGCACTGATGGAGACTCCTTGAAAAGTTTTTCCAGAAATCTGCCATTTTTTGGTGGACATTTCCCAGCCTTTTCCCCTACCCTCAAAGTGCAAAAATGACATCCCCAAACTGCTCCCCCCAGCCCCTTTTTAAATATTTGCAAGCAGTTACTGAAGTAGCTTGTAACTTTATTCCCTTCTGGTCTTAAAGTACCAAAGAATTGCAAATCTGTTCCCTTCCCTGCCCCAGGCAGGGTCCTCCCTCTGTCCCCAGTTCTGGAAGACACAGTACCAATAGCACCATAACTGCTTCCTTCAGGGGTGCTTGCTGTGATGGGGTGCGAAGATGTCATAACCCCAGATCCTGCAACAGAAACAGACCCAAAGGAGCCAATTAGCTTCATTGCAGTGCTTCAAAACATCTCTTAGGTAAATGCAAACAACTTCAAGAGCTGGAGAGGCTTGGGAAAAGCAGCATTTCTCCAAGTAGACTGCACCATCTCCCTCTAGAGTATAACATATGAAGGGGAAACCCTTGCTTTGCAATATGAAACAAACTCATTCCCTCCATTCTCCTCACAGAAGCCGTCAGTCTGATTCACAAAAGCTTGAGTGTCTGGCACACAGCAGAGATCACGTAACAGGGCAGCAAAACTTGGCAGATTCTAGAGCAAGTCTCATGGTATTCAGAGCACCCTTACGACTTTCCTGTTCCTCTCTTCCTTGTGTACTGATCTACTGAAATAACACTACCTCCAGTTACACCTGAAAAAAACAAAACAAAACAGCTGCTACACAGTTTTAACTGAGTAAGGAGAAAATAATTTTCCATGCTAAAAGTGCTCATGATCCTGTCTTTGAGGATGACGCGTCTTTGAGGACTGACAAATCCCCACCTCCCTCCCACAAACCTGAAGCAAGAAGGGCTGCACCTCCCAGTCAGATTACACTGGGACTTTTCTCTATTGACTTCACACTCCTTTTTGTCTGGTATCCATTTGATCCTTATGATGGGGCTTAGCTACTGAAATAACAGCAAACAATACTAACACAGCATGCCAAACACCCTCACACAGGGATCAAACACCTCTCTTCCCAGAAGGAAAGGAGCAAGAGTAATGACAACACCTTCCTCTGGCAGTAAATAGCAAAACTGGCTCCATTCCTTGTAAAGCATCACTACAGCACTGTGCAGGACACAGGTCAGCGTTTAAAACCTGGCAGCCTTCCTGCAGCCTGGCATTGCCAAAATGTGTCCCTAGCTTCCTGGTATCTGGCTTCTTCCAAACTGACAGGCACATCAGACTCCTCTCTCCAGGTAGCAGCTTCAGGCACCTCTGTAACATATTACATGGGTTTTCATAACACTTCTATCAACTACATAACAAATGAGGCTCAAAACGTGTTGCTGCTCAAGCCTTATTCCTCAGCAGGTGAGCTCCCATACAGCAATGGCATTAAAGTTTTAAGTCTAAATCACTCCTTTCCTTTGGCATGTTCACTGCTCACTATGCTGCAGGCAAGGACTTGATGACCATTTCAGCTTCTTTACCAATGCAACAAACAGCTCAGAGGAGCTAAACTGGGCAATGTGGCATGAATTAAGCACCCAAGGGAACAATATGGTATGCTGTAGTCACCCAACAAAACATCTATTCATCTCTGAGCTGGGATTAGTAGGACATACTCACAGGATGCAAGGAAGATGCACCTTCTGCTCCTCATCTGCTGTACAACACTACCTCTTGTAACACAATTAGCCTGTTGCTTTAAAGTCATTTGGAAATAAAGATCACTGGGAAGAGTGCAAGAAAAACATTTTTCTAGCATTCACAGCACTGAGACACATGCAAACTTCCTACTCCCATCAGTCCTGCCCCGCAAAGATGCTTCACTCTTACATTAGAGCTAGCTTTTTGCTCTCAAATGATGTGTCAACCTTTTCTTCTGAATATCTTAGAATGGTTTGGAAGGGACCTCAAAGATCACAGAGTACTAAACCCCAGCCACAGGCAGGGTTGCCACCCACTAAATCAGGCTGCCCAGTGCCTATCTGATCTGGCACTGACCACCTCCAGGGTGGAGGCATCCACAGCTTCTCTGGGCAACTCAATCCAGTGCCTCACTGCTCTCTCAGTGAAAATTTTCCCTGACATCTAGTCTAAATCTCCCAAGGGAAGATCTAAATCTGGACAAAGCAAGCATACCAGGGAGAAAAAAAAGGCAGTCTGCCCTGTCTCTACCAGTCACTTCAGACTCTGCTCACCCTGTAATTTCAGTTCCACTTCACAGCAGGAGAGTGAGTCAGCAAAGTAAATGCAGCACACTAGGTGTGGTTCCTCCAGCTATAGTCTCCTTCAGGTAGTGATGATGTGGAAGGAGACAGAAGGTGTCCCACCAGATTAAGTAAAGTTAACCACAAACGTCATGCATGGAATGGACGTCATGCATGAAATGGACGGCAGGAGCAAAGGGACAGGCTGAGTCACAGGGTATTCAAAGACAATAGGCAGATTAAGAACTTTCAGTTTCTTGGTCAGGGAGGGAAAAGGAAAAGGGACTGATGGAGAAGACAGGAACCAGGGCTACCTTGGAGGAAAATGAATCCCAGGGGTTGAGAAGAAAATTTAGAGCAAGCCAGCATGTCATGGATGATCTGAAGGACAGGGCAGATGTGAGTTATCAGTTTACAAGCATCAGTCAGACATACTCCGAAAGGACACAACTGAGAAAGAAAGAGCTTCCCCAAACTCCTCAGCACAAATGCCCTTCACACTTTTCCACAGCCCCAAGACCTGCTGTTGTCTCACAGCACGATCCATCCTAATGACATTCCATTATTTTTAAAGCACATTTTCACAATCCCCTGCTCATTTGGTTGAAGATAAGTGCTAAGTAGAAAATATGGGAGACTGAAGAAGCTTTGAGCTCTTACTGACAGATCATGAAGTCCTCTCATTCCCCAGGAGAGAGGTACAAGTGTTAATGCTTCTTTACCCTCAGACTTTTAATGCTTTCAACTATTTTTAAAGCACTAAATATTTAAACAAAATGAAACAACCAGCCTCCCACACCTTGCCAGGAAGCAGAAGACCCAAGTGCCCCCCATCCACGTGACAAAAATTACCATCTTCCATCAGTAGCCTCTCAGATGCAGCTATGGTTTTGCAACACAGAAATCCGCAGGATGTAGAAATGTGGGTGCAGCATAAAGCAAACAGAATCCAATACCAAAGCAAATAACACAGACAACACTAACAGCATTAGTCATTCATTTACCATTCTCTGCAAATCCCAATTAAAAACAAATTTGAATTAAAAAGTGAAGAGAGAAAGAGACACTCTGTACTTAAACCAGGCAGAGGAGACCCTAAAAAATAAGACCTGAGGAAAAAACAAAAACACCCACAAAAGCAGAAATCAAAGTGCAAGCGTCCAAACCATGATTTGGTGGAGCCTGCTTCAAATGGCTTCCCTTGTAAGGGCAGAGAGGAATCTAATATCTCAGCAGCACCAGAGATTTTGTGGTACACAACCAAGGAAGGAAGAAGAGTTGAAAGGAGAAAATACTTGACAAACTGTCTCTTTCTTTTCTTGCCATGCCTAAGATCTCTCTCATTCACCTAAGGCTGTCTCACAACAGGAAAGAGAGCTTACCATTCTCAGGACTCAATCTCTCAGCTGAAGCCTTCCTCCGAACCCTGAAAATAAGCAGACAGCACTCATGAGACAGCCAACAAACCCCACTGCCAGCCAGCCACAGTATCTAGAACACCGACAAGCCAAAACGGTGCATGCTTTAAAACCAAAGGATAACAACAAAAACCCAAGGAAGAAGAAAAAGCCAAAACTAAACTAGACATGATTGCCACAACTGCTTGCTGCCTAACTCTCCAACTTCCAAAAAGTATCAGAATTTTCCTTCTTTGGATAGGCACCACAGCTAGGATAATTAGTTACAGGATCACTTCATCCTACACTGCTCAGTATACTGGGAGAGATTCTCCAGCCACCTTCCCAAACCCAACTCAGGGGACTGAACACATGAGAAACCACTGAAGTTAAAGGCAGCAAGAGCTAGAGCCATGCTTCTGCTTGATATTTAATAAGTCAATATCATCTCTTTCAGAACAGATTGCCAAGATGCAGAAGGCAAGAAGGAAAGAAAAACATTACTTGCATTAAGGGAAAAAAAACCAACATGAAGTGAACATGGATACATGCATAAGCACATATACACCATTTCACTGAACTGCTGCAATGAAAAGCTAATTGAAGCATAGTTTAGCCAAATATCCCATCTTGAAATTATTTTTTTCCAGCGCACAATACTTTTTAAGATCCCTTCTTTCAAGGGGTTGATAACTCTGCCACTTTTAGTCTGAATTGCTCCTTGAAAATCACACAAAACCAACCTGCTATTTGCCAAAGGCTTTTCTTAGCTCTTCTCACCATCAACCTTTGCCCAGGAGGCCAGGGAGGAGCGTAGAAGAGACTCCCTCCTGAGCATCCACACTTTGAACAAAGGATTGGTTTAACTGCTGTCACTGTCTACAAAGGCAGCTGTGACTGATCCTAACAAACTCCACCATGACCCACCATCTGCTGCTCCACAAAAGTGTATCATGTGCTACTGGTTACTTGACCTGTGGGGCAAATCTCACTTCCTAGGTGGGTTGCTGTTCCCTTCCTGCCCTTCCAGTCTCAGTCAGGTTTGACTCAAGCAAACTTCGAGGTCACCACAAGCAAGTAAAAGAGGTTGGAATAGCCAAGAAGAGTTTTACTCTCCCCCAACTCCCAGGAGGAATCTACTATGGCAGCTGTGCACAAGTTCACCTCAGACGAGGATATTCCCCACAACAAAAGCCTAGGCATCAAGCTCTGGGGCAGGGGATGCAGGTCAGGAAGGAAAGAGGCATTTTGAGACTCCAAGACCACGTTTTGGTCATTGAGGCCTCTCAGCACTTAGTTCAGCATTTCAGAAAGTGCTTTGGTTCTCCACTGCTCTGGCACATCATAACCCAGAGCGAACCCATCACAGTACCCGTCTGCCACACTATGTGTCTATATATGGAAACCCAGAGGATGGAACACTAGAGAAAAAAACAGAGGAAAGAGCCTTAGAGATTTCCCACCATTGCCCATAGCAGAGGAATAAAAGTTCTCTGGTTGAAGTTCTCCTTCACAGTTGTCACTAGGAGCCCACTAAATAGTCAGAGGCTCATTTATTTGGCTGCTCTGATCAGATGCTAGCTGCCACCCGCACCCCAAACACGCTGCAGGGTGGCACCTCTGAGGATAAAGACAAACAAGAAAGTTATTCTTGTAAATAGCCTTGACTTACCTGATATAGTGCACAAAAGCAACAACCACTGAGCCCACATAAAAAGAGAGGAAGCTCAGGAAGCTGAACAACATGGCCTGGATGTAAACAGACTCTGAGGAAAGAGAAGGCAGCAGTCAGTTCACAGAGCAGGGACAGCCCTTCCCAGAGTCTGCGATCCAACCCTGCTCTTCCCAACACCACTTGTCCATAGTGCAAAGGATAACTAAGACCCATTTGCTTTTTTAAAGAGGAGGTATAAGAACCTTTTGCAAGGTTTGACCCCAATTTATCTATCCCTGGTGTAGCTAGAGTACCTATGACACATAAGAGATCTCTGCTCCTGAAAGAAACTAAGGCAGCCACAGTTTCAACTCCTCTGTTGGTGATCTCTGCACCATCCCATCACAGGGCTGACAGACCAGCCACATCCTCCACCACAGAACTGCCAAATCCCCACCACAGAGCTGCACAGAGATACTAACTTTTAATAGATGGCACAATTGTCACTTGAAGGTTCTTGGTCCGCTGTAGGTTCCAAGTACGGTTGACATTTCCTGTGAGATGCAAAGGTACAATAAACAAAGACCATCAAACCTTAATGGTCTCTGGTCCTGACCTCAGTTCTCTGGATCTGCAAAACACCAGGGTCTGGCTTTTCAGTATAAACTTTGCATGGTTTTGCACCTTCCCCAGCCTTGCCAATACACAGCCTTTTCTTGGTGTTTTACACTCCCCTCCCCCATCCACAACTTATTTTTCATACTAAAAAGCCACAGTTGAGCTTTCTGTAAGATGCTTAAGTCTGGACACCTATGTTCAACAGCACACCTCTTCTGCTCTTTGAAAAGCTCCCAAAGTGCAGTTTCTCTCACTGAAGTAGCTCACACACCATTTTTGCCTTTGGACAAAATCCCACTGGCAACACAGTTGTGTGCAGGGAGCTGCTTGCTGTCCTTCAGCAGAGTTCAGCACACTCCACCAGTAGAGCTCTGCTGACAGCTTAGAACAAGACATCTGAAAAGTGACAGTCTGTGGGACAGCGTGTGGTAGTAGAATTGCAGTAGCCCAGAATATCTGTTGTCTACCATCTTGCTTTTCCAGAAGGAAGGAAAACTACCTGGCTTTGAGGACAGGAAAGTCCCTGACATAAGAAAAACTCCAGCTTGTTGTGAGGACAGCTGTGCACCCACTCCAGTTTCAGCCATCACAAGAGTAGTGATGACCACAGGCCAGGAGGTGGACACGTTTATCTTCTGGCTGGAGAAGGCACTAGAATCAATCTCTCAAAATTATTCCAACAAAAATTATTACTATTTCCTGCTCCCCTAAGTACAGAGCTCCCATAGATTTCAAGGTAGTAGTGGGAGTAAACGCCTTTTGCAGGACTTTTACCTGGGCCTCCACACAGGCAGAACACAGAAAAAGGTGAGCAGGGGGAAGGAAGGAAAAGAATAAGGAAAAAGCTACAACCAGCACAGCCTAGGTGTCTCCCATACCTTCCAGTGTATCAGCGACTGTAGCATATGGACAGATTAACACAGCGGAAGGGCAATATAGGAATGTAATAGCAAGTGGACAAGTGCAGAAAGGATGGTACTTTACAAGAAAAGTAGAAGTGCTCACCTGTCTCCAAAGATCTAGGCTCACAGAAAAGACTCCACAAGGGAGGGAGCTCCAACCAGAGGCCCTTCCACAGTGGCAGTCAGCTCTTAAATGGGGTCTAAGAGGTGCAGCCAGGCTCCACTCCTGGACACACAGTTGCATTGCCTTCACCTGTACTCCCAGGGCTGACCCAGTCCTTTCCCCAGGTGATCAATCAGTGCTTCAGGCTGTGACTCAACAATTCCCATACAGTGATCCCTCACACAAATGTATAATCCCAGCAAGCCAAGTGCTGTACTATACAGACATTTCCTGCACAATAAAAACTTGATAACCTGCCTGTCAGCACGTTTTTATTTCATCCTTCCTCACAGTTTTCTGGATAAGATGGAGGTACCTGGCCAACCTGTGCCCTCCCACATTAAGGCTCCAAAGGTTTCCTGCTGCTCCACTACCCAGGCAGATAACAAAATCTGTCTCCTAACACAACTTACCATGGATAGAAGAAGGCACAGAACCCCCACAGGCATAATCCTCTGGCTTGATGACAAACACAACAAAGAACTGCTCACCTGGGAAGTCTTTTCTCTGCACAGAGAAGACAAATCCATGAGAAATGAAGAAGCCTCACCCTGTGTACAATGCAGAGGTGGTGCTCCAAACAGTAAGAGTTGCTAATTGCTACACATACAGCAGCTCTAGAGACCTGCCTGTTCTGGACAGAGACTGGTTTCTAGGGATGCTCACCTCATCCTTAATGACAAGCTGAGTTCACCAGTATTCAGTACATGCTGTGCCCCAATATAAGCAAAACAATGTTAATGCATTTCTATTAATTAGTGCAAACCATCTACTGAAGCTTTGCTTATGAAACGGCCATATCATCACTGATAACTGGAAAAGCCGAAGTTCCAACAGAAGATCCCTGGTCATGGAGGCTGCAGCCATGCTGACCAACAGCCCCAACACCCAAGACATCTACCTAACCAAACATACGCAAAGTTTTGTAATCTAGGTAAAATCCCTGCTTAATAAACAAACAAACAAATAAATAAATAAGAGAGAGAACTAGAAACTCACAGGACAAGACACTAAAAAGCAACACTAGGACAAAAAGAAAATAATTCAGCCTTACCTGCACTGTTATGGCTGCCTGCTTTGTCATAGACTGGTAAACACCATTGAACTCTACATTATGGTCCAGGTCATACACTGGGCACTGAAAAAGACACAACTAAGGGTCAGGCTAAGTGTCAAGATAGGCACACAGGTGGATATGAGGTGACAAAGAGAACAAGACAGCCAGGACTCATTCAGGAATTAGAAAAGCTGCTCTGAAGACATCATTTGCTTGCACTCTCTTACCTTATCAACCTTACAGGAGGGCTGCAATTTAATCCTGACCACTCTGTCATTCTCACAGAGCAATTCATTAACTCAGCTGTACACTTATGTGTGTTGCATGCTCCGTGGTCTGCACCATATGCAGAGTGCTTGTTCTCACTTTACTCTCGCCCACGATAGTTCTTAGTTCTGTACCAGCCAGCCAAAGAAAGTTACCTGCTACTGTCTCCTCTTCTGCCCTTCTACCACTAAAGTACAGAAAAATAGAGCAGGAGTTGATGTTACTCATTTACCTCCTAACCATGGGTCTTAAAGGCAAATGCTGGGACAACAAAGCTGGTAGCCAGGGCACTTTGCACTTCTCACTGTTTTGCTCTTCTCTTCACCATTCAGGGAGACGGGAAGTGAGGAAAAGTGAGGGGGCTACTTCTCAGCTGAGTACTGCCAATCTCCCAGCCAGTGTACATCTGTTACTTCCCTCCCAGGAAAGAGAAAGCATGATTGTGAGAGAGAAGGAGAAGACTGAAATGGAAAGGAGGAGAGACCTCATGGCTAGAAATTAGTTCTCCATGCTGTCTTGAGCAGGGAAGCAAGGGAACAGCACTGTCCTCCTCCTCCTCTGCTGCCAGCATCACAACCAGCGTCACCCCACGGAGAAACAGATGTGTGTCATGAGGTAGCAGGCTGTTAAACCTCATGAAAGGAGTATGATAATAAATGTCCACCAGACAGGCTGCAGAGGAACAGCTTATTCACTTATTCACAATAAAAATTTCAGGCTGAGCTGCTACAACTCAGTATCTGTCCTTGTCTCCTTCCCACAGGATTTCCTCTCCTCCTGCAGAAACTGTGATCACCACAGAAGGGGCAAAGCCTTCCACGGGGCTTTTCCTCTCTGTTGGTGTACAGAGCTTCTCAGTGAGGGAAACAGAGCTCAGCAGACAGCTTTTTGCCCTCCCCATCCTCAGACTTACCACAATATCCTGGACGGAGACAACTGAACATGGGTAGACTGCATCAGACACCACTTTAATGATGACTGAATCAACATCTTGAGGAAACTTGTACAGAAAATACTGAGGAGGAAACAGAGTACTGAGAGTTATAGTCCAGAAATCACCCCTGGCGGCAGCTTCAAGGCCTCCCTAAGGCACCTTCGTGGCCACATCTCAGATTTGGGTTGGATGTAGCAGGCTTGAACAAAAATTCAGATTTCAAATATTAGCACCTTACACTACAGGCGTGGATATCGTAAGGGGCTGATAGGGTATCTCACGGGGGATGCAAGGCAGATAACTGTCACCAACCACTTCCATGTGGAAGCGACCATCCTTATGGTCACCTGCAGCTGCAAGACCTGCCACTTCTGCAGCCAAGGCAGGCACAGCCTACAGGGAAGGGAGCTACTATGGTCAGGTGGCTCCTGCCATGTAACAGAGACATTGCCACTTGGCAAAGACCCCTTATGTAGTAAAAAACTAAATTATATAAAGCAGAATTTCCCCGCTCCCTTCCCAGGAAGTAGGACCCTAGACTGCAAGGATAGCTATAAGTCAGAAATTATTCAGGCTTCCCCAAGTTTGTCCGTTTCTTACTAAAGTATTTATTCCCACCACCCTACTCCAAGCACAGCTAAAGGAGCACTGGCACTGAGATCACAAGTCCTCACAAAACAAAACACGATTCTTTGAGGAGACAACAGTTTATCTTTTCAAAGCGACTGTTCTGGCAGTCTGAGCTCCCTGATGATTGGAGTGTACTACTGTTAGAAAGCTTTACACACTGGAGTCATGAGGACCCCTCTGTCTTCTTAAACCATGGGTACAGAATTTGTACCAGGGTACAGAATTTCCATAGGGGGTACTGAGACCTACAGCTCTCGCCTGCATGGATGAGCAGTATAAACGCATCCAGAAAACACTCCAGACCTTCACAAACTTACATAATTTCTCACCCTTAGGCACACATTGGGTTCCAAGTGACAACTCCTTTTGTTGTTAAGCTTGCTTTTTTCCAGTTTTAGGGATATTCCAACATTTATCTAGATTTTGAATGGCCTTTCATTGCAGATTGCTTAATACTTTAATTTACAACAAATAACAGCATTATGTCAATTAAGAATCACTTATCACGTACTCTAGCCTTTAATTAAAAGTCACCAATCTCATATTATTAAGCATGACAAATAACAGACTCAAGTCACAATGTTAAATCCCAGTTTAGATCCTCAATACTCAGCATTTAAGTTACAAAATCCTAATTAGAAGATATTTTTTAGAAGAACCAGTACTCTTTACGTCTCTATAGTATAAAATGCTGTATTCATATGCCACACAACATAAGACGTTTGAGAACAGATTAACTGGGATGCCTGATAATAGGAGACTTAAAAAATACTAACATTAGCATTACTAACAGTGATTGCAACAGCAAAAATGGAGTACCAGATAGTCTGGGTAAATTACACACTCTCTCATCTCCACAACCTCCTGTATAACTATAGCTACTGTCAAGAGCATTTTCATTCAAGGGAGAACATGGAGCTTCTGCAGAACACCAAACAAGATTGCTCAGCTGGATGTGCTGTAAATGTGAGCTCTCTCTATTGAGCTAATAACCAGATTTATCAGCTGTTTCATTTACCATCTCAACACCCTGACTCTCTACTGTGAATAAGAAATAGCACTTTGAGCTCCACTGTACCTTTACGGCTCATTTATTTTTTTCTGATGAAGGACTGCTTCTTGACAGGTCCTGCCAGAGCAACTGAACCAGTACTGACTAGAACTAAACACGAGTGCACACTATCTCACTTCCCAAGAAAGCACAGTACCCTTATGGTCTCTGGAATTTCCTGAAATACAGATACCATTCATTTGCTCTGGTCATAGTTTTTAGTTCACTTAATGGCTTTGCAAGAGGATCCAAACACATTGCCACCTTTTCACCATGTTCGCAGAAGAAGCTCAATAGGAAGGAAACTCCCCTGCATTCTAGGAAGGAAAAAACCTAGTCTGATAAAGCTTTCATCATCTCTAACAAAGGATGATGTGAATCATTTAGATGTGGAAACACTAAGCAATACTCCTTACCTGAGGTTGGGAAGGGCTGGCAGTGAAGTTAAAGGGCCTGTTGGTCCTAAAAAAGAAATGTCAGCATACTTTCAGAGCTGGAATATACACAAAGTACCCTTAGATTAAGGAAGGAAAGGTTAGGTAGAGGGACCAAATCCCTGTATGACAGATACATGAAGCAATTACATTTGCATTCACACATCCCATCTTACTCGAGTTGGAAGCTCTCCAGCCTGGTCACTAGCAGCTCATATGCAATGTTAAATGGTGCCATAGAAGCGACATCCACAAATATGATCTGCTCAGATGGTTCTGTCTCAGGTGCTGGCTCAGACGGACAGAGAGTCCGACTCACTTCTTGGTAATTATAGGTCCTCTGATAGCTGTAACAGCCAGGAGAAGGAGAGAAGGATGGAAAGGGAGAATCAGCAGTTAAAACATGACTTTACAGTACTACAAATGATATGATTTTTCCCTGCTTGCATAAATTAAATATGGGTCTTGTCCTTTCAGCTTATTCTATCTTTTATTCAGGGTTCAAACTCCACCTCTACTGCCTTTTGTGGTCTGCATATAGGACTGGCCATTCTCAGTGCCTCACTTTCCTCAAGACTGCCTGTGCCATCTGCTGGTTTAGCATTTCTGCCACTTGTTAGGTTCATAAAGAACAGTCCAAGAGAGATGTTGCTGTAACCATTCCCTATATCAGACAAGACACTGCAGACATCCTGCTACCTACTGCCTGTATTTCAGTTACAGGGTGAAGCTCAGAGTCTCAGTAGTTGCAGCCTCACTATCACTGAGGTTGCTGAGGCAACACAAAAGGATCACAAAAACAAAGAAAACACCCCAAAACAAACCACCATCCTCAGACTCAACTGTGACTATCATGACAAACAAAGAGATCATATTCCCCAAATGAACAGCAACCCAGCAGGGGGCTCTGAGAGACTTTTTCAAGTCCTGGTCCAAACTAAAGGATAAGAACAACCTGCACCTATCATAAGCAACTATGGAAATGAAAACAATGGCATTTGTAAACTCTTCTGATCAGTGGCATAGGCAGATCCACAGCAGACATGCTCCTGGTACTCTACACATAGCTGAAAAACCAAGCAGACTGCCAAATTTGAGGTTACACACCAAATTTCTATGTTCAACTGACAGTGATCAAGCATGGTTTGCGACCAAGCTACCCACACATGCAACAAGAGCTAGCACCAAAAGGAGGTCAATGGTGGATATAAATGGTAGATCAACGCATCACAAGGCACAGATCCTAGTACTCACAGGCCTCGAAAAATTAGCGGGACCTGCCATGACAATACTCCCTTCTGCTGACGTACTACAAACAGGACAGGATACTGGAGATTCTCCGAACTGCTGTTCACATAGACACGCACTGCATCTACCTGTGGAAAGAAAGAGTACAGGTAGGTATTAGCAGATGCAAAAAAAGACAGTTCCAAACCTAGGTGAGAAGAGTCCACCCCTTTCTCAGGGTGACCTAGATGCTGGCAACATCCACAGGGGAATAAGCAGTTTGCCAACGGCCCAGTTACTCAGTTCCAGAAGTCACTTAAGAAGCACCTCATTGCTGCTGCTCTAATGAGGGCCCTGCCCCAACCCAGAGCTGACTTACAGATGAGACACAGTGGACAAATGCAGCAAATAAGAGGAGAAGAAGTCTACTTACCTGATTAGGATAAAACAAAATAACTTCTGTTATAAAATTAAACAAATACCCAAGGCTACAACTAGAGTTTCCTTGCATGAACTCTTACATTCCCAACCCCATCAACAGTACTGGAGAAATTACAAAGATGACTTAAGAATGAATTAAAAATCAGTGATGAAAAAGAAGGCTAGCAGATATCACCTCACATTAATGTAAACGACACTAAGGTGACACATTACCCACATTTACATCACTTAATAAAATAGGAGTAAGTGTCCTCAGCAAGCCAATAAAAGCTGCCTGGGCTTCTGAGCAAGATTTCTGGCATCACCTACTGCACCAGCAACTGACTTATTGCCTTCCACTGTTTAACCACCACATGGCTGTAGATATGGGACAGCAGTGGAAAGGCAGTCTTCACTTTACTATTTGCCTTTAAAAAGCAAGCAGTCTGCATAGTCATGGCTCCATTTTTATTTCAAAGGAACATCTTGTTCAGCTCCCTCTCCAGTGCTGCACGTGTTGGTCAAGAAAACAAGGTACGAACTTGCGTAGTTCATCAGAAGACAAAGTACATCTTGATTAGAAATTATCAATTGGTAAAAAGCGTATCACGTAGATAATACCCACACGTTTTAAAGGCACCACAACTTGTCTAGTGACAATGTTTTAACTTGTCAAGTGAAGGATTCATAAGATAACTTTCTATTCTCCATGCGTAGGGAAATGCAACCTTCTGAAATAAATGGAGCTGGCTGAGCACGAGAAAGGCAGCTATGCTTACACTAAGGATGCTAGAAATAAGGTTCAGCATAAGGGTTTTGCATACAAACTCAAGTGCAAAGGAAGAAATTTTCCTATTTATTCCTGTTTGGTGATTCTAAGATCGTGTGGGAGTTTTGTTTACTGGAACAAAACACTTCCTTCTTGAAAGCCATAATCATTATCAGTTTTCCTGCCATCATCACCATATTTCAGCATCTATAGCAACCAATTCTTAAAAAAAAAAAACAACCCTAAAATATCATCATAATCTCCTAATTAAAAAGCTTCTGAGATTGAAGGATGGTGGACTCTTGCCTTTGCCTTACAGTTTTCTAAATCTTTGCAATACTCTTTTGCTACACCTTTCAGCTTTTCCTTCTGTCCACAAGAATTACAGACGCAATTTTATTTCCAAGTAAAGTGAATTTCACACAAGAGTGCTAAAATCAAGTGAAGAAAAACTACCACAAAGCAAGACTCGCAGGTAACAACACCTGAAGGGCCAACAAAATGGGCTGCTGCCAGTGGGCAGAACTGGGAGATCATACTGCAGCTTCCCTGGTTTCTACCCTGCTCACTCTGAGGAATTAAGTCAGTAGATATAAGGATAACTGGGAACTCGCATCAAACACCCAGAAAATGGTACTACGCTGTTATGCATCCTCAACCATCCACAAACAAGACAGACGTTAGGAAATGGTCTTTCACACTGACTTTATTAACAACATAGGTTATGCTCATGCTACAGGTTTAATTCAATGGTATAACTGGAAAACTTTAACAGTTGAATCTCTACTTCTAAATTCTCTATTTAAGAACTAAATAGCTGTTTGAAATATATGCTAATGCCAAGTAGTATTAAAAACAGGAAGTACTCCTTTCACATAGGTGAGAATGTTGTTACTTCTCACCTCACATCTCCTCTCAGCAAACTAAGCACTTTCAATACTGACTTGCAGCTTTCTAACTGCCAAAGGCTGCTCTGTAGAGCATACTCTCTAATTAGAAGATGGAATCAGAGGTTCCTGGAAAATCCCAACAGTAAAGCTTCTTGTACAGTGACTTAATAGCAGTCCGCTCATTTTTACCCTGACAGCTTCCTGATAACCTCAACATCTATTACCGAGTCTAAGCATTTTAGTTTCCTGGGAAAAGAAAGCTGATTAAGACCACAGTTGCGGGTGTAAAAATATTTCAAAATGGGCTCACATTGCAGTTCAAGCCTCTGATCCTCATTGTGGGGCAACTGGAATGTCCCTGGGCATGAGTTCCTGCCCTTATATGCCCAGGGTCACATACTGTCTTCTCTTTGCTGTCAACGCAGGTTTCTCTCCTTATCCTATAAGTGAATGTATTAAGCACAGTCTTTTTTTCAGGTCTCAAGGCACTTCCAGGCTAGACACCCTATTAGACTGAAGAGAGAGAATCCAAGGCTGAACCCAAGACGTTTACTTAACTAATGATAAGATTAATTCAGTCTGTTAAGGACAGCCCTGCTGCTTTGGCAACTGCCATCCCAGATGCCTGCGCTGCCTTCTCAGGCTACCTAAGACTTTTCCAAGTTTTATCTTTCACCAATGCTGGCAATCATCAAAGTTTCAGCCTTTGCAACCAAATCTTGAAGTAATTTTGCTTACATTTACATGAATTACTGATCTGAAGATTTATTTTAATTATTTATTTTACAAAATTAGTGAAGTTGATCTCCCACAGACAATACTAGAGCTTTGGTGATTGGCACTTTGAGGAGAAGAAAGAAGGTCAGTTTCCTTTGCAGAGATCCAGCAGTCAGATCCATCATTCAGTTTCACTCTCTCCATGTAATTAAGCCAAGCATACACCATCTAAAATATTTACTCAGTTTTGTTCCTATTTCCATTTTCTTGTATTATTGCTAGCACTACACTAGTGAGAATCAGGATTGCCAGGAGGCAAGATTCTCAGGACTCAATGTTCTTTAAAATCTAAACATTTAATCTCAGTTCTTAGCCATGTGAAAACCGGTATATGCTATGTAACACAGTTCCTGACCCCAGGACACAGCTCTGCTCTCTGACTACTAAGTCTCAGAGATACAGCAGCAGCACCAGAAGCACAAAGTCTGACATAAGACCTACTCCTCCAAAATTATGCAAACAGCAGGTGGGATGTGCAGGTTTGGCCCACAAGTATAATGAGGTCCCAGTTAATGATTCCTCATCACTCACATGTGAGCTTGGGGATACCAAAGCAAAGGAGCTCAGCAGAATTTAAGTACAATTATGAGGAAGCCTGGGAACTCAAACTTGAATATTATGGCTTCTCTCATTTGCTGTCAGCCGCTCTCTGAGCCTGTGCTACAGAACCTAAAGAACCTGAACTAGCATCTTGAAGGAAGATGCTTTGCTTGGCAGGTGAACTGTCTAACAGAAGCATCACAAGAGACAGGGAGAAAAGTGTAATACCTGTAAACTGACATTTGCATTTTAAGGCCTTGTGCCAATTAACTTATCTTAAACATTTAATCCATACTTTGCTTCTGGTTTCTATTGTCTGAATACAGATGATAAATGCATTTCCATGCAACACATTTAAGAACTTTACCACTAAGCCAGTGCTAGCAATCACATCTCTCCTTTTGAAAGTCAACATTTGGCATTTGCCTCAAGGGTATTATCTCCAGAAAAGCATTTTAGAAGAGTGGGGAAAAAAGGCAGGAAGGAAGGGAGAACAAAGTGATTTACTGAGTTCAAATATTAACCTGCTCCTATACCTCTCCAAAGATCATTTATTTTCAAGAATTAGCAGTTCTCACACAAGAGCCAATAAGAATCACTGCTTCTGTTACGTACATCCTTCTCTCAAAACAAAGAAATAAGATCCTAACCATGTACATCAAAACAAGAAGAAATCCAGACAGAAAGCAGACCTTTTGCCTCTCACAGTAATAATTCCCCATAGCAGAACAAAAGACTGCGAGATTCTTCTGCATCCATCCCTGCTTACTTAGCACTGGTGAGATGAAGCTTTGTATAGACTGCCATAGAATCATAGAATGGCTTGGAAGGGACCTTAAAGCCTGACGCTGCCCCTAGCAGAGTTTCCACCCATTAGATCAGGCTGCCCCAGGGATCAGCCTGTGCACCCCCAGGGACTGTGCACAGTTCCAGTGTCTCACCACCCTCTGAGTAAAAAATTTCCTTGTAATATATAACCTCATTTTCCCCTATTTTAGTCTAAAACCATCCCCCCTTGTTCTATCACTATCAGACCACATAAAAAGTTGGTCCTCCTCCTGTTTCTAAGTCCACCTGTCCTGCATCACCACCACTGCTGAAGGACTTGGCCTTGGACCAGACAGCTCCTGGTACCACAGAAAACCAGTTACCTCTTCCTTCCCCGTGTACAAGCAAAGAGGCTGTCACAGTATTTCATTCATACTCTCCCAGGTAAAATCCACGCCTCCTGCAGATGCCTGCAGTTGGTGCAAGGTGGAACAGGCCACTCTGGATCTTGGGAAACAACCTCACACAGCAAATCTTCCTTGAACGGCCAGACTCTGTACTAACACCTCAGCAACAGCCACAGTGCTGTCACTTGCACTGCAGGCTTCCCTCCATGCACCCCTTCCCATTGCTGAGCTCCTGCCATGCACACCCCCATTTACCAGTCAGGTTAGCAGAAGTTCTGTTTCTCAGATGACTGGACATGCACAGCTTTTTTTTCAACCCCCTCCCTCCTTGGCCTCACGTTTCAAGGTGGACAGAGCAGTTGGCTGAATAGAGAGCAAGTTCTCAGCACTATATTAAAATGTGTTAGACCAGGAAAGACAAATATTTGCGCTTTGACTCTATCACCTTGGAGATAGGGGGAGAAAAAATAAAAGGGAGAAAAGAGAAAAGGAACAACCCCACACATCTGAGTTCCTTTCTCTAGATGGGAACAGGCAGAAGGAGCTGGTTCCAAACTCTCACAGCTGAGCAGGACCAACATGGCTGCAAACATTAAGCAAAATAAACTGAGCTCTTGTTGACATGAGAGAGTCCTTGGATTGATTATTAAGCCTGCATTTCCCACAGAGATTACACATCAGCTTAAGACTGCACGGCTGTGAATTTATGGGCAGGCGGGAGGCTGCAGCAACAGCTTATGCTGCAAGCAAAGGGGTTTCTGAGAACACTGGATTCCTTCCCACCACCTCGCACTAAGCAACACTTCTGGATCATGCCTGGGCTTTGCCACATTCCTCACGGCACCCGCACACAAACTGCTCCGTGCAGCACCTTTGGGAATTCTCTGTCCACGTTGCACTGGCACCTGATCATGGGCCTGGTGAGGCACTGAGCCAAACCAGTGGGCAGGGAACACGGACGGCAAGCAAACACAGCCTGTTGGTTACAGAGGGAGGTCTCAGGGCAGGATACATGTACAGAAGGCTCTGAACTGCTGCATTCTGCTGGTGCACAAGGAAGCAGCGCTCTGTTTTTAATACAGATCATGAAATTAAGTTTGTAGTGTTCAGCCAGGGAGGCTAGACAACTGAGGTGGTAAATGAAGCACGTAATCAGCGTCCAACTTGTCTGCTCTTCCCACAGCCAGCCCAACAGGGGGAAGCAGAGACCCTGACAGAAAATAACTACAGGTGTGACTGCAGATCCAGAACCTCCTTCCTGTTCTCTTGCAAGATCTGAGCATTTACTACACCTGAAGGCAAAAACATGCAGAGCTCAAAGGAGACTCTGGATATTTCAGTCGCATTCATGTAATTGTTCCAGGATGAATGTTTTCATCTGGAAGTTCCACTTGGTGTAAATATGCTCAGTGCAGATTTATGGTCTGACACAGACGTTCTCATGAGTTCACTTGTTTGCAAAACTATCTGCGAGCATAAATGGAAGGAAGACAAATAGTAAGCACGCTAATATTTATATTTTCCTCTCTTTAAATTATATTCTCAAACCAATGTCACTAGGGAAGCTCTAGGTCAAGCAGGAAAAAACCCAACAACTAGCAGTTGCCACACTGTGAGAAATAGCTACCTACTTCTGAGTACCCTCAGATTTCAGGGAGGCATTTAAGAGAAGGAAAGAAATCCTTCCTTGAACACTGGTTATGGAGCAAACTCTAACAAACAGCATCTTCCCTACCCACAGAAGCTGGAACTCTGAGCTAGAACAACCCTTTAAACAAAGGCCATTTATAACCTTTCTGAATTTGCCCCCAGCACAAACTCACAGCGGTAGCTCTGGAGATTACCATCACAATACAAACATCTTGTTCTGATCCTAAATTCTCTACCTCAGTCACACTGATAGGAATTATATCTCCTCCAAGTTCTCTTCTTATTTAACCACCGTACATTTGTTCTAAAGCTCACTGGAATAGCTTATTTCTACATCCAAACAGAAACGTCAGCACAGATAGAGCTAAGAGGGCTGTTTCTGAAATCCTCTGTGTTTCTATAAGAGCACACAGCAGGAAATAATGTTCACTTATGCAAGCATGCTAAACCATGCTCTCCAACTGAGCAGATGGCACACCCTTGCAATACAGCTTTTACAGACTGCACTTTCATTCCTTGAATATCCCCTGAAATAGCACATGAGGTCTGCATGGGAAGAGAAATACCTTCCTACCCAACAACTTCTGCACAAGTTATCTAAGGACATTTCAGCCTTCACTTACAGAGCAAATGTTTGTGTTATAAATCATTACACTGTTCTTGGAAAGAATTCAAACCAGCAGAGGAGTTTTGATAAAGTTACACTTTTTCAGAGCTTTTTTTTTTTCTTCCCCTCCTAAATCTAAACACCAGGGAGATAGAGATGAGAAAACCCGATCCTCTTTGATTTTAAATACAGAATAACTCCAGCAAAGAAAAAAAAATAGAAACCATCTAAGGACTGAAAGACTTGAGTCGTCCCATTTTTGCCAGAGCTGGAGCCTTAAAGACCAGGTTTTCTGCTGCAGAAAACAGTCAAGCTTGCATTTTCAGCAGATCACTGCATCATTTCTCCCAGTTCACTTTTGCTGATTTCTGTAAGCAAGAGCTTTTGGCATGACTCCATACAGTGAGAGACCACAGTGGAAAGTAATCCCTGTCCTGGGGTGGGACGGAGATTGTTTGTTTTCCTTCATGAAAATAAATTACACAGGCAAAAACTGTTCCAAAGGGATTCTGTCAAACCTCGCTAGGTTTCAGACACCACAGATTATAACTCTCTTTGATTTTCTTAGTTTTAGGTGCCTTGTTTGTGCTTCACAAGACATTTAATTTAACATTAGGCTCCAAAAATGGTGAGCTGAGGATCTGAGGTTCCAGTGTCCTGCAGTGAGCAGGGTAGATGCAGCAACCAAAATGCAACTGTGTTCATAACCTGGATACCCTGCAAAAATGGGAGCTCTGTTGGCCTTTAGAGATCTCACTGAAAAGCTTGCAGTCTTCCCAATTTATTTGATTTTCACCTGCATCCTCATGAGTTTCCATTCAGCATTAGGGCAAAGACAGAACCCAATCTATTCCCCTCCCTATAGCCCTGGTTCAACAGTCTCCAAACAGGAAACTAAAATTTTACTGCATGCACAGTAGAGCTGTGGGTTGAAACTTGGGCTGGAGCCAAGACTAACATCACAGAGAAGACAAGCAGGAGAACAAGAGAATACTTCAAGTAGTTGGTTCCAGCCCAAAGTCCTACACGTGCAGCCTAAACCTGCTCAGAAGCTGCACCAGGATTCCAGCAGAAGGTCACAGAACTTAGGGCATCTACTTGAAAGAATTCTGTTCTTGCTGGTGTTGCTTCCCATTTTGTCTTGGGTTGGTCAACCTTTTCCCCATCTGCAGGCATGTAAGGAAGGGCAATGATCGTTAGCAAGTCTAACAGCAACATGCAGCCCCTCTCCCTCATTCTCTGAGAAGTTTTTACTCAGCACCCCTGAGACAGACTCCACATAAGAAAGTACCATTCCAGGGCTGCACATCCTCACATGGCACAACTGTTAAGCAGAGAAGCCAAAGCTGAGCTTGCTGCCAATGGCAGCTTACAGCGAGGCTGAGCCATATGGGAACCAAGGCTGGGGTTCTGTTCCTACTCCTGGCAAGGGAGGAGTAGGAAGAAAATATCGCCCACTCATTCCCTTAGAATAGGTTCAGCCTACTGCTCAGCTTTTGGGCTCATCACAGCCAAGACGCAACGCATGAATGTCCATGCGCTCTGTCTAGATTGCAGCAGTTTTGCCTAAAAAAGGAAAGCTGGAAACTTGTTCTCTCAAGAGATTCTTGGTCTTCTAAATACAGGTATCCACCAGAAGATGCACTCAGATGACTAGCCAATTAGAAAACCACACTGTCTCTAACAGTGTTCTTCCTCAAGATGCTCCCCTACATCACTTAAGATCTGTTACAAGAATTACCCACACTTGCAATAAGAGCACCATTTGCATTTCCAGCAAGTAATCCAGCAGTAACTGTCTGAGTTCACAGCAGCAGAGGGAACAGCTCACTTTGAATTCTTTCTCAGTACTCTGCTCCAAGCCTTTCTTGGGTTTTTGGAAGCCCTTGTATTACTGCAATTGTAGAACTAAGCAGGTCCTCTCACTTGTCACATAAATCCTTCTCTAGTCAACAGCAAATCCAACAGGAAACCTCTGTGGCTCTTTTTCAGCTTTCTAGGCACACACACTGCACAGGTAGCTTCAGCATATCAATATCCTCATCTTTCTCAAGAAAGAACATGTTGAATGCATAGAATTTGAGATGCTCCTGAGTGTACTCTTTCATTTTTAGCCCTATCTTGGACATCTCCAGTTCAAACAACACTAAGATAAACACACTTGCCCAATTAGCTGTCCGCTACTATAGCGTCTTTCCTGTTAGAGCATGGGTGCATCGTGGCAGGAACAACAGCTGGTTCTATTATTATCATTACACTAGCAGTTAAACATTAAATGAACAGCTGTGCAGAGGCAAAATCTTCAAAGTGCAGCTAGGAGGAAGAAAAGAGAACTAGGAAAGCAATTAAAAGACCCCATAATAAATGAAGACTTTCCATCAGGGCAGAGCGAGGAAGGACACATCACAGGCCAGTGCTAGGAGTCTCTTGCAGCAGAGTTGGCTGTGCTTCTCCTCTTCTGCACAGACTTACTCGTACAGCTCCACTTCAGGAATTAAGGCCTAAACCATAGCTGCCAAGTACAGAAAAAAGCTTGACAGCTCTCCTAACTCTAGTCACAAGGTAAAGTATACCTGCATAGCACCTAGGAGGTTCTGACAATTTATACGTGCATAAGTTTCATCAAGGTGACGAGGTCAGCATATGAATACTCTGATTCTCATTTTTTACACTCAGAGGAAAGGACACACAGAAGGGAAGTGACTTGCCTGCCTCAAAGGAATCCTTCTCTGGAGCCCTGAGTGGCACATTACTCATGAGTAGTCATACACAAAGTGAACAATCTGACAGGACTTACTTTTCTCCCTCCCTAGTGCACTATAACTACATCCCAGGAATAAGGAGGACCACGTGGATAAGGAACATCCCTTGAGATCAGGCAAGCACAACTTCTCAAGACGTGACAGGTCCTTGAAGCACCAAAACAGAAGCAGTGGTCTTACTTTCTCCTTTCCTTCACCCATTGTTCGAGCATTGCTCTATCCAGCTGTATTTTCAGACGTGCCTTGGCAGCTACAGCACATGAACATTTGGAACAGACTGATGGGACACAAACAGACCGCGTGCCTTGTCCTTGGCTCAAAGTTGTCCCCTGCCTTGAAGGCCTGCCCTCACAAGGGAGAGCAGCAGAACCTACAGCATCAGCAAAACAAATCCCCATTTCAAAGCCGGGTCTGTCTTTGCTTCAGAGGGAAAGCAATTAAACTCACGCACTGCAGCCTTTATACATGAAACAACGCTCTTTATTCAATTAAATTTCCTGTAGCTGAGGTTAATGTTCCATGTGGTATCTGCCTCAAGGTATAAGAGGCTTCTGGATGAATTGCCACCAGCACAGGGACAGGAGGAGCCTGAAAGGATCAGGAAGAGCAGAGACCTTGCAAGTGACAGGCAGCTGATTAACAGTGCCTCTACTTGCTAAAAGTTGGAGGCTACAGACTACAGTGGAAGGACCACTACACTGAGTTTTTGTAGGATTTGACAGCCTCCAGAAGGAACAATTACTGAGTGGACAGCCCGACCCTAAGTGCCTTCACAACTCTTGCACAAGAAAGCCTGTCCACAAGAGCATAATTCCTGATTAAAGTCAGGATTTCCACCATTCAGCTTCCAAACTTTGAGCAATCACCACCAGCAAGATGCAGGAACCCCAGGAAAGACCTGCCTCCAGCTCCAGGTCAGATTTGCCTCACATCGGCTCAGGGCCATGGCTACACACCTGCTGCTGGTTATCCTGATCAAACCAGGCACCTTCCTGCAGGTTTCCACTGGTTCAGCTCAAGAGCAGTGTTTGCAGGGACTCTCATTAAGCAACTTTCAGGCAGCCCTTATCAAGAAAGCCTCTTGGGGCAGTCCACTGTTAGGTGGTTCTTTCTCTCTAACTAGCAGGAACTGCTGCATGGTCCTCTTCAAACACGTCCACAGCAGTGTTTGGACAGTTCTGCATTAAAGTAAACATCGGGCCTCAAGCCAGATGCTTCCTTTCTTAGATGTGCTCTTGACCAACTCAGCATACAGGAACATGGAGATTCAGTGCCCTGAAGTTTCCACTTAAATGGAGCAATGGTTGTTGTATGCCATCTCTGCTAACAAGCCCTAGATATTATTTGGTCTGCTAACAGGCCTTAGTAGTAGCATCAACAATACTGGCAAACACTAACATAGTTCACACCATGAGCTTCTACAGGAGGGTTCATGCTCAAAGCCTCCATTTGGCCTCTTGTGTCCAGTGGTGAGAACCCAGTAGTTAAGTAAAACAGGGCTGGGTCTCTTGCATCAATCCTGAAACAAAATTCCTGCTCCATAAATACCAGATGCATTTTATTACGCTGTAACACAGAGAGGACAGGTCTTTAAATGGATCTGTGTTCTTGAAGAGTAAAGCAAAGCCTTATCCGAAGCACATAACCTTTCCCCAAAACCGTTTCCCCCTCATTATCATGTTCTCTACCAACTCCTTTCATACTAAAAACAATTTTTAAAACATTATAAATGCAGTATGGAAAAAGGGATGTTTTCCATTTTACCTGACAAGGGCAGGAGGGTAGGTTAATTTGTATGGTTTGTTATCTTTTGGATAAAAATCAAAGCATTTTAGCCAGTAATTACTGCCCAATCCAAACAAAAGGGGTAGAGTTTGCAACGTACGACTTAGCTATTTATATAAACATAACATTAAAAACAAAAAATAAAAAATAAAAAAATGGAGGTGGGGGGAGAAGAAGTGGAAAGCTGCAATAGCTAAGCACACACGAATGCCATGCTTTCTTCCCCCCACGGCAAGCAGCAGTGCCAGCAGCAGTGCCTCCCCAGCAGCACTGCCCCGCAGCTCCCTACATCCCGGACTCACCTGCGCAACCCCGTCTCACCTCCCCGGGGAGAGAGAAGCCCTGATCCTGCAGTAGCGCTCAAGCATGAAAAATGGTATTTAAAAAAGCTTATTAAGCAACTCTACTCCTTTTACCCCCCCAAACCCTCTGCCTCAGCCCCTTTCTTTTTGAAGCTTGTGCTCTAACCCTCCTAATTCCCACCCGGACTTTAAGCCTGTGCCCAGCTCTCCCCCTCACGGCGGCTCCCCCCGGCCCACGGGATAGCAAAGGCAGCAGGGCCGCCTCCCAGCTCCTACCTGCCCAGGCTCGCTGCTGTAGGCGAAGGCGTAGAGCCGCTCCGCGCTGATGTTCACGGCTCCCCGGTAGACACGGCCGAAGGCTCCGGGAGCGGGTCCACCCCCCGGGGCCGCTGCAGTTACTGCCCAGAGCAAAACGCAGAGCAGCACCCCTGGGGCTGCGGCCGCCCCCCCGGCCATAGCCCCGCGTGTGCCGCCGCCCGGAGCGGCTCCCGGTACGCCTTTCCCCGGTAGGGCGGGCGCCCGGGCACTTTATTTGCAGTGAGAATCGCTAGCGCGGCTACACGCACCGGCGTGGGGGAGGCGGGAGGCAGCGAGGCCCGGACGCCCACCCCCCCCCCCGCCCGGGGGTGCCGAGCAACTTGCCCCGGGAATGGACCCTCCGCCAGCCGGCCGCCGGGTGGAGAGAAGGGAGGAGAAAAGGAGGGAAGGGAGGCAGGCGGCTGGCCCCGGGAGGAGGGTCTCCTCCGTGTGCCCGGCCCCAAATTCTGAGCCGGCCCTCACCGTCGGTTGTCAGGGAGCTTTTTCGCCTTTGGGACGTGTGCTGTGAGTTTAAGGGCACAAGGGTACGTGGGGACAGTGCCACGGCAGCGGATCCGCGGGGCTTCAACACCCGCAGCCCACCGCGTTCTCATCCCTGCGCTCTGCCAGCTTGCTGGAGTGCTGATGTGTGCTTGGAATGTGTTTTGCATAGAACCATCCCAGACCTTTCTTCTTGGCTGCTCACAGCTCTGAAGGTGTGAAAGGCTGCAGCAAAATCTCATCCTGTTAGTTTCAAGAGTGCCTCGTTCCATCCTACATTACTTAAGCAGTTCCTGAAACCGCTACAAAAACCACTGATACTCAACCTTTCCAGCCAGATAAGCGTGATACTGTTAAGCCAGGGCTCTCTCTCCCCCTGCTTTCCCCTCTTATGTTCTGTTGAAAACGTGCCTTAGAACTGTGTCAGACCCCAAGGCGGAGGGATGCACTTCTAAGTTTTGACTTAGCATTGACTAAGCATTACCAGAAAGCAACCTGAAAGGTTCTTCAGGCTGAAGGCACACTCAATAGAAGCCATGATTTTATAAAGCTGGCCTTCATTCTCCAGTTACGTTGACTTTGGCCACAGAGGCTGTCTGAGCAGTGGGGCTTCCTTTCAAGGCTGAGTGACTTCCTGAGGGTCGCTCTTCAGAGGAGGAGAAGTTGTAAAGCTCAGCAGAACGGCTCAGCTTACGTTATGCTGTTATTTTGATCTTTGGGCATTCTGTGCAACCTCTGCCAAGAGAAAACAAATGCAACAATTGTCAGTGGTTTCTTTAAGTCTCGAAAGTAGGCTGCCATTCAAGTCACCCTGCCTTCTACCAGAGCCCTAAGAAACAGCGGCATTAAGACAAGCCCCCCACGTGAGAGATCTGCAGGAAGATGGCCACTCCAACACCAAGAGTGCCTTTTGGCCTACAATGTTGTGCTTTAAGTAGCACCAAGGGAGGTTCAGGTTAAATATTAGGAACAAATTCTTCTCAGAAAGATTGGTGAGGTGTTGGAAGGGGCTGCCCAGGGAGATGGTGGACTCACCATCCCTGAAGGTGTTGAAGAAACACATAGATTTGGCACTGAGCGACATGATTTGCTGGGCATGGTGGGGATGGGTCTTTTCCAACCTTAATGATACCACGATTCTGAGTTTAAAGTCAAGGTCAGTTCCATCATCCAACTCACTAATTAAAATAATCAGTCTTAGCAGACAGGTCAGATCTGTTAATTTGTTATACCCTCCTACTCTCTGGAAAATATCCACAGTTACATTTTGGGAATTGCTGTTCAATCACACACTCCTCTCGTCTTAATTCCAATTGGAACCCTATTTGCTGTTATGAGAATGGTGTTCAAGGCAGTGACAAAAGCCCTATTAAAGTCCAAATGTTTCATCTATTTCTTTCAGCACTTCCTAAGTCAGTTATCTCTGCAAAGGAATAAATTAGGTTACTCTGACATGATTTGTTCTGGACATGCACACGCTGCCTGTTTCTCATCACTTTATTGTTATTTGGTTGCTTGCCTGCTGATTACTGAACAGGTTGTTTCATTATCTTTCCAGATAACATGGAGGCTGGCTGATTTATATCTCTTCCCTCAGCCCTGTTGCTAAAGTAGCCTGTTTGCCCTTTTCATGTCCACCTAGATCTCGCTCTTGAATGACAGCATGTGTACACATGCCTTCTTCCAAAACACATAGTGACAAGATGCTGATCTAGACAGATCATGGGGCAGGGGCGGTGGGAGCGTTCTTGTATGTGCCACAGCCCTCTGGCATCAGAGGACAGGGTGGCCTCAGTATAATGAGTCCAGATTGCCTGGCAAACCATGGCAACGAGGCAGGTCTTCGGTCAGGACAGGAGCTCCATCACAGGTGTCACACAGCCATAGCTGGAGGGCAAGAAGTGCCCAGCACCAGAGCCCTGGTGTAAGTACAGCACTCATGGGAAGGCAGAGGCCAGCCCTCTCTGAGGCCTCCCTGCAGCATTGCTCCAGCATCACAAGTGCAAAGCAGGGCAGCTTCAGGCTGCGCTATCTCTACTGTGGCACCAAGCCTGGTGTGTCAGACCTCCAGGAGGAGGCATGCTCTCAGGGCACTATATTTTAAATATATAACCAACCAAACTGGTTGGAAACTTGAGGGTTTTAAATCACTGTGTACGTAGTCTCTGTTTTGTATGCTCCACTATGAGCAAATAGATGCTGCAAGTATTCAGCTGGCTTCCGCAGGGATAATGGATCATTTTCAGACACTGTTGTAAATGCAGTGTGAAGGAAAACAAGGAAGGGTAGACAGGCTTCTGGCACATCTGATAGATATCATAGAGTATCATGAGTTGGAAGGGATGTACAAGGATATTTGAGTCCAAAGCACACTAGGAGCAGAGACCTGCTCCCCATTCTTACACAGGTAGCTGAATGAGGAGTGTCTCTGCCAGCTTATATGAGGTATTTAGCAGTTACATGTAATTAATAATAGCAGAGAGATTTATGAGCTTTCGGAGTAGATGTTACATTGATCTAGCTGTGCTGCGATCACTTTCCTCTCTTTTCAATATTCCTTGTTCTTCCAGACATTTTTAAAGCCACACTAGGACAGAATTCCAGATGTGCCTTTAATTTATGTTTTTCTTACAGATTTTCAGATAAACAAAGAGTAACCAATCCAGTACGTTGCCTTACACATATGCCTACGATTAAGAGGTTTATTTCACTATTGGCTGAAGTCTGCTGTTCAGCTTCAGGTTGCATAGGGAAATTGAATTTCAAGTGCAACCTCCTGCATAAAAAACACCCCAGGCACATTTGCAGCACTTCAGCAAAGGCAATCACTGCTAGTATTTTGCTGTCACTCTTTTTCTCCCTATGTAATGTCCCTCTTCTTTTTCTTCTCATGTTGCATGCCACACAGTTCCTTTCCTTGGCACATTCAGCATTTCCATCTGCATCTTCACGGTAGGATTGGTGAAGCTGGAATTAGATCGATGAGGACTTGGCACCATCAGATCTTGGTGAAAAGGAGTTTCTCTTTAATCAAGGAAGGATTTTTGACTGAGAAGCTGATAAACCCCTACATCTTCAATTTCCACATCCAACAGACACAATATTAAACTTGCGCTGCAACACAAGATATTAATTCTAACCCTTCAGAATAATTTATGTCTCTCTATGACCCAGGGGAAGCAGAAGATCACAGAAACATAGAATGTCTTAGATTGGAAGGGACCTTAAAGATCCTCTTGTTCCAAACCCCTGCTGTGGCATATTTGTGGGGCAAGCCTATGGGAAATGCACTGCACTTGGTCATAAGGTAAATAAACGGCTGTTAACAGCTGGTTACTTTCTGGGTGTTGGACATTCCTTGGGTAGGGAGGTGCATGCTTCCTTGGTGGTACCACTAGTGAGATCTGTTTAAAACTCAACCAGCTGCCACTCCTTCAGTGTTCTTCAGTTTCCTTCATTTAAGAGCTTGTGTGACATTTTGTTCTTAATTACCTCTTCATTATCTTAATTAAGATTTTAAGCACATCTGGAAACTTCCAAGTGTCTCTGACAGGGGCAATGCGAGTTGGCATGGGGTGGTCTTTGCAGTGAAGAAAGACAGTAAGGGCACAAATGAGCAAGATTGGGGCAAGAGAGGGAAGAGGTGGCCCAGCCGCTCCCTCTGGGGCATCATCTCCTGCGATGAGGCGCCTGTTCGGGGCCTTCCTCATAAACGCAGCGCAGGAGACGGCGGTATGAGGCGTAGGTGAGCCAGGACACGAAGGAGCAGGATTGCAGGTAGAGAAGACGACTTTTCGGCGGAGGTCGCCGAGACTCGAGGCGCTGCCCCGAGTGGAGCCGGCGATGGCGCGAGGCGGGGCCAGCTGCCGCCACGTTCCACCCCTCGGGGCGCGGCGAACGGCTCCGTCCCTGTGGCAACGGGGAGAGGGTGTGCGCGCGCGGCCCGCTCGAGCCGCCGGCGGGGCGGCCATGTCGCTGCTGAGCGGGTCCCGGCCGCGGCTACGTGGAGCTGCCAGGAAGGGCCCGAGGAAGGCGACGGCGGCCAAGCGGGATTGGGACGTAAGTGCTGTTTCTGTGGCGGGGGCGGCCCCGAGTGGGGCTCGGTGCGCCCTGTGTGGCGGCCCTTCCCGGCCCCAGGCTAGGGAAGGCCTGGGGGCTCTGGGCGGGAGCGAGCCTGCCACCATCAGTGCTTCGCACAGCCTTCCTCCTCGTTCCCCTACCCTGCGGAGCCCTCAGGCTTAGCTGTGTGGAGTGGATTTCCCGTCCGACCTTTTTCACCGGCCTGGAGTGAGCAGGGGGAGTTTGGAGTTCTTTAAAGTTTAGGTATTGAAATGTACAGTTGTGTAATTTTATTTTATATATAATTTGATATTGTTGTTTTGCTGAACCTTAAAAATCCTTTTTTCTTCTCTTTTCTTGCTTTTGATGTGTTCTCTCGTTCCTTTCTGCAGAGTACTGTCCATGATTTGACGGTACACCGTGCGACTCCTGCGGACATTGTAAGTGTAATGTGAGCTGGTTCTACAAATGGTTGCCTTGGTAGCCTCCGGGCAGCGGCATTAGCAAGCACTTTACGTATTTAGCTTGTGTAATTTGTATTTAAACTATATGCATATATCGCTGTTAGAAGAAAAGTGAGAATTCCACTGATGGTTGACACTAGTGTTAAATCAGGAAAATGCAACATCTTTCTACATGGGAATGTTTGTGGGTTTTTTCTCTCTTGAGAAAACTCTTGATTCAGTGATGGCGGGCAGATGGAAGCTGTGAGACTTCCTCCATTCACCTTTGAAGCTGCTTTAAACATGGCCAGCATTGGTGGCATTTGACACTTGAGGATGTTTGTGAGGCTTTTGCTTGTACTACCATGAAATAAACTAGCAGCATGTGAATGATGTCAAAGATAAGACTTGTCATCGTGGTCTTAGTAATTTTTCTTTTACATTGCACCTTCATTTTAAACTAGTTTCTTTTACGTTTATGTAGCTGCGTCGCCATGAAATACACAAATCAAAAAACAAAGCACTGGCACATCTGGAACTGCAAGAGAAGGCGCTGAGAAGAAAATGGAAGAAGCAAATGCAGCTGGCCCCTGATTCTTTGGAGAAAAGGAAATTAGCTCTGATGCATGAGGTGAGAGCTAAATCTGCTTTCAGCCTGCTGCAAATGGTTTATAGTAGTAGTCGAAATCTGCTTTTGCACATCAGTGAAAATTTGTTCCTCTTTTTGTATAGTTGGCTTTCGTATGTGCATACTTTCTTCTCTACATGCAGTAGTTGGAATAGTAAGTTGGTACACAGTCCTGTACACTTAGGGTATTTTATCTGTGTCTATGCCCTCTGTAATGCTGCAGGCATCTTTGCATCTGAACAGGAGCTGTTTGCATAGTTAAGCTCTGTGCTGTGGAAAGGATGCACATTCTTCTGTGTCTTCAGTCCTACCTTGCCTCCTTTTCTCCCTTTGACGAACACATGAACATTTATAGTTTTGAGAAGGACATCCTTATCTGCCATTGCTTATTGATAGAGGGGAAATGCAGGGGACAAAAAGGTGAAAGGCAAGAAATGGAGAAGTAAGAGCTTGTCTGGAAGGAAAGATGATGAAACAAAGGTTGGATTGGCTAGCAGACTGATTGTCAACTGGGAATGTGTTTGTTTACTAGGCAGTCTGAAGTATTCTAACTGAAAATACTGTTTAAATTGCTTTTTAATTTTCTACAGTAGCAGCAAAACTAAGTTTAGCTTACAGAGACACAGTAGCTTTCAGTGCCTGACAATAGATTTCTCTGTTAGATATCATCTTTTTGTTTGAGATAGCCTTCTGTTTTTCTTGCCATTCTTAATGATATTGCACAAACTTTAACTCCCCCTGAGCAGATTTCTCCCTCCTATTAAAGAGAGTACCTTTAATCAACATATTCTGTACCTACTTTTGAATCTGAAAAGAGACAGTCCTAGGAAGGAAGACATAAGAAGATGATTCCGGGCAAGATGAAACACATGCTGCTGTTGCTGCTTGATGTACTGGCATCTTCTTGAATGTGAATTATAAATGTATGGAGAAGAGTCACTATTTTCCTGTATCCCCAAGTTAAATTCTGTTAGTCACTAGTTCTGTTGTTCAGAATAATTGAACTTCTTCAGTCTGCATTTTCCAGTACAGCAAAAGTACTCTGGGTTATCTCCTTGCCTCTGTTATTCAGTGAGCTTTGTTTACTGTTGTAAGGTCTCAGCATCCTAAGCCCCTTGAATCTTACTCCACAGAAGGCAAAATGTAGGAAGATGCTGCCAGTAGCATGTCTTTTCTTGTAGCTATGTGTTGAAGAAAGAGAGTAAAAATTATAACATGGATGAGCTTAACTTTATGGATGAGCTTAACTTTAAAATTTGAGGGAGGGGCTGAGTAAAAATCTGAAAGAAAACATTATATGACTTAATTTCATTTACTGTGAATTGAGGGTGGTCCTACAGCCTGTTTCTGAAATAATGTCAATACATTTCACTGAAGGGCACATAGTATTAGCATAGTTGAGAGGGTCAGGATTAGCTCTGTTTAATTATCTTTAGTAACATTCTGAAACAGAAGGGAATATGAATTTTAATAAAATCTGTGTGGTGTTCTGGATGTGACACAACCCACACTCACCACCTCCTTTCCTGTTCAGAGGGGAAACTGAAGAAGGTGGATGAGGGGAACATGTCTTTACTTTGCTTTTAGTTCTCACTGCTCTCCATTTCTAATTTAATGAATGAAGCTACTACTCGGTGAAGAGTTTAGAATTGTGTTCTGCCCAGGAGATGTTTTTTATCAACTTCTGTTCAGTTCACAGTAGCCAAATGTCCTTTTAAACTCAAAAGCTTCTCGCCTAGGAGGCAGCTTTCATGGTTCTAGTAATGGACTTCAAATAGTGGGAGAGATACCTTGAATACAGAAGCTGTGTCTTGTGAAAAATGCGTGGACGTGGTCAGAGCATTTTGTATTGTCAGATGCAGCCAGCTGTATTTACGTCTGCTGAAGCTTGTATGAAGGTATGAGGCTTAATTTGAGGCAGGATTTCTGGTGATCGAGACTGAATGAAACAAATCTGTCTGAATTCATTTGGATCAACTAGTTCAGTTCTTGGTTGTCCGTCAAATGAGTCAGCGTTGACACTTCTGGAGTGATAACAATTTAACTTTTCAGAAAAATGAGGTGAATTCTTATCATTTGGAACAAATTACGGTCTTCTGATCTATCTTAATTAGGACCTAGCTGCACAAGTACCTACTTTGTAAGCACTGCCACCTTGGCTATTCTTTTGCTAGCTGTTTTGAAGAACAGTACTAAAAAAACCCAGAACAAAACGAAGGAAAAATCAGTCTGCACAGTGTGAAATATTTTCTTATATGCTATACTTTCAGATTCTCTCGGATCAATATGATTTGCAAGATGTAGTGAAACGGTCTGATCAGGTTATGGCTGTGGTAAAAGACTTGTTTGGGAATGCCCCTCGCACACGAACAGGTAAACTGCCTCATTTCTATGTGGCACTGCATTCAAGAATGACTTCTTGCTTCTCATAGATAATATTGCATTACAAAGTATTCTTTGTTTTTTTGTCTGATTATCTAATGTGATATGACTGATCCTGTTCATGTTGGATGAAACGCGGATGCAGATAATACCTAATGTGGCAGGAGAAAACGAACTGTGGCTGGTTGTTCCACTGTACTGGTCCATAGTGGAATTTATGATCACTTCAAAATACCTGATGCTGACCATTTCTGTAGCCAAGTTACCAGCCAATACAGGGCACCAGTTTGTGATTCTCAGAACTGCTACATAGTTTGCCTTGTTCTTAGATATCGTTGTACGTTTATCAGCAACTCACGAATAAATCTTTTCCACTTCTTATCCTGGTTATGTGTTACACTGCTGAAAGGGATTGGCCATTTGCATGTGAGGTGTTAAGCTTATCTTTTGTCCTTAGGCTACAGTTCTCTTACATTTAATGACTATTCCAAATGACGTGATTTTTTTGCACAAGTTTATTTACATAGCTGAGGAGGAGAGGAGCCTGATACATGGTTGAATTTATTGAGATAATTCTATGGTCTTTGTCAGTTATTCAAAACAACACACATCATTGTGACTGCTTCTGTGCAAAATGCAGGAACTTGTATTTTGGTACTTGATCCTATGATGTACTGACTCAGCCCTTTCTGATCTTCCCTGTTTTGTCTGATTCCTCTAGGTTTCCCTAATGTAACAATGGCTCCTAACTGTGACTTAGAATCATCTCAGGGTCCCATCATACAAAAATGGGAACCTTCCACTCAGCTTTCCATCCTCAGTGAATCTGTCATGGATTCCCAGGTAATTAATTTATATGTATGTTCCATGTTTCTTGTTTGCACAAAATAAGGATATGCAAAGGTAGTGCTTCCCAGCAGACCTAAATGTTTCTTCTCTGTATTGTATACAGTGCTAATAAGATACAGAGAACTACATTAAATTGACATGACTTTGAGAGTCTGGGAATCATTATTTTTTTGGATTTCTTAACCTTTGAGTGAAAGAAACTTAAGTCTCACAATACCGTGCTCTCCCTTTTAAGTTCTGGAATTGAGGCTAATAAATCAAATAAAATGATAGGGAGAGTGTCCACAACCGAAAGTCTTAAGTTTGAACAGAAGGTGCATAGCTGGGGAGCACCCACCCCCTGCCAGGCAGCAAGGAAGAGATAAAAATCCAATGGCTTCCTTCCATGACTTATCTTCCTCTCTGAACGTGATGTCCTCTGCGGTATGTAGTTCTTTTGTTCCCTTCTGAGAACCAGGTATCCAGAAAGTTGTCAGTCCATGGAACTGGAGTATTAACTCGTTAATTCCCTGTGCTTTACTTGATGTTATGATGTAGAATACCAATAACAAAATTATAGAATCATGACAAAGGGAGTGAAATCCCTCTTGCATTAAGAATGGAGCAAGTCCAAGACCACCTCTTGAGGCTGAGACTATACCCATGTCAGCGGCAAGGGAAGAACTACCATCTGGACTTTAGTAAGGTCTTCGACATGGTCCACTCATAGCATCCTTCTTTCCAGATTGAAAAGGTATGGATTTGATGGGTGGACTGGTTGATAGACAAAGAAATAGTTGTAAGATCATATCCAGAAAGAGGTGGTCAATGGCACAATGGAAATACAGGCCATTAAGCCTCACGTGTGTGCTTGGGAAGATCTTGGAGCAGATCCTTCTGGAAGAGAGGAGATGAGATGGTGATCTGAGACAGACAGCATGACTCCACAAAGTGCGATTTGGTGTGACCAACCTCGTGGCATTCAGTGAAAGAGTGACAGCAGCAGCGAACAGAGGAAGAGAAATGAGGTAATCTACTCAGACTTCTGCAAGGCCTGTGATGCAGTCCCGTATTACATCCTTATATCTACACTGGAGAGAGATGGATTTGAAGGATAGACTATTCAGTGGATAAAGAATTGGTTGGGTGGTTGCAACCAGAGGGTTGTAGTCAATGGCTCTACATCCAGGTGGAAGATGGTCATGAGTGCTGTGCCCCAAGAGTCCATCTTCAGGCTGATACTCTTCAACATCTTTATCAATGACACAGACAACAGGACTGAATGCACCCACAGCAAGTTTGCTACTGATACCAAGCTAAGGAGTGTAGTTGATGCTACAGCAGGAAGATATGCCATCCAGTGAGATCTGCATAGGCTAGAGAAGTGGGCTGACATTAACCTGGCGAGGTTCAACAAGGCAAGAGTAATGTCTTGCACCTGGTTTTGTTACAGTCTCAGATCAGGCTTATGGTCTGGGAGAAGAACTCATTAAGAGCTGTGCTGTAGAGAAGAGCCCGGGGACCCAGGTGGACTAAAATTTTGACATGAGTGAGGTTCGTGCTCTTGCAGCCCGGAAAGCCAAATGCATCCTGGGCTGCAAAATGAGGGTTGGACAGCAGGGAGGGAAGGTGACTGTTCACCTCTGCTCTGCCCTCAGGGAGGACCCAGCACAAGAAGGATGCAGAGTTTCTGGAGCAGAGGAAGTCGAGAACGTCCCCTAGGAAGACTGGTTGGGGGAGATGGGCTTGTTTAGCTGGGGGAAGAGAAAGCTCCGAGAGCTCTTTGCATCCTTTCACTGCTTGAAGGGAGCTTATAAAAACAGATATCCAAGCCACGAGCCATGAGCTTCTCCAGGAAAAAGGAGCACTGCGTAGTCGGCAGGATTCGAACCTGCGCGGGCAGAACCCAATGGATTTCTAGTCCATCGCCTTAACCACTCGGCCACGACTACTGCACATTATGGGTGTGCACCATCAGCCTCGAGGAACACTATGAAATTAAGAGCAATTTGTAGATTGAGCAGCTGGATGAGTCTGTGGTCAGCCTGATCTAGCGGGAGGCACCCTTGCCCGTAGCCACAGGGCTAGAGTGTCGTGGTATTTTAAGGTCACTATTGCCATGAAACAGAGCTTTGGGATTTAGGTAACATACTCTGCTGCAGCTGTTAAGGGTGCAAGAACTGCCGTAATTTTTTTCACAGTTTCTCAAAGGCCCCCTGAATCCATGGGTCACTTCTGCATCTTGTATTGCTTTGGGCTAGTGACTCTTTTTTTGATAAACAATTTCACACAGCTTGCAGGTATTGTCTTCATGGGGCTGCGTTCATCTGCAGCTGTGCAGTGCTATTGTCAGCACTTCACCTGATATCTAACTTCTTCCTAGAGGCAGTTTGTAATTACTCTGAGGTCTGTTTTATTTCCTTGTTTCCTAAAAGGCTCTTAATGAAGGGGATGAAGAGGAGGCATTGTCTGCATGCCAATCAGAAAATGGACAGCATGAGTCTCTGAATTTCAAATCCAATATCAGTTGTGACAGGTCAGTGCAGAAATGTCCATTAAAGTTTTCACCCTCTTAACACTAGGACTAGGGAGATTTATAAGGGTGTTAGAAGATGTTGTATGAGAATAGTGAACTTAATATTGTTTTGGTTTGATTCCTGTTTGTGTGATTTTTGTTTTTGTTCCCCCCCACTACTTTCTTGACCTCAGAACTCCAAGGAAAGCCTTTGTGGTAATCTTAAACCTGTGAATGAGTGAGTGGAGAACTCCCCTGAGTAGTTACAGAGAAAAAAACTTCTAGATTGCAAAAATAATGTCAAGTTGTGCTACTATATTGTGATTAGTTGTTATGCATGTTTTGAATGTAGGCTACTTCGTATATTGAGAGAAGAAAATTCCTCAGCAAATTCTGAGTTGTGGGCTGAAAGGGATTTGAGAAAAACTACTGTATCACAGGAAATACCTATGACTCCAACAATTGCGTCTCCATCATTGGAACATTCAGGTTGGATTTGCTTAATCACAGCCTCTCAAGGGTTGTTAAGCTGTTTACAGGACCCTGTCTGGAGTTCCTTTTCTGGGTTGAGATGAGAAATAGAGGTGTGTTAATTTGGTTTAGATGAATTTTCACACTAAGAAGCCTAATTTTCTAACCTTTGTAAGATAGCACTGTTAAAAACATAACTGATTTTTTTTTTGTTGTTTTGTTTTTTATTTAAATCAGCCCTCAATGCTTCCAGTGTAGTCAAGAGAATCCATTCAAGACATCAGAATCAAGATGAAGAAGAGACTGTAGACTCTGCTTACACTGTGAAACAAGTGCTGAACCCAAACTCAAGAAAAGAAAAGCAAAATTCAGCAAAAAGTTTAGTACTTTCAAAAACAGCGTTCTTTCCTTTGACCAAGAATCGTAGTATCATAGGAAAATGTGTGTTGAAAAGGGTTCTTTGGAGGTCATCTACTCGTGCTCCCTGCTCAGGGGAGAGCTAACTCCAAAGAATTCAGGGGGGCTCAACTGTCCATGTTTTTGAGCATTTGAAAAGATTGACATTCCGCAACCCCTTAAGTGGTATATTCCAGTGACAAAGCAAAGTCCATAGGAATGAGGAAACCATAAATACAATTCTGTGATGCAGCCTGTTTTCTTGCTTGGCATAGCGTTCTCTCCTCTGTGGTGCTTTTCTGTTTCTTTTACAACTTACTGATCCATGCTGCACAGATTTATGATGAATTTTCATCTTATTCTGCGCATCATTTATACATGGTGCCAATCCCCAAGTACAGCTATTAACATGGAAAGACTGTTGTAAAAGTTAGTAAATACAAGATCCGAAAGCAGCTGTTGTTTTTCACTGGGTGATCGCTTGCAAACTGTTTCTGTGCTTCTAATTTGAAAGAAGAAAAGCAAAAATAGATGTCTAAGATGAATGCACCAGTGAAACTTGAGTGGGACCAACGTTATGACATAAAATGTATTTTTGGATTATTGAAAATAACTGGAATGTCTGGGGATATTCCTTGATGGTCCATTGCAGCTCCTTTGATATGTTTCAGTAAACAATATAATTTCATTCTTACTTGCAAAGCTTTCTATACAAATTGAAATTTCAGTGGCTGTTTTTTTGTTTCTTTGTTTTCCCCTAGTGAAAAGGAAACAAACTGCACAGAACTCTGCAAGGCAGAGGAGAGATGATTCTCCTGCTTATTCAACCCCCATGGACCTTCAGAGGGACAATAAATCCAGCCTAGATGTCCTCAGCTGTATGATACACGAAGTGGAGCATGAATTAGAGGAATATGAGCGATGTACAGGCCGTGAGGTTAAAAAAATGCAAAAAAGTGAAGGCCTCACTGGATTTACCTTGTCACTGGTGAATGCTCTCTGTCGTTTGATGCGCTATCTCAAAGAGGTGAGAAAATTTTGAGTTCTTTCCGTAGAATGAATGCAAAAGGATATAAAATTACAGTAGAATTATCAACCTGGCTCCTAGTTACTTTACTTTAAAGTCTAATTATCATTACTTATTTGAATTGCATGCAATTAGCAGGTAAAGTTCAGCTTGTTAGACACAGGGATCCCTAATGAAAAGGGAGGAGATGACAACAGTGCAAATCTCCTAGTGACTGTTTGCAGAAAATATTAATGGAAGTATTTTTAAATTTAATTTTTCTCCTATGTTCAGAATCATAGCAGGATATTAACTAGAGCATTGTTGACAAATTCGTTTTCTTTATTCCCTCTCAGAATGATATGATGGGCACTAGAAAAGTGTGCCCAAATCCTATCTTTTTCTTTTGAGAGAGAAAGATTCCTTGGCTTTCCTCTTCCATCCATACCAGCAACTTGACCTTAAGAAAGAACAATGTCAAGTGCTGACAATAGCACTGCACAGCTGCAGATGAACGCAGCCCCATGAAGACAATACCTGCAAGCTGTGTGAAATTGTTTATCAAAAAAAGAGTCACTAGCCCAAAGCAATACAAGATGCAGGAGTGACCCATGGATTCAGGGGGCCTTTGAGAAACTGTGAAAAAAATTACGGCAGTTCTTGCACCCTTAACAGCTGCAGCAGAGCATGTTACCTAAATCCCAAAGCTCTGTTTCATGGCAATAGTGACCTTAAAATACCACCACACTCTAACCCTGTGGCTACGGGCAAGGGTGCCTCCCGCTAGATCAGGCTGACCACAGAGTCATCCAGCTGCTCAATCTACAAATTGCTCTTAATTTCATAGTGTTCCTCGAGGCTGATGGTGCACACCCATAATGTGCAGTAGTCGTGGCCGAGTGGTTAAGGCGATGGACTAGAAATCCATTGGGTTCTGCCCGCGCAGGTTCGAATCCTGCCGACTACGCAGTGCTTCTTTTTCCTGGAGAAGCTCATGGCTCGTGGCTTGGATATCTGTTTGTATAAGCTCCCTTCAAGCAGTGAAAGGATGCAAAGAGCTCTCGGAGCTTTCTCTTCCCCCAGCTAAACAAGCCCATCTCCCCCAACCAGTCTTCCTAGGAGACGTTCTCGACTTCCTCTGCTCCAGAAACTCTGCATCCTTCTTGTGCTGGGTCCTCCCCGAGGGCAGAGCAGAGGTGAACAGTCACCTCCCCTCCCTGCTGTCCAACCCTCATTTTGCAGCCCAGGATGCATTTGGCTTTCCAGGCTGCAAGAGCACGTACCTCACTCGTGTGAAGCTTTTAGTCCACCTGAGTCCCCGGGCTCTTCTCTACAGGGCTGCTCTTAATGAGTTCTTCTCTCAGACCATAAGCCTGATCTGAGACTGTAACAAAACCAGGTGCAAGACATTACTCTTGCCTTGTTGAGCCTCACCAGGTTAATGTCAGCCCACTTCTCTAGCCTGTGCAGATCTCACTGGATGGCATATCTTCCTGCTGTAGCATCAACTCCGCTACTTAGCTTGGCATCAGTAGCAAACTTGCTGTGGGTGCATTCAATCCTGTTGTCTGTGTCATTGATAAATAAGATGTTGAAGAGTATCAGCCTGAAGATGGACTCTTGGGGCACAGCACTCATGACCATCTTCCACCTGGATGTAGAGCCATTGACTACAACCCTCTGGTTGCAACCACCCAACCAGTTCTTTATCCACTGAATAGTCTATCCTTCAAATCCATCTCTCTCCAATGTAGATATAGGGATGTAATACGGGACTATATCAAAGGCCTTGCAGAAGTCTGCATAAATGACATGGACCAGTCTCTTTTTGTTGTCTAATATAGTCGCTCCTTCATGGTAGGCCACCAGATTGATCAGGTACCATCTGCTGTTAGTGAAGCTATGCTGGTTATCTTGGGTCATTTTCTTTTTCTGCATGTGCCTTAATGTAGTTTACAGGATGATCTGAGGTAAGGCTCACTAGATCTGTCCTTTTTGGCTCCATTTTTCAGGGTGAATAGTCACTGGAAAAAAGTGAAGAAGCTTATGTATTAAATGTTGCTCATAACACTCGTTTTGTGTTAAAGTTGCAATGTGAAAGCAGTGTATTAAATTTGTTAAGGCTCTTTTTGTGATGTTACAGGGAAGGATCTTTTTATACTACCAGTGACGTGATTTCTGTTTAATAGGAAAGCATCAACTTAATAGTTTCTAATTCATGTTATAAATATAATAGTAATTATCATCCTTGGTCCTCGAGGCAGATGGTGCACGCCCATGACATGCAGTAGTCGTGGCCGAGTGGTTAAGGCGATGGACTAGAAATCCATTGGGTTCTGCCCGCGCAGGTTCGAATCCTGCCGACTACGGAGTGCTCCTTTTTCCTTGAGAAATTCATGGCTTCTAGCTTAGACCCATGTGCAGTTCTCTGGATAAAAAACTGTCAGGGTGCTTGGACCCAAGGAATTATAGTGATGGATTTATATCCAGTTGGAGGCTCTTCAGAAGTAGTGTCCCACAGGACTCGGTACAAAGAATGGCAAATAAGCTGGCAAGGTGTCTGAAGAGGAAGTCTTTATGAGGAGTGGCTGAGGGAACTGGGGTTGTTTAGCCTAGGGAGAAGGAGGCTTGGTGGAGGCCTTGTTGTCCTTCTCACCTACCTCAAAGGAGGTTGTTGTGTGGTGGGGTTTGTTTTCAGGTCCATGCAGAAAATGAGAGGATGAGGTAATGGTTTCAGGACGCGCAGGGGAGGTTTAGGTTGGATTTAGGAAAAATTTCTGAAAGAGTTTTTTAAGCATGCATTGACTATTTAAGATGTCTCTGATTTTAGGTAGACATCCAGTCTTCAAGACATGCTGAAGCCTATAGGATTCCTTTCCTTTTCTGAGGGGAAAGATTATTATCTAGTTTTGCTGCTGAAAAGCCAAACACAGTCAATGCTAAAGCTTGTCATTTGACTTATTCTCAAAATAATAATAATTGGTGATTGGAACAAAAGTCTTAGAAGGAGCTGCTTTTAGGGAGCTGGGATTGTTGTGGAGGAGAGGATGCTCAAGGAAGATATAATTGCTCTCTACAACTACTTGGAAGGAGATTGTGATGTGGGGGGGGGGGTCAGCCTCTTCTCCTGCATAACTAGCAACAGAACTGGAGGGAATGGCCTCAAATTGTGACAGGAGATACAGGTTGGACCTTAGGAAAGATTTCCTCAAATGAGTGGTTAGGCATTGGAATGGGCTGCTCAGGGATGTGGCTGAGTCAGCATCCCTGTAGATTTTCAGGAACCATCTAGGTGATGCTGTAGGGGGCATGATTTAGTGGGGAAATAGTGGTGATATGTGGGCAGTTGGACTGCATGATTTTTAAGGTCTTTTCCAACTTTGGTGATTCTGATTTCTGATCAGCCTGTTCTGGTGCTTCACCCTCTGAGTAAAGAGTATCTTCCAAACCATCTAATCTAGATCTCTCTTCATTGAGTTTAAAGTCATTCCCCCTTGTCCTATCACTACCTGCCCACATAACAAGCCCTCTTCTAGTTCCTCTTCAAACCGTATAACTACTGGAAAAAGAAGTTTTAATATCTTTTTCAGGGTGTATGATGATACAAAAAAATATATTTTTTTTTCCTGTAGGGATGTACAGTAACTTACTCCTCTGCTACCCAGTATTCAATTTACATGCAAGAACTTACTTCAATTAAGACCTGTGTTGTAAGCAAACAGTTGAATATTCAATATAGGAGTGAGAAGCCACTGTTTTTTTCAGAAGATGGGCCTTGGCTGAGAAGAGATTATGTTTTAAATGCAGCTCATAACACTTGTTCTTTGTTAAACATGCAATGCTTGAGCAGGATAATAAATATGGAGTTTGTGCAGTTACAGGGAAGGATACTTTAGGACTATGGATGGAAAGATCTCAATTTAGTAGGGAAGTACCAGTTTACTAGCATAAAATTCATGCTGTAATTGCAGTTATAACCCTGTTTAATTTCTCTTTATGTTCCATAGAAGTTAATGTCGATCTTCATAATGCCTTCAAAACTGCTCATGGATTTTAAATGTAGAAACTAAGAAAGATATGACATCTATAAAGTAATCATCCAATATATCTTAAAGGCCAAGGAAATTGAGTTTTTATATTGGCTACTGTGTTCCAAAAGACGTATCCTGACTCTTAAGTACCTCTATAATGTCTGTTTTATTTTAATAGATGTGTAGTTATTGCTTCCTTCCAGGAGTTGATGGATTGCATGCAAAATCATCTTCAACTTGTAAACGTTTACTGTCCAAATTCATAAGTAGAAATGAGCAGCAGTTACTCAAGGTACAAAGTGTAGTTGATTGTCATCCTTGTTCCTCGGGGCAGATGATGCACACCCATAATGTGCAGTAGTCGTGGCCGAGTGGTTAAGGCGATGGACTAGAAATCCATTGGGTTCTGCCCGCGCAGGTTCGAATCCTGCCGACTACGTGCTTTTTCCTGAAGAAACTCATGGCTCCCAGCTTAGACAGGTGTGCAGTTCTCTGGGTAAAAAACTGTCTGGATGCTTGGACCCAAGTAATCGGTGGTGAATGTATTTATACCCAGTTGGAGGCTGGTCACAAGAGATGTCTCCAGGGACTCAGTTCTTTGGACAGTTCTCTTCAAAATCCTTACTGAAGGTCTGGGTTCCTAAAAAAGTTTAAATGTCATCTCCTGTCCTGACTGAACAAAGAGCTTTTGCTGAGACTCTGGGGAAAAAAAGAGTTTTATGATCTTTGGAAGAAGGGTCAGTCAGCTCAAGAAGAGTATGAGGATGTTGCTGTTGTAAGCTTGGGGAAAATTAGAAAGGCAAAAGCCCAGCAAGAACTTAATCTGCCTGTGATCATTAAAGATGATGAAAAATGGTTTTGTGAATATATAAACAGTAAGAGGAGGGCCAAGGATGGTCTCCTACCTTTATTGGATGTAGCAGGGAATGTTATCAGGAAAAGGCTGAGGTTCTCAATGCTATCTTCTGTATTTCATAGTCAGGCCAGTTATCTTCAGAGCTTCTACTCAGCCTTCTGAGCTGGAAGACAGGATGGGGAACTGAATAAGCCTCCCATGATTCAGAAGGGGAAACAACCTGTTACTCCACCTAGACTGTCACAAATCCATGGGACCAGATGGGATCCATCGGTACTGAGGGAGCTGGTGGAAGTGATGGCTAAGCTGTTTTCCATCATTTATGAGCAGTCCTAGCCAATTGGGGAGGTCCCAGACAATAGGAGACTTGTGAATGTGATACCCATCTGCAGAAAGGGTCAGGAAGGAGGATCAGAGGAACTACAGTCCTGTCAGCTTGACTTCAGTATTGGGAAAGGTTATGGAGCACATCTTGACTGTGATCGTGTGGCAAGTGCAGAACAACCAGGGGATCAGTCCTAACCAGCATAGGTTCATGAAAGGCAGGTCCTGCTTGAGCAACCTCATCTTCTTTGACTAGATGACCAGCCTACTGGATAAGGCTGTGGACATTGTCTACCGGGACTTTAGTAAAGCCTTTGACACTGTCTCCCACAGCATTCTTCTGGAGATGCTGGCAGCTCATGGCTGGGCAGGTATATCTTTGCTGGGTAAAAAAACTGGCTGGATGTCCGGGCCCAGAGTGTGGTGATAAATGGAGTTAAATCCAGCTGGTGACTGGTATTCTTTAGGGGCCAGACCTGTTAATTATTTTTATTGATGATGTGGACAAGGGGACTGAGTACACCTACAGAAGTTTGCAGATGACATCAAGTTGGAAGCAAGTGTTGATCTTCATGAGGGTAGGAAGGCCCTGCAGGGGGATCTAGGTAGTCGGAATCAATGGGCTGAGGCCAATTTTATGAGCTTTTAACAAGACCAGTTGCAGGGTCCTGTGCTTTGGTCAGAATAACCCCATACGTTGTCACAGGCTTGGAGCAGAAAGCTGTGTAGGAGGAAAAAGATCTGTGGATGTTAGTTGGCAGCCAGCTGAATGTGAGCTAGCAGTGTGCCCAGGTGGCCAAGAAGGCTAGTGGGTATCCTGGCTGGTATCAGAAATAGCATAGACAGCAAGACCAGGATGGTGATCACCTCCCCTGTACTCAGGCACACCTTGAATACTGCATTAAGTTCTGGGTCCCTCACTACCAGAAAAATGCTGAAGCCTTCAGATCATATCTAGAGAAGGGCATCTAAGTTGGTGAAGGGTCTGGAGCACAAGTCTGATGAGAAGCAGCTGTGGGAACTGAGATTGTTCAGTCTGGAGAAGAGGAGGCTCAGGCAAGGCCTTATCACTCTCTACAGTTGCCTAAAAGGTTTTAGCAAGATTGGAGACAGCCTCTTTTCTCAGGAAACAGCGATAGGACAAGAACTAATGGCTTTAGGAGAGGTTCTGTTTCGATATTAGGAAAAATGTCTTCTCTGTGGGGACATTTGAAAAGAAGGGTGAAGCATTGGAACAGGCTGTCTGGGGAGGTGGTTAATTCACCATCCCTGGAGGGTCTTCAAGAGTAGGGTGGATGTGGCACTGAGTGACATGGTTTAGTGGGCATGGTAGTGATGAGCTGATGGTTGGACTAAGATGATCTTAGAGGTCTTTTCCAACGATAATGATTCTATAAAAGGTTAGAATTACTTTTTCTTTTTTTTTCCCTTGCCATTCTTCTTCAAGATAAATTCCTTTGCAAGAGCCATGGGGTGAAGACATAGCAAGATGCGTTAATGTAATGTGTGGATAATCATATTTTCTCTGTCTCTGCTTCTGTGTATTCTGATGTAGTGTTTAAATAAGCTTATGTAATAGGGGGTGCCCCTGGCAGTAGGCTGGAATGAAGATGGTTCTTTCAGGATATAGCAAATTGACGTCCTATCTGGTGATAGGAATGGGTATATATAGTAGTTAGCTGACAGTCTCCCCACACGTAAATGTAAATTGCATGTCTGTGTGGAATCTTTTCCTATCAGACTAACTAAATTAAATAAGATTGATTGTCATTGTAGTACCAGAAGTTGCAGTAGCTCTTCTGCTTAACTTGGAGGCATCCATATCGGCTTCATCACTGCTAGAAAATGGTTAGCCTGTCTGATTGGCTGGGGGGGAATATCTGAGTGTGTCTAGTAACAATTACTATGGTTTGTTCTCAAAAATGTCTACTCGTTCATTCGTTCTTTGTAGCTGCAGAGCTGTTTTGCCTTCATGCTTTGTGCTTTTTCCCTACATCTGATACCAGTGCTACCAGAATATAATCTACAATACATGACAAGCAGCTCTTGTAATTCTGCTTGTGCAGAAAAGGGTACCTAAACTGCTTCTCTGGATCCTTTTGGAGATGGGATGTCTTTTATTCAAGGTTTTATTTTAGTGAATGCAAGCTACCATTTGGGGCAGGGTCTCATTTCCTAATGCTGATGTGTCTGATGCGCTGTAAAACCTTTGCTCCACTAGCAGGGCTAAAAATGGCAGACATGTGGTCCCTTTACCCAGTAGAGGTGGGAGGGAGTCTCTGGTGTTTTGTCATGTACAGGAAGCCTGTCTGTTGCTGTTGCTACCTTAAAATTGTAGCTCAGTTGTGTCTTTTGAGGGCAAAAGGTTCCGTACAGTGAGGTCTTCTGTCTTGTGTTCTAGTGGATTCCTCAATGCTTTTTTTTTTGAAAAAAAACAACAAAACATAATAAAAAGGAAACCTAGAACTACTTCTCTCTATAAGAGCAAACATTAAAGAGCTAGTACTTCCCCCTCTGTTTAGTCAAATCTGTCTTTATCAGTAAATTAAGAAAGACAAAGGTAAGGCACAGGGTAGCAACAGATAGTGACGAGCACTAGTGTACCCAGAATTATTTCATAACTACGTGGAGAAGATTCAGTGACTTAAACTCCATTCAGGGAGGCAGGTGCTTGTTTCTGCTTTTCTTGTTTCAGCCTGTGAAAGTTGTAAGGATTTAAAGGAATCCCTCTGCTGTTGTGGAGTAACAAAGAAAGAACAGTGAGCTCACTGGGAGTTCTCAAACACTGAAAGTTGGATTTTGTAGCGAGGGTACTGAAGTCAGTCAAACAACAGTGGAAAGAGCTGTTACAGAATAATGTGTTGTGAGTCATTCCTGCTTTCAAACATTAATCCTTATAGTAGGTTTTTAACTTTTTCTCCCTGTTTAGAGTGAGATGCAACTGCATGAGAAAGAGATGATGAGGCAACATCATGAAGAGATGTTGAATGAGCACAGAGAACTAATTGATGCTCTGACTGCAGAAATACTTCTAGTAAGGGAAGAAAACATTGCTATACAGGTACTAAGCCCCTTCCTCCAACTTGCTAGAATACTGTCATTAAGAGGACAGATTTCTTCTCAGTGCTGCTTGTGATCTACAGTCGTCTGATTCATCGTGCTAGAATAAAAATCTCTCTCTTTCCTTAGAAAAAGCTGCAGCAGTACATGATCGAAACAGATGAAAAGATGACCTCTCTCACACAGGCATTTAAGGGCCTCCCTTTGGTAGAACCCAGAAGAGAAGAAAGTCCAAGCCATTTTGGAATTGCACACAAAAGTCCATCGCAAACCCAAGGTATGTGTCTGTGTGTATGAAGGAAATGAGAGTTGTGGCTACTTTTATTCTTGCAGTGGAAAATGTGGTGGTTAACAGATGTCTGTTTGAATAAATACATCTTGTGTGAGCCTGAACTTTTCCTGCTGTAAGCATAAGCACTTGTCTGCAGATTTATTTGGGTGTGGTTTTTTAGCATTATTGTAATCTGCCTTAATCTGGACTTGAAAGTTATACATGTACACAAGTCCTGGGCTTTTTAAGTGACAAGACATGTATTAAAAAAAGGCAGAAAGAAAGTAACCTTTCCCAACAAATGTGGGGCTTCCTTCTCCTTACCCCAGTAAGGTGTAAGGCCAGGTTTATCCTGAGGGTCTTAGTGGGGAAAAAAACCAAAAATAAAAATCCACCTGAAGCAGGATCCAGGATTCCTCCTTTCTGTTGCTGAGGCATTCTAACAGTTTAAGATTATTTCTCCCTTTAAACACCGGAGGTCGCTGCAGACCAGAAACAGCAGCTGCTTTGATTTGTGAAGCAATCAAGCGGAAGGCTGTTGCTTGCTGTTTGTGAATTATTAAGGAGTTGAATGACCACTTGAGTGATATATAGCGTATAAATACAGGCAAAGTTAACCTAGTGGCATCCCTGACCAAACTGATCAAATTTATACTTTTAATGTTCCTTTGCAACTGTGTTTTCTCCCAGTCATCCTTTCTGATCACTTACTTAAATATATCATTTCTGCTGTTGAGGTCAGTACCTTCTTGTGAATCCTGTGATTGCTTGGAGCGTTTTGTGTTCCTTAGCTAAATGCTGTTGGTGTGGTGTAGACATCACAGTCAAAAACATTCTTCCTGACTGTTTCTGTAGTGTTCTCAGGAAGAAGCCACACTAGATTGTGTCTTTTTGTGACTTCCCTCCATCACCATCAACTCATATTTTAACAGTTTTGCAAAAATTCTTCCTTACTGGTTTCTCTTCTCAGAAAGTGGCATCTCCCTGAGGGGGCAGCTTCCTGAATTTGGAACAATATTTCTTCCTTGTGAGCGGCTGAACTCCTCACTTTTCTACCCTTAAGGCTTCTGTCTGGTTGCAAAATATTAGAGAGAGCTTATGCATAGTTTCTGCAGTAAAAAAAACAAACTAACAACAAACTTCCCTGGAGCAAAGAAAAATGGCTGAAGGAAGAGTCAGGGGAAATGTTGTGATGAAAATGAGCTTGTGAGGAGGATGCTTTGGAAATGCAGTTCTGTATGGTAAAGCGGAGGAGGAAGGTCTTTGTTGGGAATGTGCTCTAGTCTGTCTTCCCAAATATCTAAATGTAAGAATTGTCATTGAGATTTTTCTTTACACAGGTTTTGCACTAACACTAATTCTGTTGTTCTTTAAACTCTATTCCTGCTTCATCTCTTTCTTTAGAAAAACCTGATTTGAGCTATTTTGAATCCAGGACTGATGAAGGCAAGAAGAAGAATGTGCTGAAATTCCCACAGGAAGAACATCCTGTCAAGTTTCCTCAGAGGCCGGGTGCCTCAGGTGATGCAGCAGCAGGTAGAAGCTTGCCAGCTCAGGTCTTCCAGCCAGCTGTACTGTTGTCACCTCCCCGGCAGAAGAACAGTCCGGAATTGTCTCCCCTCCAGAACAGTGAGATCTCTTTGGCTGTGTAGCATGTTACTATTTCTATGTCTGAGGCTTGTAGTACCTGTGGAGATATTTTCTGTTACTTTAGTCTGCCAAGGCACGTCAGCCCTATAGCTGGAATATCCTGCCTCTGCACCCAGATGGGCTTTGCTTTTCTTTCTGCATCTGCTAGATTTCCTTTACACATTCTGTCTCCTACTGTTCTCCATTCATAGTCCTGTCAGTGGCAGTGCAGACTGGCATCTTGTACTGATTTTGAGTGTCACTTCTGTATGATTTGCTGTAGTGCTTTGTGTGTGATTTACAGCACATTGTCTCTGACCTCCATCTGCTGATGAACTAATACTTTCTCTGTCACCCATGGAACCACGGAGTACTAGAAATCAGCCTGTTCTGCAGACAAAGCAGGTTGTCTGTAGGTTGCATGCTGGTCTTGTGTGTGGTGTGTTCAGAGTTTGCTAATGATGATCTTAAAAATATCCAACTATTTTTGTTGGCCAGAAAGCTTAGAGGGTTAGTAAATAGTTCGTTGTTGTTGTAGAAGCCTTCTGTTATTGCATTGTACTATTCCAAAAGCTTTGTCACCAGCCCAAATAACTAGCAGAAGAAAAATGCAGACTTTCAGTTTATTGGGTAAGATAATTGGATTTTGGAAAATGGAGGGCTAACTCAGATCTATTCCTTCTTGTCTGTAGTATTTACAACCATTTCTACTGAAAACACTGAGAGAGAACCGTGCAAGGAGAAGAGCTCACCTTCCCCCCTGAGGACATGGAGTGTGACTGAGGAAAACCGTCTCATGTCTCAAAGGCAACCAGTTTCTCCTGCAGACAGAGACTTGCCGAGTTCCCAAGAGAAAATCGGTTTGTCCTGCCCTGGTGACACTACCAAAAACAACACAGTTGGAGAGTTCTCTCAAAGCAGTGATCTGCTGGGACAGATAGCTGAGCTCACACGGCAGAACTCACTGATTAAAGCTCAGCTGAGAAAATTCAGAAGCTTCTCTGAAGACATAAGGGACTGTCTGCCTCAGCCAGACCCAATGCAAAATTCAGATTCTTGTCCAGACTCTTCACAAGAGCAGGTGAGAATTTAAAAGAAAAAAGGCAAAGGAAAAAAATGGAAGGCTGGATTCCCCTTTGTGTGGATCTGCTTTCCCTCAGCTTACTGATGCTGTAGCTATTTCTTCCTTGTTTCTTCTTTAAGAAGAGTAGCAAAACAAATGTTCTTTTCTTTCATTCACTTGGAGACTTTGATGTTACTGTTCCCTGAGGACAACGGTAGTTTCTCATGTTGGTCCTATGTTATATAGGAGTGCTTAAAATCTCCAAGTGTGGAGCGTGTTTCTAAACTTCAGATAAGGTTCTGCTGCAAAGAGATTACTGTGTATCTCTTGTAGCTTGGATAATATTAATGATGAAATGATAATAGAAACAGTGCAAATGCTTCATCAGCCCGCAGACTCCATGCTGTGCGTCTTTTCTGCTATTGTGATGTAAAAGCTCTTGTAATTTATTTTGTTTAATATCTTGTATATACTTGAAACTAGTGTATGGATCTGTTCAGGTCTGTCTTGTCCTGTTATGCAGTGAAAATCCCAACATTTGAGGGGAAAGAACTTCAGGGCTTCATAGGAAATATTTAATCTGTAACTAAACAGCTATTCAGTGGCACCCCAAGTGAGTGGAGTTAACAGCATGGAAACACATGATCCCTGTACTTGCTACCATCTGTACTTCTGTCCCTCCTGGTGGCTGAATTGCTGTTCAATTAAAGATCCTACAGATTTAAAATGTCCTCATTTTAAATGTAGGCTGAGAATGTGGTCACTTTCTGCACTGTTCTGTTGTGTAACGTTCAGTAATTCAGTTGTACGAGGTGATGCAAACTTTGAAAATGTTTCTGTCAAAATAATTACTGGATGGGAAGGGTCAGAATGGATGAAAATCTGATTTAAAGATAAGATGCAAGGATAGTTCTGCTAGAAATCTGCTGTTCTTCCACATTTCCTCTTGAATGCATGGCTTTCTGGTTAAATACTTTCTTAATCATGGTTAGTTGCTGGAGGGTTGTAGGTTTTCTTTCTTTGTTTTGTTATTTGGAATAACACAGATGAGCTCTTTTTCCTGTTTGTAGAAAAACCTGTTTTAAAACGTTGTGTTTTCAGTTTTTAATTGGAAGTAATTATCCAATTATCTAAGTAGACTCATCTTGTGGTACGGAAGAGCTTGGAGGAAAGAATAGCAGAACTGAATCGGCAGAGCACAGAAGCACGTGATAAACTGCTGCAGCTAATAGATCAGCAGAAATTAGCTGCTGCTGATACAGTCTCTCAGAGAATATCTCCTGTTCTACCTCCATCCCGAAACCATACTGGTAAGTAGCCAGCTTCAGGAGGAACAAAAACCTAGTAAAACGTTTTTTTTTTCCCCTTTTGTGGGAGGTCTTTTCCTTAACTGATTGCATCAACAGACACAGTCAGCAGGCTGCCTTCTATCAGCGTCTGCATGCTACAAGCACCCCTCATTTTAGAGGTGATGGATTTCAGAGAGTTATGCAAGATACATCAGCTAAACTTCCCCTAAAGTTAGTTTCCTAGCAACTAATGCAGTGTGAATGTTATGCTCAGTGTCTCACATTCTAAATCTTTTAATGCTTCTTGCAGTATTTTCCTCAGTATTTTCTGATGGACAATCTTGTTTGAAAATGTTAAGTATTTACATCAAGCTTCTAAAACCGATGACAGAGTGGTTATCTGTATCTCAGCCATGGTTTGGTCTTTTGGGTGCTGTTTCCATCGGGTCACTTTGCTAAGTTACTGCCAGTGCTAACAGAAAGAAAATATCTGAAGTTTCTAGTCATGTCAACAGATGAAGTGGTGAAGGGGGTGTTTTTACTGATTCAAGATCCCTGGATGAGCTGCCATATGTAACTATAAAGAAAAATACCTTCCAGTAGATGAAGGCTTCTTAATCTTTTTTTGCGGAGTTAATGCAGTTAAAGGCAGAACTATGTCAGCATGTCAGGAAGGAGGAGGAGGAGAGAACAGACTTGTGCACATGAATGCAGGTGCATATGCAGTGGCGTGCACAGTGGAATCTTAACAGTTTTAATGCTTCTGCGGCTGTTGTAACATAAATCAGCATGGAAATCAGAATGTAAAGGACATGCTGCTGACTGATAAAAACCAAAGGGTTTATTCAGAGAACAGTCATTCTGTGCCTATGCACATTGTCCATACCTCTGAATATCTGCTTTCACTATCTTTTCATTTTCAGAGAGTGGGTATGGGATCGGATGGACCTTCAGCCTGATGATGTATGTTTTCTCTGTGTATTCCATGCAGTTTTTAAACGTTCTGCTGTTCTCATCAAAGCTATTATTTTTTTTGCCTAGAAAATGCAAGGAGGTCAGTTGAAGTGTCTGTTCCTGTGGCAGCTTCCGTGGACAGCTCCAAAGAAGATAGTGTTTCCCCTGGCAGCGTGACCAGCATGAGAAGGTAGATGGTTGACCTTTTACTGCTTTATTTCTGTATTAACTTAATTACATACCCAGAGACATCTTAATGAAATATATATTTTTTTGGCATCGTGGACTTTCCCAGACTTATGAAACTCTGCTCTTTAGAAATAGCACAAACATCTGCTATCGTACATGATTTTCACTGTCTGTGTTTAAAATACCTGTAGTGTTACATGGGTTGTTGGCTCTTGATGAGGGATCCTAACTCAGCATCCTAGATATGATTCTGATACTCACTTCCATTATTTTTTTTTAATAACGTCTACAGGTCCGTAGGAGGTTCTAGCAAACCTTCTTCACCCCTAAGTACCACATCAGAAAGTGTGACATTAAATCCTGTCAGTCAGAGGCCAAAGGTAAGACTGAAAAATCTTCAGCCATAAGGCTTGATTGCTGTGCAATGTAAACAGAATGTAAGACAGAAACAGCGGAGGGAGGAACTCAGTCCTATTTGTATGTACTTATGCTAATGGTAATTGATTCATAGCAGTCTGGATTCTGGAGAACAGGTAAGGGGAGGCCCGAGTGCTAATGACATGAGTTGTTTGCTACCACAAAGCTGTTACTTACAAGTGAGTATTCCTGTAACTGTGTTTTCTGCTGTGGCATCTATTTGTGTTAGAACTGGGTACCTCTGTCAGACTTTGTCAGACTGATAGCTCCAGAGAATCTTCAGAATGCGCTGATGGAGCCACATATAAGAGTCAAGCAGACTCTTCAAACTCTTACCTGGCCATTACACAAGTGTATTGTTGAAAGTTAAATAAATCCAAACTGAAAGAAGATCATGAATATCGATTTCTAATTCGTGGCTTGCAAGAATAGACTACAGGGAGATGCTTTCACATGGAAATCCAGATAGCACTATAGTCTGGTAAAACATTTACAGCTCTGTTGGTAGCAGCCTTGAAGGTATATTAATACTGGCTTTCCTGATATCCAAAGTAACTTAAATTAGGAGTCTAAGACTGTATCCTAATAGAGAAGTAAACATAAGGGTGCTTCAGAATACGGAAGGTAGTAAGTGTGACTTAAGCAAGATCTCTGAAGTTGGTGGTGTGACCATCCCTCTGGTGTCTGTGGCAGAAAATTGCTTTCCATCAGGGAAATAGTGCTGACTAGCAAGTCTTTGAGAAGTTTATGATGTGTAAATTTCAACTTGTTTCCTCTTCTGCAGGCAGAAAAGCAAAAAGAAGAAGGCTGGTTTGCATTGTCAATGCATATTATGTAAAGGAAGCTGCACTGAAGTATTATCATTTATTTATTTTAAAAACTTTCTTACAAATCACATTTACATTACTGTAGTCTCCCTCTCCACATGTACAGTTTAACTCTGAAGTGCTTTCCTGTGAATTTAAGAAGGTCAATAATGCTTACTGTATTTGTGCCATGCAGAGTACTGTAGGAAGTCCTGGGGCTGAGTTTAAAGAACAGACACACTGCTGTAACGTAACTCCTTTTCACCGAATAAGTCTTAAGCTGGGGCTGGTGTAGCAATGAGCTGTTGTTATATCTGTGGGTTGTATTACATGTACACGTTGTATTACCCATGCTGAAGAAAGAAGACTCCAGAGAACATCTGAGAAACTTGCAGTTTCTGGAGCATATATTTGCACAACATAAAGAGATCTGGGGGAAAAGAAAAAGGGAAACTGGGATGAGGGACTGTGCGTACATGTTGAAAAGCAACGTGGGGATCAGGAGGCCAGTCTGTTCCTGCTGGATAAGAATTTGCTTTGGAAACTGCTTGCTCCTTCTGTGCTCTGTAGTTGTGTTTGCTGTGCAGCTATAACATATCAAGGATTGCTTCTGAACTTGAGGATTGCTTCTTTAAAAAATGAAGTATTTTTTATAACAAGCATAATGTGACTAAGTGGGAGTCGAATTGAGAGTCTCTTATTTGTTATGTACTGAAGTATCATCTCCGATACAACAGAAAACTGATGCAAGTACAATTGTATTAAGGTATTGTGGTGTGTATGTGTGCATGCGTATATAATACTTGTTTCTACGTTGCTTTTATTTGACTTTTTAAAGTGGCCCTCATTTTAGTATTAACGTTAACCAATAAAATCCAGGATTTATCACAAAATGCTCGTATGCTTAATCCTTACATTGTAGTAAACTCAGGCATAAAATCCTTGATAATCTAGATTAAAAATGGAAACATTGGCAAGTCTGGATTTCATGAGTAAAGCTGTTTTAATCTTCCTAAATCTATTATTATTTTAATTGGTGTAACGCCCCTAAAAACATGGGATCTAAAAGAAGACCTGTGCAAGTATTCATTGAAAACTTATATGATCTTTTTCTTTCCCCAGTACTAACTTCAGGAAGAGAAGAAGGTCCATATTCCTGTAGTTGGTGAGGTAACAGCTAGACCCGCTTGGAAGAAATCACTCCACACTCCAAAGGTCTGGGCAGCTCTGTCACTCCTTGGGAGATCCATCTGGCTGCATGTGTCAGCCCAGAAGGGCTGTGGCCTTTATGCCTCAGCCCAGCCATTGTGGCAAATGGTCGCCGTGCTGATGTTGGGGGAGCACTGGCAGGTACAGCACAGAGCTTTGGGAGGGTGGAGATGGATGATGAGCTGCCCATCCCACACAGCTATGCCCCATCTCTCATCAGACACAGTTCTACAGGTAGTTGACATCTTCATCTCTCCTCCTATTTCAGGCCATCTTTTCTGGTTCACCACCTTCCCACACACCTGCACTTGATAAATGCAGGTGTATTTTGGATATCCCCAGTTTCTCTTCACCAAAAACTTCATATACCAGAAGGCTCTGGGAAAATTATTCTTCCTAGAAATGGGGAGGGGGGAAAAAAGAAGCGGGGATGTGAAAGCCCTACTGTGTGCTCAGTGGCTCTCCCCTGCCATTCCTGTTGCTAAGGAGCTCCAGAAAGCAGGAGAGCATGACTGTGGAACCAGAGGGCTCCAGGCAGCAGGGCTGCTGGCATCTGGGGACATAGAGACGGGCAGGCAGCAGGCGTCCTCCCTGGCATGCTGCCCATGTGCATGTAGCGTACCTTCAGTAGAAAGGTCTGAATTGGGTGTTTGCCCACATCAAAGGTGAATGAGCCAAGGGGAACCTCCTTGTCTCTGTCCACATCCAGTCCCTTGTAAGCAAAGCACAAGGAGTGTCACTCATGCCACAAAAAGCAAAGTGTTGTCTCAGCACACGGCTATCCACCTGCACTGTCCTGGGGCCACCAGTTTCCAGCACAACCAGTCCCATACGGGATCTTTCCTTTCACAGCTTAAGCACTGTGCCAGGGCTGAGGGGAAGCCTCTGATGGGGGGAGTTAGGGTTGCAACCAGCACTTCTGACAGCTGCCACAATGCCTACAATATAGGGTTGTGGTTCTGCTTGGTATTCTGTTCTGGCCACATGAGATCCTGAACTCCACCACCTTGTGGTTGCTGCAACCAAGGCTGCCCTCAACCTTCACCACTTCAACCAGCTCGTCCTTGTTAGTAAGAACAAGATCCAGCAGCACTCCTCCCCTATTCATCCACCATTTGCATCAGGAAGTTATCACCAATGCACTGGAGGAACCTCCTGGACAGTGGCTGGCTGGCTGTGCATGCCCTCCAGCAGCTATCAGGGTAGTTAAAAATCCCCCACAGTAACCAGGGCCTGTAGTTGCAAGGCTGCTATCAGCTGCCTGTCAAAGGCCTTGTCAACTTAATCGTTCTGATCTGGTGGCCTGGAATAGACACCCACAATAGTATCACCCTGCCCCTTTGTTCTCACCCACAAACTCTCAACTCATTCTTCATCTGCCCATGGATACATTATTGTACTCCACCACCTCACCTTGCTGGCCTGTCTTTCCTGGAAGGACAGCCATCTGTGGCCACATTCCAGACATGTGAGCTGTCCCACCAGGTCTCTGTAATTGCCTCCAGGTCAAAATCCCCTGATCAAATATGGCTAACTCCTCCTAGTTACTCCCCATACCGTATGCATTGGCATACAGGCATTTTAGGGAGCAAGCTGAGCATGCCCATTTCATCTTAGGGATGTGGGAGGCCTCCCAATCTTCATCAATACTAGAGTGCTGCCCCACCCCTCTTTGAATCTAGGTTTAAGCTCTCCAGATGAGTCCTGCCAATTCCCACCCCAGAACCCTTTGGCCCCTGTGAGATAAACTTTTCCCCTGTATTATTATTGTTATTATTTTTTATTATTACTGCTAGGCCAGGTGTCTTATTAAACCAGCCATTACTAAAGAACCTAAAGCCCGAGGCACGTGTCTCAAATGAAGGCTCTGTTATCCAGTCCCAGTGTGCTGTGTTGTTACTGCCTGTGACTAAGATTTTGCATGATAAACATCTTACTGCCTCACTTCTTTTTTTTTCCAGGCCTTTCGTGTTCCTCCTTTTTGTCTTGAATGTCATCAGAAGGACATCCAGCAACATTAAGCACAAATACAAAAGGCAGGTACAGAGAAGCACTGCAGCTTTTGCTCTTTCCTTGTCTCCCTCCTTTAATATACGTGCAGAATAGGAATAGGTTTCCCTCTGAAAATGCTTCAAGGGAAAAGCATGGGAAAATTTCCTATGACTATTTTGATGACAAAATTCAAAGTGAAAAGCTTCATTCCATAAAGTGCTATAGTTTCAGTTTTGGAAATGGGAAGCCTAAGGGATTTTCTTGAGTTTTCAGCTGTTTCCTCTTTCAGAGCCATCAGTCCTTTTGTAGGCACATGAAAGCAATGCTTTGCTTTGTCTGGCTTTTGTTTTGGTTTGGGAATATTACATAGCTGATAAATAGCTGAGGGCAAGGAGCAGAGAAGTGAAGTCCAGAAAGAGATCTCTCTCTTTAGACTTTTACCTACTTATTCCAGTTTATACAGAGAAACTGGAAAGTTTTAAGACTGATACTTTGATCTCTGTTTTACATTTCACCTTAGGAGGACATACAATGTCTTTTTTAAGCAGAAAAATCTCAAGTGAGACTATTTCCCTCTGAAACCTTTAGCTACAGCAAAGTGCCAATGCCATTAAGAAGGCAGTCTGGCGCTGCTGATGCACGTTGTGTAGGTGCATGTTAAGATGATCAGCCCTCACAGTAGCGATGTAGCCCTGTAGGTCCAGGGTGACAGACTGTTGCTGAGAAGCCTTGTCCTTTTTAGCTGTGGAAGGAAGGAGGTGTCACTTCCAAGCTGAAGAACCTTTGTGATGATATAAAAGAGAAGGGACAGCTACAGTGACAAAATGAAGACTAAAGATGCTTTCAGAGCTGCTCTGTTTCCAGAAGGGAGATAAAAGTACCAAGCTGTGTAGGTCCAAGACATTGGAATAATACTTTAATGCTGAAAGATGCTTAATCAGCTTCATTTGTTAACAGGAAATGTTGCTTTATTCATCTTCAAGAAAGAAGCTGCATGGAAAAAAACAGGACCGAAATTTTTGTTGCATAATGGGTTTAAATGTGTGATGCTAATTAAACCCTAGGGGATCTGAGTGCTTTGCTTTTCCAAAGATTAGGATGTTTTATCTGTGACTAGTTTCTCTAGAGCGGCTGCCCTTTGAAGTGAATGCTGCTCGAATTTCAAGCATACACAGATCTCTGTCCCTATATGCTTCCAGTTTGCTCTTCTGGGATCCAGCCAAGGACCTGCATGTGGAGTTGGTGCCTCTTTCACAGGTGTTGCCTACCATGTGTGCAGTCTGCTTGGTAGCAAAGGTGTTTCTCAGAAGAGCAAGTACACCCAGAAATGCCCTGCAGAAAGTCTGTGGGAGATTCTAGGGCAGATGACCTCCCTTCTCTACCCCAGTAGGAGACCCAAGCAGGGGATCAGTGAGCATCCTGCTGCAGCTGTCACATTCCCTGTGCCTCAGCATGTAGAAATTGCATCGTGTGAGATTTGGCACGGGACAGTGTGATCCTCTGCCTTCCAGGCCCAGCACAGGCAAAAGTCAAGCGTCACCTCCTTTTCAGAAAGCAGATTTTGCCATTTTAGAGACTAGTCCTACTCCTTCATTGCTGGTGGAAGTCACTTCTGTCACTGAGAGAAGGAAAGAAAAAGGCAATTGCATTGCATGGCTCCATAAGAAACATGGCGCTGCCCTGTAGCTAGACTGACAGTGTTAGAGGACATACAAAGCCCAGAAGCTTGGCCTGAGGCAGGGGTAGGTGAATTCACCCTCTCTCATTTTCCTGTCAGCCTTATGACATCACTTGGCCTGTTTTCCTCTTGACTGCAGTTTCACAGTCTGCAGCCTGGGTTACACACAGCTGTGCCACAAGCAGAAAGTGCGGTGGAGCTTCAGTCAGCATTTCGCTTGCACACCCTGATGGTCTTTCTGCCAACCCATAGCAGTTATTCTGGAACCAGAAGCCCAATGAACAGTAGAGAAACACTGCTTCACCCAGCTGAATACCTCTTGCTGTTAAGTGCATGTTTTGCTAAATGGGGAAGAGATTCAGCCCAGACTAGGAGACAGTGTGGATTTCTCGTTGAACTGGGGATTTGGATTTTCTAGGTGAGGGGTGATATAAACAGGAAGAGTTGTTAGTTGCAGGGCTAGAGGATGGACAACAAAAACCAGTTTACACAGAAACAAGCAATGAAGCATTCCCAGAAGGTCAGTGTGACTTCCCAGAACCATCTAAACCACGGCAGCTCCTTAGGGCTGGCAGACCCACAGTGAAGCTGGAGCTGCTGGAAAGCAGCCAGTGGTCTGTTCCACTTCTCTTTTCTTGTGAACTCCCCCAGGAAGCTGCTTTGCCCCCTCTATTACTGCCATTTTCCTAGCCCTTGGCATTTTGACAACTCCATTTGCTGTTGATAAGATCTCTAGTAATTTTCCTCTGAGCAACTTTCAGATCTGTTCTTGGTTTGCATTGTTTTGGGTTTTTTTTCTTTTCTTTGTTATCTTTCACTTTTCTGGAAGCCCAAGGTCAGCAGCCCTGCTCCTTGCTGTCATGTTCACCATTCCTGGCAAGATATTCAAGGAAGAGCTTCCTAAAAGTGACAGGAATAAAGAAGCTTGAGGCATCGTGTTCCACATTTAATCATTGGTTTGTGCCCACGCTACTCACTAGGAAGGAGTCTAGGAAGGAAATTGGGCTTTTAAGACTTTTTGGTACATGTACAAAGTGTTACCAGTATTTCATCAGAAAAATATTAACGGGAAGGCAGCATAAAGCTCTCCTACAGATGGACTAATGGGCAAATACAATGGAAATATTATACAAGAGCCCCTGAGAGGCAGAGGGAAGGAAACCTTCTAATCTTCCATGTGTCAGCATGATGATCCTGTGCTTGATGTGAGGAAACACGAAGCAGATAAACAGGAAAAAGAAGAGGAAGCTGGCAAAGAAAAGTACAATAGGGAAAGAGTAGATCACCAAGTGCAAATGTACTGACTGGTTCCGATAGACATTTCTAACAATAGCAGGAAAAAGTCTGAAGAGGATTCTGCTTCAAGCAAATCTTAGGTCAAATGATGGGGGTATATTGCCATTCATCAACTCTTGTGAAATGTGGCAAAAGGAAATGTTGATTGTTTTGTGTATTTTTAATGAGATATTTGGATTGTTTTGTTTTTGTAACTATGCTACTCTATTGCCTGCCAACATTTATCACAGAATGGCTTAGGTTGGAGGGGGCCTTAAAGATCATCTGCTTCCAACCTCCATGCCATGGGCAGGGTTGCCAACCGCTAGACCAGGCTGCCCAGAGCCCCATCCAACCTAACCTGTGGAATGCCTCCAGAGATGGGGCATCCACAAACTCTCTGGGCAACCTGTTTCAGTGCCTCTGAACTCCCTGAGTAAAAAATTTCTTCTTAACATCTAACCTAAATCTACCCTCTTTAAGTTTGAAGCCATTCCTCCTTGTCCAGTCACTATCAGACAGTGTAAAGGGTTGGCCTCCCTCCTGCTTGTGGTTCCCTTCATGTACTGGAAGGCCACTATGTGGTCTCCCTGGAGCCTTCTCCAAACTAAACAAGCCCAGCTTCCTCTCTTTTTGATCATCCTTGTGGCCCTCTTTTGGATCTGCTCCAACAGCTCAGCATCCTTCCTGTACTGGGAGCCCTGGGTCTGGACAAGGTACTCCAGATGGGGCCTCAGAAGGGCAGAATAGAGGGAGACAGTAACATCCGTCTCCCTGCTGGCCACTCTTTTGATGCAGCCCAGAATACCATTGGCCTTCCAAGCTGCAAGAGCACACTGCTGACTCATGTCCAGCTTTTTGTCCACTCACGCACCCACTTTTTGAGCGTGTTCAGGTCCCTCTGGATGGCATCCCTCCGTTCTGTTGCGTCAGCTGCCCCACTCAGCTTGCTGTCATCAGCAACCCAGCTGAGGGTAGACTCCATCCTTTTGTCTATGTCATTGATAAAGATGTTGAAGAGCACCAGTCCCTGAGAGACACCACTCGTGACTGGCCTCCACCTGGGCACAGAGTCACTGACAGCAGCCCTCTGCCTATGACCATCCAAACAATCCAGCAAATAGTCTAGCTTTCATAGAATCATAGAATTACTCAGGTTGGAAAAGACCTTGAAGATCATCAAGTCCAACCGCAGCCTAACCAGTAGCCTATCTCTTTCTCTTTTTTTTTTCTTCCCGCAGTGGTGATGGGACACGCTGCCTTTCTCTGGATAGCTCTCCATTTTGTTGTTGCACTGTTCACATTGCACAGTTACCGCTCCTGGGCTGCTCACCAACACTGAGCAGGGGCTCTAAGCTACCTCAGAAGAGAGGCCCGGGACAAAGGGGGAAACGAGCAGAAAGCGCGTTTCATCGCCGTGCTTTTGCAAAGAAAAAAAGGTGAAAAAAAAGGATGAAAGCGGGTCGCTGTGGGTCCTCCGAAGACTCCTTAGGCTGGGCCTGCCCCCTCTTTCACACAGAAAGAGACGCCCCCGCCCCCGACCGCCGTCGCCCGTAGCAACGGGGCGGCCCGCTCCCGCCAGAGGGGGAGGCCGTTAGCGGCCGGGCGGGATGCGGGATGGCCGCGTCCATCTGCCCTGCGTGCGCCGAGCCCTGCGTGGAGCCGCGGCTGCTGCCCTGCCTGCACTCGCTGTGCGCGCCCTGCCTGCGGCGCCTGGGGACGCCGGGAGAGCCCAACCGGGCCGCTATCGCCCTCAGAGTGCTGTGCCCGCTGTGCGACGCCGAGGTGGCGCTGCCGCCGGGCGGCCTCGGGCAGCTCATCCCCGACTACACGGCGCTGGGGCGCGGCGGGGCCGCCGGCACGACGGGGTGCGACCTGTGCGCCGACGGAGCGGCTGCGAAACGCTGCCAGACCTGCGGGGCGCGCCTCTGCCTCTTCTGCTGCCAGGCCCACAGGTGAGGGCGGCGGTACTGGGGTTTATAGCCTGCCTGCAGGTGGGTTGAGGAGGTTGCCCTCACAGGGAGCGGAGGGGCGGCGCCTCTGGTGATAACGGCAGGGCCCGAGGGAACGGCATGGAGCTGTGCCAGGGGAGGGACGGCTGGGGGTCGGCATGAGCACACTACGAGAAAGAGAAGCCTTGCAGGTTGTGCTGTTGTGCTTTGGGGAAGAAATGGGGAGGTTATGGTGCTGTGGGGTTGTCTCCTGCTCTCCGCCTCCAGAGGTGTGAGTACAGAGGCACTCTGAGATGAAATAGCAGCCCTGACACTGACCCGACCTGACTGCTATGGTTGCCACCTCCCGATGCTCCTCACCTGTTGTGCCCACGGATCCTGCGTGCTCTCTCAGCATGTGCGTGAGGCCAGGATCCTACAGCTGTAGTGCTGTAGCTTTGCAGTGTGCAAGTCACTGTGGTGTTTAGTTCTGCTGGGAACCAAAGAAAAGGCAGGAGAGAGTCATATCACTAAGGCAGGAAGAAGAGGTGAGGTTCTGGTAGTGTGTGAGCAGGGAAGAGGAAGGCAGCACTGCAGAAGAGGAGTGACCAGAAGGCCAAATGGCCTTCTGAAGTGAAGAAGCAACAGGCACAGTCAGGAAAGCACTCAGTAACGTTGTCCTGGGAAGTCACAGCCAGAGTTAATCAGCTTGGCCTATTTGCTCAATTTTACTGCTTTTTTCCACTTAATAGCAGAGGCTTTCCACAGAAAGAACTGAGGCAAATTCCTCACCGCCCTTCCCCCTGCACGTATCAGTGCCTGTGAGGTGGCTCTGATTCTCAGTTACCTTTCCATAGGGCTTCAGTTTTCAGCATGCCATTCTGATGAGCTAATGCCTTATAACCCACGTTAGCTGCTGAAGAGTAATGAACAGAGACGTTGAATAGCAGCCCGCTGCATTGACAGAAATAGATGTGCAAGGTATTAAGCAGTGGGAGGTTTGTCCCAGTGACACACTTCCAGCCATATTTCGTGATATCATTTTTTCACCCCATTAGCAATCTGCAGACTTACACTTGCTTTCTCTTGATAGCAGAGCAGAACCAGGGCCAAGAAAAGCAATTTTGAAATGGTTTCCTGCTGTGCAAGGAAGATGTCCAAGGATCTGAGTGCCACCATTGTGCTCCTTGGAATAAGTGACTCTTAGGTGAAGTCAAGAGAGTGTAAATATGAAGGATGTAAGCAGATACTGCTGGAAGGCATTGAAAATGTGCTGGACCTGAGGGAAACTGCTGGGAAGCAAAAGGAATAGTGTAGTAGACCATGTCTTGCCCTGGGTCGAGGTTGCTGGGACAACACTAGAGTTTCGTTCTCGGTGAGTTTTTCATTGCTTGTGGCTCAGAGCTCCCTCTGCAACTGCCACCAAACAGCTTATTTATGTACAGTCATCAGTGCAGGAGGCAGGGAAGGAGAGGTGGCTTTTATTCCTGATCTGTAACTGGCTGCCGGTGTCCAAAATAGCAGAAAATGGAAACTCTCCAGTGGAACTATGTGCTGTGGTGGCTATCAGGGTCAAATAGGCTTTGTGTCCAACCCATCATCTTCTCTTAGTGGCATCTAACCAAAAGGACTCTTTGTATCCTCTTTTGTTTGGAGCCTTGTTCTCAAGAGATACAAGTCCTTCACGCAGAGTGAATTTCAGGGGAGATAGGCGTGAGCAGTGCACACTTTGACTTGCAGACTGGCATTTGTAAGCGCTCTTGGATGTTAGCATTTCGTATCCAATGTATGTAAATTTCTGTGTTTGCTGTCTTCCAGGAGACAGAAGAAGACTGCCTCCCATGTCGTGGTGGAGCTGGAGAGCACCAGGGATTGCAGCCAGGCTGGGAAGCCTTTCTTCTGCCCTTCCCATCCCTCAGAGGAGCTAGGGCTGTTCTGCGAGCAGTGTGACCAGCCTGTGTGTCAGGATTGTGTTGCAGAAAGGCACCGGCAGCACCCCTGTGACTTCACCAGCAACGCTGTGCACCGGCACGGGGACTCCCTGCGGGAGCTGCTGAGAAGCACCCAGCAGTGCATGAGAGCATTAGAAGATGTGCTGGGCCAGACTGATGGCGTGGGCAGTGCCATCCGCGCTCGTGCAGAGGCTGTGGCCACGGAGATCAATGTGTTTGCCAGAGGATATGTGAAAGCTATTGAAGAGCACCGGGACCGGCTGCTGAAGCAGCTGGAGGACCTGAAGGTGCAGAAGGAAAACCTGCTGCGCTTGCAGAAGGCCCAGCTGCAGCAGCTGTTGCTGGACATGAGGACAGGCGTGGAGTTCACGGAGCGCTTGCTGACAAGTGGCTCAGACCTGGGGATCCTCGTCACCAAAGGGGTGGTGACAAGCCGGCTGGCAAAGTTGAACAGTGCTGCTTCCAGCACCCACCCCTGCGTGGATGACAGCATTCAATTCTCTCCCCAGGAGAGGGCAGGGCAATGTCATGGCTACGAACTTTTTGGGGCTGTTATCTGCAAAGCTGTTGATCCAACCAAATGTACCCTGCATGGGGAAGGTAAAGGGGTGCCATACCACTTGCTGCTCCTTGAAGTCGCATCTTCATTTTCTCTGCTTGGGTGGTATGCAGCTTACGGCTCTGTTGGCTCATTGTCTTTACAGCATCTGAGAATGCCCAGGGAATAACTGGCATAGGTGGCTTCATGGATGTTTGCTTCCTAAGCCAGCAAACAGATAACGTTCAGACTAGCTTTCAGAGCACAGCCACCTCTGGCCTGTGCAGTGCACATGGGTGGACCCAGGGCTTACTCAGTCCTTTCTGTGTTACAGTGCAAGTGCTGAGGTCTCTAGGGCTCTGCACTGTACAGTGGGCTCTTCCTGCTCTTTCCTGGGTGCACGTGGCACCTTGAGGCCCACATGGAGGACACCAGCTGGGCTCAGAAGCGTAGTCAGGTGCCCACCTGGTTTGTGCAAACCTCTAGGAAAAGGCTGCCCATAACCTCCCACTGCCTCCAGCTGTACGTTCTGATCCCTGGTTGTCTATTTACATTTTCCTGTGGGTGGAGGGAGCCATATACCCCATCAGCGGAGTCCTAGGTGTGCTCTAACAGGATTGAAATATTACCACATGGGTGGGAGATAGGACTCAACAGCCGTAACTGCTTTCTTGACTTCTTCTCCACTTTCCAGATCTCCGCAGTGCTCGTCAGAATGAGCTGACGGGCTTTACCCTGCTCTGCAATGACACCATGGGGGAGCGGATGGGGAGAGGAGGAGAGGCCGTGATGGTCACCATCACCCACAAGGACAAGAAGGACTGGTGGGTATTTCACTAGATTACTCCCCAGTTTCTGAGTTTGCTTCTCTGTCTCCCTTATCCTGACTCCCTCCTTGTTTGGGCAGGTTTAAAGAAATCCTTCAACATCTGGGTCACTGTCTGAAGAAGTAAAGGCACAGTGGTTTTTTCCACCAGTGTAGAAGTGGTTTCTCGCAGTTGTATACAGCTGTGTGGAGCTTGACATTGTTGGCTCACGCTTCTATTGAATCTTTTAGTCATCTGAGACTTCTTAAAGGACTCAGCTTACTGTGAGTATTGCATAGTGAGCTGTTGCTCCTTCCATCTCTACCAGCAGTCACCCAGAGTTCCTGCTTTTGTTAAAACCTAATGAGCATAGGACATTGCAATGCCAGGAATGACCATTGTGAGCCATCAAGCTCCAGAACCTCTGGCAGCTGATTGAGGTGATGGAGGTGCCTGAACTTGTGTTCGCTGCTGATACTTCATCATGCTTTCTCCTTTTGTTGCAAGTGTTGAGCACTCTCACATCCCTGCAGGTTTTCTGGTGCATACGCTGCAGCTGAGTCAGGATGCGAGCACAATTGTTGCAGGGTTTCTTCTTGATGGGATGACCTGAAAAGAGACAGGATGTTAAACTTCCTTGATATGGGGAAGTATTGATGTGCTCATACAGAGACAGTGCTGGGTGCACAGATGATTGCCAGTGAAGGATCATCATTCTAGAAGATTGCTCCTTTGTACCTTCATTAGGTGCATACATGGTACGGGGAGGTGTGCATGTAAGGTTTATGTGGCTTTTGCTTGGTAAGGTAGAGGTTGCTGTGGCCACATGAACTCAGTTTCCTGTTCATGTGCATAAGCAGTTTTTACATCTGTTGCTTAAAGCTGTCTGGCTTCAGGGTGAGACACAGCAGCTGCTGAAGAGCCTGAAGTATCAGCATGCAGTTCATGGCAGGAAGTGATGCAGGCAGCCATATTGATGTGATGTGGTGGGGGATGGAGAATACAACCTACTGATCCATAAAGTTTTAGATGGCTGTTTTCTGGGGCACGAGAGACTTAACAGTGAAGATTAGGAAGATCACTTCCCTCTTTACAGAGCTGCCTGCTATTTTTTTTGTGGAAGGCCCTTTCTGTGAAGTAGGCATTCAGTTCCCGAGTAACTAGATTATGGTTTTTCCTGTCATTGTCCGCAAGTAGCGTGACACCCACTGAGCTTCATTTTGGGAAGGGGAATTGGCCATCAGGGACCTAGAGCTCCTCTGAGTGTCAAAGAGAAGAGCTGAGGTCATTGTATTTGGGACAGTAGTTGAAGCGATCCAGACTTACCCTGTTTATGCCCTGTCTTCCTCATAGGCTCCTCTAAAGGTAAACTGTTCTCTGAAACTATGCATTTTCCCACCTTTCTGAGGGCTCTTATCAGATGGGATAACCTGACCTGCAAGTGTTTTGTCAGTCATCTGTTCCTTCAGTGCTCTGGGTTGCTACAAATCCTTGCAGCACAGCTGGCTTGGTGTGACTTCCTTTATATGGGTACCGCAGCTCCCTGTAGCAGGTGTGTGTGAAAGCTACTCAGTACTTGCTTATGCAAGTAAGCATTGCGTATGCATCCTGTCAGGCTCACTCAAGACCCACAGCTGCTGAACAGGGGTGAGGATGAGGACTTGACCACAAATCTAGGGCCGAGCAGTAGTTCACAGAGCAATTTGCTGTCAGTCACTGACCACTTGGGCTTCTCTTTTTCTGTTCATAGTGCAGTCAAACCAACAGTGTGTGATAACGGTGATGGGACCTACCATATTTCCTACAGCCCCGAGGAGCCAGGCTTGTATGCTGTCTGCGTCTATGTGAAAGGGCAGCATGTACAGGTAGCAGTTCTTGTTTGTTTTGCACCGGTTCTTCTTTACGTGCTTTTCCTAAGTATTTGCTTTAAATCTTTCTAAGGATTGGTTTCTATCAGTTGGCAGCTAAAGACATGTCTTAGTGATCTGTGACTGACAGGATCGCCCAGCTTCTTTTTGGAAGTGCAGACATTACATCGGGTAGCATGCACTGCAGCAGCTTCTCTGCTTGCTTGTCCTCTGCAGGGCTCCCCATTCATTGTGATGGTGAAAAGCAAGTTCCGCAAACACCAGGGCATGTTCCACTGCTGCACGTTTTGCTCAAGTGGGGGGCAGAAAGCTGCTCGCTGTGCCTGTGGAGGGACTATGCCAGGTGAGTGTGCAGCTTTCTCTGTGCTACCGCTGTCAGGAGGATTTGTTACACTCAGAATCACGAGTGTAGATAGGTGTGAATCAGTAGTCTAGCTCAGCTCCTCCCTTGCTTGTGCACCAGGGCTGTGATAACTTGTGCGTGTATCTTCTGGTAGGAAGGGACTGCAGCTGTGAGAAACGCTGCAGGATGTGTTGGAGGTTTTTAAAGGACATCCCCTGTAAGAGACCTGAGTCAGCTCTGTGGGAGGTGTGGCAGGGCAGCTTCGTGCAAGGATCATCTGTCAGCCCTTCTCAGTGAGGCTGAGCACAACTGTGCTGCTGCAGTGCTGCCAACGTGGCAGCTTCCTGGCTGTGCTACACAGCGTCCAGTGTTTGTTGGAGAAGGCTCATTCCTTGTTTAGGATGAGAGTTCAATTCCCATATTTGTTTAACCTCAACTGGCTTCCTTGACCTTGGCCTGCGTGCTTCATTGTGTGTCCTGCATGCTTTTATTACACAACCAGCCTCTTCTCTGTTGTTTTTTTTCTTGTGCTTGCTCTGTATCCAGCTCTGGCCATAGCTGCAAGCAGCTGGCAGGAGGTTCTGAAGTCCCATGTCTTGCATTACTTGTAAGGCAAGAAGACAGAAACCTTCAGCTTTCCCCAGATATTGGAAGGGGGAAATCCCTTGTGGTTGTTCCCCTTTCTTTATGTGACTCTCTAACTCTGGTTTTAAATACGCGTGTGCCTCCCTTTCTTAGACAAATCCTGGAGCTGAAGCACTCTCCGAATGCTGGGATTTTCTGGCCTCCATTTAGGTCAAGTTGATGGTGCCTCTTCTCTTGCAGGTGGGTACCAAGGTTGTGGCCATGGACACAAGGGTCACCCTGGATGTCCCCATTGGTCATGCTGTGGACAAGTCAAAATGAGCTCGGAATGTCTGAGTGGGTTTCCCAGCGACAGATCACAGAGGAGTTTGCTCAGGACAGTGGAACTCTGAGCAGCCAGTTGAGCTTCTGTGTGCTCAGGGCCCTCCTGCTGTCTGCTGAATGAGTGAGCACATGCCACAGCTGCTGAAGAGCCATGTTGCCAGAAAACAACATGGTGACGAGTATGAACTGAGAATAGAGGGTGAGGGAAAATAAAACTGTGCCTTATATTCTACCTGGGGGTGTGAATGCAAGGTTGTTTTGTTCCTAAACAAGAGCAGTCTCCAGGAATTGTACCAGTGCCTGCACTTTTGACAACTCAAGACCTGTGGGTTCAGGCTCTGAGAGGAAACTTGAAGTCCTTGCTCACAGGAGGGTCGGTATGTGCCTCATTCTGCATGACAGTCAGTCTGCTGTCCTCAAAGTGGCCAAAGCTGCTTGTTGGGGGCACATTCCAGAAAGTTTGTGTTCATGCTTTGGAGAAGTCTGGCAGCCTCGGAATGGCTTCTGCCTTTACCTCCAGTACCCAGCTGGATTTTGGCATTGTATGTGTGCTGATAGTACACTTCACGCTCCTGGGAGCTGCTGTTCTGCTTGCAGCTCTCCTATTTTCTCCATGCGAGCTGCAGTCTCTCCATACACTCTCTCCATAAAGGAGGAGGAAGGCAGAGTAGTAATTTAACTGAAAGAAAACCCATGGCAGTGGTGGGAACAGGAACTGCAGTGCCACCTTTTGTCCATGGAGATAGTGTGGGGCACAACGCTGCTGGGGTGATACGGGATCCAGGAAAGCACCCAGCTCACCAAGGAAAGATTTGGGGCCAGCGTAACTATCTGTAGGAGCCATAGGTACAAGGTTGCAGTTAATCTGTCCCAAACGGGAAGAGCAGCACGTATTTGAAGCAGAACTCCTGGATTTGGTTTTCATGGCCCTGGCAATGCTCTGTTTAGAATGAGAGCTTGATCCAATTTCTTCATGGAAGGGATGGCTTATTCTCCTGGGTTTGTATGGTTGCTGCCAACCTGTAGCTGGGAAAGTAACACCTGTGATGAGGAAGAAGAGACACTGCCTGCCTGCTACTTGCCTGGGTGAAGCAGAATCCCCCATGTATCTTCTGGAACAAAACACATGCATGGCATTGATGCTGGGAACACTACTGCCCTGGGGGTAACCTCAGTCACAGGTATCCCTTTCTAGGGGCTTGTCATGCTGCCTGGGGAGTTGGGGTGGGGACGAGGGTCTGACTGTTGGTCGTTCTGTGAGAGGAATGCTGCTGTACTGTCAACAGTGAGGACCGGTTCTTGATTTCTGATGAATGGTTGCTGGGTTGTAAGTAGTAGAAATCGACACTTTCTGCCTGTTTGCTTAGACCTAGGAGACTAATTTATTGTTCTTTCCTCTTAAGAGGCCAGTTTAGGAACCTCTTCCAGCAAAGGAGACAGATAACTCTTATGCGAATGGCGTTTATAACTTGCCATTAATCATCCAGGAAGGGCTGCCAAGCAGGGGAAGGTTAGGCAGTTAAACCTCCAAGTTAGGCAATTTGAAGTCTCCAAATTGCTGACTCTGAAAATACAAAGTGAAAGTTGAATTGCAAGTAACCTTTAATGGAACAAAGCGTAACCCGTTCTTGTCCTTGCTCTGTGCTCAGAGTTACCAGAAGGTAGCACGAAAAGAAATGTCTCATCTGTCATTTTTTTTTGCCTTCCCACCCTTTCGTGTGTATTTTTTTATTGGAACTTCCATCCAGAGTTACAGAGGGAACACAAAGGCACAGGACTTCCCTCTAGGCACATAATTTCAGACTAAAAACATCAGAGTTCTCACAGACAGAGGAATGTGTTTTCATGTCAGGCCTTCTTCACACACCCAATGGCTGACATTTTCCAAGAAACTGGGGGAACTGATACCTGTGAACAGAAAACTTCAGAGAACTGCAGGTCAGCTTTGTCTGAGCTGTACGTTTGATACAGGGAGAGAAGCTTATGCACAGCATGGGCTGCTCAGCCTGCCAGGGCCAGGTCCTTGATACAGCAGTCTCAGGGATTGACTGCTACTGTGCTTTGGTGAAGAGAGCTGCATGTCCTGGGAGCCTGAAGAATTTTGCATAGAAAACATGTAATGACCTTAGCCCCTCCGTGGGGGTTAGATGCAGTTGTCCTCCATTACTTGCAAGAAGTTTGCCTTCAGTATTCCTTACTCCAAGTGTTTTGCCAATTGAGTATCATGCTTACCTACAGGAGTCTTGCACAGGTCCCCAGGAGCCCAAGAATGGTTTCCGCTGCTATGTTGGTGATCAGCCTTAAGCAATTGGTAGATGAGACTATGGTGGCATCCTGCTGGCTTGCATGATGTTATTATAGACCAGCTGGTCCTTCTTATGAAGACATTTTCAAGACAGGCGTATGCACAGTGCTGCAACAGTCCCCTCAGCATGGAAGACTCCAGAGAGGGTGTATCTAGGGCAGCGTATCAGGGTATCATAGGGCATCTTTCCTATCTCAGAGGAGGCAAAGCACACCCAGTGGCACAGCTGTGCTTGTACCTCCATGCACGAGTGTCTGGTTTGTCCCCAGAAGGTCACCGGAGCACAGAAGCTGGCTCAGCTGGGCTTCTTGGCTTTTCCAAGGCAGAAGGCAGTCCGCAGGAGTGCACTGACCACATGGGGTCCCACATCAGGGCAGACCCTGGCAGGAGCACGCAGGTTGTGTAGGTGGATTTACCAGCTTCTAGCTCAACATGGCTCATCACCACGTTTTGAAATAGGAGAGCTTGTTCTGACTGGTGCTGCTTCCTTCTTCCCTTCAAGGTCAGGTGAGGCCAAGTACAGGTAGAGCCGATAAGGCAGCCTTCAGGGTGGCTCTGCTGGTGCCTCTCAAGCACCTCAGCGCTATGTTTTGCATGTGCCTCCCACAGGCCACTTCTTGGGCTCTGCAACTAGTACTGAAAGGAGTGGTGGCGCAGTGGTAGAATTGCCGCTTGCAACACCAGAGGCCCGGGGTTCGAATCCCCCTGTAGCGCAAGTGGCAGAAGTGCTGCTCTGCTACACAGAGGGCTCGAATCCCGGGAGTTGGACTCGATGATCTCTAAGGTCCCTTCCAACTCGCACGATACTATGATACTATGATACTATGATACCTAGTTTGCACAGTAGGCAACTGTAAATCAGGTCCCACTGAGGGCAGCAGGATGTTTCTTGAAGTCTTTTTCCCACTGCATCGCTGTGTCCCAGAACTACTCTTTGCTTCTAGTAACACCATACCAGTTTATGATAAGTTGAGTAATCAGCAGAATGCTATAAAATAAATCAGATCTCTTCAGATTAAAGAGTTATTTCAGGCTAAAGCAGAGGGGAAGTAAAAGCTGTATGTGTTTTAAGTTGAAACTATTGCAAAAATCAAAGAGATCTGAAGAAGGCAGTGATGATCAAGTGAAATATTTCCCCCCCTCTGTTTTATTTGAGGCTGTGGGGTGATGGATGAGCTGTCAGTAGCAGCTGGAACTGGAGCACTGGAAGTAGGCCCTGCACACATCTCTGCCACAGGCCTTTCTAGGGGTGTTCAGGCATCTCCTCTACTTGTACAGCAATTACCTTAGCAGTCACGCACTCCTACTGAAATAAATCAAGAATTCCAACAGCAAACAAACCCACTGTTGAAAGGAGAAGGTCCCAGCCTGTCTCCTCTGTCCTGCAGGCCAAGCAGTCCCATCCCAACACAAGTAACTCTGGATGTGGCACTCCTCTGACCTGATAGACAGCCAGTTCAGCCTCCTAACCCAGCAGGAAAACATCTGCTTTCTAATTTGCCTTTGCTTCCTACTGGGTTGCTAGGCATAGTGCAAATTCAGATATGCACTCTTATCAGTGCAAGGTAGTAAGACATAGGAGAAGGACCCACACAAGCTGTGGCATGTAATCAGCCTGGTGTGAGGAGGTTGGAAGTGATGACTTCTGGGTGCTAAATGCTTTAGAATACTTGGTTGACTTCAATGCATGCATATACGAGAGCCACAGCCACTTAGAGCTCTCTCACTGTTGTCTAGGAAGTCTGCTATGTGTCATGTCCTGTGTCTGGATACATTCATTCCTTGTAGCCGTTAATGGGCTGTTTTAGAGTTGAACTGTGATCCAAAAGATTCAGCACACACACAACTGACATCTTGCGCATACACCGTGAGGTGCTTACCGTGTTCCTTAGAGCATCTTAAGCTCTCCTGAACGTCACTCAGTCTTTGCTTCTGGTTTGGTCACTGTTGTGTTGATTATATGCTGGCCTCTGGTTGTTGCAGAGAAAGTAATTTGCTTTGTTTGTTGAGCTGTTAGCTCCTAGTAACCATCCAAACTGACTGGAGGTATCTAAGGACTGTGAAAAAATCCCCCTTTCCCCATTTTCCCTGGAACACAGTCCACATGTAAATAACAGGATATTCTGGTTCCCTTTCAGGAAAGTGGTGCAAGCTGCCTCCCCTTCTCTGGTCTTTCACAATCTCTGCCCTACTCAACCTCTTCAACCCCAAGAACCACTCAGTCCAACCCCAGCCTTGAGTGAGAACAAGCACAGAGGGAAAGACTTGGAAAGTCTGGTCCACATTCTTCTACATGCTCTCATGTCCACAGCTCTGAGAGGAAAGAGTGGTTTTGTCTGAAAGAGTCTAGCAGAAGAAAATAGCAGCCAGAAAAGTGACCATCACCAAACCTGTGCAGCTATTCTGAGCTCAGAGGAGCCTGTTAGCACAGCACAGAGAAGCAGAAGGTGTACATTGCCAATGGGTGCAGGAGGCGGACACGTCTACTTGGTGACAACAGCATAATTGGAGATTTTAAGCTGGGAGACCTGAGCTAGTCCTGGATACAGCACTACCCACCAGTGACAGGTCAGCTGTGGGTCTGCATGGGAGACTGCCTGCAGCCTGATCCCAGGTATAGCCAGCTACCAAACCGTAAGCGGGAGTATTTTTCAGTTTAAATCAAATTAAATGCTTCTTAAATGGATGCTTTAAGAATTCTCTCCTGTTCCCCCAGTGACTGGCCTGGTGGGGGGAGCCAAGATACCATTTCCTCATTCCTGTGAGTTCACTGCTTGGCCTCACCACTCCTTAGCTGGGTTCAGTTATTTAAGCAGGACAGGCTGGAAGAATGCGTCGTGTGAAGGACAGGGGCTGTGCTGCACACTGGGTGCGACCTTTGGGCACTTGGTGTCTGCCTCATCTTTGTAGGTGCAGTGACCATGGCATCCCAAGGCCAGGTGATGTTCTGGAGGTACGATATAATCTGTGTCTGCTTTGGGAGTGAGAGGAGGGAGGGAGCTGCTTCTTCCAGACTGCTTGACTGTATCACAGTGCTGCCAGGAGCTTTCTAGAGAGCAGTTCTTTGCAGCTCGACCCTCTACTGCATTCACTGAGGCTACTTAAAAACCAGAATAGCTTCTTTCCTACTGTCAGTAAGGCAGTGCATCTGTGGGACATGCACATGCAGGTCATCAGTTGCACCCAGAATGCAGATAGACATCCTAGAAACTCTGCGTGGGTGGAATATACCATCTCGAGGTGAATGCTGCTGTAGATTGGGGCAGTGATGGCTTGAGGAAGGCTCTGTGTGCCTGCTCTGGTAGGTCAGGGTATCCTGAGCCTGAGGAAGGTTCCTGCTGTTGAGCCACCAACAAGCTGCATCTCTTCACCTCAGGTATGAGCTCTTCCAAACTGGATGAAAGCAGAGGTTCCATTGAGGTGTGTCACTTTCCTGCCTCCACCTCCTTCCTACCAGCAGCTCTGCAGACATACACCAGGTGTAAGGGAGGAAGGCTGCATGCTAATAGTGTTCTTTTTTCCCCAAATAGCATGACCACAGTCATTATCATCCTAGCTGCCGTGATTGCCCTGATCATCGGATTTGGTATCTCAGGTATGTGACCATTTGCGTTCCTTGCTGGTGCCAGGGGGTGACACAATCCTACCCTGGCATCCATAGTCTCCATCTACCCCGTGTGGAAGGGTCACCCACCAGCCTTTAGTTAAGGCTTCATTTTATAATGATTGCGTGCAAGATGGTGGAACGAAAGTTGTCAGAACAGAAGTCACCTGTGCATTTCCCAGCAAAGTATCACACTGTGGCATTAAACCACAGCCTGGCTCTTGCATAGCTCCTGAAGCCAGCCTTGCCTGTGAGGCTCCAGTTTTGACCCAGGAAGTGAATTCTTGACCTCTGCTTTCACAGCAGAATTAAAGGCACTTTTTTCCCCCCATTTTTCTTTTCTTTTTCTTTCTTTTATTTTGTTATTGTTATCTTGGGTTCTGGCAGCTGAAACATTTACCTTTTTATGCTGCTGAGGAACGGGGTGGATAAGTGTGGAGCAGCCTGTGCTGATGGGGGTTTGGCACTGTGTTAACAGCAATTGTCCCACAGTGCCCAGAGCCCCAGAGCCAAACACACAGAAGATCCTGAAGATCCCATACTCCTTCCTCCCAGATGGGAAGTGTCTTCAAGTCTGGGCCTGGCCTGGTCTCTCTCTGCGCTCACCTCCTTCACTGTGCTTTCTCCTTGCAGGAAAGCGCTCCATCAACGTCACCACCTTGACGTCACCTGGGAACATTGGCCAGAGTGGCCTCCTGGGCTGCACCTTTGAGCCCGACATCTGGATGGGCAGCATAGTGATTCGGTGGGCAAAAGTTGGAGTGGCCGGATTGGTTCATGAGTTCAGAGCGGGGAAGGACCACCTGCAAGAGCAAGACGTGGCGTTTCAGGGCCGCACGGCAGTGTTTGCAGACCAGGTGATCGGTGGAAACGCTTCACTGGAGCTGAGAGAGGTGCAGCTTTCTGATGCTGGTACCTACAGGTGCTCCGTCACCACGTCCCGAGGGAGTGGAGCGGCAGTGCTGCTGTTCCAGACGGGAGGTGAGGAAATGCTGTCTGGGGATATGGAAAAGAAACTCCTGCTGTGAAATATGGGCTGATGTATCCGGGTCTGGCCGCTAGAACAGGTCACCCAGAGGAAAAGCCACCTGGATGTTGTCCTGGGCACCCTACTGTAGGTGTTCCTGCTTGAGCAGGGGTTGGGCAAGGCGGACCCATCTGGCAGCCATCATGGGGCTCTTCACACCTGGAGTAGGTGTACATCTGATGGCGGCTGTGAGGACCTTCTCCCTCAGATGCTGTTTCAGTGAAGCCAGACTTGGTGAAGGAATTACACGTATTTAGAAGGGGGCAAAGCCCAGTGTCAGCAGCTGAGTTGAAAACTGCTTGTGAAGTCCGGGAATGTTATTTTAGTGAAAGGCCAAACTGGCTTGTGTGGATGTGCCGTTTCCTTTATTCCATGGCATGACAGAAGCTGAAAGCTGACACAATTTTTTCCCACCTCTGTAAGGTCCCAAAGAACACGAAGTGCTGCTCAGCTCTGCCGAGGCTTTTGATCGTGCTCCAGACTGGCTGAGTATCCAGACCTGGAAAAAATAACATGCATAAGAGGATAAGAAGTGGGTTTTTTTGGCTTTCCAGAGGTGCTGATGGCCTTACTCTCTCTTTCCATGTCCTTGCTCCAGAGAAGGGACATTTCTATTCTAGTACTTCTATGCATATTTTACTTCTTACATTTACTACACGCAGTTTGCTAGCTAATCATCTGGCTGACGAGAGCCCCTATTTTTAGAATGGGTGTAGCTAAATGATCTCAGAAAGACCCAGATCTTACTCTTCTTAAAGATAAAAGTTTTGGGTTTTATTTTTCTCTCATACTTTAAGATAAATCTCCAGCCAGCGCTGCTGCATAGTAAAAATTACATTCAAAATCTTTTCCCTGCTTTTGTAATGCATACACCTTTAAAACACGATTATCAAAGCAACAAACAACCTATATCTCACAGTCACCTGAAGCATTCCATACTTGCTAGATTTAACCGTTCACCTTGTTATGTAGGGGATCTTGTTTCTCCAGCGGGCCTTTAGCAGCAGCTCTGAAGCTCCCACATGTCCCTTGAGCTCAGGGCTTGGCAGACAACAGTGGGTCCAGGACTTTCCAGGGGAACTTTCTAAGGCAGGCAAGAGAATTATTGGAAATGAGGGGAAAAAAGGCTTTCATGGCTCTACAAGTGTTGAAGAGTTGGCCCTCCAGGAGAGGTCTGGAAGTCACTTTACAATCTTGGCTTGATACATACCTTGGAGAAGCAGCCACTTCTCAATGCCGTACATCATTTCAGCAACCAGGAGCCTGTCTTGGGACATAGTTGGTATTACAGGAATTGCCGGCCAATACTGGTTCCACCCAAAAGCCTGCTTTCTACCTTGTTGCTATGTGCAGCACTTTCCCAAGCAGTTGAGCAAGGCTCTTTGTCTCACTATCCTGCAGTTCCAAGGATCAAAGAATGGCTTATACTTATACTTACTCTTCCTTGAAAGGGAAAAACAGTGAAGACACAAAGGTGTATTTTCTAGTAGACCAAGGCTAACATGAAGAGCTATTGATGTTTTTGGTTTTGAAACACAGCTGAGTTTGAAATAAGCTTTAAATGTTCATTCCAGGAGGGTTGGTGCAAGTCCCACAGCTCCAGCCATATAACCCCAGCCCCAGCAGATCCAAGTGGAGCTGCCAAGGCTGCGGTCCTGTTTAGCATCAGAGCCAAGGCATGGGACTGTGTTTGTTGGTCACGCTCCTCCCTCCACCAGTAGGAGAGAGTGATCCATCATCCCTTTCCCCCAGCCCATGATGATACCATCAGTTTTGGTACTGAAATGGATTCCTCTTAGCCCTACAGCAGCCCATGCAGCCATGCTCACTGCTGGTCCTGCTGAAGGAGGCTGGATGTTTGGCAGACGCAGGCAGCCTCAGCCTCTGCTGGGAGCCCTTGGGAAAGGACTGGGCTGTGTGTCCAGAACCAAGCTCAGATGTGACAAGCAGGATTACTTAAAAACACCAAAACTGTGCCACGACTTCAGCAGATCTTGTCAAACTGGAGTGCCTTGTCAGCAGGAGACTTTGCTCCTCTACAGGCATCCCTCTTTAGCCCAGTTTGTAAGAAGTCTGCCTGAGCCCATGTTATTTGGCCACGTGCAGTGCTGAGATGTGAGCAATAAGTACTCTAGGAACACACGGGACTGGCAAGCGAGTAGGGTCCAGTTCTCAGATGCTTACCTTTCTCCTTGCTCTCCCTCCCCAAGCTTTCAGCACCCCCAAGGTCCAGGTGCAGACCAGCAGCAGCGGGGACACATTGCACTGCGAAGCGCCGCGGTGGTTCCCTCGGCCCACCGTGCACTGGATGGCATACAGCAACGCTGGGAAGTGCCTGCCTCATGCTGCCAACACCAGCTATGAGCTGAACTCTGAGAATGTCACTCTGAAAGTGGTTTCCTTTCTGCACAACATTACAGCCAATGCCACGTACACCTGTGTGATTGAAAACAGCATTGCCAAGGCTACAGGGAACATCAAAGTGACAGGTAGAGTTCAACAGCACCCAGAGACCATGGGCGTGGGTCAGTCAGTGTGTTCATGTGTTCTGGGGGCTTCTGCAGCACTGCCTCCCCTGTGCTGCTGAGTGGTTTTGGGAAAGGAGGGGAAGGCAGGGACCACTGCTTGCTTTCCTCTGCTGCATTCAAAATAGCAGAACATTATGTGACATATTTTGTAGATGAGGCCCCGTGGTGTGCTCAGCACAGAGCAGAGGAGCTGAGGGGAGGCCTGATGGTGGCTGCAGGGAGCAGAGGGGCAGCGCTGAGCTCTGCTCTGTGTGATAGCGACAGGGCCCGAGGGAACGGCATGGAGCTGTGCCAGGGGAGGGGCAGCTGGGGTGAGGGACAGGGGCTGCACCACAGGGCGGTGGGCATGGAATGGGATGCACAGGGCTGTGGGCATGGCTCTGGGTGCTGGTATGTTTGGTCACAGCTCTCAGACATCGGGTTTGGATTTTGGATGGTGCCGCATGACATCAGCAGCAGGACTGAATGATCCTTGTGGGTTCCTTCCAACTGGAGATATTCCACAGTTCTGCGATATTTGCCAGTATTCCCCTTTCTGAATTAGCAGACCTCTAATCCTGCCAGACTGAGGGTGTGGATTGCATGACATCTGCCACTAATCCAGGCTCTCCTCTCTCTCTGATGTAATGGAATTAACCTGTGTTTTGTTCTGCTATTTCAGTCCTTCCTCATGACAGGATTCCTCCTTGGACACAGGGACAGAAAAGGCAGGGCCAGACACCGTTTATATAAACGCATTGCTTTGTATCTTAACAACAAAAACAACAAAACAAGCAAACAAAAAACCACAACCAAAACACTGAAACCTCAAACCAAAACCTCCAACTTCTGACTCTTTCGCCATTTCAGCTTAGATCCCCGCACTTGTAACAAAGCAGCTGGCCTCCAGCTGTTCCCAGTATCAATGTCTCTGACTCCAGTCCATTCCCAACTGCTGCCACCTCCATGCATACATCCAAAAGAAGTAAGTGGTCTGAGTAGGAATACCTGTGTTTCTAAAGCGGTGCATGTACAGAACAGATTCTGATCAGTAAGCTGCATGCAACACTTGAGAGCCTCGAGCTCAGTCTGAAAGGAAACGTGGTGGGATTTAAGGATGTCATTCAGTTGTCATCTCTACCACCCTAAATCTTGAGTCTATTATTTTAGGGCAAACTTGTGTTGGCAACACTTGACACAGCATGGAGAAGAGTTTTAGCACCACTCAGACTGTCAGATGCTGAACTATGGGCAATCTTCTATTGCATACAAGACTAATAACATTTGGATGTGTATTTCCAAGCTGAGTGTGTGTGCTGTGCCTGTATTTTCAGTCAGACGTCTCACTGTACAGAAGGGAACTCATTGGATACTTCAGCTCTGATATCTCAGGCTAGTAGAGGTCACAGAATCCTGTTTATTTTCTCACCCATCTCCATCCCCACTGATTCAGAACCCACTCAGGATCTCACTTCTGTAAAACTGGTATACACAATCACTACATTTCACAATCACTGAATAGTACAGAACATCCCAAGTTAGAAGGGACCCATAAGGATCACCGAGTCCAACATCTGGCTCTACCCACAACCACCCCAAACTCAAGCCCCTTGTCAGAGAGCACTGTCCAAACACTCCTTGAACTTGGCTATTTTTTTGTGTGTTCTACATGGAAAGGGTCATGGCTCTTCTGCAGCGAGGGCTTCATTATAGTGGGCTCCCGCAAAATAGGTAGGGTCTACCACCATTCAGAAAAGCTAAGAGCAATAGGTCTACCCACCATGCTCTCCAATCTGGTAGCCTCCTCTCACTATTCATCCGATACAGATTTCAACATTACAAGGGAGACCAGCCTGCACGTGGTGAACCTCAACACGGAGTCAGTGTCTTCCTCCCTTCCAGCCTGTCACTGGATGCTTCTGCTTCCCGTGTGTGTGCTGTCGATATAGAACATCTGCAAATGCTGTTGGACGAGGAGGTAAGCTTCAAAAGAGAAACTGATAAGCATACACCTTACATACACATTAGAGGCTATGAATCTCTAATACAGTTCACTTCTGCAAGGCCATGTCGACTTCTTCCTCTACCCCCTGAGAATCAATACAAGCTGTGCTTGCACTCACTTTACTCAAATAATCCTACTGCGCTGTGTGGTACCTTCAGTAAATGCTACCTACTGGGGACACCTTCAACAGGGCTATAAGGAGCCGCCAGCCTGAGCAATGCCACCCTAGACTGAGGAGCACTGAGGTCATCACCAAGCATACATAGGTTAACTGCCTGCCAGCATTCATCAGTTTTGGGTGTGGGGCTCAAGAGGTAACGTGATTATAGAGAGCTACCAAAAAACAATCAGCTAAGATGAACATCTCTGTCCTATGCAGAACAGTCACGACAGATACAGATAGATGGCAAGGCATACTTGGTGCTTTCCTCCATCTTGAGCTGAAAGGCAGGCAGTGCCACAAAATGAAGCCAGTTAATTGTTCCTTTGTATTTCTTGTCCCTGCCAACAACAGGATATTTTTGGTTTCAGAATGAGAATTATTGTGGCAGCACAGATGACTAAATAATGAGGAGGAAAAGAGGGAGATAAGCGCTACTGGAAAGTTCCCATTCAGAATTAAACCCAGTTCTTCAACAGTTTCAACTACATAGGAAAAATCTGCCTTATCGTTTTTAAATAGGTCTCGTATCTGGCACTTCCTACGTACCACTGCAGCATTGTCTGCAACTATGCTAACCCATTTCGAAGGATTCTTTCAGTGATACTTTCTAATCGGATTTTCATCTGTTCATCTTTGGTCACTTACAGTCAACATTTCTTTAGGATGAGAAAATGTCCTTTTTTTTCTTAGGGAAGAGGGGCAAGCTTTAGCAAAACCTTTACCTTTTCTGAGAAAGCAGCTACTGGGAAAAAAGGCCACTGCAGCAAAACTCAAAGATCTTTCCTTTCTTCTTTTTGTGACGTTCTTTAGGATGGAGTCTCAGAAGTTTATTGAGCAGCAGCATTTGTCAGGTCTTGGACACTCATGCTTTGGTCTACGAGTGGCAAGCAGGCCTTGAGATTGAAGATACTTTCCACATGCTCATTAAAACCATCACCTGAAAATCAATATAAGGCTCAAACTAAGGGGCAGGGGGAAAGACAGGAGGAAACAATGAGCAAACAAAACCCCAAATTCTATTTGGGGAGCTGCTCAAATAGGTACTACACACTGAGTAAGGTGGGAAAGTCATTGTGGGTTGAATTTATTAACCTATAACACAAGAGGAAGGATGGGGATGTTATTTAGCAAGCACAGAATGCTCGGTCATTGCTGCAAGCAGATGGGAGTGGAATCTCTTCAAATGGCACTGTGCCAGCGAGGCTGCTGCGCCACTACAGATACGGGCACAAAGCATTGCATTTTCCCCAACTTACTAATCAGCAGCAGATGGACAAGCCTGGAATGTGCTGTGAACTCATATCATAGCTCTCTGCATTCCTCACTATCAGTTCCAGATAATGTTCAGACTGCAGTAATGTTTAAGCTGCAAAACAATGCTTGTATAGTATTGTTAGCGCCGTGATTTAGTCTCTGAACAGTATTTGTTTATTTCTCTTCTTCAAGGAAGGAAACGCTTTAAAAGCATTTTAATTATTTCAAACAGGGTAAGGAGAATTTCCCCTAAGGAAACTACACGCTTTCCCTTGAAGACAGTGAATGAACTGCAAAATGCTGGTCTCTGGCTCATAAACTAAGAATTGACATTCTGGCTCAGTTCCCCATGTGCAAGTAAAATGGTATTAAAATAGATATTTAAACTGCAATGTGATAGTCTTATTTACTAGATAATACTGCATAAAAAACACACATTATATGCCCTAGGCCCAGAGCAATGGCTACCACGTAGGAGACAATGAACATTTCTTCCCTGAAGCATAGCCCACGGTGGCTGGTGGCAATAGTCCAGCTCAAGAATTCCAATAGTCATAGTAGCTTCTTGGTTACGGTCTTCATGCTGTGCTCAAAGGCATGTGCTCCCACTGGAAAGGAGGAAAGGGGGGAAAAAATACCCTCCCAATTCCAGTAGACATTTCTGTAATCCATCTCCTACTGGGAAAGCTGTTAAGTAGTGGTTCCCGTTTGGCAGCGACCAGACATCCTCTCGATCCTCTCTCTGTTCAGACAGCATAAGGCTTTTTGTCCCACTTCTTCCACGTTCAGGCACAACAGGCTCTGTCGAGGTCTCACTTGTGACACAAACTCCACTTCACCACACCGAAAATTTCTCACTTGCACTGGAGCTGAAGAGGAAGGACACAACATGTAGTTGCTCAGTACATGGCTCCTAAGTTCTAGCACACAAATGTGGAAGTTCTGGGGGAGGGAAAGCCTTGCAGCAGCTGCTTGGCATCTCCTAAACCACAAAGGGCAGGAAGATTAACAAATACAGGAGGAAACAGACATTTTATCTTGTGAATTGCTGTGGACAATGTGCTGCTCACACTGCTGCTGCACTGAGCTTCGTATCTTACCACCATCAATCTGGCCTTACAGCATTACACAATATCCAGAAGACAGTGTCAACAGCAGTGCATCCTCTGGTGAGCCTAACAAATCAGCCTCTGCGCGCCTGGACCCACACCCACATGCTAGGTGTTAGCACAGGCGGTTTGAAGAGAACATCCCCTTAAGTGAGGAGCTGCACAGCTGTGGCAACATGAGCTCAGATGTCACTACCCATGAATTTAAAATCCTTCAGCGCTTCTATTTCTTGGTGAGGATTTCTCACTTAATTCTACCTTCTGTCTTGTCTAAGGCCAATCCTGCCTGCTGTCTTGTCCAAGGCCAAAAAGCCACTTTGTAAGTAACTCTGGCCTTTCAGGCCACAAGGGCACACTGCCGGCAAACAGCCAACCTGTTGTCCACCAGGACACCCTGGTACTTCTCTGTAGAGCTCCTTTCCATGAAGTCAGCACCCAACCTCTACTGATGCACGCTGTTTTTCCTCCCCAGGTGTAGGACTTCATATTTGCCCTCGTTGAACCTCATGAAATTCCTCTCTGCCCAACTCTCCAGCCTTTGAACAATTACTATCCTGGCTGGCTAGGTGATGTATTTTCCACTTAAAACCTGAACAGAAGTATACCGAGTTTATCACCACAATATTAAGGATGATTCAATGCTATTTTTATATGCTTTTGTGTAAAGTAAAAACAACAAGTGTCACTTTAAACCACAATGTTAATATACTCTCTGTGTTTTTTGCATCCATGGAAATTCCTTGGAAGCCCTCCAGAGGTCTTGTTCTGTGGGCAGAGAAGGCAGCTCTCCTTCCCCAGAATGGTGAAACAGCTTGTAGCTTCCTTCCCACACCCATTATTACAAAAGCCAACAGTGTTTGCTCACCAGGCTGCAGGACTTTGGAGGGTTTCCTGTCTAGGCTGAAATCCAGCAGAATAGGGCGACAGATGAGAGAACTCCTGCAGAGGTTCCTTAGGTAGCAAGCAATGGGATCTTCAAGTTCCTCCACACACTGAGGAAGGAAAGGGTGTGTTGTTAGTACAAATGCGGAGGAGGGCAGGGAGCCCCTCTAACACCCGCAGCAAAGAGAAATCCAGTCCCACTGAGAGTCACATGCTGCATGCTGCAGTCCCTGCCAGAATAACCCACTAACCCCAGTTCCAGTAGCTTCCCCATACTGAATGAACAGGCTGCCTCTGCTCTGCACACAGCTTTGCACAGCTTCCCATTCAAGAAGGCTCAGGCCCAGCACTGCTGCCACGTGCTGGTTCCTGCACAGCACCAAAGCTTCACCTGTTCCATCCTCCACCAGCACCCTATGGAGAGAGCAGGGAGGAGGGAGGTCAGGACAACACCCTGCCCCTTCACAAACATCACATCCCAGACAACAAGACTCAGTAAAGAGAGGTTTGTCTGCATCTAGAAAGACACGAGGAATCTCAACTCCTACCTTCACTATTCTGACCACATCCCATCCGTGATTTGCCTATCCCGTCCTGTGTCACACAATTTGTTCCCTCCTACCCACCTCTTCCCAGTATCCAGCCTCTACAGTGCTTACCGTGCACTGGCTTGCCTCACTCCAATGTGTGATGGACATGGTGGACTGTGTCGGGTGCACTTCCCCTGAAGGAAGAGTAAAGCTACAGCTATGTATGGGTGGCTACAAGAAAGAAGGTAAATGGCCACTGTTTCTTTTAATTCCCCTAACTAACTATGCCAGAGAATAAAGAACTTCACTGTATTTTCAGTGGGTGCCTTGAGAAAAGTTTTTAATTGAGAAGAAAAAACATACTGCAAGGTGATACACCTCAAAAGCAGCACACAGTAGGATTCTCCCCTGAAAGCCCTCTCTTTACCCCTGCTCCTTGCTGCAAACCTGCCCAACACCAGATGCATACTTCTCATCGGTTGTCATTTTGATCCTTTTCCAATATGCAAGCCTTTTTCAGACACTAGTATAGAGGGTTCTAGAATTAGGGTATGAACTTATTTCTTCTATATGTTAGCATAAGGCATAGGAGTAAAAAGTCTGCAGGCTCAGATTCTCTCTCTGGAAGCTTCCATACCTCTTTGAAGATGCTGCTGCAAAGAGAGCAAACCCACTGCAGGGAGAGGGTCAACACACAGGACACGTGGCACAAAATCCGTGCCTGGGGCAGGGTTTGTAAGTGATGTTGCAAGTTGGATATAAACACCAGCGAAGGGGATGAGGCTCTTCCTGCACAACTAGAAGAAACAGGACCGTGGGAAACTTGGAATGGGGAAATCTTTCTCAGGTCACTGAAAGGTAGGGACAGAACCTAGACTCACCTGGAAGTAAGAAGTTGGTGAGAGGCTGGGAGAGACAGGACAGTCACACAGCTGGAGGCAATGTATGCACAGTAAACGTTATGGAATCTGCAATAGGAGACCATAGATGTCAGGAACAGCTCATAGAAAACAATTGGCTTGTTGGTGTTTTAGTCCAGGATGGCTGGTCTAGTAATCTGTGACATGGTAGGAATCTCATTTGTAATACGGGCTGGGGAGTTAGGCAGGTGTGGACAATGGATAAACCCAAAGAAGAGGGGAGATTGTTTTAAAGACAGTAAGGGAGGTCCCATTCAGTCCAGGACCAGATCAGGGCTCAGGGTACCTTGAGATTTTGCGTTCCAAGTTCTGAAAGAGGATTTTGGCTCCAGGTAGCAAACCCTTGAGATGCTGCAGATATGTTGCAGCAATGTAAATGTCCAGCACAATGGGGGAGCCTGCAGCAGCTGAAATGCTGAGCTTCACGCTGTGATCATTGGCCAGCAGATTCCCTGGGAAGGCACAGAAAAACACAAGTAATGAGCTCAAACACAGATATCTTAGAGTCTGCCACTGAGCTGAATTTGCTGGAGGTGTTTTCCTCTCATCACAACAAGGCTACTGTTCCACATCTGATGTTTTTGACGTAGTCTTACCTTTCTGCTTTTTAAGGCTGAGAGTTGCAGATGGCTTCTCATTCTTAGGAGAAGCACACAGGGTCCTCTCTACTATCTCTCCAGAGAAAGAAACAAGGGAACCTCTGAAACTGAGAGCAGACCAGAATCATTGGATTTCTGTCTTGGAAGACAAAGGGAATGGAAAAAATCCTGACCCAAGGATTGCAATAACAAAGGACAGGGTGAAGTGCTGTTACTTAAGTCTGGCTTCAGGGAAGCTTACCCTTGGGCACCCAACTACTAGATTCGAAGCAGCTTGCTGCAGCCTACCCTACCCAAGAACAAGAGGTTTCTGAAGGCACTTCTGCTTCTCCAGGCATTGGAGAATTGACAAGGAGAGAGATATCCTAGCTTACCCTGCTTAACTCCATTATTTTTCTTGGCTTGGAGAAAGCCAAGCAAGGGAAAACTCAACTTACTGCAAGGCACTGGTAAATATTTCAGTGCATGTGTTTATCAACCCACACTAAACATGCTTTGAAAAGAAAAGCTTCTTACCTCATGATTTACTTAAGCGAGTCAAACAAACAAAAAACCAAAACCTGAAAAACTTCACACATTTACCCTCATTTTCCCTGTTTCTACTTTTGACAAGATTTAGTTTTTGGCACCTACTCCCCACCAGCAGTTAGCTCCAACTTTTTCTGGATAGCATTTTGCAGCTTTGTAACCTGCAATCCCTTTAAGCTTTGATAAACAAGATGGGTTCTCAGCCTGGGCTATTTGCACACAGAAATATTTCCAGACAATATCCCTAGAGCAGCAAATTCATTATTCATTAATTATTCCATTTATTAACATTGCACTGCCTCCAATAATGACCAACGCTACCTCATTCCGTAAGATGGTCACATCAAGTATAAGGCAGATCCACAAACCTGTTGCTAAGTATTTCTGGAATGGAGGAAATTCTCTGGTCCATGCCCATCAGCACTGCCCTGGCTGCCAGCTGGAAATGAGAGAGACACAGACTTGGTTTCAATTTATAGCAGCCAAAGCAGTAGAGACAAGTTCTGCATGCTTAGAGCTATTTCACATCAAACAACTGATGACTCCTCCTCAGATTAATTCCAAGGCAGGAAAATACAAGGCCCAGTAGCAATCTTTTTTGGGACTTATCTCCTGTCTCATTAACAAGGGATTCTGTATCAACAGTTTTCTGAGCTAGTTCTGGAGAGAACAGGAAGTCACCCATGAATGCCCAGAGCAGTAAAGTTGCTGCAATACCTGGCGCTCAGTTGGGTAGGAGAGCCAAGTCTCATGCCGTAAGTGCCAGTTATCTTGGACAGGCAGGCATAAGGGGCAGGATGGCCTGCCTAGGAACTCTGCTGGCACAGGTGGAAAACTGAGCTTGTCAAACACTTCCAAGTCCTGAAAGAAGAGTCATAATGAAAAGAAAAATATTATCAAAGGAAGATGAAAGCAAAAAGGGACTGATAAGGAACAATAATTTAAAGAAAAAAAACATCCACTGAACTCAAAGCTCTGAGAGTTTTAACTAAACAAAGAACTGAGGCAGTTACTTGGCAAGACAGATGGGAATTCCACACCTCGCAAAGAGTTTAGTCACTGACACTTCATCTCCCATATACAATTTAGTAAAACTTCTCCAATGGGAAACTGTAAGACAACCTCTCCCTTACCGAGCAGTGGGGCACAATGAAGCGATACAACCCATCCAGATGCAGAAATGGAAACCATTGCAATGACTTCCCCATAAAAAGCAGTAGTGCCTGGTGGGAGATGAGGAGAAAATGAGAAAAGGCGATGAGAAACGTTAGGAGAAAAGTAGAAAATGAAAATCACAGCAAAAGGGGAGCAAGTCCAGAAGAGGACTGGCTAGTAAATTTGGCACTGTCAAGGACAAGGTGATGTTGATGGTGAGGAGACTGAGCCCCCTTGCAGTGGCAGAAGGAAGTCACCTGCATAAACATACTCATCTATCTGACAAAAAAATCACCCTCCCATTGGTTAGAAATCTAAATCCATAAATTACCACAAACCAAGCTCTCAGCTGTATCAAACCACACACTGAAGCTCACTCCTGCCTCACCTCTTTCTGTGTCATGCCTTCTCCTCCATCATGGCTGCTCTCCTCTAGCTCAGGCAGACTCTCGGTGTCTCTGGGGTGGCTCCACAGCTGGGGTCTGCCCAGCCACAGCACTGTGGCTTGAAAACTGCGCTGTGGCTCTCGTTCTTCTCCACCCCCTTCTCTGAGTAGCTGGTAGTTGCGCAACATAAGCCCCTCTTTCTGGGTAACCAAGAACAGGTGAGAAACACAGCTGGTTCTTCCAGTGCTGCTTTGGCCCCTCTGACAGCCCTCATCTCCACCAGGATCTGGCTTGGGATCTTCCAATTTCAGCACTTTTGCCTCTGGGGTTTCCAAACCAGATGTTGAGCAGCCATCTTTCTTTTTCCTCAAAGAGGTGGTTTTACTCCAAGGATCTTTCTGGATTTGTCCTTCCATGGAATGGAGAACCTGAACATCCTCAAAGTAGAACTGCACATAGATACTGAAATGACAAATGGTAGCAGTGAAATCCCCTGCTCCTGACAGGTAGCTGTCTAAAACAAGCAGCCATGTGGGACTGAGTGCTCAGTGGGTATTCAAAAGAGAAGCAGGGAAGGGTGAAATAGAGGGCAGCTACCAGGCTGGATGTATTCCAAACAATATAGATATCGTGGATTTGTTTCCAATAAAGATCTCATTCCTGTAACTAGCAAAGGCCTTCAGTACCAAAATACTATGCCAATATGCAGTTTTACCATAAACCAAAATAGCTGTGGAACTGCAAAGTAATGATTTTATTAGGGCACTGAATAAAGGAACCCACCTGGTTTTTTTCTCCCTCACATACTCTGGATTTTCTAGCTGCTCCCAGGAAGGAAAATCACTCTGAATGAATCTCTCCACTACAAGTTGGTAGTTCTCCACCTGCAAGAGCGATCCTGCAAACACAACAAAGAAAGGATTTGAGTTAATGAAAGGAGAACACAAAAAGAGCAAGCTCAATTTCCTCATTTTAAAGTCACGAGGCCAGGCAGTGACATTTCAGCATCTTCAGACCAAGTCTTTTCTTCCTTGTTTTGGAGCTGGATGGCAGAACATCACAGTTTGCAGCATCTTCAGATTTAGTTCTGTGGGACATACCTATGAGAGCTGTATTGGCAAAGGGGCTGCTATCCCTATGGGAAATCACACAGGGAAGTGTGCCGCTGCTGTCCTGCAGCTGGAGGAAACTTCTCCTGGAGGAGACTCGCAGCACACCTAGTAGGATCTGCAAGAGAAAGGAAGATGTAAAGAGTATCAAACACTTCCCATGTTCGAAAGCTAGAAATCAGCATGCACAGCAGCAGCCCAAATTCAGTCTGTATTCAGCACAACACAAGTAAGAAATTCAGTGTCACTCCCGAGCAAAAGAAATAGACACCCACCAGAGGGGGCAAAGGACAGCAGCTGTGTTGGAAGGCTTTAGGAGAAATGGGAGCTCTCAGGGTGCGGGCAGTAAAGGGAACTAGGCACTTACCAAACGGGGCTGGAAGCTTCCTGCTGAGAGTGTGCAGTAGGACCAGGCCAGCCTGCGATTCAGCTCCTGGGTGCACATGTGTTGTGCCTCCAAGGGGGAAAGCAGCTGGGATGGACAGAAGTTTTCCCAGCCCTTCTGTTCTGCTAAACGACTCAGTGTTGACAGAGATGGGACCTGGTATGGGGGATCCAGGGTCAAATACTAAGGGGAAAGAAAAAAAAAGGATCAACAGTTTCTTCCCATCAGATAAACTAGAAACAGCTCACAGTGCATTTACCTTCTGCAGGGGACAGTGGTGTATTTTTGCTAGAATTTCATGATAAATATCTCTTGCTTCCCTTCTGTCTGGTACCACGGCTTGCAGAATTGCGACAAGGAATTTCTCTGCAGGTCCCGGGTTTTGGCGTACGGAGCTGAGCAACAGTCGCTGGTGCCCAAAGAAACAAGAAAACCTGAAAAATGTTAGAGCAGTTAGAAGCAGCAGCACTCCCAATTTTACAGTGGGTTTCGCATGTAAGTCAGGAATTTTTTCTGCTTGTTACCAGTGAACGTGCTGTGCAGGACAAGAGTTAAGGAGAGTGCAGAAAGAATGCAAAGTGGTTAAAAAAGGAACATTTAAAGGTGACATAGATTGATGTCAGGCAAGCAGACAAGGAACAGAAAGCCATGAGAAACAGACAGACTGGCAACATCTCAACACTCATGTGGACAAAAAGCCCACACAAAGATCTCCTTGTAAGTTACAGAAATGGATCTTCATGCATTTCAACTAACTTGAAATGATTAATCATATTAGGTACACTTGGTTTTCTTTCACAGGGCAGAATAAAATAACCACAGATTGCTCTCGTTCTGGTATTTTCTTTGCATTTGGACCCTTCCAGAAGGATATCTCATCACTTTGAACAGCCACAAGTGATCACAATGCCAGTCAAAATAGTTTTAATAACAAAAGATAAAATCAAGTAAGAAGAGATAGTGACTAAACCACCGGAACCACTTTCAGGCAGTAGCAGGACTTTGTAATCACATTTAAAACAAGTGGAAAATGTAATAAAAAATGAAACTCATAGCTAGCAACATTCTGGGAACAGAACTGAAGCTGTTTCATTGGAAAGCATGGCAAAAATTCCACAGATATAAGCACGTGTGGGAAAATCTGCTAGAGCAAAGGTTCTCCAACAAGTGCTCGGGTTACTGATAATACTGAGCAGTTGCTGCTGCTCCTGTGAGGAGCTAGGAAGCTGTAATCTGGTTGTAGAAGCAGTTTCCAGCTCCAGCCTCAGTGCTTAAGTTCATTTGCCAAGCAAATCAGATTGGAAGGCACTCATCCCTACAGTGCTTCTATATTCCAGAATAAAGCTTCATAGGTGGGGATAGGTCAGCACATGCTCTGGAGTGCTGCAGCTTACAGAAAGCAGTGGGCTCACTGCACATGCACCTGAAAAACGTTCATGACATCAGAGGAATTACAAGGTACAAGGTTCATTTGATGTGGAATCCAGATAAACAGCTTAAGCCAGTAAACCAGACAATTGCTGCTGCCATTAGTCTTCAAGCACATAAGCTTTGTGAACTTTTGGTCTGGAAGATGCTCAGGTAGCTTACAAAGCACATCTGCACATCGTCTGACTTCAGAATTGTCCTTACCTCTCCTTAAATGTCTCCAGAAGGCTCACTAGCCAGAGGTAGAGCGGCATACCAAGATTATAGCGGAAGAGCAGATGTAGGTAGAGATTTCTTGAAGTGACTGGTGGGTGGTAAGGAGTACTGAGCCTTGAAAAACTCCTCAGCAAGACAGTGCTGTTCAAGCAAGCACCAAGTACAATGAAAGGAGAGGATACCAGAGGCTTCTGGAGGAGGTGGACATCGATGAGCTGAGACAAAACAGACATTGCGACTTAATAGGAGAGTATAGTTTGCCACCACTCTTCCAAACCATCACCTTACTCTAAATCCTTTTTCACTCTGCTGGATTGTCTGTGAACTCGGTAGACCTGAAGGACCTGGCACTGCTTAAGGAGGATGCAAATAATTAGCATTTCAGCTTTCATGGCCAAGTTTGGTAAGCAAAAAACCCTGATTTTGTTTCAGGAAAAATTTCTGTTGTTCCTGCAGCCTTTCATTGACCAACCCACACATGCCTGCAAGCCACCTCTGGGGCCTAAGTTTTTTTTCACTGAATGCATTTTGGTAGGAGCGAGGCTACAAGGGTGGCCTCTGTGAGCAGAAGAGTCAGGAGCAATAGAGTGAAGACAAGTCTGGAAAGAAGAGGGGATGAAAGGAAGGTGGTCTGAGTTTCATTTTTCTTTTTCAGTGTCTTACTTTATTCTTAATTGGCAATAAACTAAGCTTCCTCACTTTTAGTCTGTTCTATCTGCAATAGTGAGTGACCTCCTGCTCGACTCTTAAGCTTTTTTCCCCATATTATTTAATTCCCCAGTTTGCGTTAAGAGGAGCAATAGAGCAGCAGACCAAGATCAACCCCATTGTACCTCAGAAGTCTCCCAATTTTACCTCCACACATGCTCCTGGTCGGATTCCGCGTGCAGAGTTCAACAACTGCTGGTAAGCAAGGCACAAGCAAACTTTGCTATCGAGCTCATAGAGACCAGCTTGGGCATTGAGTATTTTGGTAACAGTTCCCTACATAAAAAGCAAACAGAAAGCTATGTGAGTTTATTCCAGGATGTAAGAGACTCATAGGCCAGAGTGAAAAGGAAATAAATTCATCACGACAATGAGATCTTGCTAGACCATGAGTGGGTAAAAGCTAATGCTATGAATCCTTACCACATATGAAATGATCTTGGACTCTTTGATTGATCCTGGCCAGTCTTCAATGCTCAGCTCTGAAGAGTCATTGAAATGCTCCGTGGTCTCAAGTGAAGCTGACAGAGAGGATTCTCCTTGCCAAGAACTGTCCAATGCCTGCTCCTTTACCTTCTCCGCACAGTAAGGCAGTAGGCAGGAAGAAACGCTGGTAACAAACATCCTTTGCCCAGATTTCTTCAGGCTGGATATACTCAGGCCTGTTATTGTGTACCAGTGGCCCAACTTGAGGGTATGGTGCCATGCCAGCTGGTTGGGCTTCTGGAGCAGAGAGACCAAAAATGACATCAGCATCTCCTCCTCTGGAAAAATATTCTTCCCACATGAAAAACTTTCCTTTTGAGAGGACCACCTCATACTTTTAGCATACAGGCCCTTGTTCACCACTGGCAAAAATGCACAGCCAATGGTGGTGACTATGTTGAAAGGGCGTTTTGTAGCTAAGAACTGATTCTATCAAACATTGTTATTGTATCTGCAGTAGTTTCCAAGGAAAGAAATAGGAGGTATTACTTTTGAAGCTATCTATGCATAAGGATTACTGTAGGCTGCGTGGAATAATAAAATATATATATATATATATATATATATAGCATCAATGGTTTTTACTAGGACATAATAAATAAATCACATTGAAAGGAAAAGGGCAAGCTTTGAAAAATGGATTAACCAACACATATACAAATATAGACAGTAAATTTCTGGGCAAAATTACAAGGACTTACTTACCTTCACCAGGATAGGGACCCAAACAACTGAGGTGAAGCACTTCAGAAATAGAAAGAAGAATGTCTTCTGGTGAATACAAAGGAGAGGGCTGAGTCTGGACAGTTCACCTGCCACACTGAGCTTTGATCTTTTCTTAAAAGGAATCCTAGAAGGCAATTGAGGAAGCAAATAAAAATCCATCAAGGACTCAGAAGCATTCCAAAAACACATTACACAAATACGTAGAATGCACTTTCTAGAAATAATGGATCTAATAAAGCAATGCTGACCATCCGTCAGAGAGTTTTTTCGAAACAAACTTGCCCACAAAATTATTACTTCAATTTTTATACACTAAATCACTTCAATGCTTTTAAAAAACATAATATTTGAAGCCAGAGCTGTTACAAAGATTCATGTTCCAGGACAAGAGTATAAGAACCATCACTGCAAATAAGAAACTAATTATAGGTCCAAATGGGGGATAAAAACATCACAAGCAATTCTTCAGCAGAAAAATGAACTCAGTTTTTGCAGGTCCATACCACTGGTATGTACTAATTTCATATTGAAAAGTAACTCTAGATCCTAATAATGCTCCTGTTTCACTATAGGTTAAACAAAATAAGAAAAAAAGTGGTGCTAATCAAAACAGCAAGCAGTAGGTGCAGTGAAAGTTATTTGAATGTTTTCTTCTCATGCTTTTTCTATAGTAGCAAAATAAACTAGGAAATATTTTTTCTTATTCTGCCAAAATACAGATTAAAACTACAGGTCAACTCCTGGAAAATAGTTTACTAGTGAGAAGACTTTTGCTTCCACCACTCACTGTCCTGCTTCCACCTATGGCAGCAGCTTAGCATGGTGCTTCCTAGGCCAAATGCTCTTCACAGTACCTGGGAAACCAGAGCAGCAGCACTACGATGCACTTGGCCATGCTTGGTGTTTACCTGGAGACAAGGAGTGGCTCAGCCAGCTCTGGGTAGATGACTGGAATGGTCTCAGAAACTTCCTTTCGGAGCTGATCTACTGGCACTGGATCCACCAGGATTTCTATGTATCCCGTTGCACTGTGGTCAGTCTGTGGTATATATGCCCAGCTTGGGAAAAGGAACAGTGACTCCAGCCACTCCAGTTCAAAATGCAGCATCTAAGGTAAAAGACAGTGAGAAAAAGCTTGAGATTAATTAAGTTACTCAGCATTATTTATAAAGTTAATCTACTAATTTGGCCTTGCACAAACATCATAAATTCCTATTTTACTTCTGGGATTCATTATTAAAGAGAGAAATATCTTTTGTCCTCTTCTCTGTCTTGCACAGAGAACTTCTGGCCTTTCAGATGCAAATCTGGAGATTTGCTGAGCTCTACACCCAGCATTCCCTGGATTATAGCTATTCCCTTGCAGTAAACTCATAATTCACTGTAAGGCTTCACTATTTCCAGACTGTTTTTCTAGAATTCTCATCTCCTTCCTTTTCCCCTGTATTTTCAGTTGATACCTAGCCTTCACCCCCCTGGAAGGCACACTACTCTTTCATTCCCATCCTATCAGTTACTTCGTATTTACATTCCCTTCCTATGAACTTAGATGGCTTTTCATTCAATACCACTGTCACACAAGTTATTATTTCCTGACAGTATGTCATCAGTGCATCAATGAACAACCAGTACAGCTCTCCAGAAAGCGATTTCTGCTCAACAAACACAGGATACTGCTACGACCTCCATGGCTCAGGCCACCTCACACTGTTCAAGGTGTAACAGAACTACACATTCAACTCATCTCTGTAATCCATGACAGTAGACTCCATAGTTGCTCTCCTAGCAGTGACAAATTTGACATGTTCTGCCTGTCCTTTCTCTGGGATCGGAACCTGCTGTTTTCCTGCTTTTTACAAAGTTGTGTTACTTTTCTCAGTACAGACTCTAGTAAACCATCTGAAACCTGTAGCATTCTGCAGTACTGCCCCAGAAGAGGTAATAGAACAAAATCCCTCAGGCCAAGGACATACCTCACATGGAATTATTCCAGTATTGTCTTTCACATAGAGACAACCATCTTTGTCCTCTTGCCTTCCATCGGTCAAATAGCCAACCAAGATCAGGTAAGCCCTTGGCAAAGAGCTGTGCATGGATAAAGCATGTTGCCCTTGGTGAGCCCATTCTTTAAATCTGTTTGTGCTCCAGGTCAGGTGGCTGCAGCACGGAGTACGCTGTTGATGCTTTAGGTCAGAGATGGAGATGAAACTGGAGGAGGGGGAGAAAAGAAAGCAAGAACAGATTCTCAATCTGCAAAGTTGGGGGATTACAGTCATCAGTGCAATGGACAAAGCCTGGCTAAAGCAGCAAAGCCTCAGCTGCTGGCATGGTTTGATGATATCATATGGCAAGAATCAACACATCCACTGGCATTTATTAAAAATCTCTCTCATCTCAGCTGATGTGTCAGTTCTGCCTGAGCATCCCCTCTGAAAACAGAGACAGAAGGCTTGCTTAAAATAATAACTGAGGTTTAACAAAAGAGAATATGTTTTCAAATATATCAATGCAGGCAGCCCTGAATCTTTTTGCCTAAATTCTTGGCTTTGGTGGGGCAGGAATAATGTCAGATAACCACCACAATTGAGGCTGATCCGAGCTATCACGCTTAGACTGACCACAGTACTGAGAATGTGAGAACATGACACCATCCTCACAGGAGTCTGAGCTTTTCAGAGTTTATGCAGTGATGGTAGCATTCATCATCACTGTTTACATCCTGGCTGTCTATGCTAGAGAACAAAAGTCCTTTGTCTGCACCAATGTCAGCACTGTAAGAGCTACTACAAACTGGTTTCCATCTCATGATTTTGAGAGTTGTTTCCACCAAGATTAGCTGACAGTTTTAGGTTGTGAAGCAGTGGCTGTACTCACAACGTCCACTTGCTCAGCAGCAGGAAATAATCTAACTCAAAGAACATGAATTTGAAGAATTTCACATGATTAGTCAGGTATCAAAGGTTCAAAGCCAGGAATGAATCTAGACAAGAGATTGGTCAGAATAAGCTATGAACTGTACTCATGTAAAAATCATAATAATTAGAAAAGATAAAAATATGCAGATATTTGTGTATTTGACAGGAACCTGGAGATGGATTATCTGAAAAAGATATAAGTAAACTTCTGCATCTTCAGCAACAGAGCAAAGCTGGGATTAATACTAGCCTATGATCTACAGCGCTGCCCCTGTTTCTATTATATGTACTGATCATTTTCTGGGAGAAACCAAAACAACAGTACACTGAAACCCGGTTGTCACATACAGCTACCTCCTGGACCCTACGGTGCTCTGGGCACAGCCTGCTCACAAACAGCCCACTGACCTCACGCAAGCCAAGGACTTTAACAGATGATCCCTCAACATGGGCTGGAGCTGGAGTGAAATAGATTCAAGTGTGCTGGACATTCTAGTCTAAATCCCTCTCAGTACAGTGGGGATGGTGAGGTGCAAGCACAAGGCTGCTCAAAGAAGCTGTGGGCGTCCCATCCCTGGAGGCATTCACAGCCAGGTTGGATGGGGCCTCAGGTAGCCTGAGCTGGTGACTGGCAGCCCTACCTGTGGCAGGGGGGTTGAAACTGGACAGGCTTTGAGGTCCCTTCCAACCCAAGCCATCTTATGAGTCCAAGTTGCATGTTTTTCAAGACGGTAAGCACCCAAAAGCCCTTCGCCATTTAAAGCCAGGAACCCCCTATCCTGGATTGCCTATTGGTGAGAGCCCACGCTCGAGGGCGATCCTCAGCTGGCTGAGATGAAGGAGGCTGATCCCGAGCAGCTCGGTAGGATCGAGCCCTGCAACCGCGGCGCAGAGCAGCAGCCGGGTCCCGGCGAGGTGCCCTACTTTGCTGCCACAGACTGGCGGATTCGCTGCTCAGTCATACCGCTAGCGCCACGGCAGCGCGGCAAAGCCTAGGCAAGGCGTGCGGTTACCAGCCCTCAGCCCCCCTCCCACACCCGGCATCCGGGACGAGTAGCACGGCAGCCGCAGCGCAGCCTGCGCTCTGCTCGCAGCTCAGCAGCGGGACCCCAGTTCCGCTCCGCTCTCCAACCCCCGGCCCGTCACGGCGGCCCTCCGACAGCAGGCGCCGCGCATGCGCGAGAGCCCGTCCCCCTTACCTGTAGGCCAGCGGCAGGTCCCCGCCGCCCGCGCTCCTCACGCACCTCAGCACCGCGTCCAGTGGCGGCCGTTCCGCCCCGCCAGGCCCCGGGTTAGCTGGAAGAGCTCGAAGGGCAAAATCCCGAGCCGCCTGCAGCCACCGCTGCTCCTAGGGAGAAGCAAAGACACGAGGCTTCAGCGAGGGGAGGCGAAGGAAGGCGAGCACGCAACCCGCAGGACGCTCACCGCCGCGCTGGGCTCCGCCATGACAGCTCCGGGCTAGGCCGGGCCGCGCGCCGTCACCACAGCAACGCGCCGGGCCGCGAGCCCGCCAGTCTCGGTCCCCTCTCTCCTGGCCAATCACCGCCGCCATCGTGACGCTGCCGGCCCGCCCCCTGCTCCTCCCCTTAAGGGGCGGGGCTCCGCGGGTGCGCGCTGTGTGCCGGCACGGGAAAGGCCGCTGTGAGGGAGGGGAGGAGCGGGTTGGTTTGCTGTGGAAAAGCGAGGAAGGGGTGTGCGGTGATGTGCCTGGTGTTACCGCAAATGTCAAACGTGCTGCGAGCTGTGTGGCTTCTCTTCTCTACCCGAGCTCCTGGAAGTGTCAAATGTGAGGGTTTGTGGGGATTTCTCCGCCACTCGTGGAGTTCTCAAGAAGTGCTTTTTGTTTTCTTTCTCTTAAGGCTGAAGCTCTGTGCAGAACGAGTTCTCATTCGCTCTTGTGATGATCCGAGATTAACTTGAAAAAATTCTGTGAGATCTGTGGCTTTCTCCCGTGTGTTCCATCAGTGTGTGAATATTTTTTCCCTTTAGGACCGGTTCTGTATTGCCCCTGCTCAAGGCAAGGATGCAAACCAAACCAAACCTGCATCGCCATCCCAGAGATAGTTGCTACCTAGCTTCAAGCTTCCCGGCTGTTTGCAGCCTTGCTGGAACCCTCTGTGGAGCTGTCAGAGCTGCCCCAGGTGTGGGAGTGCTGTGTGGCTGCACAGCTCTGGTGCCTTTGTCTGCTGCATATCCCACTGCTGGCTCCTATACGGTAGATGAGCAAGCAGAGAGCAAAAGCAGGAGCAGAGATGTGTGTCTACATCTGAAACAATTCATGGAAGGCTGAGTGTGGGTTGTGTGCGTGTTTTTGGGCTTACACACACGAAACAGGAATATTCTTCCAAAACAAAGCATGGCAGTTCAACCTCAGGCTGCGGCACAGAGATAACTGCAGAAAACAAAAGGAGTGTTCCTTATCAGGCTGTCCTCCCTTCCTGGTAAATCCTTCGTGCTGTGAAGCTTTCGTTCTTCGCGCCCCGCGCTGGAAGCGGCGCCGCCCTGACACACGGCAACTGCCTTTCGGCTTCGAGCCCGTCCCGCGTGGGGGCGGGCGGGGAGCGCGGCGTCTCGCCGCCCTCTTTCCTGCCGCCTAGCTGCTGCTGTTGCCGCTGCCTCCGGCAGGAAGTTGGAGACGGGCTGGTTTCGATCCGGCTGAGGTTGGGCTGCGTCGCTGCCTTCTCTGCGCGCCGGGACCCCGCCATGGGGACGTAGCGGGGCGCGGAGCCATGCGCGGACTGGCGCTGCCCCGCGGCTCGCTGGGGACGGTAAGTCACTCAGAAGGGGCTCCGCCGCACCCCGAGCTCGGGACAGGGCTGCGGGCAGCGCAGCGGAGGGGGCGAGCTGGTGGCCGTCGGTCCCGGGTTCGTAGCCGGGCGAGCCCTCCGCTGCGGGGTCGCTCCGGGGATTCGTTCCGTAGCCCACCGGGGGCCCGTGTCCCCCCGCCGCAGCGCCCCGCAGCGGCCATTTTCTCTCGCTGAGGGGTGCGGGGGTCGCCGGCCGGGAGGTCCGTTCCGGCGGAGGCAGGGCCATGGCGTTTCCGGGATTTATCCCTGAGTCAGGGAACGTTCTGTTGGATTTACAGGAACGCGTGACGGCTTCCCAGAGGCCGTTAACTCCCGAGGCACCGCGGGCCGCTCCGGCTCTCTAGGCTGCCGCTGCCCCGGGGCGCTGGTGGAGCTCCGCTCTCAGGCAGCCTGACCCGGTGCCTGTGGGAGCTGCTGCTGTCCGCTGTGCCGCACTGTGCGGAGTGAGGGGCGGCTGTGCCCGAGCTCTGCAGCTGGGGAGGCATTACAAAGCGAGTTGGCTAGTAAATTTCCTTCTTGGCTCTCTTGGATCCAGTTTCTAAGTCTTTCTCAAAATTCAGCTGGCTGGCTGGCTGTCCGTCATTCAACTTCTTGCCTTAAAATAAAATAAGATTAAATTAACTGAGTTCTGGGGTAGAATTTGTAAGTTCAAACCACTTATCCTCGAAAACCCGAGTATTTCGGTGACAGACGCCTGCATGTGACTACTTTCCATTCGAAGTGCCGGCCAGTTGTCGGTGTGTCATCACTTAGCTGTGGCTGTTCAGCCCAAAGCTGCCTTCTTCCAGTTCTGCTCCTGCTCCTGAAAGCTTTGGGCAGCCAGTTACTACCTGTGCCGGCAAGGCAGCAAGGCTGGGGCTGTGAAGCACTTCACCCCTTCACCTGGCTGCAGAGCATTGGCATCTCAGAGCCTGGTTGGGATTTGTGAACTGTAGGGGTGGCTTGTGTATGGGTTTTAAAGCAGCAAACCTGATAAAATGCATTTCTGTCCTAGTGATAGCGGTATGTGTATTCTGCTGTAATTCATGTGCTATACGTAATGTTATTGATGTTGTTAGCAACAAAATGCACAGAAGGCATTGAACTCCTTCATATGTCACCTTGTCCTCAGTTACATGTATGTATATATAAGTCAGTTTGGTTTTATGAAGAAAAATGACAAAACAGCTGGAAGGATGCTTCTGACAGTGGTTGTTTTTGAAGATAAAGGTTTTGAAGCTGGAAGCCTCTTTTCACAAGAGCTGTGAACTCAGCTGCCATGTTTGTTACCTGAGGTGTTGGGCCCCGTATCTTATTCGCAGTGGTGAACAGCAGCAAGTGTCTGTCAAGGTTTCAGAGCAGGGCAAGTACATGATACTGGAAAACAGAATTTTCCAGCTTGCAGGGATCTGTGACTTTAGAAACTCCCAAGTCAGAATAGTGTCTTTGTCCTAGGAGCCCTGTGTATGTTTCTCCTGCTGATGGATATGGTAGTCACTCTTGGAGTCCGGGTGTATTCCTGGCGGGGAGCCCCACTCTTCAGCTGGATATTGGCCTAAGAAGTACCTTTCTGTGTGTTTGGAACCTGTCACTTGTGTGTTTCTTGTGAGGCCTGTTAGTTTTTCCTTTGGAAGAAATAGGAAATAGCCATCCTGTTTCATCTTCTCTGTGGTGTTTGTGACTTTGGGGCCTACTTCTCAACTGCCTCTTTTATAGAGTGGCATTTTTTTAATCATTTTTTCTTGTAGCAGCTGTTCTGTAGCTCTGATCATTGTCATTTCTGGGTTAACTCGCATTCCAAGGACTGGGGACCAGCCCAATAGTCTGGATTCCAAGTACAGGGTCCTTATGGATTTGTACGTAACAGCACACTGTTTTGTTCTCAAGTCCCTTCCTAAGAATTCATAGCATCTGCTTGGATTTCTGATTGCTTTGTCCATCCAAGTTCATTCCATTTGCATCTGCTTATTAATGCTATTTTTATTTCTATTTTTTATGACTGTCAACTTCCTGCCAAACGAAGCATGCTGTTACCTGGGCTTGCGCCAATCTGTATTACATGGTAATTTCAGTTCTCACAAGCAATCAGTATTGCCAGTATGGATGGCTTTATTTTTTAAGTTACAGGTTTTCCTTGAACTGTCCTTATTATTTGAGGTAAAAACAATATTGTCATATACCTCCTTCTTGTCCATGTCTTTGGTCATCCCAACGTGGCTTTGCTTTGTTTTTATTTGGGGGACAGAGCATGATATTCTGTCTTATGGTCTTGGTCTTGTGCCTATGCTTCCTTGGCATGCCTGGAAATCTAGCCTTGTGAACCTGAGAACAGAAAGAGGATCTCAAAGCAACATCACTTTGTTGTCAGTTCTAAGGAATTGGATTCAGCATGTGGCAATTACTTGACTGCTAAAGAAAATCCACCTAGTGAATCACTGATGCAGGGACCTGAGCAAGGCCCTAGGGCAGCTGCCCAGCTTGGCAGCTGCTCTCTCAAAGTTAAAGCCCTGGGAAGGGAAGTATGAAGGGGGAGGCCCCCATTGGGACAGTGCTCTGATTTGAGGTGTGTGGCTGCACCCTCAGGGTCAGACTGCTGGGTGGTGGTTGTGTGTGTGTGTTCAGGATGCAGTCTCCTGGTTTCAGACAAGGCCCAAAATGCAGTATTCCACCATCTGATCTTCATAAAACGGAGGATTATGTATAATAGTATCTAATGCATCCTCCTTGTGACCTTTCCAGGTTTTAGTGAGCAATGAGAAAAGCTTCCTGTAAATGTTGCTTTAATATACATTTCTCAATGCTTAAAGCAGAAGTGCTGGTTTCCCATGCATCTTTGTACATCAAACTAAAAACTCTAAAAACCTCAAAGAAAGAGCTTTTGGTCATGGCTGAAGCAATCGCACAAAGAAGGGTAATGCTGCACCCTGATTTCTTTGGAGTCTCCTCACTCTTATTTTCTTCCCGACTCCTAGACCTGCTAATTTGTATGATTCACCGTTGTATTGACTGGAGCTGTCAGCCAGTAAGTTGCTTGGAAGGCCTGACAAGGAGCTAGGATTGCTTCCAAGGTGAAGAGCGTGCATACGTGGCTGTCACCTGGTGGAGCAGAACGGCTTGAGGAAGTTGTGCGTGTTTTCACCTGCGGTTATTACGTTTATTTCTACGTCAGTTTCAGAATTGAAGCCTTGAGTTTCTACTGACTCGTTTTTCCTGGGCAGTGCCCGCTAGCTAAAATCATGAATCACCGATGTGCACAGTGTGGTTTGGTGGTTTGAGTTATCATTCGGTTCAGTAATCCAGGTTGTCTGTTTTTCTGAGCAATGCTGATTTTTGGGCACTTGTTTGTTCTTCTGGCAAGTGAGATGGGAGCAGAGAGCTGAATGTCCAGCAGCGGAAAATCACTCGTTTCAGTTGTACAGGACCTGTAAAATCAGTCTTGGTGACCTGCTACCTTGACTTGAGGCTTCCTTGCTTGATAATTTCATGTATTTCCTGAACTCTTTATTGTGGGCGTAAACAAGTGTAACTGCTCAGTGGTCTGGGAGTTGCTTAAGATGGTGGTGGGTTGTTTGTTTTTTTTAAAGGGCTGAATCATTGGTTGTGAGTCATCTGTGGTCTGACACACTCTGATCCTCAGATTTTGATCAGTAATAACGAATGTACTGATTCTGGTTTGGATATGCTTACTGATATGCTTTCACTTAATCTGAATGATTGCAAACACCTTTCCTGTTTTCCTTTCCTTTCTGGAGATGTATGTGACTAATCTTGCATCTGTTTTTGGCATGATCTTTGATGCTTCCCTCTGTTGTTTATATTACTGGCTTGTTTGACTTTTGGACTAGCTGTATGTATTCCCTTGTTGGAAGATGCATCATTGGCTGAAGGATCAGTTTTTATTGCTACTATCAGACCATCTGTGTGAATGATCTTTTACCCATTTCCCTGCGGACAGTCAATCTTGTGAGGCTGTCGGCTGCTGGAACAAATTCTGTTTCTTACTTAATTTTGGAATGTTTGCATTTATCCTGTGGTCAGCTAATCAAGCCTGAAATGATAGCTATTGAAATATGTGATTTTTTTTTTAAAATTCATAGTATCACAGTATCGTGCGAGTTGGAAGGGACCTTAGAGATCATCGAGTCCAACTCCTGGGATTCGAGCCCTTCTGTGTAGCAGAGCAGCATTTCTGCCACTTGCGCCACAGGGGGGATTCGAACCCCTGGCCTCTGGTGTTGCAAGCAGCAATTCTACCACTGCGCCACCGGAGGCACACAGTAAAAAATTATTATTTTTGTTTTAAACTTGTTACCATTTTAGCAGCTGGTTTCTTCAGTATGTCTGTTGTGTGACAAAGAGCTCTGAAATCCTTGGAAAAAAACGAGTTACTGCTTTGTTAGAGTTGCCAAGCCTTATCCTTCTTAAGGTTTTAAACATGTTAACTTTCTCCTCCAAGGCTTCAGTTTTGGGACAGAATCAGGGTAGCGTGGGGCTGTCATAGCCATTTCGTTTTGCATATCCTCTCTGAAGATAGCAACCACAAAGCTGGTATCAGCGTTGTGGTTTACCCTTACTGGTTTGCTCTTCTTTTGCTACAGCCCTCCTAGCCAAAAAAAAAAAAAAAAAAAAAAAAAAAAGGGCAAAAAGAGAGCTCTGTAGTTGTGCCTGTGCAGCAAGGTACCGTACTGATTGCAAAAATGAAAGCTGGGAACACACTGCAATGCAGTGTAGAGAAGTTAGTATAACAAAGCTCAGTGTGAAATTCTGTGGGCAGGAGAGATGGTATTCCTTTTCATTTTGATGTTGTTTAATTTTTGATCGTCTGAATGCATGGTTGGAATACAGGGTCTATTTTTTTTCTCTTGGACCTGCAGTCTGAGGACTTGTTCATGTGGTGTGCCGAGTCTGCCTGCATTCTCATGCGCAGGGTCTTTGGCTGATGAGTCATCTGTTCTGTGGTCCTAGCAGGATGCAGACCTTTTGGCATGACACAAACAGCACATTTCTCAATTCTGCTGCTGGGAACGGTGTCCTTCATTACCAATTCAAGCTGTTCTTTAACCCTTTGTTCTGCTCTTCCTTCCAGTGCATACATGCACACATCATACTGTAGTCAAGGCAATCATAATATTTATATTATTAAAATAAGTAATATCGATAACATAATCGTTTTATAACTAAAGTAATTCTAATTAAATTATTACATTATAATATAATAATAGTTAAAATTCTTGATAACGGTCATCTTCAAAATTAAAAATAGCAAGTGAATCTTAAAGGAGTAAAAAAGAAAAAGTCTGGAGCTTTGTGGCAGACCGCTCAGACTGACTGCTAACGGTGTCACTTTAAAAGGAAAAATGTGTTTGCTGGGGAGAAGTCGAAAGCCTAACTTTCCCACTTCTCTAGGGCTGGCATGCTCAGAAAAAAAAATGGAAGCTTTTCTGTACTTTGCCTACTGTGATATCATCCTGCGCCTTATTATTCCAGACTTGCCATCTGGTTTTCTTATTCAGTTGTCCTGCAGGTACTGGATGCATTCTTCTCTCTGGAACTGTTTCTAGATTGACTTATTCTTTTCCTTAATGAAAACATTCTTTTGCTCTTGAGTAATTTTTTTGCAAGCTGCAGCATCTCCAAGGCATTCCATCTATATGTTGTATATCACCAAAAATATTTGCTCTGTGTACAGCTAGCTTGTATTAATAGATGTGACAGGCACGGCTTCTTCTACTGAGCACTGCTGAAGTCAGCTGTGCAGTCTGCCAGGAGATGAGAGATTCTCTAACATTTTTCTTTCTTTTTCTCTCTTTCCCTGTCTGCAGGTTATCTTAACATTTGTCTGTTTGCTGATGGAGGAATCAGTAGGAATTGCTCCAGAGCCACATATGCTGCGACTCCATCGGGTAACTTTGGATGGAAGAAATCCCTTTACCCTCTTAAGGAGAGAAAAGAGGAAGGTGCAGTGTCAGCTTGGACAATACCGACATCCCAAAGGGACCCACTGCTGCATGAGGTGCCATGCAGGTACGGTTCAATAGAATAAGTGCATTACTCTTCACCTCAGTTGCATTCCCTTATCCCGTGCTTTCAAACTATCTTGTCCTATAGTGACGTCAGTGCTCTGTTTCCCTGATAGGAATTCTTTCTTCCTGTCTCTTTTCTTGGACTGTCAGTCTCCTCCATGCTGGTGAGAAGATGTATTCGCAGTCCTTTCCCTGTAGACTTCAGGGTTTCTTTGAGGATTCAGTGACTTCAGTCCTCCCCAAGACAACACATGTATCTTCCTGTCAGAAGAGCTCTTAAGTTGTTTTTGTTG